>NW_022103920.1:52414683-52425786 GCF_000313985.2 Echinops telfairi | reverse complement strand
ACCCTAAGTGACTCATCTCCCCACTACCCCTCTGCAAGGTATGTCCAGTTGTCTAGAGATGGGCATTGGGTCCCCATCACGTGCCACCCTCATTGACGAGGATATGATTTTTCTCCCCGCCTTTGGTGTTTGAAGCCTGGTCCCTGTTTTCACCACAATGCCGTAGAGCAGAACAGGGCGTAATAGAGAGTGTGCTGAATTTGATGAATTAGCTATTTTGATTATCTTTTTAATGTAGCTCCTTTTAAGTTTAGGCATGCTATAGCTTCAATCTGTGCTTAAGACTTGATTTCTGTGTAGGCTTTTTCTTAGTATTATGTTTATCATTTTATTGATATGTTAAAATTTAGTATTAATTGGGATTTAATTCACATATATCATTTCATAGTTCGGTCACGTCAAGCAGACTTGTACAATTGTTACCACAATGTTGTCAAACATTCTTTTTCTTCCTGGACTACTTGATGTCATCTCTCTTTTACGCACCTCCTCCACCACTGTACACCCCCCACCAAAAAAAAAAATCCTTAATCCTTATTCTACTTGCTATCCCTATACATTCATCGTTCCTGGTTTCATATACTGAAACACAAAAACATATAACAAGTTCAAGAGGGTGATCTCCAATGACATAATTCCTCTGAGGAAAACCCTAATATGAACAAACGGAAACAAAGCAAAAATACAGAACATGTTGAAAACTAGATCAGGTCCAGGGTGCATCCGAAGGGGTTTAACTGACTAGGCTTTAACTTTTCAAGTCAGATTTATTCCTTTGATCTTTTATACTCATCTCGCCAATGGACTTTGTTTAGTAACTGCTTTCCTCACATCGCTCAACAATGAATGCAGTGTGATCACTGGAGACTCACTTCCTATGTAGTACCCATAAACGTGTCTTGGGGTACCATTGTCATCCATATTATGCAACAGGATTCTCACAATTTAGGCTCTGATACCAATTCCTCCTTCGATTTTGTATTATGTGACTTACACTCCTTCGGTGACTGATGATGGTGTCATTCTTCCATTTGGACTTAGTTGACATCTCACTTACATGTTGCTTGTTTGGAGATAAGCCTTTAAGACCTTAGAAACGATTCAGTCTGATACCTGGGCACCATCTAATTTCTTGGCCATATTTTGCTGTAGCACCCATATCTTCTGTGTTCCCTTCCTGAGGATGTGTATCAAGCAGGGTCATAATGTAAGAACTAATTTTTCTTAAGTTGGAGCTAGGGTTGAGTGCAAACTCAAAACCCATTCCTGGATCTATGTTTTTGTATTTGTTTATTGTATTTTATCTGCCTTTGCATCCCTTTCAAAACCTCCTTGTTAATTTATAGTAGAGAGTCCTATCAATCATCCCCCTGGGACCGAATGATCTTTGGTTAATATTATTTTTATTAGCCTCTGGCACTTTTTAAAAGCCCTGTTGAGAGAGGGATATTGGAACCATGTAGGCTAGCTCTATATCACGGTACCTGAAGTTTTCACTTGTGCACAAACAGTTAGTGGCTGAATGCTACTTACACACACAATGGGGGTTAATTGTCAGGGAAACTTACAATAGTGAGACTGAGGATGTCTGTCAGAGTTTTGCCAGAATGATTCATATCTTAATAGAGAATATAGGGCATTGATATAGCAAGACCATGTTTGTCCCCTATCGAGAGTTCACCACTCCTGGTACAGTCCTCTTCTGCTTCCTCAGACACCATCTATTCTCTGACTTAAGTCCTTCCATTACAAGTTGGTCTGAGGTAGAGTCCGGTTCACTCAGTGGACTTTCTGCATAGAATCTCACTGATGTGCCTCCCGAGCACACTGTGCTCCTGAAACATCCAGGATTCCATGTCCCAGAATGCCACAGAATCAAGCCTGGGCCCCCAGGATGTACCCAGAAACCCAGGTCCATGTGGCCCATTCGGTGCATACCACTAAAGACAGTCCCAACCAAGGGTAGAGAAATATTAGGAGTTGCAGATATAGCTAAAGCAGTCTTATTGATCTGAGAATTCCTTCAAAATGTATTTTATTTTATAAAAGCAAATATATATATATGTAGTCTTATTCTCCTTTAATAGATTCACACTGTGCATACTCTTACATATTTAATTTTACAGTTGCATATTTATTTTGGAAATCTTCCAATGGCACTTTATAAATATTATTTTTGCATATGTGTTGCTGAAAACTTTTACATGTAACAAAATTAAGCATACAGTTTTAAGAACAAATGGAATTGGCACTACCCTATTAAATGCCAATGGCACTTTTAACGAGAATATGAGCAACAGCCCTGAGAGAAAGGCTCGTTCACATGAAGACAGAGTAATTGACATCATAAAGGAGCACTATGTTACATAGTATGAGAAGGACTGCTCCAGCCTTGAGAGCTTCATATAGGATAGCTATGAGTCAGAATGGACTTCACAGCAGGGCGGGGGGGTGTCTGTCAAATATAAAAGGAAGCCCAGACAGCCTTGTCTGGTAACTATTGAAAGGTCAGCAGCTATTTTTCAGGGCAAGGAGGAGGCGGTCTGCTCCTGTGAAGATGTTCACAGCTTCAGAAATCCTTGATAACATTGCTATGAGTCAGCATCGACTAGATGACAGTAGGTGAGGAGGATATTAATTATATATTCTTACATTGAAGGTTAAGCTATCTCATTAGAAGCAGATATGAAGAAGAGTTGAGGTCCTGACTTAGGGAGAGACTATAGTGGACAACCTAATCACTACTTTTACTTCAAGGCCTGTAGCAAAGAGGAAAAATATGGAGATAATTCGTATCTATACAATACAGAATCCATCGCTTGCTTGTCAGTTTGTTGTATTGTGGGAGCTTGAATGTTGGTGTGATGCTGGGAGCTAGGTCATTGTGCCACAATACCAACAAGGTCACTCAAGGTGAACAGCTTTCAGGACAGCTTTCAGACCAAGAAAACCATGAAGAACGTTGAACTTATCTACTTCTGAGGACATAGCTACTGAAAACCACATGAGTATCAGCAGGACATTATAAGATATAATTCCTAAAATCAGCCCCTCAGGTAGAAGGCATGGGAAACAAGACTGCCTCCTCAAAGTAGACGGGCCACAGTGACACGGAGAGAGTACAGCTCTCAGGGCCGTCATTTGCTGATGGGGATGACTCCAAGTATGAACGAACAGCTGAAAATAGCCATCAATAATTTGAACATGGAATGCGCAACATTTAAATCTAGAGAAATTGGAAGTCATTAAAATCAAATTAAATGCATTGTCAATATCCTAGGCATTATTGAGCTGAAATGGATGGATCTGAGCTAATTTGAGTTGGATACTCATTTGGTTTACTGTGGTAGGAGTGAAAAATACGAGAGGAATGGTGTTGCATTCCTCATCAGAAAGAACATTTAAAGATCGTATTGGAAATGTCATGCTGTCTGTCTGTGGTCGGCTACTTTCTCTATGCCTATCAGTAATTCCGGTTTAATACATGCATTATTCAAGTGGACACATCAACCACTAAAGCCACTAATGTAGAAATTGAAGAATTCTACCAATACCGTCCATCTGAAATCGATCAAACATGCAATAAAGATGGATTGATACAGACTATTGGAGTATGAAATGAGGAAGGAAGAGCAGTTAGAAAATATAGTCTTGGTTAAAGAAATGAAGCTGGAGATTGTATGAGAGAATCATGCAAGACCAATGGCTTCATCACTACAAATAACTGTTTTCAACAACATAAACATTCACAGTTCACGTGGATCTCCCCACATGGAATACACAGAAACCAAATAAACATCTTCAGCCCAGCAAAGAAAATGGAGAAGCGCAATATGAGGTCAAGGACTGACTGTGGAACAGCCTATTAATTGCTTACATGTATATTCAGGTTGAAGTTGAGGACAGTTCAAACAGGTCCACAAAAGTCAAAATAGGAGCTTGAGCATATACTACCTGAATTTTGAGAATATCTCAAGAACACATTTGCCACATTGAACTCTAATTATCAAAGACTTGACAAGCTGTGGGATGACACTTTTGGATGAGATCAAGGACATAATAAACAAATAAAACAGAAGATTATCAGAAAGAAAGAAATTATCCAAGTGGCTGTCAAAAGAGACTATGAAACTTGCTTTTGAATTAGAGTTGCTAATGTAAACAGAAGTGATGGAGTAAATGAGTTTAATAGAACGTTTCAAAGGGCAGCTCAAGAAGACAAAGTAAAGTATGATAATGAAGAGCATGAAGACCTGGAATTAGAAAGCCAAAATTATAGAGCATGCTCCTCATTTCAAGCACAAAGAATGGCTAGTGGAAAAAGCAGTCAAGAATTCAAGTGGCATTGCCTTTGGCAGATCTGCTGTAGAAGGCCTCTTTAAAGTGTTGACTAGCAAGGACTTCACTCTAAAGACTAAGGTATGCCTGACCCACATCGTGGATTTTTCATTCACCTCACATGTGTGTGAAAGTCAGACAGTGACTAAGGAGGCCCACCAAAGGATTGATGAATTTCAATGACGGTGCTGGCAAAGAACGTGGGACATACCATGGACTGTCACAACAAACACATCTGTCTTAGAAGAAGTCAAACCAGAATATGAGGATGTTGAGACTTTGTCTCTGGAACTTTGGACATGTTATCAGGACAGACCACTCCGTGGCAAAGGACCGCATGCTTGGTAAAGAGGAAAACTGTCAAGAAAATGGATTGACACTGTGGCTGCAACAATGGGATCAAATATTACAATGATTGCAAGTATGGTTGGACCAGATAATGTTTCCTCCTGTTATACATGATGTCACTATGTGACAGAACCAGAGTGATGGTGCTTAAAAACAATACAATATAGCTACGTCTTGTATTTACAAGCTGACTCTATATATTGTATGACACTACCAATACTTGTTGGCAAAAAAAATATTCAAACGATGGTGTAGTGACACAGTGACATAGTTCCAGGAACACCAATATTGAAGTCTTTGTGCAAATGGACATGTAATTTATCTTAATAACAATATAACTTCTCTATCAATTGCATATGAACTTATTTAAAGTTCATCAACAGAGTGTTCATATTTGCACATGGATGTACAAACATATACAGTGAACCCTCGCCACTTCGCACTTCGACTTCCGTGGCTTCACTCTATCGCGGTTTTTGTGTAACAGCACATGCTCTGTCATTACTGCCACTGATTGGCTCATACTGTACATGCTTCTGTCTGCATCGCTACGTATCGGAGCTAAGTATCAGATGCATTTTGAGGAGTTAGTTGGCCTCACAATGGAGTGTCTCTCGCATATCGTAAGAACAATCAAAGAAGTTCAGGACACAATTGAAGAATGGGATCCAGAAATGAATCATGCATTCCGGTTCCGGAATGCACTCGATGTGGCAATGGAACCCTACAAAAGCCTTTTCACTGAAATGAAGAGACAACGTCGGCAACTGCCAATCACAATGTTTCTTAAACGTGTACCCAGAAATCCACTGCCTACACCCGCTCCTTCAGAGGAAAAAGACGGCGACCCACCTGTAGAGTACATTCCTTAAGTCATTTCATAGGCTATTGATTACAGTATTTGTAAGAACTATGTATAATAATACTGTATGTGAAATATGTAATACTGTAAACTAGATGCCATAAATAATAAATGATAATTGTAACGTCCAAAATGTTTTACTGTATTTTCCCTCTTTTCATTTAATAAATTGGGCAATATGAGTGTAATGGGGACTAAAGGGTGTTTTTTCATGTCCTCTATGCTCTAACTACGAAAATATTTGATTTACAAATAAGGAATCCTACTTCGCGGAATTTCATTTATCACAGTAGGGTCTAGAACCGATTAACCACGATAAACGAGGGTTCACTGTATAAAGATACACATATCTGTACATATACATATGAAGCATCTCTCTGGTGATGCTTACTGCCGGTATGATTTCTTCTCTGGCCTTTATGCTAGCAGCTATCCTCAGCTACTTAGTGATACATAGGTCCAATCACAGCAAGAATGATTTTAAAATCATACTAAGAAGTTGTCATGATTTTCCTCTTGCTTGGATCTACAATCGATGCTCATGAAAGCAGCCATCAAAAAATTAAATGACGCATTGCATTGGGGAAATATGCTGCACAAAACCTCTCAAAAGTGTTGAAAAGTTTGAGATCAAAGGTTCCCTGGTCCGGAGCCATGGTATTTTCAATTACCTTTTTTGCATGTAAAAGCTGAACCTTGTATAAGAAAGATCGAAGAAGAATCGGTGCACTTGAATTCTGGTGTTAGCGAACAATATGGAGAACTGCCTGATCTGACCACAAACAAACAAACAAGCCTGTCCTGGACGAAGGACAGTCCTAATGCTCCCTAGAGCCAAGGATCGCATGTGCTTTGGATATGTTATCAAGAGAGGCCAGTCCCTGGAAAAGGACGTCATGCTTGGTAGCGGAGAGGAGCCATGAAAGAGAGAAAGACCCTGGACCACATGACTGGACACGGTGGCGACAACGTACCAATGGTAAGGACTGGGCAGTAGTTTGTTCTGATGTACACAGGGTGGCTGGGTCGGAGCCACATAACTACCACACCCAACAAGGGTTTTGGATGCTCTGTCTAGTGTGTGGTGATTATAATGTCGGAGGACATTAAGGTAGGATGATTTGAACCACTATTTATAAGGATATGTTCTTGTATGTTCTTTTGTAAAGTTAAATATGCACAAAGAGAATATTCTAGTTTCTGGAATAGATTTTATAAAGTCTGTCTGCTAATTCTGATAGGCAAGTGGTTTCAGAAGGCAATAGTAATAAATAATTGTTACTTAAAGCACACTATTTTCAATATGGAATATCCCTGTATCTCCAATTTTTCTTTTACATTTAGTCCAGAATAAAATTCACTTTTCTGCCAGAATCATGGCATGTGTTAGGGCCTACGCTGGCGCTTAAACTGAAGAACAAAATTTTTTTTTCTGTTTTAACTTATTTGAAACAGAATTTGGCATCAATTTCTAAGTTTTTTGATCTTTAAAACTGACTGTTTTTGGTTTCCTTCTTTCTGACACTGATTTAATTATTTATTCCTATTCAACTAGCAACATGATTCTAAAATTATGTGGTTATCTTCACTGCTGCCATTTTCTTTGGTTATTTTAGGGCCAGGCTTTTTGATTAAAACCTACCAGTTGATTTAAATTGTTTAACATCACCATTTTGATCATTTAATGTCCCTTCAGTATTCAATGTGACGTGTGCATTGTATGCACTGGTGATGGTTAGGAATTATGGCAACTAGACACTCCTGAGTAAGGGGAGGGGCAGAGCCCAACCTATCAGTCAGGTCTCAGCCTGGTGTCCCTTCCCCGGGGGTGTAGCTAGCCTTTTGGAAAAGAAAGAAAGACAACACAGAGTCACACTATTCTTGGTCCTTTGCTCTGCCAGAGCTGGATCTTGAATCACTTGTAGATTCCAGGAGCCATCAGCAGACGACCTACACTGCATTCATTCGATCAACTTTAGATTCATGTTACCTCTTCATCTGCCAGCCTGTGCCTCCAGTTGTCTCCACTTAGTCGTTCTGCTTCCTGTTTCTTAGCTTCCACAAGTCAGGAGAAGCCATTTCTTCATCTTGATCTCCTTCCATACACAACACATACAAGTGTCACTGGTTTGCTGCTCTAGAGAACCCAACCTAACACAGTACTAAAAATATCCAGAAGAAAAAAATTGCTTTCTTTTTATGGCCATTAATTTATTCTTCCCACTAAGAAGCATTTTAGAACTTGACAAAATTGGATAATAATGTGAGCTCTCAAGAGAAACACCCTGAATTCGATTCTTAACTTTGGTGTTTACTAGCAGTGTGACTTTCAACAGGGAGCCTTAGTTACTAATATTGATTACAGTATTGTTGAGTAAATGAAAGGTGATAAGAAGTGACAGGATTCCATATACACTACATTTATAAGTGTAGTGTACTGTATAGAGGGTTCATATCCATTCAATATCTTAGTGAAAAGTTTGTTTTACTCTTCCCCCCTACCTTGCCTCATATAATATGCTTTGGGGAGGCTAGGTAACTGATTAGGCTAAGGAGAAAAATAAGATATAGTTGATTCTGGTGTGTAATTCTAGAGAATACATTCATTTTGGTTTATCTATGTATTAACCTTGAAGGATAGAAACCTGTTTATAAGCAACCATCTTGCATGTCATCAATTATAACTGTCTTGGATGATGAAGGACACATTTCATTACAAAATCAAGAGCTGGATGTGTGTGAAAACAATGTCCTAGTTTCCCCAGCATGTGTGAGTTTTATATATACTACATATGTGCTTCAGCATATGTATATAACCTATAATATTTTTGTTAATCATTTTAGCTAACTGAAAATCATACTTGGGAAATTGAGGACAAATCTTAAGTTAGAAGACTTATTGCATCAGCAGTACTGTGTGTCTCTTCTTGTGATTGTTTGTTTTCTCTTGTGCCTAATATTGAACTTACTGACTTTTGGTTTAGTCAGCAAGTTTAGTCAGCCATATGGCTGAAGGTTCTTCTTATCAGCACCCTTTCACATGATTCTTTAACACAGGAATAAGGATTAAATAGTACTGCCTAATTTATTTTTTTAAGGACACCGTATTTCAATGAGATGCTGACTACAGTTTTCCTGGGAAAGATGGAAATTTTCTACAATTTAAAAATCACCAGTTGTGTGCAAACTGAAAACCCTAAACATGATGTCTTAAATTGCTTTCACGCAATTATCCATCTGTCCCATAGGACCTTGAGTTTTAAATATTTTTCAAGTAAGCTATTTGTACTCACATTTATTCCTTCAGAAAAAGTATAAACTCCAAGTGAAAGACTCCTACTTAAAAATGCTCAGCATAAACTCTTAGTCTGAATTTAATATAGTTATAAATTTTTTAGAGTGACTAGATTATATAGTCATTTGATGGTGATCTAATATATAAGTGATCTAATATACACATTTAATGATATAATTATATTGAAGGTTAGAAAAATTATGAAATTAAAAATTTTTCATTAATACCTACTATTTTAGATTATCTACATATTTTAATAATTTAGTCAAACTTATTATTTCCAAGTATAATATATAACAACTTAAAAACTATACAGATTTTAAAGGAGTAAAGCAATAAGTGCTTGATTACTAGTGGAAAGACACATTGAGGGGCAGGCTGCCCAAGATTACAGAGACAGCGATAAGAAGATCTAGAATTTCAACTAATGTAGACTCTAGGGATTATAGTCTTAACTAGTGTGCTCAACTGAAGGCAGATGCAGTGCTTTAACTGCTGGCTACAGACGTGCCAGATCTTCTGGAAGATAGCATTGAAAGGCCTATGGAGCAGTTCCATACTGCACACAGAATTAATATCGACTTCAGGCCAATTAACAACATATTTGGTTTCTATAATATTCCTCTTTCTAAAAGTATACATAAGTAGATACATGTTTCACTGCATGCATGTGGTACATTTAATGTCTTATACGTTGGAACTTATTTGACATATGGTAGTCAAATTGAAAAGATCATGAATATTAATGTTAAATTCATTCAACATATATTTTCTATGTGCCTCCAGTATGCAAGGATATATTTTAGTCTCTGGGGATATAGCAGAGGAAAACACAATGGAGACATTTTTTATTAACACATAGCTTAAATTGTAAGCATGGAATGAGAAGAGAGAAATAAAGTATACTTATACCTCACACACATATATGGATGAAAATGGAGAAAATGAGAAGAAACAAGGATTTTTGAACTAAACATTAGGTAATTAAAAACAAATATATATATATATATAGATAGATAATTTCTAAACCAACCATTTTATTTTATTTATTTATTTAATAATTAAATCATTTTATTGGGGGCTTGTCCATCTCTTATCACAATCCACACATACATCCATTGTGTTAAGCACATTTGTACATTTGTTGCCCAAATATTTACACAAAATATTTGCTTTCTACTTGAGCCCTTGGTATCAGCTCCTCATTTCCCCCCTCCTTCCCCGCTCCCCCATCCCGCATGAACCCTTGATAGTTTATAAATTATTATTATTTTGTCATATCTTACACCGTCCGAGGTCTCCCTTCATCCACTTCTCCACTGTCCATACCCCAGGGAAGAAGTTATATGTAGATTCTCATAATGGGTTCTCCCTCTCGACCCCACACGCCCTCCACCCTCCCAGTATCACCACTCTCACCACTGGTCCTGAGGGGTTCATCTGTCCTGGATTCCCCGTGTTTCCAGTTCCAATATGTACCAGTGTACATCCTCCAGTGCAGCCGGATTTGTAAGGTAGAATGTGTAAGGGGTCATGATAGTGGATAGGGGGGAAGCATTCAAGAACTAGAGGAAAATTGTATGTTTCGTCATTGCTACACTCCTCCCCAGGACCCTTCTGCAAGGGAATGTCCAATTGACCACAGATGGGTTCTGGGTCTCCACTTTACACTCCCCCTAATTCAGAATGCTATGGTAGTCTTTGATGCCTGATCCCTTCGAAAAGTTGTGATCTCACAGGCTGGTGTACTTCTTCCATGTGGGCTTTGTTTCTCAGCTAGATGGTCACTTCTTTATCTATAAGCCTTTACTACCCCAGATGCTATATCTTTTGATAGCCAGGCACTATCAGCTTTCTTCACCACATTTACTTATGCACCCATTTCGTCTTCAGCGATCGTGTCAGGAAGATGAGCATGTCAGACCGCTGAGTTATTAGAACAAAGTGATCTTGTGTTGATGGTGTACTTGAGTAGGGGCCCATGGTCCATCTGTTTCCTTAATACTAAACCTATAAATATATGTACATAGATCTATTTCCCCCTCATCATATATAAATACATATACATCTATATATGCCTGTATTTATATCTCTATCAATGTTCTTTGCATACTAGTTCTTTCCTCTATTTAAACCAGCCATTTAAAATAAACATTAAAAAAAATTTTTTTAAACATTTTATTAGGGGCTCATACAACTGTTACTGCAATCCATACACACATCAATTGTGTAAAGCGCATTTGTACATCATTCTCAAAAC
>NW_022103920.1:52398569-52413813 GCF_000313985.2 Echinops telfairi | reverse complement strand
TTAATACTAAATCTATAAATATATGCACATACATCTATTTCTCCATCCTCATATATAAATGCATTTGCATATGTACATGTCTTTATCTAAACCTCTATAAATGTCTTTTGCCTCCCAGCTCTTTCCTCTATTTCCTTTGACTTTCCTCCTGTCCCATATCATGCTCAGTCCCCACCAGGGTTTCAGCAGTTCCTCTTGGTTACATTACCCTTTATCATGCCCTACCAGGCCTCCCACACCCTCCTCACCACCAATTTGGATCACTTGTTGTTCCCTTGTCCCTGGGTTTGTTAACACCACTACCTTTCCCCCCACTTCTCCCATGTCCCCCCAGAACTGTTGGTCCAGTTGTTTTCTCCCCCAGATTGTTCATCCAGCCTATCTTATTTAGACAGACCTGCGGAGATAATAACATGCACAAAAAGAAGACAGAGCAAAACCAAACAACAATGTACAACAAAACAACAACAAACCAATGACACACACACACAAAACACAACAAGAAAGAAAAGCTTGTAGTTAGTTCCAGGATTGTTTGTTGGCCTTTAGGAGTGTTTTCCAGTCCAATCTGTTGGGGCACCATGCCCTGGACCCAAAGTCGACCTTCAGCATTCCCTGGGGAGCTCCCTGCTCCATTCCTCTGCTGTTCTGTTGCACCCCCGTAGTGTTTTGCCTCAAGTGTGGCAGGATCAGATCGGTTGCAATTGCCACACTGTCTCCCGTGTTGTCCCCTGTAGGGCGACAGGTCAGTGAGAGGCGTCATGTCTCATAGTGGGGCCGGCCATGTTGGACCATGATTCTCAATAATTTGGTGTCAGAGGCCCGTTGGTGCCTTGGTGATATACCTAGCATAATGAAATCAACTCTATGGTGAGATTTGCCTACTGCGAGCAGCCAACCAGTTGTGGGAAGATTAGGGTGGAGTCCTACTCCTTGCTCAGGCTACAACCCTGATACAATTGAAAGGAATTTTTCATTGGAATGTTGCCTACTTTTATATAAGTGGATGCTGGTATGCTGGTTTCGGATCCTGCATCTGGTTTATTAACCTGCAGTGATTTGAACTTGTGTCAAGAGCCTGCTAACTTGTCTGCTAATCCCAGGAGCTCAGAGGCCTGCCATCTGACCTGCCAACCTTAGACTCAGTTGGCTCTGCAGCTTAACAATAGACTACAAATCTTGGAGTCATCAGCCCCTGAAACTAGGTGGGTCAGATAGCTTACTATCTGGTCCATGGAATTTAGACTGGACATACCTGCAACTACAACTTTTTGAAGCATTCTTGATATGAAGACCTTGATTAAAAAGCATCTCTGGTTTTGCTTCTGTGGAGAGTCCAGCCTAACATACCTCTCAAATTACTCTAGCCTCTATGACAAGTAAAGAGAGACATTTCTAATTTTTGTTTTTATGAATGATCCTTCTTTTATGAATTAAACCTCAGACAGTTAAGTAAAATGGAAGAAATTAGAACATAGAAAAGACTAAATGGTTTGCCCTAAAAATAACAAAAATAATATTTTCTTGTCTTTCAAAACACTCAGACCAACTTAAACATATATAAATGCGTTGGAATAATTAATTCTTATCTGTATTCATGACTCATAGATAGGGAGGTGAGACAGATCAAGCTTTCTCAGTTGCAGTCTCTGAGGTCATATATCATATAAGAAGCCTTTGAAAGACACCTTACAAATTAAGGGAGAAATGTTAAGAAATATATATATAATCTTAATATAGTGATCACAAATTGGATACATTTTCATCATAAAAGAAGTGTAAAACAGTCTCTACTATAGTGTTCTAAGTCAAAGCATAGAAAATATAATGAGACACACCTAAAATGAAATGGTAACGGTTTGGATGAAAATAAAGTATAAATGTTTTTTACATTAATTATGATTTGAGCTTAAAATAATTTCCAAGACCGTTAGGTAATTTATATCAAATTAAACTTATATCTAAATAAATATCCTTTGACTTTTTATGGCACAAAGTAAAGAAATATACACACATACACATACAACCAAACACCCAGGTAATAAAGGGTCTGCAAAATGTTCATGGAAATATGAAATTGAAGACAATGATGTGTGTAATTAGAGCAGTCTTGAAGCAGAAACAACTCTGTTTTAAATCTGGACACAAGTGTAGAGTCCATGTGGAATTTAAAAAGCTATTTCTCTTTTATAAAGGCTCTTTTTCTGTTTCCACTAGCAGCTCTACAAGAGAAAAGCTTGGGTTTCTACTCCCATACGCATTTCTTGGACACTCACAGGAGTTTACCATGAGTCCGCATTGACTAGATGGCAGGGAGCTGTTTTTTAGGTTTTTCTAATTTGTGCTTAACTTTGTGCTGACGTAAACCCCACGCTGCAGGAAAGTCTCCTTTCCTCTGTGCGAAGGTAGGTGTAGGTTATCACAGCCTCTTCCTAGCAGGTCTTTCTTCTGTGATCAAGCAAATCCAAGATACCCGTGCAGGATATCGACAAATCTTTAAAATACACTTTGAGGAAAAGACATTGTTGAGGGAGCACTTCTAATAAAATATCCCCAGCACAACATGCACTGTGATTGTCTGTATGATCATCCTATAACCATCTGCACAACACATGTGCTTGCACTTCGGTAGCCTTAGCTAGTCATGGAATGCCACATGTACATCATCCACCAGTCCTTATGGAGCTCCTTCTTTATGATAACCACATTCAGCTCCATGGATTGCCTTTGATCCAGTCCCAGTCCTGTACCTTTAATTCCTATCAAATGTCTGCTTCTTGTGGTTCTTCAGGTCCTCTTCACTTGGTAGCTTTGGATAGTTCCTACAGTACAGTTGTCTGCATTTTTCAACAAATACCTCTGATCTGCCTGCTTCAGCATGGATGTTTTCACTCCAGGGCAACACAGTTCACTGCCACTCCCTTTTCTGATTAATGTAAAACCATTGGTCATTTCACTATGACTTTAAGATGTCCTGGTGGGGCAGTGATTACAATTTGGGTTGCAAACCACATGGTCAACAGTTTGAAACTACCACCTCGGAGTGCGAAAGATGAGGCTTTCTACTCTTGTAAAGAGTTACAGTCTTGGAAACCTACAGAGGCAGTTCGACCCTGTCACTGTGAGTCAACATAGCCTCAATATCAATGAATTTTTTAAAGTATCAAATAAAGCATCATTTGACAAGGTCTTGCTATATGAAATGAACACGTGTGTTTTCACATACTATTATTATTAAGTACTAATTTATTAAGTACTAATTAAGTACTAATCCGTTACTATGTTAGGAGAGTCAAGTAACAAAATAAATCAATGGTATGTTAATAACAGTTCGTGAAGACACAATTTTATAACCAAAACTAAAAATACCTCAAATGCTTAAATTCAGATTGTGATATTAATAGACGTGAATTTTTTATAAATGAAGCTTTTCTATTCTTTCCTCCTAGACAGTGTAATCAGGATAATCATATAACATGTTTAATGTCAAGCATGTTTTGCTTTATTTTATGAATGTGCATAGAGAAGGAACACCTGTAATGTTTATATATTTATATAGATACGGAGAAATTTATGTACAAAAGGCTGACACATTGCAGAAGTGAAAAGTTCCAAGTCTAGGCAGATTCCAAGACTTAGGATCAGATTCTATAGTGAATTCTCTCCCGACGAATGTAGCAGTAGGACTTGATGCTTGGCAGCAAGGTCATAGGCTGGTGCCTTCAGGGGAGGATACATCCAAGGTTGGCAGGGCAGGTTTGTGGCTGCAGATGTGATGAATTCAAGATCGAAGGGTCAGATGACCAGTTGCTGTTGACTCCAGGATCAGCAGGCAATATGGCAGATTGTTGACTAAAGACCAAAGAGAAAGAGGTCCATGAGTCAAACACACAATGCATATTCAGCAGGAAAAAAAATGGGCTTTATCGTGGAAAACACCTATCTAAGAAAGCCACCATAATCCCGAGGAATCTTCCATTCAAATGCAGCAGGATGAACCATAATAAAGACATGATTGAGACAGTTACTTGGTCAATTGAGTGGAAAAGATACAACTTTTTGTCCCTTCCAAAAAAGGAAACACATCAGAAAGCTCAAATTGTAGAGTCAAATAATTGATATTGCATGCACGTAAAACTTTGCTAAAGATCATCCAGCAACAATTGCAACAGTACATGGACAGAGAACCGACAGAAGTTCAGGCTTCATTTAGAAGAGGATGTGAAACAAAGGATTTCATGGCTGATGTCCGATGAATCTTGGCTCAAAGCAGAGAATACCAGAAATATGTGTACTTGTGTTTCATAGAATGTGCAAAAGCATTTTACTCTGTAGACTATCATAAACTGTGGATGACCTTGAGAAGAATGGGAATTCCAGAACACTTCATTGTGCCCATTTAGAACTTGTACTTGGATCAAGAGGCAGTGGTGTGAAAAGAACAAGGGACTATTGCATAGCTCAAAATCAGGAAAAGTGTGTCAGAGTTGTATGGTCTCGCTGTAAGTGTTCAAACTGTATGCTGAGCCTGTGATCAGAGAAGCTGGATTATATGAAGAAGAATGTGACGTAAGGTTTAGAGGAATACTTATTAACAACTAGTAGTATTGCACAAGCTTCCTTGCTAAAAGTGAGGAATTGGATCACTTGATGAAAATCAAGGCTTGCAGCCATCAGTATGGCTTACAACTCATTGTAAGGAAGAACAAAATTCTCATGGCTGGACCAGCAGGTAATATCAATGATAGATGAAGAAACGTTTGAAGTTGTCAAGAATTTTGTCTTGCTTGGATCCATAATCAATGCTTATAAAAGCAGCAGTCAATAAACCAAATGATGTGTTGCATTAGGTAAATCTGTTTCACAAGACCCCTTTAAAGTATTGAGGAGCAAGGATGTTAATTTGAGTACTAAAGGCATGCCTGACCCAAGCCATGGTGTTCTCCATTGCATCATTTGCATGTGCAAGTTGAACATTGAATAAGGAAGACCAAAGAATAATTGGTGCATTTGAATTGTGGTGGTGGAGGATGAAAATGCCAGGGACTGCTAAAAGGACAAGCTCCCCAAAATGGATGAAGCCAGGCCAGAGTGCTCCTTAGATTCAAGGATGGCAAGCGTTTGTCTTACATCCTCTGGATGTGTATCAGTGCCTGGAGAAGGGTTTCCCAAAAGAGGAAGGCCTTCAATGAGATGGATCAACACAGGGGCAGCATCGATGTGCCCAGAATAGGAAGAGGACAATGCAGTGTTTTGTTCTGTTGTGCACAGGGTCACTAAGGGCTGGCACTGACTCCATGGCACCGAACAACCACATCCCACCCTAATCTTCTTACCACTGACATCTTTATGGGGTTGATTACATTGTGCTAGGTCTGGTAGTGGGAGTATCTTGGTGTTAACTATTGAACCCAGATACTTTGACCCATCCAAGTTGACACAAAACCTAAATATCACATACATGAAAGAAGTAAACAAATTATTTTAGGTTTTACCACCTGAGATTTACGTGTTTACCCTCGAAGGAACAGTGAAACTTCCTTAGGGGGAAAAATATCCTCTAAAAGTCAGAGCGAGTAGAGTTAAACTCAACTAGATTGTTTTTGAAACTGGAAGTCTAAAGATTGCTATGGGCTAATATTAATTTCAAAGAAATATTATGTATAGCACAATCACTATCTTTTGACCCAAAATGTGTATCTTGAGCATATGGTGATTATACTGTTTATAGAACTAAAATTCATTTCAGTTACACTGATTATTCAATTAAGCAGTTTAGAATTCACAGAGAATGATACTTAGAATAGAAACATTACTAAAAATTGGAGTTGTGTTATCTATACCAAAAATATAGTACTGCAAAGAGATGTAGGAAAAAGGTAAAAACATTTCCCAGGATATAACACCTTATGAGAAACACTATAGTATCATTTTCCTGGTGTACACATATTTCATTTTATTAAATAAAAAAATCCCCATCATTTTGCATCATTTTTTTGTTTATAACACCCTTCATATGGCACATATGCCCAGGAAGTAAAGGTCATTTTTTGCTCAAAAAGGAAAGACATAAACTAACATTATATTTAAGCTTGAAACTCCAGGACACTATTCATTCCTCTGTAACCTCCTTGAATTGTTGGTGTTGTGCTATATTTTACAGGTACACCTAAAGGATTTCTCTCTCAAGTCAGACATAAAATGTCTTATAATTGGTGTTAATAATTCTTCTATAATAGTTTTGGAGAATGTTCTGTACTATCTATTATAAAATACTGTATTAATCGAACTTGGTACTTTTTCAACTTGTTCTTTTGATTCAATATTCTGTCTTGGAAATTAAGCCATAATAATGCATATAGATCTTATTAATATTTTATTGCATGAATTAATCAGAGTTTATTTAACTATGATTAAATAATTCTACTTCTAGATAAACTGCATACAAAAGCATTTCAATCTTTATGGGCTTCATTTTAGCATATTTATTTCTCAAGGTGAGAAAAGAGGTGAAATGATTACCATTTCATTCCACTGTCTTCTCTGATAAATAAGAAGCATTTTTACTACGATCAGTGTGGCTAGTTTTATTTAAGGATCATTAAGTATAAATTGTACTTACTAAGGATTATAAGTTTAAATTGTAGACAGGTAAATCATAAAATCAGTAACTACTCAGATCTCAGTGGACAACACAGCTTACAGTGTGCTTGTCAGAAGTGCACATTGCATTTGATCTTAATACTATCATCAGATCAGATCCAGTCACGGAACTATCACTGGCAGTTTTGTATATTATGTGGCTCTTACGTAAAAGAATTACTCTTCAGAAACAAACAAACATAATGTATTTTATAACTCTCCATATATATTATGCCAGGACAGAGTTAAAATAAGTCTGCATCTCATGCAGCTGCACGGACCATTTCCTATGAAGGTTCTTATAATAATCTTGTATAAAATAATCATTCTTTTACAATTAGTTAAATTTTCATGTACTTTTTAATTGAATAGTTTGCCATACACTTATATAATTCTGTGAGGTATTCAGGGTAAATAGTTGTAAGTTACCCCAAAATTCATGCTTTCTTTTAGGAAAAAAAAGGCTGATTTTATTTGAATGAAGCATTAGCAGTTCTTTCAGCATGTGCACAATCAGAGGAAGAAGGGTGGGTCCACTGAGTGGTCTTTGTTTGACTCCATCGATTCTTTGATGCTGCTTTTACGATTATTCAGAAAGACACCTGCCATCACTGAAACTGTGATTGTGCTTTGAGAATCTGTGATTTTTTTTCTAAAACTAAAAAAGTTTTAAATATAAATCATTCTAAATATTTTATAAAATATTCGTTTTATTCATTATCACATTTTATGTGCACAAACCCATAGACATATTAAAGTAAACACAAAGAACTCTGAGAGATCTCTACATGTTACTACAAAGTTCACAAGACAGGTTTTTAAAAAAATAATTTTATTGGGGGCTCGTACAATTCTTATCACAATCCATACATTCATCCATTGTGTCAAGCACATTTGCACATTTGTTGCCATCATCATTCTCAAAACATTTGCTTTCCACTTGAGCCCTTAATATCAGCTCCTCATTTTTCCTACTCTCTCCTCCCTCACAAACCCTTCATAATTCATAAATTATTATTATTTTGTCATATCTTACACTGTCCAACGTCTCCCTTCACCCACTTTCTGTTGTCCATTCCCCAGGGAGGAGGTTGTATGTAGATCCTTGTAATTGGTTCCCCCTTTCTCCCTTACCTTCCTTCCACCCTCCAGGTATCACCACTCTCACCACTGGTCCTGAAGGGATCATCCACCCTGGATTCCCTGTGTTTCCAGTTCATATCTGTACCAGTGTACATCCTCTGGTCTAGCTGGATTTTTAAGGTAGAATTGGGAGCATGATAGTGGAGGGGGAGGAAGCATTTCAGAACTAGAGGAAAGTTGTGTTTCATCATTGCTACACTGCACCCTGACTGGCTTGTCTCCTCCCTTTAACCCTTCAGTAAGGGGGTATCCAGTTGCCTACAGATGGTCTTTGGGTCTGCATTCTGCACTCACCCTCATTTACAATGATATGATTTTTCGTTCTTTGATGCCTGATATCTGATCCCTTCGATGCCTCGTGGTCACCCAGGCTGGTGTGCTTCTTCCATTTAAAACACGAGTACATATTTATTTATTAAGAAACACAAGTTACTGTTGCAGGTTCTGACAGCAAACAAAAACATTTTTATAGGTTTATGAAGTAAGGAATTAGAAAGATCAGTAACTACTTTTGTCTGAAAATAAAGTAGTTAGCATAGGATATGACCACAAGTTTATAAGATTGTGCAATTGAAAAGAGTAACCATGAATATTTCTGAATGCTGGAAACACGAATGGCTTTGCTGTTGTTCTTGCTTTTAATCAAGCAGAATGTATGGACTTCATTATGAAAAAATCTAAAATAAAATTGTTAATTCTATTATTTTAATTGAGTGCAATTATTTCTTGATTTATGATTTGCAATATCTTGTCTATAGCTCTGGAAAACTCTGCTCATGAAAGTGATTTTTTCCCTTGCCTCCATTTAATGTTTATTTTCTCAGGCTCTTTTAATTCCAATAGTCAGTATGCATACTAGTTGATTTTTTTGTAGTCCTAAGTCTGCTTTCAATTGCTGTCAATAAATATTTTAATACACTTACTTTAGTTTGAAATGTTTTGAAGTTTTCGTTAGTATAAATTTCCATTTTAATTTTTATTCCTACCTTCTCTATTCTTACCTTATGAATTCTTGCTTAAATTACATGGATTCATTTATTGATGTCCTATTAACAAATCTAAGTACAACTTCTAAATTGTGTTCTGACTCTTGTAGCATATTTCTTTTGCAAGCTGTGTTCTGACTTTCAAAGAGCGATGTGCCCTACCCGTGAAGATGCAGGGTCTTTGTTTCGTGTGCTTGTTCACTTATTTTGTAACTGTCTCACACAAACATTAACGGCAACAAAGTCCCATCCATTGTATGACTCTAGAAATAGAAATTTATTATTTCATAACTGGGAGTCTACAATCAAGGGAGTCTGAAATGTGGGAGTCTACAATCAAGGGACCAGTGTTGACCCCATTTTAGGATTTTGAGTGATAATCTAATTTTGAGTTCATGTCTCTCTCATAGGTTCTGGTAATGATGGACCATTATCATAACACAGTAGTTTCTGAATTCTGTTTCACTGTGATAACCAGTAGTATAAAAGATTGTTTATTATTTAGCCTCATACCCCATCCCTCTCTTAATATTTTTTCCTCTTTCAAGGAAAACTCACGTGATACTCCTGGCCTGCCCACCAGAGCTGAGCACAGTTCCTGGATGCATATATACGTATATGAGTTTTCAATGGAATTTAAGTTTCATTCTGCAACTCTTTTTTTTTTACATAGTCACAGAGTTAAAGTATAATGTTTAATTTTGCTTATATTAAGAAAAAATTATTTTAATCTTCTTTTAACATATGCAAATATGCAAACATGGAAGTGATATATTTATTTCACTTTTTCTTTCTTTTAATTTCATTAAATGCTTTTATTAGGGACTCTTACATGTCTTATTACAATCCATATGTTCATCCATTGTATCAAGCACATTAGTACATATGTTGCCATCATCATTTTCAAAGCATTTTCTTTCTACTTGAGCCCTTAATATCAGCTCCTCACTTTTCTCCCTCCATCCCCCACCCTCCCTCCCTCAGTGAACCCTTGATAATTTATAGATTAGTATTTTCATATCTTACATCATCCTGTCACCCTTCACTCACTTTTTTTGTTGTTTGTACCCCTGGGAGGGGGTTATATATTGATCCTTGTGATTGATTCCACATTTCTCCCACTATCTTCCCCTTATCCTCCTGGTATCTCTATTCTCATTGTTGGTCCTGAGGGGTTTATCTGTCCTGGATTCCCTGTGTGGCAGTGTATATTCTCTGGTCTAGTACGATTTGTAAGGTAGAACTGAGGTCATGATAAGGGGGTAGGGGGAAAGCATTAAAGAACTAGAGGAAAGTTATATGTTTCTTCAGTGCTATACTGTACCCTGGCTGATGGGGTACCTCAGTCTGTCCCCAAAGTCTATTTTTGGTATTCCCTTGGGAGTTCATTGCTTTACTCCCCTTGCTGCTCTGTTGCATGCCCTTAGTGTTTTGCCCCAGTGTGATGGGATCAGATTGGGCACCATTCCCGCATTGTGTCTCCAGTGTTGTCCCCCATAATGCAATGGTTCAGTGAGGGACACTCTGTCTCATGGTAGAACTAGCCCTATGATCCTCTCTGTGCATTGTCTGCTCTGGGCAGATATATCCCCCTTGGGGCTTGGTGGGCCAGTATGTGTTCCCCTCACTGTCCAGCCCTCTTCATTTTTCCTGTGTGCCGTAATCAGACAGATATGCCCTCTCCCCAAGCTGTAGCTTCAGTGCTATCCTCTGAAGTACATTCTTCTGGGGGGGGAGGGAGTGTCCACATAGTTGGGATTGGGCCTGCCCCACAGACCTCTCTATTGGTTCACTAGTACATGATGGTACGTCATACTCACATCTTGGTGTACCGGGTTGAAGCTTGGTCTCTCTCTCCCTCTCCTGTGGAGATATAAACAATATCCTCCCCTTGGATGGGTTAGTGCCCTGCTCGCCCCCTACCCATGGCTTTTTCTTTTTTTTCCTCCTCCTATTTAGTTGGCTGCCTTATGTATCTCTGGATTGAGTTTGGCCCCTGTGGTAGTTATATGTCAATTTGAGAGGATTATGTCGATTTGAGAGGATTATGATTGTCAATTTGAGAAGATTATGAATGAAGGGGTGGAGTCTAGTCTGTCAATTGGATCATAGCCAATGAGGCTTTTGTATGCATGGCTTCTTCTGATAATTCTGGGAAATCTAGTACTTACTCCTTGGAGGTGAGATACTCTCTGCTCACACTCTGGGAGACATAGCAGCTGACAAGACACATGGACCCACTCTGATGCAGTCCTGGGTGCTGGAGAAGTTATGCAGAGACCCTTGCTAGCTCTGAGATGTTTCCAACTCCACTTTCGACCCACTGGCCTATGATCTTCTACATTCAGTGTCATTACATGTGTTTCATGAGTCTGAAGAGGACTTTATAGATTAGTATCAGACATATAGCTAATATCGCACTTATAGACTTTATCTGGACTGGGCTGGGATGTTTTCTCAATGTTCAATTGCTCTTGTATATAAATCTCTTTCTTATACACATATGCGTGTCCATGGATTTTTTTCTCTAATCTACCCAGACCAACACAGGTCCTGCCATAGTACCTGAACCTCACCCCAGGAATGTATATATGGAGCAGCTTTTCCCCTATGCCCCATTTTTTCAGCTTACCTCAGGGGACTCATGTTGTACTTGTCCTTTTGTGCTTGGCTTACTTCACTTAGCATTATTTCCTTCAGTTCTTCCCATGCAGTAATGTACTTTATGCATTCATCAGTGCTTTTTAGGGATGCATAATAATCCATTGTATGTATGTACCACAGTTTTTCAATCCATTCATCCACTGATAAGTTGTTTCCAACTCCTTGTGATTGTGAACTGTGCCGCAATGAACATTAGAGCACAGATGTCTGGCCGTGGTTTGTTTCTTGCCTCTTCTGGGTATATGCCCAGTAGGGGGATAGCTGGGTCATATGGTAGCTCAATTTCCATCTGTTTTAGATATCACCAAATTGATTTTCATAATGACTATACATACCTACAGGTCCACCAGCAGTGGACGAGAGTTCCTATCTCCCTACAGCCCCTCCAACACTTGTTACTTTCTGATTTTTTGAATTGGGCTATCTTTGAGGGTGTTAGGTGGTATCTCCTAGTTTTAATTCGTATTTCTCTTATAGCTAATGATCATGAACATTTTCTCATATGTTTATTGGCCATTCAGATTTCTGCCCTTGTGAAACTTCTGTTCAGATCCTTTGCCCACCTATTTAGTGGGCAATTCATAAGATTTATTTTTATTAAATATATATATATATATATATTTATTCATTTTTAAAACCCAATATTAAAGCATTTGGAAACCATAGTGGTTTAGAGAGCTTTGTGGTAGCCAAGGGAAAGAGATGTGTTCCTCCAAGTTAAAATTCAATATTTATAATTAAACCAGTAGTGTTTACCTCTAAGGTGAAAGCTTATTTATGAATACACAATGCCATTTTTATTTTAGAGGATTGAAAATATAATAATTAACTCAAATAGCTATAAAAATTTTAATCCTATTGTATAAAATGTGATTATTTCTGAAATTGAATTAAGTTAACTGTTAGATTATCCATTTGTCTGTAAGTGATGGTTTGGCACATAGCAAATAGTGACAGATTTGGTTCTTTTAGAGTGGAACAATGTAATTATGATTTGTCAGTAGATTTCACTAAGAGGGTCAAGATGGAAGATTTATACACATTTCAACTAAGAATAAATATTTTATAGGATAGAAAGTTAATAAAATTCTAGTGAATCTAAAAAAGTTATTTTTAACTAGCAATATCAGTATTCACAGCAGAGACCCTACATTTCCAAATTTTGACATTAATTAGGCTAAAGACATTTCAAACTTTTTGGTTAACCACAAAATAAGCTTTTTGAATATAAAGCAGTGTAAAATTATGTTTTCCAGGAATAAATACATTTTATATAATTTCCTTTTTTACTTTTATTTTAAATTATCCACATATCAAACTTTTCTCAACATAATTCTCATCACTCAAAACTAATGAAACAAGGAATTGTGTTTTTATTTTTGTTTCTTCAGCATACATCTGGTGTTTATAAACTATAAGTAGGTAAAAAAATATTTAATTTCTGAACAGTCATTATAGAACACAGGAACAGTTATTAATTTATGCCACTTAGAAGAAATGTGTACAGAGTTAACCACTTGAAAGTTAGAATAATAATTTAAGTGTTTAGAAAAAAGCAAGCAAAAATTGATTCGGGCAAAAAAAAGCAAAAATAAAATTTGTCTTATATATTCATTGATTACGTTAAAAATTAAATACATAGCATTTGTTCTTAAAGTCTTGATAGAATTATAGAAAATTTTCAATTTCTGGCCTCATGGAGATTGTAATCTACATAAGAACACCAGATGATATGTAAATCTTAGAGATGAAAACAAATTAATATAAAATCAGGTGTTAGAATGTATGGTGCAGACCAGATGGAAATGCCAGTCGTCCTTTCTCTCTTCAATGTCCCTGTGATGCAAATAGTGAAGCCAGATGCAGCTGATATTTTATTAGACTCAAGTTGATAAATGTACTTTTTATGGCCATGATAGTTTGATTCCTGAATTACATACTGGCTTCTTGAACCAATAAAAAGTTTGCTAATAATGCCTGTATCTCTTTGTAGAGTTTCCCTCCCCGTCTCTCCCCACCCCAACCCCCACTCAGCCACATACACAAATTTGTAGAAGTTCTTTTCCCCACAAATTTCTTGAATTGCCTTTTAAAATTACTAATATCACAATAAATCAGCAGATCTTTCACATAGTAAATGATTAACAAATCTCCAAACAGACGGGTCTATTTAAAAACCATTACAGTGAAATCAGAGGACTTAGGTTGCCTCCTGTTTCTCAGGTACTAGATAATTCCCTCTAACTACCTTGGTTTTCTAGCCAGTGAAACGTAAAGTTCAGACACTAGTCTATTTAGTCTAATCACAGCAATATTATAAGGAGAATACAAATACAAAAGCATTTTAAGTAAGATAAAATGACATAAGAAATAATAGTTTTAATAATGGTTTGCCTCCTCTGACCCCTTTTAATGCAGCAAGATTCTAAATAGCTTCAGAAATAACATTTATTTTTAACTTACTGTATGTTATATGAAGTTTGTTGGATGGTTGTAGCTAATTACCTCTGAGTCCATTCTGGCTCCCCATGACCTTACAGAACAGAGAGAACTTCCCCATAGAACTTTCAAGGTTGTAGCCTGTAATGAAGCAGGCTGCCACCTCTTTCTCCCACTGCAGTTAGTACCACCAACTTTCAGTTATCACTGTACCACCAAACTCTTTGTAGCTCAGGTATGTGGTTTGAATTCTTCTGGGCTCTAATGGATATGCCTGCCTTTCTAGATAATATAAGATGGGGTGTCCAAGTGAAAGATTTCCATCGGAGCTGCATTAATCATGTCAAATGCTTCAGCAATAAATTATGTGGACATGCTTTCCATATTTTCTTTGCTCCAAGATGGTGTCTTAATTAGCCATATGTTAATCACACCATTTCTCAAGTTAATCTACATATACTTTTATGAAAGAAACAGTTGAAACCCTGCAACTCACAAGTCTAAGAATTTTTATATTTTCTCCTCTCCAATGCATGCTTGATTGCAAGAAAGTCAACTCCTTTTTGCTTTTTTTTAATAGTTTTAATCATATGCTTAAATGATGCGTTTGTAAAATTCTGCTGTAAAATTTCTTCTTTCCCAGTAAGTTTGCTCGGCATATTACCTGCTTGTTCGCGTTACCCCAGATGACAGTTTTACATAGAGGGCATAATTTTTCCAATCCCCTGCAACATGTTTTCATTGCATTATAAACAGACCTAGAGCCAATGCTTCAAATCTTAAAATTTTCTTAGGATCCTTCTAGGTAGCAATTTCTGATATTTGTTTTTTCCTGAGGCAAGACATAAAACAAAAATCTCCACAATGTCAGTGACTTTAATTATAACCTATCATTTACTTACAACAGCTTTGTCCCGTATTTGGTTCACATTCTTTTTTTCTATAGCCTTTAATTATTAAAAATCAAAATACCTCTAAAAATGTGTAGTCTACACTCTGTCAATAAATCTACATTAATAATCAACATGATATTTTTGATAAAATTCCCTATATTCCTTCATCTTAAAAGTGTCACCTAATATATTTTGTTAAATTGCTGGGGTAGGATACCATCCTCAAGTTAGTGATTATGTGTCAACATATATTTTCTAGCAATACTTTAAGTATTTTTTAGTTTGTTCTTTACCAACCTTAAGAACATTTTACTCATATAATTCATCCTCCCCCCACCCTAATTCCCTTACTATCATTCTTATATTTCTGTTGACCACTTTTCCTCTTTTGGGTGGTGTCTTGCACTGAGATCTACAGAGAAACAAAAGCAGTGATGTGCATATGAGTGTGTGTGTGTGTGTGTGTGTGTGTGTGTG
>NW_022103920.1:52332085-52398469 GCF_000313985.2 Echinops telfairi | reverse complement strand
GTGTGTGTGTGTGTGTGTGTGTGTGTGTGTGTGTGTGAGAGAGAGAGGATGTATATATGTGGACAGAGAGAGAGACATTGATTGATTTAAATCAAGAAAAATGCCCACATGGTTTTGGAGGCAGACAAGTTCATGTCCAGTCAGGTTCCAAGTCCCTGGATTGAATGCTGGGCTGTAGTCTTCCCTTGACTCTCATAGTTGCAAGGGCTGATGATTGGTAGGAAGACAGCAGGCTGCCTTCTGCAGACAGTGATAAATCCCAGGCCAGATGGTCGGACTGATTGCTATAGAATTGAGATTGGATGAATCCAAAGTAGGCAGGCCAGATGACTAATCTCTGGTGACTGCAGACAATATGTTAGGCGATTGGCTCAAGTCTCTGAAACAGGAGGTAGATGAACCAGATGTAGGATAGGCAAAGGCAAACAAGTGTGTCACCATGTTTTCTTATATTAGAAGGAAGTCCCATCCTCAAAGCAATTAATTCCATAAAGACTATGACTTGAGTGAGGGTGCTATAGTCCACCCTCATCCCATCCATTACAAACTTCCAGCTGATGGTCTGTGATTACTTTGTGTTAGGTCGGGTCATGGGTGAGCATTGTTACTAGGTACCATCGCGTCAGTTCCAATTCAGAGTGACCCTACGTACAACAGAAACTCCCCTGGTTCTGCACCATTCTTACTTTTAAATATATATATCTGAGCCCATTGCTGTAGACATGGCCTCCACCCATCTTGTTCAAGGTCTTCCTCGTTTTTGCTGCCCCTCCACTTCACCAAGATGATGTCCTTCTCCAGGGACTTGTCTTTTTTGAAAACATGACCAAAGTACGTGAGATACAGTCTTACCATCCTTGCCTCCTAAGAGTATTTTGGCTGTACTTCTTGCAAAACAGATTTATTTATTCATTTTGCAGTCTGCAGTACTTTCAATATCTTTTTCAGGGATTATTACAGGTTAACTGCCAAATGACTGAAAATACTGGACCTGCCAAATTAGCACAAAACTTTATTGCAGATGGGTCAAATATGATAGGTAGATATGGTACCAGGTGGTTCATTCATAACCTGAGGTGGAAAAAGAGTCCGTAAAGAAGTCACCATACAGGCAATGTAATTATTTGGATAATAATCTATGGCCATTTTTACAGTCTTTTTATGTGTCTGGAGCATGTGGCTGGAGGGAAAGATTCACAACTGAACCTGAAATTCCCCATGTTCCCAATTGAACTCTGACGCACAATTTGAGTCATTTTCAATCATTTCCCTTTTGCCTAATATGATTGATTACAGTGATCCCTCTGAATCCAAGGGCTTCACAGCTTGAAATTCACCAACTCTGATTCAAAAACATTTTTGACAAAAAGGCAATTAAATGGTTAACCAGTCCTCTACTACAGCATGCTTTTTAAATAAAGTTTACCTTGTATTAGGGATTATACCTTGTATATCTTCAATGTGAAGAAAACCCAAATCCTTAAACCTGGACCAATAGGTATCATCAGGATAAATGGAGAAAAGGTTGAAGTTTCAATGATTTTGTCTTGCTTGGATCCACAATCAATGCACACGCAAACAGCAGTTGAGAGATCAACAGACGTATTCCATTAGGTAACTGCTGTACAAGACCTCGTTAGAGTTCTGAGGAGCAAGGATGTTACTTGCTTTGATGACTAAGGATCAGGACTAAGCCTGATCCAAGCCATGGTCGTCTTCCTATGTGTGTGACAGGCAGACACTGAATAAGAAGACTCAAGAATCTATTCGTTTTAATCATGGTGCTGGAGAAAAAGAATAAATACACAATGGACTGTTAAAAGTACAAACCGTTCTGTGTCGGAGAAGTAAGGTCAGAGTACTCCTTAGAGGCAAGAATAGCAAGACTTCGCCTTACTGTGGACATCTTGTCCGAAGACTACTCCCTGGAGAAGGACGTTGTGTTTGGTAAAGCGAATGGGCAGTGGAAGAGGAAAGCCTTCCATGGGATGGATTAGCACAGTGGCTGCATCAATGGGCTCCAGCCGAGGAACAATTGTGAGAGTGTCTCATGGCCATGCAGCCTTTGTTCTGTTCTGTTGTGTGCAGGTTCACTCTAGGTTGGAGCCGCTTGATGGCACCTAACACTAGCAGTAACATGAATTATAACAATCTAGAGATGACAGACTATATGTGTGTAGGTGATACATAACTCTTATGCCACTTTCTATAAAGGATTAGGGTATTTATGGATTTTGTTATTGGGGCACTCTTAATCCCACCTTTCCCCACAAATACCATGGGTGGGAGGTCTTATTTTCTCTTCCATCTCAGACATCTTATTTATACTGGAAATTCAATAAGTATCAACTAGACTTAACTATTGAACCTTTTTATCTATTTTCCTCTTACTCTTAATGTAATTCTTTTAGGGGGGTGCTAATTAACCAACTTTACAAGGGTAAAACTTTTTTTATAATCTACAGATGAGTAAACAAGCAAATAAATAAAACTGACCATATGTATCCCCATTTTTCTGCCCCCAGAGATTGTGTGCCTTCATTATGGATGTGGATTAGCAAACACCCTGGGATCAAACACTTCTCTGGTCTTCCCTCCTCTTCTGTGCCTTAACACAAAGTGTTATATTAAGTTTTAGGTCTGAAAGTAAAATTTATACACCACACTAATCTGTAACAATTTCAAACAATTAGCAATAATCTGGGGCTCTGATTGATAATCAAACTCATGAGCATAATAAGCTTTACTCAGCACTAAGTTTATTAGTTTTGACACAAGGCAAATAATAGACAACACTATATGCACAGTGACAGCAGAGAAGCTGTCTCTTGACTCTTCCACATGGCTGATAAATGTCCTAAAACTCCATTTAATTTGGTTACAGAGAATTGACATTGAAGTTAGTAATATGGGGTAATTTTTGATTTTACGTGTTTAATGTACATGAAATAAAAAGATTCAGAGGGAGTAAGTTTTACCAATTGAAAAATGTGCATCTGTGTTTGAAACTATCAGCCACTCTATGGGAGACAGCTTAGGTGTGTTGCTCTCGTCAAGAGGGACAGCCTTGCACACCCACAGTGGCAGTTCGAGTCTGTCGGTCTCTAGGAGGGGGCTCGAACAGATGGTGGTTAGTAATGAGTGACTCTCTAGGCCTTAGTTTCGTGTCACTACTACACTGACTTTGTTGATAAAATTTCATTCCCTCAATTTATTTTTACTCTTCTTATTGATGCCGTTCGAACTGTTTTAGGACTTAAACAAGCAAAGGTAACTAAGTAGGTGTAGTCCTCACCAGCCTTCACTAGGATTATATTAGAAATAGTGTTTTCTGAAAATCTGCTCTAGCACAGGACCAACCACATCGACTCCCCCCAAAAAGCAATGTGGAAACCACACTTCACCTTTCAAGTCACAAGTAAGTACTCTTTTCCCTAATCAAATTGATCTAACTCTGAAGCAGTCCAAACAACCATATTTTTTTGATGAAACTGGGATTTAGCCTCTTTTCTACTGGTGCCCTTCTGATGTTTGAATAAACAGATGGAAATTACAGGACGTGAATTCACAAAGTTCATGGGAAAAAATGGAATAAAAAAATAATGACATTTCTCCCTGAGCTTTTTGAAAACCCCTTGGATTAGTATTGGATTAGTATTCATATTGGATTCGACAGTCTGTCCAACTCCTAATATTTAAGGGCAGCCATTTTTTGGTCTGTTAACGGAAAGGTAAGCAGTTCTACCCCATCACCTGCATCTAGGGAAAAAGATGAGATTTTCTATTCCATACAAATTCCATTCTCAAAATCCCACAAGAGTGGCAGCAAGTCTTGGCTTTCCTTTGCAGCCTCAGTTCCCTTTATCGTCAGCTGGCAGAGACTGGAGTGGGGTGGCTGCAGCCAAGCGTACTTGACCCATTTGAATACGACTTTCAAGCTGCTTTCACAGTCTTACCAATGATGAAGAAGAAGACTGCCCAGTGTGTTATTTTTCTGTCAGATCATTAGCAAAATCTCTAGTCTAATTGCAATATCTAACTGCGAGTTGTCAAAATTAAATTCCTTTTTTCTAAATAAACAGAGATCAGTGACAGTTGGAAACATATGAGAGAACATCAAAAAGTTAACAGGAAATTCCATTTCTACATGAAAATGTTAAAACCCCTTTATGTCTATGATGTGAAATCCCATCAAAAATGCATGTTCTGCATATTTTTTTAATATGTCGGTTCCTTTTACAAATGGCACCACAGAGTCAAAGGAAACGAATGAATCCAGGTCACGTGAGGTCACTTGCGGTTCCATTGGTGCTTCTGTACAGCTCTCAGGAGAAAGACAATTGACAAAAATTGCCTTGAAATGTGTGGTCTTCTCCACAACCTTGTGGTCAGTTTTCAAACTGGTGCCAAGTAGCTTACTCAAAGTAACAGCAAATACCAATAAAGATTAAAATATCAGGAGAAAAATGGCCATTGTTCAATAGCGAGCAATAGAAACTTTAAAAAAAATTTTTTCCTTCCTGGATTGGCTCAAGGAGCCCTATGAATACCAAAATAATAAGACTCAAGTATTATATAAAATAATGTAATGTTTGCATATGATTGACACACATCCTCCATCACACCTCAAATCATCCCTAGATTATCTTTAATGTCTAATACAATGAAATGCTATGCAGATAACATGGTGCTTTGGAGGGATTGCTTTGCCCTAACCAATTCATGAGTATTCCCTTATTTTTTCATCTCATGAATACTTCTCATCCATTTTTGGTTGAACCATGGGCACCAGAACTGGTGATTGCAAAACTTTATATGTTCTTTAATGTAGAAATAGAGTGAGAAGGGAGGACCGATGATTTCATATATTACTGAAAAACAACTTCTCTGAATTTGAGCCTTCTGGAAGATAAGTATGTCTTTGGCTTTGCTCAAATTAGGTTCTTAATGTGATGGCAGAATTTATCCATGTGTAAAATAGTTTACTGTCATTAAAGTGGTAGCCATCATTATAGGATCATATATAATCATATAATAAAAACTGAGCATCAACTTTTGTTGGTAATAGTAATTTTTATAGGCAATATTTATGTTCTTTGTGGAAAGCAAAATGTGAGAATATAATTTTATTGTTTATTCACTTGCTTGCATGGGAAGAAAGATAAAAAGAGGAGAGAGAGAGAAAGGAAGGAAGGGTGGAAAATGCTATTTGACATATTTTTAGGGAAGTCATTGTTCTTGCTCAGAATATACTTTAAACAAGAATTAAAAATTCAATAAAAATTGAAACAATTTTACTCTTATTTTCAGTGTAATTTATATAAAAGGGAAGAAAATACTGGTGTGGGATTATTTCTGGAAATCTATAGGCAGAGTAAGAAGAGGGAGGCTTTTGTCTAATTTCTTCAAATGCTTCCTCTACCAAACCAGGATGCTATCTTCTGTTCCATAATTAATGCATTGCAAATAGAATGACCCCTTAGTAAGTTATTTGTAAACTGCTAAGGATAAGAGTGAAACTTGTATGTTCTGGATTGTGGTTTAATAAGAGAGAAGAAAGTCACATTTCCCCGACAAATTCTGTCACCTCATCCCACTGGTAGCTGTCGTTCTTAGAGCTGTCGTTCTGAGAGAGCCTCTATAGAGCAGAAGGAAACACCGCCCGTCCTGCTCCATCATCACAATCGCTCGCTCTTACGTTGGGACACGTGGTTGCAGCACAGTGCCAATTCATTTTTGTCAAAGATCTTTCATGCTGTCCCCTTACTTTACCAAGCCTGATGGCCTTCTCTAAGGACTGGTCCTTCCTGACATGTCCAAAGTGCTTGGGAGTATGTGTTGCCATTATTGGCTCTAAGGACCATTCTGGCCGTATTTCTTCCAGGAGAGGTGTGTGTGTTCTTTGGCAGTCCACTGTACTTCAAATACTTTTGCTCAATACCATAACTTAAATGGGTCTATTTCTCTTGGTCTCGCTTATTCAATGTCAACTTACACAGGCATATGTGGAAATTCAAAATACCATGGCCTTGGATCAGGCACAACTTGGTCCAGAAGGTAACGCCCTTGATTTCCAACACTTGAAAGGTATCTTATGCCACAGATCGACCCGTGCAACTATGGGACACAAGAGCATATTCAGGATACCTTAAAAGAGCTAAAGAAAACATTCAAGCCTCAATTTGCAATATGGAAATATTCTATGGGCAAAACATTGAATGATGCAAAAGAAGATGGAAAGAATGCATAGTTACTGTACCAAAAAGAGGTAGGATGTAGCATATGAGCAAAAACCAGTGGTGCTGGAGGCAGAAGTTCAAGCTACACTGAAAGCATTAGCCAAAAACAAAGCTCCAGGAATTGAAGGAACACCAATGGAAATGTTTTAACAAGCTGTAAAGTCACTGGGGGCACTCACATGTCTGTGCCAGGAACATTGTAAGACAGCTGATTAGTTCACTGACTGCAAGAGATCCAAAGGTTTACTGATTGCAAAGAAAGGTGACCCAAAAGAATGCTCAAATTATAGAGTAGGATCACTTATATCACATGCAGATAAAATTTGGCTGACAATCGATCATCCAGCAATGGTTGTAGCTGTACATTGACAGGGGTCATAAGAGGACTTAGAACAGGGATGTCATTTTTTATGTCAGTTGGATCTCTGCTGAAAGCAGAAAATAACAGAAAGATATTTACTCGTATTTTATTGACTATTCCAAAGTTACACCGTATTGATGAATCCAAGATGTTCAACATATGGACTCTTCCAAGGTGTTCAACTGTGCAGATCACAACAGATTATGGATAACCTTCAGAAAAATGAGAATTCAAGAATACTTTCTGGTGCTCATGTGAAACTTGTACATGGATCGAGGGGCAATTGTGAGAACAGAATAAGGGGACATTGCATGGTTTAAAATCAGGAAAGGTGTGTGCCGGGACTGTACCTTCTCACCCTACTTATTCAATCTACATGCTGGCAAATAATCAGAGAAGCTGGCCTACATAAAGAAGAATGTGGCACTAGCATTCAGGAGAAACGTATTAACAACCTTGAGATATGCAGATGAAGCCATCTCTCTTGCTGACAGTTTAGAGATCTTGAAGCACTTGCTGATGAGGATCAAGGATGGCAGCTCTCAGTGTGGATTCCAACTCAGTGTAAAGAATATCAAACTCTTCACAACGGCAAATAATAAACACCATGGAAAATGGAGAAAAGTTGGAAGTTGTCCAGGATTTTATTGTACTTGTATCTACAATCATGAAGCAACAGTCCGGAGATCCAAAGAAGGGTTGTGACAGGTAAATCTGCTGCAGTATTGGAAACTCTTAAAGTCTTGAAAACCAAGGATGTTACTTTGAGGACTAAGGTGCACCTGACCCAAGCCACAGAATTTTCCATTGACTATGTGCATGTGAAAGTTGGACACTTGGTAAAGAAGACAGAACAAGAATGGATGTGATGGAATTGTGCTGCTGGTGAAGAATATCGAAAGTCCCATAGAGCGCTAAAGGGACAAACAAATTTGTCTTAGAAGAAATACAGCCTGAGTGCTCCTTAGAAGCAAGGGTGGTGAGACTTTGTCTTACCTACTTTGGAAATATTGACAGGATAGAACAGTCCTTGCAGAAGGACGTTATGTTCCTAAAGGAGAGGAGAGTCCTTAAGGAGATGGTTTCACACCGTGGCGGCTGAAACAATGGGCTCCGCTCGAGGACAACGGTGAGGCGGGCACAGACCAAGCAGTGCACATTCTGTTGTGCACAGGGTCAGCATGAGTAGGAAGTGACTAACTGGCACCTACCAGCAGAAACAAGAATCTATCTTTGCTCTCTTGACTGCTACCTCCATGAGCATTGATTGTGGACCTATGCAAGACAAAATCCTTGACAATTTTAATCTTTTCTACCTTTTTCATGAGGCTATCTATTGGTCCAATTGTGAGGATTTTGTTTTTTTCTTACATTGCTAGCATGTAATATACCCTCAAATATCAGTTGAATGAATGAATGAATGAAGGCAAACATTATTATATACTCTCAAACTATGGAGGAAAAACAAGACACTGAATAATGAAATTAAGGATGGCCTTTCTAGTGAATATATATATACATTCTAAGGTATATATATATATATATACACATATATATACATATATATATACATATATATACATATACACACATATTTATATACCTTAGAATTTTCATCTATCTGGCAAGGAACATTGATATGTTTGTTTGCAAGATAAGAAATATAAAATAAATAGCGATATATTCTTGATATTGTAAAAAGATAAATATACTTCCACAGTGAAGAAATAGAAGATATATTAGCCTCATATGTAAGTGATATCCATACGGGGGAAAAATACCACCATTTCATCCCATTTTCTGCCCAACTTATCATCACTACATTCCTCTAATTATCTCCTTAACTCACTTTGGCCATGACTTTGTCTGGCTCTGATCTAATGGTCACGAATTATGAAGAGCATGTATAATTCAAATATTCAAGGAAAGTAGCTGAAAGACTGGGAGTTTGAATCTACCCAGGGATGCCCTGAAACTCGTACAAGGAGGGCGCTCAAAAACCTCGTGAGCTGCCCCATACCTCAGTCCGTGTCTTGCTTGCAAGAAGGACTTCAGAAGAGGAACAAAATCATGACCAAACCAGAGAAAAGATTTGAACAGAAAGTGGGTTTATTGGAGAGGGATACTTCAGCAAAGAAATACAAAGGACCCTTAGCCAGTCTAAAAGGCCTGGCAAAACGGCAAGCCACCTGACCTTCTGCAGACCTCCCACCACAGGCTGGCTTTCTGCTATTGGCCGGTCTTCTGTAGTGTACCTCCTTTTTCTAAGTGCGTGCCTTCTGGTACCCCAGCACCGCAAACTTTATTCTATGCTCTTGTTTCAGACCCCAAACTCAAGAGTATACTCAGTCATCCTAGGGGTGTATGAATATCCGTTCTTCCCCAGGCAATTTCATTATTGCCAATATATCCAGGTCTCTTCCATCGATAATCAAATGTGTTTAATTCTGCCCTTCTCCTTGCTTTCTGCTGAGGGGTTTGTGCAGAAACCTATCTCCAGTCCTCTTAGGTGTTAAGATCCTGCTAGTGTCCTTCTGTTATGATCTGTTCCCCCTGGGCCAGCCTCTGACTGGCTCACAGAAACAGGCCTCTGCACATCTGCTTCTGAAAGATCAGAGCCATGAACGCCCACTGGAGCCGTCCTCTGCACACTTGGTTTGCCTGCACTCGGCATTGACCCAAAGTCGACTGTGATAATTAGAGAACTTTATGTCAACTAGGAAATGGACTAACATGTAGGGGTGGGGTCAAACTTCTCAATCAGGTCAAAGCCTGGTTTTAGCTCCTTGCAGATGTGGCCTTCCTAGAAGGAGGACCCTAGAACCCTTCCCCTCTTGCTACCCCATTCACTTTCCCACTTAAAGGCTGCCCTGAGAGCTGCCAGAGCCCTGCCATGTTTGCAGCAAGCTTGTGTCCACCCGACTCGTCACCCAGGGGCCTAGGATCTGCCTGCACCTGAAACCCTGTGTGCAGCTGTGTGAGTTTGAAGAGGGACTTAAGGACTAGTATGTGACTTACGAATTTGAATTGGACTAGACTGGACACTTCTTTATATATATTTACTTCTTTATATAAAACTTTCTTAAACATATATGAGTGTTACTGGATTTGTTTCTAAGTCAACCCAGCCTAATACACTGGCCAAGAGCAACAGCGGCAACAATAGTAATTGTAATTCCCTGGTACAACCCCTACTTTCTTTACTCTGAGGGTCCCTAACTTCCGTCGTTACAAATGAATGAATCTCTGTGCTCAGCTGTCCCACTGTCATCCACCCTGGTCTACAGAAAAAAATCCCCCTTTAATTTCTTACTGGTGTCTGTCTCAGCAGTGTGTTCCAGATGGTCTTTGGTGCATGGGGTGTCCCTGAGTATTTCTCTTACAATCTTATCTATTGAGTAGGGTGAGGTCACATATTACATTCATTTCAGTCAGGTTATATATAAAAGTCATTTTGACCCCTGCTTTTGGTGCCATGTCTCTGGAAAAGTTAGCCATTGCCACTCTGGTTAGCATGAACAATCATTTTCTCTGGGTATTTAAGAAGCATTCTAGTTTTGAGTTTGCCTTCATCCCCAGGAACTATGTCATGGTTTTAAACAACATATTAAAAAAAAAAGTTGCCCAAGCCAATATTTTTTACCCAGTGTCAATTTCTGACTTTGTTGGCAATCCCAAGAATGTGATCATATATGTTAGCTGATTCTTGTACCATCTTTGGAGTACACATGTTTAATTGCAAAGGTTCTTGGTTAGTTTGAAACCCTGTCAGTTTTTTTATTTATAATTCCTGTTTTTCACTAACATGTATTCTGTTCCTACTCCAAACTTTTCCTGGGATTATTGTAGCATTATCTTGAAGTACAACAGGACAATGATAGAAAAATTACTCTATTTTATTAATTAAGCTATATTATAAATACTACATATATACCTATATGCACTATGCATATCTAAATATCATATATTTATATAATCTACCATTTTCTCTCTCTGTTAAATGAAAGGTGAGCACACAAGGTGCATACTTAAAGAAAGCTAAAGTAACCGATCTAGTGCCAGAAGAGGAGCCAATCAGGTAATACAATTATTATTTAAATGTATGTGCCAACAACTAAAGCCAATGATGAAGAAACTGAAGAATTCTATCAATTTCTTCTGTCTTAAAGTGAGCAAATACTCAATCAAAGTGATACTTGTAATGCAAAAGTTGGAGACAATAAGGAAGGTTCAGTAACCGGAAATTATGACCTTTGTGATAGAAAAGAAGCCATGCTAATATTTTGCAAGACCAATGCCTTCTTCACTGTAAGTCTCTTTTTTCAACAACATAAATAGCTTGTGTGTATATATATATGAACCTCACCAGATGAAATGCACAAATATTAAATCAGCTACCTCTCTGTACACAGACAATACAGCTGCTCAGTACTATCAGCCAAAACAAGTCCAGGGGCCATGTGTGGAGCAGATTATTGATTGTTCATATGCAAGTATAGGTTGAAGCTGAAAAAATTTAAATCATTCTACACAAGGCAAAGTATCATCTTGAATAGATATCACCTGCATTTAGAGACCTGTCCAACATCAGATTTGACACATACTATGACTAAAGACCAGAGAAGCTGTGGTATGACACCAAGAACTTCAGACATAAAGAAAGCAAAATATCATTAAATAAGTAGGAAGTAAATTTTGTTAGTCCAGGTAGACTAGAGAAACAAATTCATAAACACATGTGTGTAAGAAAGGGCTTTATATACAAGAGCAATTGAATATTGAGAAAACATCCCAGCCCAGTCCAGATCACATCCATAAGTCTGATATTGACCAATATGTATGATACTAATCTACAAAGTCCTCTTCATACTCACAAAACACATGCAATGATGCCAAATGCAGAAAGATCGCGTGTCAGTGGTGGGAAGTCTTGTGGATCCAGTGGCATTATAAGCATCTCAGGGCTGGCAGGGGTCTCCACATAGTTCCTTGAGCCCCAAGCCTCTGACTTCCATCAGCAAATCTCCATGTGTCTTCTCAACAGGGAAGTCTCGCAGGGAGTGAGCAGAAAGAGAGAGGCAGGGCTTGCCTAGCCATTTATCTCTTTGCTCTCCAATCACACTGTTCCACTCCAATCACACCTTATTAATCCCATGTGTTCCAATTGGCCAGGTTGGCACAATAAACCTACCTATCACATAAATAAAAGATCAAAGAGGATGTCAAAGGAGATTATGTTACTTGCTTTTGAATGTACACTAGCTAAATTGATGGAAGAAATTATGAAGTAAAATCCTGAACAGAATTTTTCAAGTAGCTTCTTAAGCAGACAAAGTAAAGCATTATAGTGGAATGTGCACAGACTTGGAATTCAAAAGCCTAAGGGAAGAAAACTGAACATTTTTCAAGCTGAAATAACAAAACAGAAAAAAGTCAAGCCTTGAGTTGCAATGCTAAAGGGTTCTATGAGCAAAATTTTGAAAGATGAAAGAAGCAAGAATCAAAAGTTGATGAAAGGAATATGTAGAAACATTGTACCAAAAAATAAAGTTCAGCTATTTCCAGGTAACATGAGATCAAGACCCAGTGTTATAACAGGAAGTAGTCCAAGGTGTACTGAAAGCATAGGGGGACCTAAACAACAAAAAGTCTCCAGGAATGGACAGAGCACTAATTGTATTGTTTCCATAAAAGGATACAACATTGATAACACTCAGAATTCAAGGCCAAGGAATTTGGAATATAGCTACCTAGCCAACTAGCAGAAAGAAATCCATATTTTTGCCTATTCCATAGAAAGGTGGCCCAACAAAGTAAGGAGATTATAGTACAGTTATTAATAGTACATATGATTAAAGTTTTGCTAAAGGTATTAAAATACAATTGCTATAGTGCATCTACAGCGAGTTGTCAGAAATTCAAACCAGATTCCAAAGAGGCATGGAAGGAAGGATCTGACTACTGAAGTCAGATAGATTTGGGCTGAAAATAACGAATATCAGAAAAATGTTTACTTATGGTTATTTACTATGCAAAGGAATTTACTGTGTGTCATAAAATCTATGGATAACACTGTGAAGGATGAGAATTTGAGAATACTTCTTTGTGCTTATGTGGAACTTGTATACAACGCAAGAGACAGTCTGTGTTAGTTCAGGTTGACTAGAGAAAGAAATTCATAAACACTCATATATGTGTAAGAAAGAACTTTATATAAAAGAGCAATTGTATACTGAGAAAACATCCCAGCCCAGTCCAGATCAAGTCCATAATCTCAATAGTAGGCCATATGTCAGCTACCAATCTATAAATTCCTCTTCAGACTCACAAAACACATGCAATGATGCCGAATGCAGGAAGATCACAGGTCAGTGTGTGGAAAGACTGGTGGATCCAGTGGCAGTGGAAGCATCTCAAAGTTGGCAGGGGTCTCCATGTGGCTTTTCCCACTCCAGGGTTCTAGCATAGCTCCCTATGTCTTTTCATCAGAAACACGGAGCAGAGAGTGTGTGTCTGGCCTCCAGTGAGCTATTTATCTCCATGATGCCTCCAAATGAGGTCATCAAGTGGCAACCTGATTGACAGGCTATTCTCCACCTCTTTGCAAGTTGACACCAGATTATGTAACTGCCACACAGTCCTTTGAACAGAGCAAAGGGATATTAATGGTTTAGGAAAGATATGCATGAACATTGTGCTCTTTCACCATACTTACTGATGGGACCACTCCTGCCGGCTGACGTTGAGGACAAAGTCCAGCGACAGATGACCCGACTTCAAAGAAGTCGGACTGTAGGAATTGGTTTCCGGAATCCGCTCACAAATTGTTTTGTTGTTGCCACTATGATATCCTGGAGTATGTTTATGTTTTATCCCGGACCATGTAAAAATGAAACCATTATTGCCACTATGAGCAATAACGAGACCACGATGAATAATTCAGGGGAAATCACAGTACCCATTAAGAGAAGGGATGCAAATGATAGAATGATTGAGTTAATTATCAAAGCCATACAAGGGAATGAGGATTTTGGTATATTTATGGAAAATGCAAAAGTTAGAATTGGAACAACCTCAACTGAGTACAGTAACTCCCGAGAAGTTCCCTATGACTGCCTTTCTGGGAAAGAGTGCCAAAGATAAAAAACAACTTTTAATTCACTCAGTAAAACCCCTTAATAAATTTGCTTATAGTAAAGGGGACAGTAATGAAAAAACCCCTAAGACTACTCTCCCTCCTTTGAATTACACTGACATTTATGACAACAATGGAGAACATATTATTGAGGTAAATGGGAAGTGTGTAAAAATTTTAACCTTATTTTTATGGGAAAGAATAAAAGGGGGTGGCCAAGTTTGGTGCATTAGATCTATTGAAGACAAAATAAGGTGTACAAAAATGTTATTACAGAGTGGATTGTGTAGATGGTGCGTAATGGAAACAAGAGAACAGTGGAAGCCCCATTGAAAAGGCAGGTAAAAAAAATAGAACGAAGGCTTAAAGAACATAAGATTGATGAAGCATAGAAAGAATATTTAGCTAACTTAGAACTTTGTATTTTAAGTTCATGCCAATTTTCTCCTATCCACTTCCTTGAACTTGAACACTGTTTGGCACCATTACCACAGACCTATTTCAAGAACTATTCATGTTTACGGTTAATCACAATGTACATTGGTCAAGATTGAAAACTTAACCAGTCACTCAGAAAGAACGTTCTGAGAAGATTTAAACCGAATGCCCTGGAAAACTTTATGCTTTGCAGCTTTTATTATTAGAATTTTTTCCTTCCACTTTGATTGTATGATTGTCAGAAAATATTGTTTAAATAGAACCTTAAAATTGTAATAAAGCAGCAGATGATCACTGACTCCAGACTCTGCTCACGTCTCTCTCTCTCTCGTCGACGCCTTACCCACTGAACAGGGGACCCCTCACCCCGCCGCGGCTGGACCACGGCACTTACGCACTCTATATGTTGAACAAATAATCTACGAAGCAGGATTATAAGAAAAAACACCTCAGCATCAGGATCAGAAGAAGGCTCGTGAACAACCTGCAATGCGCAGATTGCACCATCTTGCTCACTGAAAGCCAGGATGACTTGAAGCACAGGTGAAGATCAAAGACCACAGCCTTCAGTTTGGAGAAATCCATACTGAATCTAAAGAAAACAAGAACGTTCTCAACTGAACCAGTAGACACTCTTGTGATGGCTAGCTTTTATAGCAACTTGATGGTACCTTGATAGAATCTCTTCTATCAGTCAGATCACAGCCTGATGATGCCTCCTTGTGGGGAGGGCCTTGATATGAGAGACACAAAGGAGAGCTGAGCTCTCTCTCTTTGCCTTTCGGCTTAACTAGGTGTTGTGTCTCAGGTCTGAGGCTGTCGACCTGCATGGCCTGCTAAGCCAGAAACTGTTAGCTCCCTGCTATGATACTGCAGACTTTACGTCCAGGTGTTGGGATTCACCAGCTTGTGATCTCCTGGCTTCTCACTTCACCTTCCTAGTTCATCCTTCAGCAGCTCCATGAGTTTGAAGGGGGTTCTGGCAAGCATTAAGCCTATGGATTTGAGTTGGACTGGGCTGGGAAGTTTTCTTGATATAAAATGTTTTCTTGATAAAGTGGTCTTTCTTATATGAGTGTCACTCTCTATAGAAAACTCAACACAAGTAAGGTAAACAGACAAAAACATGAATTTTATAGGGATCTCATTTTTAAAATAGTTTTTATTGACATATAATTCACATACAGTTCAGTAATTCAGTCATATTAAGAAGAGTTTTTCTGTCATCACAACAATCACTGTTAGATCATTTTCCTCTTTCTTATATTCATTGTTGGGTCTCTGTTTTACCCCAACCTCCCCAGCCATGCCCCTAGGAAATTATTAATCCAGTTACTGTCTCTATAGATTTACCAATTCTGGGCTTCATATACAGAAAAACATACCCAAAATAACAAACCAAAACCAAAAACTCAGCAACAATTTCAAAATAAAATAGAGAAAAATCTTAACCATAAAGAAAGCATACAATATTAAAAATGAGAACAAATTTACCATGGGTGAAAGGAGAAAAGGTGTTAACATTTTGACCCACTACATCTGCAATAATCAATACATTCTGTCTGATAGGAAGGCTATTCACATCCCTGGACTGTGGTCAGAGGGGACATCACCAGAGATTTAACCCACGTGAGGACCACTGAATCCACAATCTTTGCTCCTTGAAGCAGTGGTCTTCTTGAGTATAACACATAGGAAAAATCTGTAGTACAAGGTCTATTTAAAGGGTTAAATGCCAACCATAGTCTTTTGAGGACTAAAGTGTTCCTGACCCCCCCATAGTATTTTCAATGACCTCGTGTTCATTTAAAAGCTGGAGAATGAATAAGGAATATCTGAGGAAAAATATTGCATTTGAATTATTGTGTTAGTGAAGAACATTGCAAGTACCATGGACTATCAGATAAACAAACAAACCTGCCTGGGGGCAGTCCAGCCCGGAAGCTCCTCTGAGCTAGCAAGGTAAGATACTGTTCAGCAAGGTTATCCAGAGAAACTACTCCCAGGAAAAGGGCATCATGTTTGGTAAAGTAGGAAATCGGTGAAATAGAGGAAGGCCCTCAATGAGATCGATTGACATTTGTGAGGCTGGCACAGGGCTGGGCAACATTCCGTTCTCTTGTAGAGGGGGCTACTAAGAGGAACGACTGACTCAATTGTACCTATTAACATCAACAACAGCACGGTCATTTATATATAAATTACCTTTTTTAAAAAAATCATTTTATTGGGCGTTCACACAACTCTTATCATAGTACATACATACATCCATTGTGTCAAGCACATTTGTACATTTGTTACCATCATCATTTTCAAAACATTTTCTTTCCACTTGAGCCCTTGATATTAGTTCCTCATATTCTCCCCTCCTTCCTTCACTAACCCTTCATGATTTATAAAGTATTATTATTTTTTCATATCTTACACTGATCAATGTCTCCCTTCACCCACTTTTCTGTTGCCTATCCCCCCTGGTGTAGGATTTCATCTTTTTTTTTAGTACTTTTATTGGAGGCTCTTACATCTCTTATTACATTCCATACATTCATCCAGTGTGTCAAGCACATTTGCACGTATGCTGCCATCATCATTTTCAAAGCATTCTCTTCCCACTTGAGCCCCTGATATCAGCTCCCCATTTCTTCCTCCTCCCTCCCCCTAAATTATCTTTTTACTATCTCTTCTAACCTGAGTTGTAAAACATACATAAAAATTAATAAAAATATTGCTGCAAATCTACATACTTGGGAAAATCTAAAAGAAACTCTGCTCATTGAAGTGCTAATAATTTGCTTTCTCTTTTGAAACAGGATATTGCAAAAATGCATTTTTGTCGCTGATTTTCTTATTCAAAATATTAAATCACTTCCTCAGTCTTCTTTTGTGTTCTGCTAAGAGGCAACTTTAAGCCTGTGCCCCAGTAATGACAAGGTTGGTGTTTTCTCTTTTTCTGGCAATTATTCTAATTAACATCATTTATAACCCTATATAATAGACAGGAGAATATTGCCCAAAAGACAAATGGAGATGGGAAAAACAATGTAGAATTTAAGAAACATATGCATACTTTCATCTGTATCTACATAATATAAACATAAAATATCTTGTCAGCCAGCTCTGAGCAATGGCACCAATTACCCAGTGCAAATGATGTACACCATTCTTCTTTTATTGTGTAGAATAATCTTGTCAAAATAATGTTTTTTTTGTTTATGAAAAGTTTGTATTTGCTTCTGTTTATGTGACATTTTTATATCTGTAGCCTACTGCTTTGCTATAAATAGGTCTTACTTTTTATTGTTGATGTCTATAGTTTTAGTCAAATATTAATGGATGAATCTTTTAAATAAATCTGATTCACTCTAATTCTAATGTAAGATATACTGGTTTATTTTATTATTTAATTAATTGTCTTTAAAGTGACATTTAAAAACATTTCTAAGTCTTTATTGAGGGGAGAAGAGTTTGTGCAGGATTATTCTGTGAAAAAAATCTCAGGTTTATAGCAGCTATAAACAGTTTGTATGATGTCTATTGTTTTCTATGAAAATGAGAACTCCTTAAGGTTTAAGGTGACAATTTAGAAACTTGGAGACTGATGATGGAAAATTTTAAAATATTTTAAATTTATACAGTAAGTATTTTTTCAAATAAGATGAAAGCCCTACCCATTTATCCAGCTTTTTACACCTCTTGGAATTTTTTATAAATGAAGTGGGATTGAAAACCACAACTTTTATCCACTGAAATGTATGGTTAAATTAAAAAAATCAGTAGATCAATGATTGCTACTTTTATTGTGTAAATTAAATATGTGGATGGAATACATGACTCGTTTACTTCAGAAACGTTAGTAAATAATCTCTACTTGTATGTGTACCAGAACCATTCTCTATATCTATCTATCTGTCTGTCTATCTATCTATCTAGCCTTCATTCAACATTTCAATTTTCACTTGTTGATAACTGAAAAAGAAGTCTGTATTGTGATAGCATAAATGCATTACTCAGAGATAACTTTATCATATATTTTCAAAATGAGAACATTTTAACTTTTCATTGATGGCCTTTCTCTTTTTTATTTACTCTCGTCCAAATGATGATGGCTGCCTCCAGGAAGTAGTCCCACCTGATAACATGTGCTAAAAACTGGAGATGCAATTTTCCCATCTTCACCTCTAATGAACATACTGCCTATAATTCTATAAATATTAAATATTATTATAGATGAAGCATAAATCTAGAAAATTGGTATTCCTCAAAAATAAAATGGAACACATAAAGTTAGATAGCTTAAGTATTAATGCCCTGAAATTAACTGCTACTGGCCATGTGAGTCAGGGGAGCATATGGTTTAGGGTGTTCAGAATGTAAGATGCAAGTGGACTGGCATCCCATTTACTGTCAGAAAGCACATTTCAAGGTCTATCTTGAAGGACAATGCTGTCTGTAAGAGAGTGATATCAATAGTCCTACGAGGATGTCAGTTCATAAAACTGTTATTCAAATGTATTTATAGATCACTAAAATTATTGATGCAGAAGTTGAAAAATTCTACCAATATTTTCAGTCTGAAATTAATCAGCCATACAATTAGATATCATTTCATTGATAAGATTTGGCAATTCCAAGTATGAAATTTGGAATCAAAGATCAAGGAACATAGTTGGAAAATAAGGCCTTGGAGATAGAAATTGATCTGGAGATCACATGATAGTTTTATAAGACCAATGACATTTTCACTACAAGTAGCCTTTTTAATAACATAAATGGTGACTGTATATGTGGACTTCACCAGATGGAATACACAGAAATCAAGTTTACTAAAAAAGTTGAGGTTGAAGCTAAAGAAAATTAAAACAAATCATGGGAGCCAAATTACATCTTGGATGTAGAGAACATATCCAGAGCAGAATTGAAACATTAAACACTAATGATCGAAGGCCTGCTCAATTGTGGGCTATCCCAAAGAACAATTTATATGAATAGAGCAAAAGGTCACACAAAGACAGGACAAAGAAAAGACCAAAATGGCTATCAGAAGGGACAATGGAGATGGAAAGCCCAAAAGGAAGAACATGCTCACCAAGTTGAAAGAATTAAAGAAAAAAAGTCATGCCTCAATGTGAAACAGTGAAGGATTCTATGGGCAAAGTTTTGAATAATCCAAGTGTTAAATAGTCCAGGAAACATCAAGTATGATAGAAAGAGTATGCAGAGTAACAATTCCAAAAATAATTGGTCACTACCATTTTTAAGAAGTAAACCCATTTTAAGAACCACTGATATCTTTAAGAAATGCAAACTTCATTGAAAGCATAGTGAAATACAAGGCTCTAGGAATTGATGGAATGCCAATTGAAATGTTTCAACGTTCTAATGAAGCATGGGTCTAGGCCAAGAAATTTGGAAGACAGCTTGCTGGCCAACTGCTTAAAGAGATCCATATTTGTGTTCTTTTCAAAGAAAGGCGACCCTCTGGAATGCAGAAATTGCCCAACTGTGGCATTGATATCACATGTAAATAAAATTTTGTTGAAGTTTTTCCAAAAATAGTGTAGCATTAAGTACAGCTAAAGGGAGCTTCCAAAAATTCAAGCCAGATTCAGACGAGGAAATGGAATGGGTGATATCAATACTCAAGTGGCTGGAAGCTGAGAAAACCAGAAAGATGTTTACTGATATTTTATTTCAAAGGCTGTGTGCATAAAAAACTGTGTTAGTCTGCGTAGACTAGAGAAACAAACCCATGGATACACATATGTTTATAAGAAAGAGATTTATATACAAGAGCAATTGAACATTGAGAAAACATCCCAGCCCAGTCCAGATCAAGTCCATAAGTCTTATATTAATCCATATTTCTGATATCTATAAAGTATCACGAAACACATGCAATGACGCCGAATGCAGAAGATCACAAGCCAGTGGGTAGAACGTCTTTGGATCCAGTGTCATTGGAAACATCTTAGCACTGGCAGGGGTCTCTCTGTGGCTTCTCCGGCTTCCGAGGTCTGGTTGCGTCCATGTGGTTTATCTTGTGCAATGCCTCCCAGGTAGTGGCAGAGAGAGAAAAGTGCCTTCTGCCTCCCAAGAGGAAGTACCAGATTTCCCAGAATTTTCAGGAGAAGGCCATGCCCACACAGAAGTCTCATTGGCTATCTCCAGATTGACAGCCTAGACTCCACCCTACACCCTTAATCCTTAAATTGACACCAAATTAGGTGACTCCTACACAAACTATGCATCTCACATTAAGAAGAATGGAATTCCAGAATACAGTGAACCCTCGTTTATCGCGGTTAATCGGTTCTAGACCCTACCGTGATAAATGAAATTCCGCGAAGTAGGATTCCTTATTTGTAAATCAAATATTTTCATAGTTAGAGCACAGAGGACATGAAAAAACACCCTTTAGTCACCATTACACTCGTATTACCCAATTTATTAAACGAAAAAGGGAAAATACAGTAAAACATTTTGGACGTTACAATGATCATTTATTATTTATTATATTATTTATGGCATCAAGCGTGTACAGTATGAGCCAATCAGTGGCAGTAATGACAGAGCATGCGCTGTTACGCAAAAACCGCGATAGAGTGAAGCCGCGGAAGTCAAAGCGCGAAGTGGCGAGGGTTCACTGTATACCATTGTGGTTTCATAACATGTACATGGATCAAGAGGCAGTTATTCAAACAGAACAAGGAAACATTGTGTGATTTAAAAACAGAAAAGGTGTGCATCCAGATATATCCTTTCATCATACATTTATCCAATCTGTATACTTCACAAATAATATGAATACTGGTTCCAACCAGTAGCCATCATATGCGCTGTGATGTCCTGTGCCATCGTCACAATTATTCCTATGCCTGAGCCCATTACTGCAGCCATTGTGTCAATCCATTCTATTAATGGTATTCCTCTTTTTTTGCTGCCCCTCCACTTTACCAAGCATGGTGTCCTTCTCCAGGGACTGGTCTCTCCTGACGGCATGTCCAAAGTATGTAACTCAGAGTCGTGCCCTGCTTGTCTCTAAGAAGCTCTCAAGTCCCATTTCCTCCAAGACAGATTTTTCAGTCCTTCAGCAGTCCATGGTACTTCAAATATCCTTCTCTGGCACCACAATTCAAATGAATCCATTCTTCCTTGATCCTTTTAACTGGATGACCAACATTCACATGCATATGAGGCAATGGAAAATACCTTGGCTTGGATCAGGTACTTTTTAAGTCTGCCAAATGACCCCCTTGTTCTTCAATACTCTAAAGAAGTCTTGTGCAGCAGACTTACCTAATGCAATCTATCTTTTGATTTCTTGACTGCTGCTTTCATGAGCATTTATTGCAGATCCAAGCAAGACAAAATCCTGATGTTATTGATTGGTCCAGTGTTGAGGACTTTTGTCTTCTTGACCTTGAGTTGTAATCCATACTGAAGGTTGAAAGCCTTGATTTTCATCAGCAAATTACTCCTTACTTTCAGCAAGCAAAGTTGTATCATCTGCATCTCACAGGTTAATAAGCCTTCCTCCAATCTTGATGCCCCATTCTTCCTCATATAATACAACTTCTCTGATGATTTGCTCAGCATCCAGATTGAAGTATGGTGAGAAGATACAACCCTGTGGCCCACCTTTCCTAATTTTAAATACTCCAGAATTACCTTGCTCTTTGCTCACAGCTGCTTCTTGACCCATGTACAAGTTCCTCATGAGTATAATGAATTCCCATTGTAGAACTCCCATTTTTCTCAAGGTTATCCATAGTTCATTATGATCCACATAGTCAAATGCCTTTACATAATCAATAAACCACAAGTAAACATCTTTCTGTTATTCTCTGCTGTAAGCTGAGACCCACCAGACATTAGCAATGATATTCCTGGTTCCACATCCTCTTCTGAATCTGGCCTTAACCTCTGGCAGTTCCCTGTCACTGTACTGCTACAACTGTTGTTGGATGATCTTCAACAAAATTTCATTTGTGTGCATTATCAAAGATATTTTTCTAAAGTTTGGGCATTCTGTTGGGTCACCTTTCCTTAGAATGGACACACAGATGGATCTCTCTGAGTCATATGAGAAGAAGGCATCAGGGTTGGGGGAAGTCTCATTGCAACAGTTTGATAATGTAGTGCTCCTTTCTGAAAGGGAAAAGGGCTTTGAGCACTTATTGATAAAAATCAAACACTGCAGGCTTCAGTGTGGATTAAACTCAATTTAAATGAAATGAAAATTCCACACACTGGACCAACAGACAACATAACAACGAACAATGAATAATCAATACCGCAGAAGTGTTTAAATTATGGTTTTAGCAAAGAACATCGAATAAGCAGATCCTTTGGCAAAGTTATGCTTCCGATCCTGCTCCTCCTTTCAGTGAACACAGGCTTTGCCGATGTTGGGCAATGGATTTCAACATTGCATCCTCTGCCATTGGTAGCTGTACCATCAACAGAATGGCTTCGCCACACAATTTACTTGTTTGCACAGGTTCTCATTCCTATTAGTGTATTATATTGTCGATGCTAGGTGACATGTTTTGACCCTTACAGAATATGCAATTGCATAAGAGTACAGTTTAAAACAAATGACGCATATACTGGCAAAATCAGGCCATTTGGTAATGTCCCGTCTCAAAATTGGCATACATTCAAATTACACAAGTTAAGGATTCAAGCAGTTTTGTGATCTGAAAGTTAGATATGGCAACCGATGATGAGGCAGTGCTTGTTAGGAAAGTGAAAATGTGTACTCTTGAGAGCTTAAGAAAATTATAACTGTTCTATATCTAGTCCACCAAATGGCTTAATGGTCCTTAAACTTTAGGTTATCCACAGAAGCTGATGTGAATTTTTCAGTTAAGAACAACTAAAGCAATAAGAAATAGAGATTAACTAGTATCCCCCCTGCTTTTTATATTAAAAGACTATTACTAGAATATATTTTAAAGAACCGTGTTCCATAGAATGTACACATAGTGCCCCTATGCTGTGCTGTTGTTAGATGCTGTTGAGTTGGTCCCTACTCGACCCATATACACCAGAATGAAATATTCCTTGGCCCTGGGTCATCCCTACAACTATTCTTCCGTGTGAGCCCATTGTTAATAGCCAGTGTGTCCACCCAGCCTGTCAAAAATCTTCTTGGTTTTGCCGCCCTTCTACCTTACCTGCTTTTGAACTTCTACCTTTTGCTGCCCTTCTCCAGAAGTGGTCTCTTGTGACAACATGTTGAACGTACTGGAGACGAAGTCTCACCATGCTCACTTCTAAGAAGCTGTCTGGCTATACCTCTTGCAAAACAGATTCATTTGTTTCTTGGCAGTCCATAGTGCTTTTCTTATTCTTCGCTGAAACCATGATTCAAATGCATAAATTTTCCTTCAGTCTTCCCTATTTGCTATCCAACTTTCATGTGCATATGAAGCAATTATGAATACTATAGCTTGAGTAAGGCACACCTTAGTCTCAAGTTAAAATCCTTGCTTTTCCAACACTTTAAAGAGGTTTTGTAGAGCAGGTATACCTAATGCAATATGCCTTTTGATTTCTGGACTGCTGCTTTCTTGAACATCTATTGTGGATCCCCACAAGACAAAATCCTGGACAACTTCAATTTTTTTTCTCTATTTATCATGATTCTACTGATTGGTCCAGTTTGGAGGATTTTTTTTAACATGGATACATCCATACTAAAGATTGCAATACTTGATCAGCAGCAGCAAGTGCTTGAAACCCTCTTCACTGTCAGCAAGCAAGGTTGTGTTATCTGCATATTGCATGTTGTTGTTATGCTTTCTTCCTATCTGGATGCCACATTCTTCTGCATGTAATCCTATGTCTCTGATTATTTGTTCAGCATTGAACAGAGACTGAACAAGTATGGTGATAGTACACAATCCTGATACAGACCTTCCTTGGTTTTAAACCAGGCAGTATTCCCTTGTTTTTTGTACACAACTAAATCTTGATCTATGTACAGGCTCCTCAAGAACACAATGAAGTGTTCTGGGAGTCCCATTCTCAAGTCTATCCATAGTTTGTTATGGTCGACACAGTCAAAAACTAAACAAACAAAAACCCTGATCTAGCAGTGGTTACATTTTGGGCTGCTAACTGCAAGGTAAGCTGTTTGAAACTACCAGCCACACCTTGGGAGAGTGTGTTAGTCTTGGTTGACTAGAGAACAAGTTCATAGACACTCATATGTGTGTAAGAGAGAACTTTATATCAAAGAGCAATTGTAAATTAAGAAAACATCCCAGCCTAGTCCAGATCAAGTCCATACGTCTGATATTTCCCCATATATCCATACTAGTCCATAAATTCCTCTTTAGACTCATGCAACCATGCAATGGCACCAAATGCAGGAGGATCACAGGCCAGTAGGTGGAAAGTCTTGTGGATCCAGTGGCAGTAGAAGCATCTCAGCACTGGTGTGGGTTTCCACATGGTTCCTCCAGCTCCAGGGCTCTGGCTGTCATCAAAATAGCTCCATGTGGCTTGTCAACAGGAATGTCTCACAGAAAGTGAGCGTATATCTGGCCCCCCGTGAGCCATTTATTTCTGTCACGCCATCAAATGAAGTCATCAAACTGTGACCTGATTGACAGGCTAGACTCCACCCCTTCGCAAGTTGACAAGAGATTATGTAACTGCCACAGAGAGTGATGAGGCTTTCTACTCTTATAAAGAGTTGTAGTCCAGAAAACCTACAAGCAGTTTTACCCTGTCCTACAGGGTTGTTATGAGTCAGAATTAACTCAATGGGTTTTGGGTTTGTTTGTTTGTTCTGATACAGGCAAATGCCTTAGCTTAGGCAATAAAACTCAAGTTAATATCATGCTGGTATTCTTTGCTTTCAGCCAGGATCCATCTGACTTCAATGATATCCTTTGTTCCACGTTCTCTTCTGAATCCACCCAGAACCTCTTGCAGCTCCATATCAATGTACCCCTGCAATCATTGTTGGATGATCTTCAGCAAAATTTACCCTGCATGTGGTATCAAAGAGACAGTTCTATAATTTCAGCATTCTGCTGGGTCACCTTTCTTTGACAGGAAGTGTTCTCGGATTCCCACTCCAGTCACTTGGCAACGAAGCTCTGTTGGAAATTTCCTGGCGTTGATATGTGAGTGCTTCCAGTTCTTCATCACTTTGTTGAAGCATTTCAGTTGGAATTCCATTAAATCCCAGAGTCTTGTTTGGGTCTAATATTTTCTGTGCAGCTTGAAACTTACGATTGGTTCTTATTCGTGTTACCTCTTGAAATAATTAAATGTAGATTAATTCTTCGAAATGTATGTATGATTATTGTGGTTGTTTCACAGATGGCCTCTGGTGTGGTTTTAGCTTATAATATTTAGCTTCTCCTCATCTCTTTCCAGATATTTTGTCATTTTGATTTCTGTGTATTTGTTCTGGGAAAGCACATATGTGCAGTTGCTTTTTGTCTTGTTGAAAAAAAAGTATTTGTGATGAAGTCATTTGTCTTCCAAAATTCTATCAAGCAGACTCCAGGTGCATTTCTATCACCGACGCCATATTTCTGGCAACCTTTCTGTTCTCATTGTTTCCAACTTTTGCAGTCTAACCACCAATAACCATGAATGCATCCTGATGGCATGGTTGATCAATTTCACACTGAAGACATTATTTAAAATCTTCAATTTCTGCATCACTATATTCAGTGATTGATGCATAAAATTAAATAGTAGTTGTATTGACAGGGTTTCCTTTTTGTGGATAGATATTATCTATCATAGATAGCATTGTATTTCAAGATATTTCTTAAAGTGGGTTTTTATGATAAATGTGATACTATTCCTCTTGAATCTGTCATTTCCCTACATAGTAAACCACATGATTTTCTAACTCAAAATGGCCAATACTAGTCAAATTGAGCTCACCAATGCCTAAGATATTGATCTTTATACATTCCTTTTTATTTCAGTGACTTACATTTTTTTCTAGATTCATATTTCCTACATTCCAAGTTCCAGTTATTAGTAGATGTTTGCAGTGGTCTCTTCACATTTTGAGTCATGCCCCATCTTGGAGGCTTTACCCCACAAGGCTTTACTCCATCCTCCCTGTTATGGTTGAGAAGGCAGCTCTTTCTCAGACATATTTTGAGTGCCTTACAACCTGTGGGGCTTATCTTCTGGCACTATAGCTGACTCTGTTTTGCTGCTATCCTTTATATTTTCAGTGACTATTCCTGTGAAATGAACAGTGTATTATTTCTTCATAGGCTGTTCTTATTCTAGAACATCTTCTGAAACCTGTTCACTTTGTGTGACCCATCTGGTATTTGAAATACCAGGGATATAGTTTCCAATATCACATACCCCACAAGTCACCATAGTAGCACAAACTGTCATCAGTATTTTGGGGGCTGTGTTAGTCTGGGTTGACTAGAGAAACAAATTCATAGACACTCATATGTGTATAAGAAAGAGCTTTATCTACAAGAGAAATTGAATATCAAGAAAATAACCCAGCCCTGTCCAGATCAAGTCTATAAGTCCAATATTAACCCATATGTCTCATAGCAATCTATAAATTCCTCTTCAGACTCATGCAACACATGCAATGATGCCAAATGCAGAAAGATCACAGGCCAGTGGGTAGAAAGTCCTGTGGGTCCAGTGGCAGTGGAAGCATCTCAGCACTGGCAGGAGTCTCCACTTGGCTCCTCCAGTTCCAGGGCTCTAGAGTAGCTCCATGTGCTGTGTCAACAAGAAGACCAAACAGAGTGTGTGTGTGTGTGTGTGTGTGTGTGTGTGTGTGTGTGTGTGTCTGGCCTCCAGTGAGTTACTTATCTCCGAGGCACCTCCAAATGAGGTCATCAAGCTGTGACTTGATAGACAGACTAGATTCCATCCCTTCACAAATTGACAGATTATAACTGGTACAGGTGTTTTTTCTTATTTTTTATGGTGTATTTATGCCTTGTATTAGAGCCTTTAAGTTTGTCCTTATATTTTCATTAATGATCATTATCATTCTAGGACTTAATATTTAAGTCTTTAATCTATCTTGAGTTAGGTTTTGTAAGTTATATTAGATATGGGGCCTGTTTCTTTTTGTTTCAATTTTTCCAGCACTATGTGTTGAGAAGAAAATTCTTCATCATTTAAAGTGTGTGAGTCCTTGATCAAAGACCGAGTGTCTATAGGGGCTTCATTTTATTTCTGTGTTCTATGTTTAGCCAACCACTTGTTTAGGACTATTCTCATTGTTCATCACTCAAAACAAGTTCATCATATTAATATTTTTTTGTTCTTTTTTTAAATCATTTTATTGGGGCTCATACAATTTATCACAATACATAGATCAGTTGTGTAAAGCACACCTATACATCTGTTGCCCTCATCATTCCCAAAATTCGCTTTCCTCTTGAGTTCCCGGAATCAGCTCATCTTCCTTTTCCCCCCTCCCCCTCCCTTCCCACTCTGCCCTCCCCCGTGCACCCTTAATAATTTATAAATTATTATTATATCTTATATTACACTGCCCGGCGTCTCCCTTCACCCACCCCTCTGCTGCCCGTCCCCCAGAGAGGAGGCTATATGCATATCCCTGTGATCAATTCCCCCTTTTTACCCAGCCTTCCCTCCTTTGATACCTGATTTTTGACAACTTGAATTTTATCTATCTCTGAAGAAAAGAGTCTAGGTCAACAGTGTTTAAGCACTCAGATGCAAACTAAAATATCAGTGTTTTAAACCGATGAGCTTCTTCAGAGGAGAAAGGTATGGCAGTCTGCTTCTTCAATCATACAGCCTTTGAAATCCTAAAGGGAAGTTCCTCTCTGTTATACAGGGTTGCTATAGCTAGGAGTTGATTTGAGGGCAATGAGATATATGAAAAACCCCATGAATGAACCAACAATAGTGAAAAGCTATTAGTAACTCAAATAATATTACCATAAATTGTACCCATCTACAGCTTTCACATTTTTAGCAAAACTACATGGAAATAGAAAATAAGGACAATTGAGGTACAATTACCCATGAAGGAACATAGCTTCATCTCTAATGATAGTTCATTTTTAGACATAGATATCAGTTATCGTTAGGAAGCTTACATATAGGTATATATTTCTGTTTCTTTAACTGTGGTGCAGTAAGTAGCTGTTTCTATAAATGTCATACTATATCATTTAAATTGAACATTGGTGGTTTGTTCTCCTTCCTCCAAAAAAATTCTAATGTACTCAGTTGTAGGTAATTCATTTTAAAATATCCTGTAAACATATTTTCCATAATTTCTGACATAAATTTACAGCAAATGCAGTTAATTGAACTTTTGAAAAATTGATTACGGGCATAAGTGACTTGAGGCTAAATGGCTAGTGAGCTAAGGATGAGTTAAATTTGAACTGGACCTTCTGATTTCCTGGACTCTGATTCCTTTTAATAGCCCAAGGAAATTCAATTAACCCAACTTCAGAATCTAATTATATTCATTGTTTAAAATTGACACTCACTTTCATTCTTGTATTCATTAAACATTTGCTACATTCCTATAATTGGATGTCTTTGCAAATGGAAAGAAACGTGGTGTTGAAATGCTTTGTCTTCTGCATAAATTTTAAGCTTATAAAACTGAGTATTTTTCCAGTTTGCTTCTCCTTCAGTTCCATATCAGTGAGAAGAATATTTTCACATTGAAAATTGTCATAATTCCCAACTTACCTATTACAGCTAGTTAGTCTTATATTTATCAATAATTGCACTAGACATTTCACATCAAATTCTGGTATCCAAATGACATGCTTAGTATGATAGAGTTGGAAGAAAGAGAAGATCCAAATAGATGTCAGAAGAAGAGACTCTGAAACTTGCCCTCGAATGTGGAACCAGATGAAGCAAATAGACAAAATGATAAAGTAAACGAGATGAAGAGAAGGTTTAAAAGGAAGATCCAGAAGAAAAGAAATGGCCAACAGTCATTTCCTGATTTGTGAACTTTGCTTTTAATGCTGGGGTGAGCAGGCGTCTCATCGCAGTTTTGATCTGCATCTCAGCCGGCCACTGATCACAAGCCGTTCTGCATGTGATTGATGACCACCTGGATGTCTTCTTCGGTGAGCTGTCTGCTCATGTCCTCTGCTAACTTTTAAATTTGTATAGTCATCTTTTCCTTGTTCAATTCTTGGAGTTTCCTATAGATTTAAAGATTAGTCGCTTGTCCAATACATCATTGCCAAATTTTCCCTCAGTCTGAGGGTTCTCTTATTGGCAGTCATTTGATGCACAGCAGTGTCTCGTTTTAAGAAGGTACCTGTCATCTAGTTTGTATTCTGCTGGTTTTTTAAAATTATTATTATTTTGATAATGTGCATAGGCTATGTATTAGGGTCCCAAACTTTACTACTATTTTTTCATAGATGATCTTTATAGTGCTAGGATTTGCATTTAGGGCTTTAATATATCTTGAGTTTATTTTTATATGTGGAATAAGGTATGGGTCCTGTTACACTCTTCTGCAAACAGAAATCTAATTTTGACAGCTCCATGTGATGACAGGACTGTATTTCCCCATTTTAATGCATTTGGTTCTTTGCAAACTGTTTGTAGGTGAATAGAGATTTTCTGGGTTCTCTGTTATGCTCCGTTAGTCTATGTACCTATTACTGTACAAGCACTCAGCTGTTGTAATGATCATGGGTATGAACTTAGTTTTGAAATTGGAAGTGAGAGGCCTCCTGTGTTAATTTTTACTCTATTTTAGAAACTGTTGTTGCTGTTTAGCGGTGCTTTGCTTATCTTAGGTCTCTCTCCTTCCCATATAAAGCTGGTGACTAACTTGTCCATTTCTCTAAAGAATGATCTATATTGGAATTTCATTTTATTTGTCGATTGCTTTGAGAAGCATTGGCATTTTCACAATGTTAAAATTTTTTCTATCCATGAACATGGTCTATTCTTCCATTTGCGTAAGTCTCTTTCAGCTTCGTGTAGTTGTGTTATAATTATTTTGGTACAAGTCTTTTGTTTCTCTGGTTAGGTTTGTTCCTAAGCATTTCACCTTTGGGATGGCTTTTGTAAATGGTATCACTTTCTTGTTTTCCTTTTCAAGGCTATGTTCCATAGTAGAAAGGAATCTGATATTTTTATGTTGATTTTATACACTGCCATGTTCCTAAAATTTTCAATTATTTCCAACAATCTACTTATCAAGTCTTTGGGAATGTCTGTGTTTAGAATCATATCATATGCAAACATAATTTTACTTCTTCTTTTCAAATGTGGATGCCTTTGATTTACTTTTGTTTCCAAATAGCTCTGCCTAAACTTCCAGCACAATATTGAATAGAGTGATGATAAAAGACAATCTGGTTCTATTTAGCAAAGGAAATGCTTCCAGTTTCTGCCCATTGAGAGAGACAGTGGCTGGTTTTATTTATATGCCTTTATTATCTTCTTTTGAAGAGTGTATTAATCAGAAATGGGTATTGATTTGGCCACCTGCCTTTTCCATATTGATTGATATAATCATGTAATTCTTTTCCTTTTTAAAATTTGTATTGTGGATTGGATTATTTTCTAATAATGAACCACCATGCATAACTGGAATAAGTCCCACTTTATTGTAGCATATTCAATTTTTGATATTTTGTTGGATTCTATTGAGTAGGATTTTGTTCAGGATTTTGTTCAGAATTTGTTCAGAATGTTAGATACTGAACAGAATTGTTCAGTATCATAAGGGACATTGGTGTGTAATGTTTTTATTCTTATTTTTATTTTTATTTGTGTCTAACAGGATAAAACTAAAATGCATGCAATTCAATATGTGCCAGCCTCATTTTAACATAATATTTTATAAGTGAACAAAGCAACAATATTATTTGTCTAACAATTACCGTTAAGTGAACACCTATACCTTAATCCTATAATCCTATGAATATATTCCCCAACCTATGAAAGTAAGCCAGCTACTTCATGCCTTTATCCTCCCCATTTTGGGCATCTAATTTCTATACTGTCCACTTAAATCAAGCTAGTGCTCTGAGGAGACAAACATATTCTTTGATGTGCAGAATATTCATCCCTATTGGAACATTGTGAGTCTGCATCCATAAGAAAAGTCAAATCAGGACACGCAAATAAAGTCAACAGAAATATGCACCACTTTACAGGCTCAAAAATCTTGTCTTCATCTGGTCAGTTTCTGGTCAGCTCAACGTAGGTCGCCTCACTTAGCCTTACAAGGGTGCCCATTGGCCACCTCCCCTTTCGATCATGAGCTCCATCACAAATGTTCAACAACCCTAGCTCCCTGGTGCTAGGTCATGAACTTCAGACCAGACAACAACCCGCTCTTGTCTTCTCTTCTACTCTCTGTGAACCAGGTCCACGGGTGTCAGTGGCCAAACTCAACCTGTCTCTTTATTGCTGCATTTCTCTCACTTTCACTTAACTAGTGGATCCAGGTGGTCACCTGATAAGCATTTCAGGCTGTCCCAAGGCTCCCTTAAACCCTTAAACGTTCAGTGCTAGAGAGAAGAATTCCTTAATGGCTCCAAATTTGTCCAGCATTAGGCACAGTCTATTAGTTCAGAATTCAAAAAGCCAAAGAGTTCCTTTCTTTTCTTTCTTTTTTTTTCAATCTGTCAACAGCCTCCTAGGCAAGACTCTTCAAATTCAGATATCCTGTGTACTCCAATGCCCTTGATACAGCTTATCTTTTCAGAGCCTTCTTTGCAGGCATGTCCTACACCCATTTAAAGATCTACTTTTAATGGCAGGAGGCAAGTAGGCTTCCAAACTCTCATAGTTAAACCTTTACCTATCTTATCTTAATCCTTATCTAAACTATTCTCTTGATACAAAATACGGTCTTTTGCTTCTGACTGCATCAAACGAGGGCTGGGCTTTCTGTCAGCAATTATGACCTGTCAGTCATTTTACTCAGCAGCCTACTCTTGAGAAATTCAAAGGACAAATTTGCCCCCTGCACTCAAAATATACATCAATCACATTCATTTTTCACCATTTCAAACAGGAATAACCAAAGACAGCCAAAGAAAATAATCAAAATTTTAATTTTCCATATTCTTTCCAGAAAACAACCCAGTAAACTTCATGGCTGTATCTGACCTCTGGCTAGCCAAAGAAGAAAAACTACTATAAGATGCTTTCCACGTTATGATTTGTTTCTTTAGTGCCGTACTCCCAAGGTACCATGATGTGTTGGTCTGGGGCATATATGTGTAAGAGAGAACTTTATAACAAGAAGTAATAATGTATCTATAAAAAATTCCAGCCCAGTCCAGATCAAGTTCATAGGCTCGATAATAGCCCATAAGTATGATATTAGACCCTGAATTCCTCTTCAGAGTCCCACAGCACATGCAATGATGCTGAATGCAGGAAGAACATATGCCAATGGGTGGAAAGTCCTGTGGGTCCAATTGTGGTGGAAGCATCTCCAGGGCTCTGGCTGCCATCAGCGTGACTCCATTGTGCTTGCCAACAGGAATGTGAAGTGGAAAGGGGGGTGTCCTGCCTTCAGGGAAGAAGAAAGGCATCAGAAGGCCACCAGAAGGCATCAGGCTGTGTGACCTGATTGAGAGACTAGACTTCACCCCTCCATTCTTATTTATCAAGTTGGCATGAAATTGTGTCACAGTTAATTATTTTCCCTGGTTTCCACATCAGTGCTATGTTCACTTCATAGAATTAGTTGGGCAGTTTGATGTCTTTTTCTATTTTTGGTATAGGTTGAGTAGCATTGATATCAATTTTTTCTGGGATATGTGATAGAACTCCTGGTGAAGCTGTCTGGTCCTGGACTTTTATTTTTGGGCAACGTTTTAGTGACCTGATCTATTTTTGTTGTTGGCATGAGACTGGAGGTCTTTCATATTTGTTTGTGTTAGTTTAGGTAGGTAGTGTGCTTCCAAAAATTTTTTTCTATTTCTTCTAGCTTTTCCAATTTTGGAGGTACAGACCTTCGTGGTACGGTGACTATGACCTTCATAGAAATAACTTTCTTATTCAGTTAGTTCTGTTGTGATGTCACACATTTTGTTTCTTATTCATGATGGTTTTGTGTTGTTGTTTTTCTTTGTTAGGCCTGTCAGTGTTTGCCAATTTTTAAAATCCTTTCAGAAAACCAATTTCTTATATTGTTGATTCAATCTATTGTTTTCTAATTCATTTATTTCTTCACTATGCTTTATTATTTCTATTATTCTGGTGGCTGAAGATTTATTTTTTGTTATTGTTTTAAATGTTGGAGATGTTGAGTTAATGTCTAAATTTTGGTTTTTCTTTTTCTTTTTTTTTAATGTGTACATTAATTGAGTACTACTGTTGGGTCACACACAATATTTTAAGCTTTTTCAGCTAGGTTCTACTAGTCATTTAAATAGCTACCCAGAACTCAGACAAGTCTCAAGATTATAGGGCTAATTAAAATAGTTACCAGGTTACAAGTGAGGAATGCTCAAGATATAGTTGTTCACTTAGGACAGGTTACAAAGTTACTTCAAAGTGCTAGTACATTCTGAAAGGGCAGGCCACTCTGCCATGAGCATCAACCCAAGGGCATTCGGCTCAAACTCTGTGGGTCAGCAAACCCAGTGCCCTCAATTAAGTGCCAAGAGGCACACCATTTCAATAAGCCTCAGCCTGAAGGCACCCAGCCCCCCACCATTGGTCAGTAAATTCAGCACCCTCAATTAAGTACCCAGAAGCACCCTCTCCACAAGGCAGCCTTCTGCCCCAACAGGCTCAGCTTTACTTATTCTATAGGCTGAGGAGTCCGCCACTCCATTCCATTCTGCTGCTCCTCCTCTGAGGTCACAGCTATCTTGTGGATCAAGAGCATCACAGTGTAGGAATAAGAGGATGCACTCAGCTCCTGGCTTTTGCTGGTAGTAAGATCTCCTCTCCTGCTTCTCATTATATAGCAAACAGATGGCATCTAATGAATCCTGTCCACAGTTACTCATAGGTTAATCCTATCGGTATCTTCCCACTCCTTTTTACCCAGACCCATGCAGGAAAAGGTCTTTTGATTGGAGTTAGAGATTTTTGCTGGAAGAGTAACATTAATTCACTGACCCTGCAGACTCACCCACTGGCTTTTCCAGCCAATATCCTTTTCATTTATGAAGGATTGACTTCTCCTTCCAATATTATATTTTTTATTTCTTTTGTGAACACACACAACAGGTGCTAATAGAACATGTTCAAACTGCCTCTCTCTTTAGTACTGAATGTTCCCCCATTTCCATTCAGTAACCATCCATTCAAGTGGTTACCCTGATGAGCACATGAAACTCCATGGCTCCTTTCAACTTTCAGTTCTAGAAGAGCATTTTCTTTAATGGGTGTAGACTTTTTGCATTGTTGCATTCACTGGCAAATTGCTTCCTCAAAACAATCTTTTTCTTTGCAAGTCTTTCATGCAAGTGTAAGTCACCTGTTCTCTCAACAGTTCTGGATAGGGGGCTGGTTTCCTTTCTAAGCCTCCTAAGCTACCTAATCTTCAAACTAACAGCTATTTCTTCCTGGAAACTAATAACTCATCTTTTAGAATATCCAATCAAATATATACTAAAGGGAGACCTACAAGGGCTTGTATTCATGATTCTTTTCCTATTTTACATTACTACCTAAGAGAAACATTCAGTGTCAATAGTGCAGTCAAATATAGGCATATGACTTTTAACCTTTTTCATAGTAATCAAATGTAATAATCTCTCCTCTAGCCCTAAACATTATCTATGTAAGTACATATGATGTGGAGAAGGGTGGATTCAGTAGGCATTGGCGTCCTATTCCACATGCATTGCAAATCAGATAGGGGACTCCAGAAGCAGCTTTTCTCCTCTCATTCTTGTCATTCTTTACATCCATTAAAAGTAACAAAAACTTAAGCAACTATTCTAGCAATCAAATATTATACTTCCTATGGCTTTTTGGTTCTATCTTTTACAACACCTAATATTTTTGTGAATCTAAAGTCAGTACAATAAATCCCACTTGTGGCAACAACTGTTGTGATACATCTCAAACAATGTTCTCTACCTTTTTATCTAGATTCTATTATTCATTCCAATGGCTGCAGAAATTTGAGATAACAGAGAATATGGTAATAAGGAAGTAAGTCATAGAAGAGTGAAAGTAAATAATAAGTGAGAGTAAAGACTGTATTTCATAGCATGTAAGTTGATCGAAGACTGTTAAAATAAGTAATACACGCTGTGAAAGGAAAGGGCATTCATGATTGAGAACTCTGGGCCACAACTGTCAAATCAACTTTTACTTATTGTCCTTTTCAATTTACTACCAGACTGACTTTTGCTTCCAGCATTGTCTGGTTTGTGCAGACAGTGAAAACATTTTAGAAGGAGTATGCTGGTTGCTATCACTGAAATCGATATAAATTGCTCAGGAAGAGATTACAGAAAAAAATGGTTAACAGATTTACCAAACTATTTCTAGTGTAAAGTACAAAATTATTATTGATTATAAAAATGGCAGTAGACTGTCAATTGTAAGGGTGAGCTATCTGCCAGTACAAAATCTAAGCTATAACCAATGGTGTATTTAATTTTAAATATAGTCCCCCAAAATTCTAAGCTTCCCGTAAGTGATATCAACTATGAGTTGTGGAAACATAAAAATAAATATAAGTCAAATCCATTGACCTTTAATTTGAATTTTGTGGTCTTTATTTTGTTGGAATGTGAATTTTATTAATGAGTCAAATGTTTTTCAGGAATTGAGGAATAATGCCAAACCTTCGATACTTTTTATCATCTTACTTTGTTAAGGTATTATTTTACTTGGGTAGATGGTCCAACACTGAACGATCCAAACCGAAGAAGTAAACCCACTGCCATCAAGTCAATTCTAACTCACAGTGATTTCTATATCCCTGCATACTGAGATGCTAAAGCTATATGAGATAGTAAACCTTTATAGGAACAGACAGCCTTATCTTTTGCTTGTGAAGCATCTGGTAAATTTGAACCATCAACTTTGTGATCAGAATCTCAGAGCCTAACCCAAGACTCCACCCGGGATCTTCCCCCTAGATGCAACAGTCAGAAAATCAAATTATCTACTGCATTACAAATTCAGGTTCAAACAACATCTTTAAAGTATATAAAAGTAAAGGTGTCCTTATGAAAACTAATGTATGTTAGGCCTATGTCATCTACGGCAGTTGGACAGTGAATAAGGAAAGAGAATAGATGCCTTTGTATTGTGGGGTTGTCTAATAATATTAAATATACTTTGTGCTTGAAAAGGCACAGACACAGTGGTTGTTAGAAGTGAGGATGGCGACTCCAGGATCATCGTCCTGTTTGCTGACACTCTCTCTACCAAGCAGGATGCCTTCGCTAGGAACCAGTGCCTCCTCATTATATGTCCAAAGCCTCTGAAAGTCTCACCATCCTCACCATCCCAAAGCCTATTACGACAAAGCAGATGTCAGATTTGCTTCCAACCTGCCTCCCTCCTCTGGCACTCTACCTGTCCACTGTTTCTCTGTCTCCCACAGTGTTTTCCACTGATATGGCTGTCTACCATGACACTCGGCGGCTGGTGTGGGTAAGTCATTGCAGTGTCATAGAGAACTCCCAAACAGTACTCATGATTATGAAGTTCATTAAGGAAGTTAGCAAATGACCTAGCTATGTGGGCTAGGAAGTCCTCCGCTCTGTCTCATGCTGTGGGGACTGGACCTGCTGTTGCTGTCCCTCTGCTGTTACGGTGTCAAAGCTGTCACCTGAGTCAAAGATGCTCAATATGCACAGATCTCTTACTCCCGTCTTTTCTTTTTCAGTAGTGAAATCACCTTTTCCTGCCTTTGAGATGACTCAATTTCTATCAAAGAAAATGGCACTTAAAATTAACTCTGTTAACAATCCCTCACAGCTGAATTATAGAATCCTATCAGTATCTTCCTCTACTTTCTTATACTGAGCCATCAGGAGCACAACAGTTGTTTCATGGGAAGAGCCATATCAATAAGTCCCTGTGTTGTCTTGGGTCCAATTATTCATTGCCAATGCCACATAGAACTCACAGACAATACACAGAGATTATGGGATTGGTTAGGGTTACTAACAGGTTACAAAATATTTAGGATACAGTACTGTTGTCCACAATGTCTTTTCATACTTCCTTGGCCTCTACCGTATCCCATGCTCTTGGAAATCCACTGTTCTGCTCTGTCTCATGATCTCTATGCCCTAGACCAGTGATCTGCAAACGAAGGCTCATGAGCCATATGCAGCTCTTTCAGTATGTAACTGTGGCGCTGAAGTAAAATGGAAAACCTTTAAAGCAAAGGGTTTGGATACTGGTGATTTAATTTGTTTATAACAATGTATTTGTTGTTGATAGGTGCCATTGAATCAACTCTGACCCATAGCAACCATATGCACAACATAAGGAAACCTGGCCCAGTCCTGAACCATTTTCATAATTGTTCCCGTGCCTGGGCCCAGTCATGCAGCTACTGTGTGGATCCATCTTGTTGAGGGCTGTAATCTGTTTGCTGGCCCTTCACTTCACCGCATGTGATATCCTTCTCCAGGTACTGATCTCTCCTGACAATGTGCCTAAAGGATGGCGAGGTCTTGCCATCCTGGCCGCTAAGGAGCACTCTGCCTTACTTCTTCCAACACACATCTGCTTCTTTTGAGCAGCCCATGGCGCTTTCCATATTCTCCTCCAGCCCTACATTTAAACACATCTGTTCTTGTATGGTCTTCCTTATTTTTACATGTCCAACTTTTACATGTGTATGATGCAATGGAGAATACCAGGGCTTGGGTCAGGTGTAACTTAGTCTACAAGGAAACACCCTTGCTCTTCAATACTCTAAAGAGGTGTTGTGCAGTGGATTTACCTAATACAGGGCTCATGAATAACTTTTTAATTGTTATGAGAGATAGGATTGGCTCTTCTATCTCACACATTTGCAGACTCCTTCCAAAGACCCTAATGCTGCCACCCTTTAATACAGTTCCTCATGTTGTGGTGACCCCAAACCATAAAATTATTTTTGTTGCTACTTCATAACTGTCATTTTGTTACTGTTATGCATCAAGCAACCCCTGTGAAAGGGTCGTTCAACCCCCAAAGGGGTTGTGACCCACAGGTTGAGAATTGCTGCTCTAGTGCCTACACGTCTTCCCAGACTTCAGGCAGATATCTGGTACATGCTCTGATAGTGACTTTTTTTTTTAATTGAGGTGCTGGGGAGCCATACTACATAATTTGACTTTATCAAAATCCTCAGTGTGCTGGATTGAAACAGTAGTTGCAGCCATAAGAACAGAAATGGCAAAAAATGAGAGGATAGAACAGGATCATTTTGTATTTTATTCCATCGTACACGGGCTATGAGCGGGAACCTACCTGACAGCATATAACAATAACAACAACAATATTAAAGTAATTAATAGGTGAAATTTTTTATCTATAAGTTATATAACACAAATACCAGTCCATTAATAGTATAATTTAAATAAATGAACTCAGAAGACAAAAGGTGTTTGAAAAAAATACTATAAAATGGGAAAACAGATCCAAAATCTGATGGTAAATCAATAAAGTGTTAATAATATTAGAATAGTAACAGTATTTGATAGAAACTTATAGATTATCTCTTTGTAGTTTGAATTATCCACTTCATTTCAGCACGCATTCAATGTGACGCAATAAGATACCTGTACAATAATTCAGGATTATTCATACTGTGGTTTGTGCCAGACTACATTTCTGTTTATAGCTTGATAATGTTTCAAAATATTGTGTTTATTCATTTATCTATTGATGAATATTTATATTTATATTTGGGGGGTAGCATTATAACAATGTGCATTTGTATACATATTAGAAACATTCTACATCCTCCTCACCATAGAGTTAGGTCCCTTGTTCCTGAGTTTGTGGGCTCCCCACTCCCTTTCCACATCTCCTCCACTCCCATGACCCCCTGGAACCATCAGTCCCCTAGCGGCAGACCCACCACTTGGGATAGTGTTAAACTTATATAGTGCCTTGGTTAGGATTGACATCTTTACTATATTGAGTCTTCTGACCCATGAGCACGGGGTATTTTCCATTTGTGGAGGTCACTCTTGGTTTCTTATAATAGTATTCTGTAGTTTTCCTTATACAAATCTTTTGTTGTTGTTGTTTAGGTATATCCCTAGATATTTCAATTTGTGCTTGCCTATTGTGAAGAGTATTACCTTTTTGATCTCCCCTTCCGTGATCTTATTGTTTGTATATAACAATCCAATGGACTTCTGTTTGTTGATATTGCATCCTGACTCTCTACCATATTCCTCTATTACTTCCAGCACTCCTATTGTGAAGCTTTCGGGGTTTACAAAATATAGAATCATGTCATCTACAAATAAAAATAGTTTTACCTCTGCTTTCCCCAGATGGATACCTTGAATGTCTTTTCTTTGCTTTATGTTCTTAGCTAGACCCTCCAGTATGATGTTGAATGAAACTATGAACAATGACCATCCTTTTTTGGTCCCCCTTTTCAGTGGGATTGTTTTTGCTTTTCTCCATTGACTATAATGCTAGCTGTTGTTGTTTTTTTCATATATAGCTTGTATTATATTGAGGAATTTCCCTTCTATTCCTATCTTCTTGAGTGTCTTAAACAGGAATGGTGTTGGATGTTATTGAATGCTTTTTTGCATCTATTGATATTATCATGTGGTTTCTATTCCCTTTCTTGTCAATGTGGTAACTTTGGGATGGACTTCAGGTGTTGGATCATCTCTGCATCCCTGGAATTAATCCAACTTAGTCATCATGAATTATTCATTGTATACATTTTTGTGTTCTATCGGCCAATATTTTGTTAAGAAGGTTTGCATCGATGTTCAGTAGTGATATTGGTCTGTAGTTCTCAATTATAGTGGGATCCTTACCAAATTTAGATATTAGTATTATACTAGCTTCATAGAAAGAGTTTGGGAGTTTGCGGTCATTTTCTATGATGCAGAAGAGCTTTTGTTGGATTGGTGTCAGTTATTTCTTAAATGCTTAGTAGTGAAGCCATCTGGCCCAAGTTTTGTTTTTTTGGGGTTTTTTTTTTTTGTTGGTAATCCCTGGATAACCCTGTCTATTTCTTTTATTGCTATGGGTCTATTGAGGTTCTTGATGTCTATCTGGTATAATCTAGGGAGGGATTATATTTCCAAATATTTGTCCATTTCTTTCAAATTGTTGAATTCACTGGAGTACAGACCATTGTAGTACTGTGTAATTAGTCTTTTGATTTCACTAGGGTCGGTGGGAGAGTTTGATCGACGGATTTGCATTTCCCTTATTGGGCATGTATATATATATTTTTAATTGTTTTATTAGGGGCTCAAACAACTCTTATCACAATCCATACATACATCAATTGTGTAAAGCACATTTGTGTATTCATTGCCCTCATCATTATCAAAACACTTGCTCTCCACTTAAACTCCTGGCATCAGGTCCTCATTTTTCCCCTCCCTCCCCACTCTCCCCTCCCTCATGAATCCTTGATAATTTATAAATTATTATTTTGTCATATCTTGCCCTGTTCGACGTCTCCCTTCACCCACTTTTCAGTTGTCCGTCCCTCAGGGAGGAGGTCACATGTAGATCGCTGTAATCGGTTTCCCCTTTCCAACCCACTCTGTCTCTATGCTCCAAGTATCACCACTCACACCACTCATCCTGATCCCGCCCTGGATTCCCTGTGTCTCCAGTTCTCATCTGTACCAGTGTGCATCCTCTGGTCTAGCCAGACTAGCATGGTAGAATTCGGATAATGATAGTGGTGGGGGGAAGGAAGCATTTAGGAACTAGAGGAAAGTTGTATTTCTCATCGTTGCTACATCACACCCTGTCTGGCTCGTCTCCTCCCCGAGACCCCTATGCAAGGGAATCTCCAGTGGCCTACTAATGAGCTTTGGGTCTCCACTCTGCCCCCCCTCCCTCATTCGCTATGGTAAGATTTTTTTGTTCTGATGATGCCTGATGCCTGATCCCTTCGACACCTTGTGATTGCACAAGCCAGTGTGCTTCTTCCATGTGGGCTTTGTTGCTTCTGAGCTAGATGGCCGCTTGTTTACCTTCAAGCCTTTAAGACCCCAGACGCTATATCTTTTGATAGCCAGGCACCATCAGCTTTCTTCACCACATTTGCTTATGCACCTATTTGTCTTCAGCGATCATATCAGGAAGGTGAGCACACAATGATATGATTTTTTGTTCTTTGATGCCTGATAACTGATCCTTTTGGTACCTGGTGATCACACAGGCTGGTGTGCTTCTTCTATGTGGGCTTTGTTGCTTCTGAGATAGAATGGCTGCTTGCTTACCTTCAAGCCTTTAAGACCCCAGACGCTATATATTTTGATAGCTGGGCACCATCAGCTTTTTTCACCACATTTGCTTATTCACCTGCTTTGTCTTCAGCAGTTGTGTTGGGAAGGTGAGCATCATAGAAGGGCATGTATATATTTATCATGTTTACTGGTTCTTGTTCTACTTATCCCTTGAGCATTATTTAGTATCCACCCTTATATCATGTTATGGCTTACACCTTGAGATCAATTTTGTCAGAGAGTAGGATTGCAACACCTGCTTTTTTGAATTGCTGTGTGTTTGGTATATTTTTCACCAGTCTTTAATTCTCAGCCTATTTTTGTCTGAAAATTTGAGATGTGTCTCTTGTAGACAACAGATCGATGGGTTATGTTTTGTAAGCCAGTCTGCTCATCCTTGTCTTTTAATGGATAAGTTTAGACCACAGATATTCAGAGTTATTAAATCCATCTGTGGAATCTTCGATGTTATCTCATACCTTTGGTTTTAGGCGTTTTCCTATCTCCTTCCATATCCGTGTGTTGTGTGTAGTGGGGTTCATTCTTGCCTTTTTTCACTGTTGAGCCAATGTCATCTAGGGGAAGTTTTTGTGGTGGTGACTTCTCGGTGGAGTTGCTCCATATGGTGGTCTTCTTTTTGTGAATGTTGTTCTTCTGCCACAGTGGGTCGGCAAACATTTTTTGTAGTGCTAGGTCTCTTTTACTGAATTCGTTGATCTTTTCCTTGTTTGAGAAGACTCTTACTTCCTTGTCTATCTTGATAATTCGTTTGTCAGGGTAGAGGATTCTTGGGTTGGCATTGTATTCTTTCAGCTTTCGGAAGATGTTACTATACTCTCTCCTCTTCGTCATGGTTTCTGCTGATAGGTCTGACCATAGGCTTATCTAAATACATTTATAGGTGACTGCCTTATTTTCCCCTAGCTGCTCTTATGATTTTGTCCCTCTCCTCAACATTGGATCGTTTAACTGTTAATGTTTCAGCAAAGTCTTCCAGGGGTTCAGCGGAGTTGGTGTCCACTCACTTCCTGAATGGTTGCCTGATTCTCATTCATTAAAACCCGGGGAAGGTTTCCTCCAGATATTCTCTCACTATGTTTGCAGTTGATTTCTTCTTTGTGCATTTTTCTGGAATTTCAGTTATTCTTAGACTGTTCCTCTTCATAGCATTGGACAGTGTTTTCAAGTTTTCTTCAGCTTCTTTTATTATCTTGTTTGACTATCTCTTCGTTTGTTCAAGTCTGCCTATTTATCGTCAAGGTCACTGGTACAGTTCTTCGCTTATAGTCTGTTGGTGAAATCTGTCAATTTACTATTTGCTTTTGTTAGTTTTTCGCTTAGCTCTTGTATTTCCCTTTGGTGCGTGGCCTTTATTTCATCTATCACTTCACCCTTTTCTGTATTGCTTCACTCACATTCCATATGACTCCAAGGAGTATTCTGAACATTTCTTTCTGTGATATATCAACATTTGCTTTTCTAAGCATGTCATTAGGCTCAGGACTCCTTCTGACATTGCATTTGTTTCTCCTGCTTTTTTGTTGATGGTTTCAGGTAGGTTTCTGTCTTTGTGTTTTTTTGGAGGAAATTGGCACCATTTTCCTGGGACTCAAAGAGCACTGGACTTTCTCTTTGGGAGGTTGGTAGGAATGCTTCTGCATAGCCAACTGCCCTAGGGGGTCCGATTATTGCTTCATTGAACTGTGGTTTCACTTACTCTGTAGCCCACTAGCATTCCCTTTTTTGGAGGACAAGTTGGATGACCTTCTCAGGGAGTGTGGGCAGTGGGAAGGCACCACAGACACAGGAGGCCATTTGGAGGCAGTGGGAGGTGGGGGAGCCACACGTGGATGGTGGGCAGGGCCTGTGCATAGTGGGGTGGGGTGTAAGGCTGACAGGCAGCAGGGAGTGCCAGACATGGCAGGGAAAGCCACGTGTCGACTGCGGGAGGGAAGGCTGCTAGAGGGTGGTGGGAGCGTGCTGGACTTGGCAGGGAAAGCCATGTGTGGACAGGAAAGGACTCTGGACCTGGTAGGCGAAATTGTGCACAGACTGTGGGAGGGTCTGTGTGTAGCGGAGAAACCCGCAAGCAGATGGAAACCTTAAGGGGGGGTGGGCCATTCAAAAAAATAAAAATAAATATTGTGCAATTATTACTCAATATCAAAATTGATTCAGGAAAGGTCAATAGATTTTGGTAAATATGGGAACAAAATCTAAGAGAATCAATATTTTCACTCAGAAATGATAGCATCAAGTATATATTTAATAATTACATAAAGATAAACAGTAACTTTATATTGGAGAAATCTACCACACATGTTAAAGTTATATTTTTCCTCTTTCTATACATATAATTTTCTACTTTGTTTGAACCACCAATGAGGGCATCTCATCTTTATAGTGTTCTGTAGTATACTGAAGGGCTGGATGGAAATGTAATGCAGCTAAATCCTCTATGCTCAAAATTACAGATCTAGAAAGCCAACTCTGGTGGGAGAGACCCTCACAGTTATGAGATATAAATAAATCTTAATACACCTTCTTATGACTGGACACTGTCCCTCCAATGACCTCTCAATAAAGAACTGTCATAAAGCAGGTCCATATAAGATGAGTCATCTATGTGTCTGGCTGTTCTCTGTGCCTGGAGGTTGTCTGCACATAAGAGCAATTGGTTCTGAGGTAGTTAGTTTATTGTGCCAACCTGGTCAATAAAGACATGTGGGGTTAATTGAAGGGGGTAGGGATAAGTGGCTCGGTGAGCCTCGCCTTTCTAATTCTCGGGTCTCTTGCTTTGTGATGGTCACATCAGGGTGTATCTGCCTTAGCAGTTCCCTGCTTCCACTTGCAAGGCTGACTTTCTGCAAGACATCCCCAAGGAGAAGCCACATGGACCTACCCCGATGTAGCCCTGCGTGCTGGAGCAGCCTTGTGGAGACCCCTGCCAGCGCTGAGATGCTTACACATTCACTGACTCAGCTTTCCTCCTGCAGTTGGCATCATAGTGTGTGTTTTGTGAGATGTAGGGGGACTTTGTGGATTGGTGTTGGACATATGGGTGAATTGGTTAATGTATTGGACTCATGGGCGTAGGCAGCACTTGGTTGGGATGTTTTCTTGATGCGCACTTAACCTTTATATAAAACTCTCATACATGAGTTTCTGTGGATTTGTTTCTCTAAAGTACCGAGACTAACACAATGACTCACCTCATTGCCTATTTATTATTGCCGCTTATGATATTACGGATTGACTACATGTATGTTAGCTGTATGACATACATGCCTTATGAAAGATCTGTAAACCCCATTATATGCACCCATTGAAAAATACATTCTCACTCAGTCCTAACATGGGAGAAGCCTTTTTGCTCTACTGTCTATCTTTAATACTTTCCACAATCACAAAGTCTTCCCTGAGGACTCGTTTGAGTGTTGGGGTCCCTCTCACCCCAACAGTGTTCTTCTATTAATTTATTGAAGAGGATTCTATGATTCAATTTTCACTGAATTACTTAGATTTTTCAATATTAAAAAAGCAAATTATATTAAGAAATATTTGTCAGTTATCTGATTTTAGTTTTAAACTGATATTTTGTGTAATATTTTGTATAATTTCTGTCACTTTGCAATCTTTCAATTGATATATCTCATATGTAATTTAATGATTATTTTATCTTTTTATATTATTACTTCCTGGAAATCTCTATTAAGTCTATTAAAGCATAGGTATTTTTTTAACTCTTTAGGACAAAGTTAATTATTATTATTCTAAACTTCATCGAAATTATACCATAATGTTAAAATTTATACTTTTTAATCTGTCACAAGTTCTCTGAAAAAAAAACCTTAAAAACTTTGTTTGCATTCTTCTTTAACCTCCTGTTACAGATGTTTCCTCAGAAAGGTGCATCCTTTTTTCTACAGGTGAATTCAAAATTCAAAATAAACTTATTGCAGCCAAGCTGTCACATATATACTTTAGCTGTACCATTGTAAAGGTAAGTCTGATATAGACAGTAATAACCTCTTTTAATTCAACTTATCACTTGAATTGATGTCAGTCTTCACTGAAACTTTTACTCTATAATTTATCAATACATGAAATATGGGCAAACATAATAACAATATATATGAAGTAATTTCCTTACAAATGCATCACCATCTGTTTATCTTGTATTCTTTGAATTGTTGCAAGAGTTGAATTCTGGCTTGACATTTGCATTCTCAAGGGCTGTAAGGGTATTATCACATTGCTTGACAAAGCAGTAGAAAATCTGACAGTTGTCAGAACAAATTTCTATGAGCTTCTTCAAAAGAAAAGAACAAAGTCTTGATCTTTGTCCAAGTGATTTTAGCTCTAGAAATTTCCAGAAGAGAGGATAGAAATTAAACAGTTTCATTATGAAAGGTAGTGTTAATTGATATTGAAATCATAGTAATTAAACCTTCAGAGCAACCTTGAATCAAAACTGAAAAGACGACCTTTCTACCCTTGATCTTATTCAAAAAGCCTGCAAGCGATGATATGACTTTTCACCTTAGGAGTCATGATAATACAGACTTGGTTAGAAGCTGGCTGCTCACCAAACGGTTGGTTTTTCAAACTCACAAATCACTCCAAAGGAGAAAGATGCTGGGGTCTTAGAAACGCACCAGGAGTCAGAATCTACCTGATGGAGATGGGTTTTAACAGAGGCTTTAAAGCAATCTTGACGTTTAGTTGATAACCGACATATCACTGTTATGACTCCATCAGCTGTGGGGGAAAAGGTGGTTGTCTGTTTGTGTAAAGATGACCAGGTTGGAAACGCTCTGAAGAAAGTCTACTCTGCCCTATTCTGTGACTATAAGTGGGAATTGACTCAACAGAAAGGTTTCAATTTTTTTTCCCCGTAGAATTTTTTCTAAATTCTCTTTTTTCTCTACTGTGGTTTCCAACTTTACAATCTTTGTAAACATTAGCAGCACTCCAGTAATTCTGTATGACTGATGTATACTTTGTAGAGAAACTTGATTTTGCTTGTTGTTCTATGCTTTCTCTGTCTGTGGGGTCCAACCCCCACAGTCAACCAGAGTCCTGAAGAGACAATGGTGGAATTATAGAAAAAGGCAGAGCAAAGGGGACTGATTTCCAATATCAGGAGAAGAGCCTTAAATTTATTCAACAATAAGATTTTATAGTAATGGGGCTAGCAAGCCTCTTGTTAACACATACACAATAGAAAGAGCAATGTGTTAATTAATATACTGAGCCTTCCAGGGAAACCCTTAAAAGGAGGTGTCTGGAAAATAAGAAACAAATGGTGTCAATTGCTCTTTAAGAATAAAAGAGAGGTGTCGAAGGGATCAGGTATAAGGCATCATCAGAACAAAAATCTTACCATAGTGAATGATGGGGGGAGTGCGGGGTGGATACCCAAAGGCCATTTGTAGACTATTGGAGATCCCCTTGCAGAGGGGTCTCAGGGAGGAGATGAGCCAGTCAGGGAGTGATGTAACAAAGATGAAAAATACAACTTTCCTCTAGTTCCTAAATGCTTCCTCCCCACCCCCACTATCATGATCCAAATTCTACCTTGCAAGTCTGGCTGGACCAGAGGATGTACACTGGTACAGATGGGAACTGGAAATACAGGGAATCCAGGGCAGATGATCCCTTCAGGACCAGTGGTGTGAGTGGCGATACTGGGAGAGTAGAGGGAGAGTGGGTAGGAAAGAGGGAACCGATTACAAGGAACTATATGTGACCTCCTCCCTGGGGGACGGGCAACAGAAAAATGGGTGAAGGGAGACGTCGGACAGGGAAAGATATGACAAAATAATAATTTATAAATTATCAAGGGCCCTTGAGGGAGGAGGCAGTGGGGAGGGAGGGGAAAAATGAGGACCTGATGCCGGGGGCTTAAGTGGAGAGGAAATGTTTTGAGAATGATGAGGGCAATGAATGTACAAATGTGCTTTACACAATTGATGTATGGATGGATTGTGATAAGAGTTGTATGAGCCCCTAATAAAGCGATTGAAAAAAAAAAAGAATAAAAGACAAAGGCAAAGGATATTCTTAGAGAAAGGGTTCCTTCTAACTCCACGTGTGAGGAGCTAGGTGTCAGTAGAACACAGCTTATCATTTTATGGAGGGTGGGTGTGAATGAACGTCCTTCCTGGAGAGTATGTGCACTCAGTTATCCATTAGCTCAGGACCGTGGAAGCTTTCCTGGGAAGACTAGTGCTGGTTTTCCTAGCCCTGTGTTCACAAGTGTAATTAGGCTGCTTACACTTTCTTCCAGGTTCTCAGTTCCCCACACCTGTCCCTTTATTTTTCTTCCCTCCTTTCATTTTTCCATTTCTTCAAAGAACCATTTGTGAAATACATATTATATATGAGACTCTAAGCTAAAATTTCAGTTTGATATTGTGTCATATTGTGTGACAGACACCACTTGTTGATTTATCTTACTGTGGTGACTTGTGTATTGTGTGAAGCTGAAAACTGGAATGCTGTAATGTTTTTTAAAATGCCAGCAGATTCACCCAAAGTGACCAGACTAAGAAGAAATCTGCAATCCATTTTGAACAAAGGCTACGCACTTCGAAGGAAGTATTTGAAATCCACAGACATATTTTAGAAACACTCTCAGATACCTACCCACTTTGAAGGAAGTATTTGCAATTCATATACATATTTTTGAAGCACTCTCATATACTAAAGGCCTAATAAATGGGAACTAAATATTTTGGAGATAGTGCTGGAGCCTGGACCCTCCATAGGAAGGCACTCCAAATGTAACTGAAGAAGAGATGCATTATCAAAGATGATTTGAACATGGTGATATTAATGGAGTAAAGCCTGTGTGAGTGGGGGCTTTAGAATCTTCATGTGCTAGTGGAGAACAACTCAGTGTAAAAAGAAACAACTGCAAAACTCTACTAATAATTGTAACTTTCAATGTGCAAAGGATGAATCTAAGAAAAATGGAAGTTATCAAAGATGAAAGGGAATATCTAAAGATTGATATCCTAGCATTAGTGAGTTGAAATGGACTGGTATTGGTCATTTTGCATCAGAAAAATCATATGGTTTACTGTGGGAAACAGAGAACAGGATGAATCCTTTATCCTCATAGCTGAAGAAGCCTGGCGGGCTGATTTTCTGAGGTGGAGGGAGGTCTTCACCCTTGTGAGTTGGAGATGAGTCCCAATCACATTCTCATAATTAATATTGTTCCCTAATATATCCTCCCATTATAGTACTGCCTTTAAGTTACCTCTTAAAAGCACATGGCTGATTTCTTTACTGTAGGAGCAACTTTATCTATCAGAGCTGACATGGGCTATTGCCCGTAGGCTCTGAAGACAGCCACTCCCCCTTACCTGTCCCCAGCACTGGTGTTAGGTTACTCCTGCAATTAACTCAGGGACCTTTAGGGTTAAAGTACAGCCCACTTTGTTACATATGTGGTTAACTGCAATTAGGGGGCTTGCACACCTGAGAGTATATAAATTGGTATTGGGAAATACATTCTCTCAGTGTGTGCAGACCTGGATCGTGAAGTCATGACATCGGAGGTGAGCCCTTTATGTGTCCCCTTCTCTGATGTCTCTTTAATTTACCCCTCAATTACACGACTGCCCCCTAGGACCCATTCCATTGTGGGGCTGGTACAGCAGTTTGCAATGCCAGTAAGAACACAAATAAGAGAAATAGTGTTGCATTCATCGTCCAAAGGACATTTCAAAATCTGTTTTGAAGTACAACGCTGTCTGTGATTTGTTTATATATATTTGCTTTCCAGGAAATCTAATTAATACAATTTTTATTCAAATGTATGTGCCAACCACTAATGCCAGTGATCAAGAAACTGAAGAATTCTACAAATGTCTTCAGTAAGAAATTGATCAAACATGCAATGAAGATGCATCGATAATTATTGGTGATTAGAATGCAAAAGTTGGAAACTAAGAGGAAGGAACAGCAGTTGAAACATATGGCCTTGGTGCTAGAAATTAAGCTGGAGATCATATGATAGAATTTTGTGGGACCAACAACTTGTGCATAGCAAATGCATTTTTTTCAAAAACACAAACAGTGACTAAACACATGGACTTCACCAGATGGTATAAACAAACAGAAATCAAATTGATTACATCTGTAGGAAAAGACTATGGAGACGTTCAATATCGGCAACTAAAACCAGGTGAGGGGCTGTTTGGAGGAGGCAATCAATTGCTTATATGTAAGTTCATGAAGAAAATTAAAAGAAGTCCAAGAGAGCCCAATTGTAAACTTACGTCTATCCCCTCTGACTTTCAAAAACATCTCGAGCAGATTTAATGCACTGAACACTAAGGACAGAGACCTGATGAGTTGTGGGAGGAAATCAAGAACACTGTTCATGAAGAAAGTAAAAGATCATTAAAAAGACAGAAGAATCAAAGTGAATGTGAGAAGAAACTCTGCAACTTGCTCTTAAGGGTAGAGTATGTAAGGCAAATAAAAGAAATGATGAAGTCGAAGAGCTGAACAGAAAATTCCAATGGGTAATTCAAGCAGACAAAATAGAATATTATAATGAAATGTCCAAAGTTTGAATTACAAAACCAAAAAGTAAGAACACACTCCACATATCTTCAATTGAGGTAAAAAAAAGAAACCTCAAGAAAATATTCAAGCCTCAATTTGCAATATTGAAAGATTCTGCCAGCAAAATATTGAATGATGCTAGAAGCATCAAAACAAGATGAAAAGAATATACAGAGTCACTGTACCAAAAATAACTGATTAACACTCAAACATTTCAGGAGGCAGTGTAGGGGCAAGAGTCAAGGGTGCTGAGGAAGAAGTTCAAATTGAACTGAAAGTATTAGCCAAGAACAGGCCTCCAGGAATGTTTATAATTCCCATTGAAATATTTCAACAGGCTGCTGTACACTGGAAGAACTTATTTGTATATGCAAGAAAATTGGGAGACAGGTGCTTGACCAGCTGGTTGAAAGAGGTCCATATGTGTGCCCACTTCAAAGAAAGGTTATCCGACAGACTATTCAAATTATAGAATGATATCATTGATATAATATATAATGTACAAGTAAAATTTTGCGGAAGATCATTCAACAATGGTTTCAGGAGTGTATTGACAGGAACATGGCAGAGGCTCAGACCAGGTTCAGAAGAGGACCTGGATCAAGGGGTAATAAGGGCTGATGTCAGGTGGAACTTGGCTTAAAGCAGATGATACCAGAACAATATTTAATGATATTTTATTGACTATGCAAAGGTATTTGAATTACAATAGGTGTGTTGATTAGAATAAACTATGGATAGCCTTGAACAGTATAGGAATTCCAGAACACTTTATTGTGTTCGTGAGGAACTTGTACATGGATCAAGAGGCAGTTGTCAGAAAAGAACAAAGGAATAATTAATTCATGGTTTAAAATCAGGAAAGGTGTGTGCCGTGGTTGTATCCTCTCCCCATACTTATTCAGTCTGTATGCTGAGCAAAGCATTGAAGAAGCTGGATTACATGAAGAAGAATATGCACCTGGGTTGATGCTGTATGCAGACGATGTTGTATTGGTTACGCGTTGGGCTGGATCCCCATGGCTGACATTTGAAGTCACCAGCAGCTCTGTGGGAGAAAGACTGGGTTATCTACTCCTTAAGCAGTTACAGTCTCAGACCCCCACAGTGGGTTGCTATGAGGCAGCATGACTTGATGGCAGTGAGTTTGGTTTTTGGTTTTATATGCAGATAACACAACCTGGCCAATTGCAATTGAGGAGGACTTGAGACATTTGATGATGAAGATCAAGAATTGCAGCCTTCACTATAGAGAGCAACTCAATGTAAACAAGACAAAAATCCTCACAACTGGACCAAGGAGTAACATGAGAAATGGATAAAAGGTTGAAGTTCTCACGGATTTTGTCTTGCCAGATCCACAATTAATGCTTCTGGAAACAGGAGTCAAAAAATCAAAGATGCGTTACATTGGGTAAATCTGCTGCACCAGAACTTGAGAGTATTGAAAAGCAAGAATGTTATTTTGAGGACTAAGGTGCACTTGACCCAAGTCATGGTATTATTAATTGCCTCATATGCATGTGAATGTTGGTCATTGACTAAAGATGCATTGGAATTGTAGTGCTGAAGAAGAATCTTAAAAGTATCATGAGCTATCAAAAGGACAAACACATTTGTTTTGGAAGAAGCAGAGTTAGAGGGCAAGTTTGGAGACACGCCACCTCACATATGTTGGACATGTTGTCAGGAGAGACTAGTCTCTGGAGAAATACACCATGCTTGTTAAAGTAGAAGGGTGTTGAAAGGGGGAACTCCCCCACTAGTATGGATTAAGGCAGTGACTGCATCAATGGGCTCAATCATTGGATCAACTGTGATGATGGCACAGGACTGGGCAGTGCTTCATTCGGTTGTGCGTAGGGTCACTACGAGTTGGGATCAACTAATGCCACCTATCGACAACAAACACCATTGTCAATAAAATAGAAAGTTACATCTTATGTGTAGCTTACAGCTTTTACCTTTTAAAAATGCAAATTGTTCTTTAAAACCAGATTTTCCACTATTGCGGTTTATTCAAGGGGGAAACAGATAATGGATTTTTCCCACTTACTTTTTTAAAATACTTTTATTGGGGGCTCTTACATCTCTTATCACAATCCATACATTCCTCCAATGTGTCAAGCACATTTGCACATATGTCAACATCATCATTTTCAAAGCATTCTCTTCCCACTTGCGCCCCTGATATCAGCTCCCCATTTCTTTTCCCTCTCTCCCTCCCCCACCCGCCCTTCCTCACAAACCCTTGATAAGTTATAGATTTTTTTCCCATATCACATTATTCTCTGTCACCCCTCACCCGCTTTTCTGTTATTCGTCTTCCTGGGAGGGGGTTCTAGATTGATCCTTGTGATTAATTCTCCCTTTCTCCCTGCACTCTCCCCTAATCTTCCTGGTATCTCTACTCTCCTTGTTGGCCCTGAGGGTTTATCTATCCTGGATTCCCTGTGTTGTGGGCTCTTATCTGTAGCAGTTTGCGTGCTCTGGTCTAATCTGATTTATAAGGTAAACTGAGGTCATGATAGTCGGGTGAAGGAAGCACCAAAGAACTAGAGGAACGTTGTGTGTTTCATCGGTGCTATACTGCACCCTGAGTGGCTCATCCCTTCCCTATGGCCCCTCTGTGAGGAGATGTTCAATTGTGTATAGGTGGGCATTGTGTCTCTACTCCATGTCCCCCACCCCAATTCACATTGGGTATGGTTTTATTCTGGGTCTTAGATGCCTGATACCTGATCCCTTCAATACCTCATAATCATACAGGCTTGTGCGCTTCTTCCATGTGGACTTTGTTGCTTCTCAGCTAGATGGCCGATTGTTTATCTTCAAGCTTTTAAGACCCCAGATGCTATATCTTTTGATAGCCGGGCACCATCAGTTTTTTTTTTCACATTTGCTTATGCATCCATTTTGTCTTCAATGATCATGGAGCAGAGTGATGAAACCCCTGGGGAATACCAAAAATAGACATGGGAGACAGAGTGTGGCACCACACCAGACTCGACTGGAAAACAGTTATAAAGGCCAACAAACAGACCTTGAATTATTTATAGGGCTTTTCCATTTTTGTCAGTGGCTTTCTGTGTGTTATTGTTATTTTGTTCTTGCTTTTTGCTGCTGCTGTTATTGTTTTGTTGGTTTTGACTTCCTTTGTTGTTTCATTTGGCTTTGCCTGGTGTGTTAGTCTGGGTACTTTAGAGAAACAAATCCACAGAAACTAATATGTATAAGAGAGAGTTTTATATAAAAGGTAAGTGCACATCAAGAAGGGTAAGTGCACATAAAAGTAAGTGCACATCAAGAAAGCATCCCAACCCAAGCCCACAAGTCCAACAATAACCCATATGTCCAACGCCAATCCACAAAGTCCTCTTCCATCTCACAAAGCACATACTATGATGCCAACTGCAGGAGGAAAGCCGAATCAGTGAACGTGTAAGCATCTGAGCCCTGGCAGGGGTCTCCACAGGGCTGCTGCAGCATGCAAGGCTGCATCCGGGTAGGTCCATGTGGCTTCTCCTTGGGGATGTCTTGCAGGAAGTCAGCCTTGCTAGCTGAAGCACGGAACTGGCTAAAGCAGCTGCACCCTGGTGTGACCATCACAAAGACAGAACAGAGAGTTAGAAAAGTGAGGCTCACCCAGCCATTTATCCCTCTGCCCTTCAATAACCCCCACATGTGTTTATCAGCCAGGTTGGCACAATAAACTTTAATGGTCCAATTGGTTTCTACACTTCTTAATGTATCTGCATGTCTATCAAGATAAGATAGGCAGGATAAATAATTTGAAAATGAAAAGAACGGGACCAATGGTTGTGGGGGGATACTGGAGAAAAGGAGGTGGGAGAAAGGAAGGGGGGAGGGAACCAACCCTGGGCAAGGGAACAAAAAAGTGAACTAAAATGGGTTGTAGGATGCCTAGTTGGGCTCAATCTAGGGCAATGTAGCAGCGAGGAAAAGGCTGAACATGATGGTGGGGTAAGAGAGAAGTAAAAAAGAAATAGAGGGAAGAACCAGGAGGCAGAGGACATTTATAGAGGCCTAAATGCAGGCATGTACATATGTAAATATATATACAATGAGAGGGGAATAGAACTATATACTCATATCTATATGTTAAGAATTAAGTTTGCAGGTGGACATTGGGCCTCAACTCAAGTACTTCCTTAACACAAGGACACTTTGTTCTAACAATCCAGCATTCTGTGATGTTCACCTTCCCCACTTACTTTTTGATAGCCCTTTTTACTGTATAAGAATATCAAGATAAGAGAATATATGGAATATACTCTTGAGATTCCTGTGTTTTATGTTTAGTAAGACCAGAATAATTTGAATTATATCACAAGCTAGTATTTCTTTTGTCAATTTCCAGACCAATTTGTCAGTAAGTAATATGAATATTTTGATGTTTCTGTCTCGTTAGAGCTTTCTGAGCAAAACAACTAACACTCTGAGCCATTTTAGGAAGGAAATTGACATGAAACAAAGTATATAAAATATCTTCTGACATTTCCTGAAAACGTTCCAGGACTTGTAAAACAGAGACACTATTTTCCCTTGGAGCCCTGTACTGATTTCCAAAGGATAAGAAAGGAGACTCTACTGCCCTCATTTCATTCCCTTCAGTCCTTTTTGTCAAAGATCTGTTCAAGATATTTGTAGCTCTAGTTGCCTGTTTAAGCCAAGAAAAGACATTGTTTGTCTTGGTTTTTTATTTATTTTAACAAGTTTGGCTACTAACCACAAGCTCAGACATTCAAACATGACAGCAATGTCACTTGAGAGACATAAATATTTTATTTGTGTAAAAATTTTTAGCCTCAGAAACCCAAACGAACATTTTGACTCTATCTTACAGGTTTCTAGTGATTCTAAACTGACTCCATGACAGTGGTTCATTTTATTGTTTTTGCTTTTGGTTATTATGAGCAAGGAAGATGGTAAGAGAAATTATGGCCTATTTTTGCACCCAACAGAACACAAATGATAGGATCCCTGGGAAAAAATTGATAAATTGGAATTTATATTAAAAAAAAACCTTCTGATATGAAAAACAAAAACTGTTAAGATGCCAAAAAGACAAGTTACAGTCTGGATGAAAATATTTATAGAACAGATATGTGGTAAAGGACTTATATCATAATAAACAGAATTTTATTCATTTATTAGGAAGTAAGATTTTAGGGAAGATGAAATCTAAATAACTATAGATTTTCATTAATAATAACACATTAATATTGGTTCCATAATTATGAAACAATACTGTCAGATATAAATAATGAGAGTAACTTGGTATGACTATTTAGAAACTCAGTCTTTACACATTGATTATATAAATCTAAAACTGTTCTAAGTATTTATTTATAGAAAGAATCATTAATGGCATTCAATCATGTTTGACTCATGTAACAAAATTTAACCAGAAGTGAACCACTGGAAAACCATTACAAAAATCTATAAAGTAAGTATATTTACAGACCGGACAGCAAGCAGCATAGAATTATAACTTATTGGAGAAGCAACCAAGAGAGTTTAAACTCTAAAGTGGCCCTAGATTTCTGCATGGAAGCTCTGGTTACTCTGAACCAAGATTCCTGGGTGCTGTGAGGAGGCCAGGTGTTTCCTGTATAACGATGAGGTTGCACCATAGGAAAGGAGCACCAAGATCAGGAGTTGATCTCATATAGGGACTGCTATTTAACTTGTCAAAGAGCTCTGGTGTAATAGTGATCAAGTTCTGAGTTGCTAACTGAAAGCCCAAAAGTTCAAACCCACTAATAACTCCACAGGGATAATATGTGGTGGTATGGGACAGTTTTAAACTGTCCTGTCGGGTCACTGTGCAATGGAATCAACTTGCAGTGGGTGAGTCTATAGAGTATGCCTTTACACTTCTGCAGAGAGATCTAAGACGTGGTGGAGTAGTGGGCGGCACCCTGGGCTGATAACTACTGGGTTAGCCGGTAAAAACCACCCGTCGCTGCACAGGAGGAAAATGAAACTCTCTGTCCCTGGAAAGACTGATAGCCTCAGGCAGTTATAGTCTGTCCTATAGGGCCGTTGTGATCCGGAATTGACTTGATGGTGATGGATTTGGTGGGAAGAGAGACATTATCTTTATCATCTTGAAATGCAAGCAAAGATCTTTGAGAAGGGGAGAAAAGTGGCTTCCTTTTTATGCATGTTATTTTTGGAGCTAGATATATCTGAGAAAATTGTCTGTGAATGTCTGGATAAGAAGAAATATTAGAAAATTGTAGGGAACTGTTTAGAAGACTTCCCTATTATCCATCCATTTCTCATTTGCAATAAATCTGAATTTCCATTATTAATATTCAATGTTAATACCTATGCCTTCAGATTAGGGATATTCCTTGGATGTCTAATCATTATTTTAAATATAGCTTTAACTTTATGATAGATCTAGATAGCTGTGAGCATCTGCTTTTACTAATAGGTCTCCTGCTGAAAGTGAAGGTTAACACAGGACCACTCTGTGAAACTGGTTGACTCACGTGTCTGCACTCGAGCTTACATAAAGGGAAGGACTAAGTAGGTTACTATAGCTGTGCTCCCAAACTGTAGACTTAAAAGAGTTTTATCCTTCAATATAATCCAAAATTAAATAACATTAGTTTTTCCTTGACTATTTATTTATATTTCTGAAAAGAAAGTCAATATATTTTCATTGGCTTAAGAGCAGGAATAAGAAATTAAGATTATCAGACATTTCATTTATCTTTAGCTTTTGTTCTCTTTTATTATCCCCAGCTGTGTGACTCTCACATCTCTTCTAGAGAGCTGAACAAATGAACCTGAGATGTATTGGCTAATGTGATTAATAATCTTATGTCATCCATAATTTTCATAACCATGGCTTATGCTTTTTCTAACAATTTATTGATGAAAACTTGAAACATAATAGAATAGATTGATGAACTATTGTACAAACTACTGGGACAGAGGAAGGCATTAAGATGTATGTACAGTACTGCTTTTCTGTTTTATTTTTTAATCTATAAAGGATTTTTTTAAATTCTGAATGCTTTTCTAAAATAAATATATGTAATTATAATGATTTAAGCAATTGAATCTACTGAAAATCAATAAATTCTGGAGTTCCCCTATAATCCAAAAGATAAAACATTTTTGAACCGAAATGTATAATTTTCGGGTTCTTTTCCTCCATGACCTTTTACTATGTAAACAAAGAATCTGAAATCTTTATAGAGTTAGCAATTTACACAAAGTGTTGTGGCTACTGGTATTGGAACATAATGAATCATAATCCAAGTTTCCTTGAAATTTGTTCTTGAAAATTTTCCACAAAGTAGGCCACCATTAATTATTTGGATTATTGTACTCAAAGGGAATATCTACAGTGAGATTCAGGGATATTTCCATTTTAAATGTTGCATTTATGTTTTCAATCTCTGTGACATTAGTGGAGTTCATTGCTTTTAATGATGTGAGTAGAATTAATTGAACCTCTTATGCTAATGTGACAGAGAGTATAACCTCATTACAAAAATGCCATAGGGTTAATACAGCAAACTATGAAGTGAGGGGAATCATATGATGGAGATTTTGATTAACCTACCTTTTAAAATATTGATTATAAGCTAAACAAGCCATGACAGCCTTATGAAATTAAGAAACGTATTTTAGATATTTTGAAACAACACTACAAAATTATATTTTATCTGTTGACATTTCAAAAAATATTCGAGTTATTGAAAAAACTAGAGGGTTTTATAACAAAAAAGACTAACTCACTGCCATTGAGTCAATGCTGACTCATAGTGACCCCTGTGGGTTTCCCAGACTGTAACTGTTTATGGGACTAGAAAGCCCAGTCTTTCTACTGGAGCTGCTGGTAGTTTCAAACTGCCGACCACGTGGATTGCAGCCCAGTGGTTAAGAGGATTTTATAACTTTATCCTAGTCCACAGTTTTTTAGTTGTCTCACCTATGTTGACTGTAAAGTTGAATTAAGAAGTGACACGGAACTAGCGATATTGTTGCTGATGACAAATGGCTCTTGACTGAAAGCAGAGAACATCTGAAAGATGTTTGTGTTTCTTTGATTACACAGGCTTCAATTGTGTGGATAATGAAACATTATGGAAAATATTGAGAAGACTGGGAATTTCAGAACCCTTAATTTTGCTCATTCAGAACCAGTACATAGGCCAAGTGAGGGTCATTGGAACAGAATAAAGGAATGCTACTTGGTTTCAAGTCAAGAAAGGAGTGCCTCGTGGTTTTATCCACTCAAGAGACTTGTTCAGTCTCTATGCTGAGAACATAATTCAAGAAGCTGTATAATATAAAATTAAATGATTTTTAGCTCAAGTCTAAATCAAATTTTAACAAAGCTTAAGTGGGTCTGTTCCCAAATCGTTGAAACTTTGCAACAAATTTATGGGAATTCTGTCCCAAGTAAAAGGAGAAGAACCAGAATCAAAGAATTTGAATTATGGTGCTAGAGAAGAATATTGAAAATAACATGGACTTTTAAAAGGACAAACCAATCAATCTTGGAAGAAGTACAGCCAGTGTGTTCCTTAGAGGCAGGGATAGTGAGACGTCAAGATTGATTACCATCTCCATCAGCCTTTGGTCAATTACTAAACTGAGGTCAGATATACCACCATTATCCAGCCTTCTTTAGCAATTCTGACACCAATTGTCTATCTACCACACTCTACTCCCAGACTGTGTTCAAACTATCATTGCAAAATGTACAGAGAACTCAAAAACTCTACTCACAATTATGAGGGCTTTTTTAGGGTTGTTAATTGGGTAACAATTCAGGTCAAAGTGCTTCGACTTCAGTTCTTTAACCAGTCTATTCTCAGCCATGTCTGAAGGCAGATCTCTCTCTGGACCAGAGCTCCTGGCCTATCCTTCATTCAAGCAGTGTCTCATGGCTCTTTTAGCACTGCTGATGCTATGCCTCAGCCTTGAGGTGTGCCGCTCTAAGTCCGTGGGTCAGAAAATCTAGCGCTCCTAATGAAGTGCCTGTTTTACTTGCTCCATAAGCTAGAAACCCACTACTCTGTGTAGTGCACTTGCTCTTGGCTTTGCTGCTGTGCCCTTCTGCCCCTCATCTTCCACTTCTGTGTGGGTACAGCATTCTGTTCCTGAATTGAGTATATTAAATGTGCAGGGATCTTGTGGTCCAAAGGATGTGCTCGACTCCTGGCTTTTCTTTCTTGATGGTAGCAAAATCCCCTTCTTTCTGCTTCTGAGATGACTCAATTTACACCCAGCAGGATGGCAAAATAGACCCAACATGTCATTTGAGCTGCACACTTATGCCATTGCAATTAACCCTGTAAACAATGAATCACAGTCGAATCACATAATCTTACCAGCCTGCTCCCCAATAAGCTCTTATGCTGATCCATCCGGAAAAGAGGAAACATACCTAATGTGTATGTTCCCATTCAGTTGTTTGGTAGGAATCATATTAAGCAATTCGCTGCACCTCACTTGTAAAATTGTTCTCCTAACTTCCAAGCATGTCTCTTCTCAGTCACCATCCACCCAGCTGAGGAATCTTATTGGGAGGTATATTTCATCCTGTTCCCTTATTCAAAGTGATTCAATGACCTTTAAAGTTAGATTAACAGCCTACATGTAGGCACCTCAGCATAAGGAAGAAGGCCTTGTTATCCCGTTAGACTTTCAACCACTGTTCTTTTTGTTTATAATGTTTGTTTGCCATATTCTGATTTGTTATTATGACCTTCCGCCCTTAAATCTATCATACCATCATTTCCCATGTGTAATTCCACTTCTCTCCCTTTCTGCCTCTCTCAAAACTCACTGCCATCGAGTCAATGTTGACTCCTTGTATCCCTATAGGGCTGGGTAAACCTGTCCATTTACATTACAGTTTCAGTCTAGGAAAACTTTAACTGTTTACTGGGGTAGAAAGCCTCATTGTTTCTCCCACAGAGTGGTGGTGGTTTCAAACTGCCAACCTTGTGGATCATAGCCCACCAGGCTCCCTATCACTAACTCTACTACAAAATTTATTTTTGAGGACTCATTTTGAAAGATACCTAATAAATGAAGTATTTCCTATCTCCACAGCCAGGCTGCACTGACAACTTTTGATTATGTTTCGTTATGGTTTTACAATCTTTATATATATATATATATATTTATTTATTTACATGTCAATTTTCCCTTTCAATTTGCCCTGTTGGCTTTATGGTTATGCCTTGGGGGCTGTGATCTGCAAGGTCTGCCGTTCAAAACGACCTGCCACTCCGTGGAAGAAAGGCAGGGATTTCTACTGCCAGAGGTCAGTCCAGGAAACCTGTAGAGTCACTATATGTAGCCATTACTCAATGGCAGGGAGGGATTTTTATTGTTATTTTCTTACTAGGCAATAAGCATCTTGAATGTAGAAAGTATCCCATATATAATATGTTATCTGATATACAGTGGATGCTCATACATATTTGGCAAACAAACTAATATGTGTGATAAGAAATGTGTGACTACCACAAGAAAAAATACCCTGTGCATTTTTTATATGTAATTTCATTTTTAAGATTTCAATCTTCATCTCCTGCAAGAGTTTGAGGGAAAGAAATGTGATACATAAAGAAATTTTATCAGGGAATATGTAGTTTGGAAAGATTTACTTTATATGTCAAAATGCGGACATAAGCAAAACCATAGATCAAAATATATAGTACTGAAATATGGCTCCAATCATCAAGAAGCCATGATGATGACCAAGAATAATATTTTTACTTCAAAAAATGCCAATAGTAAATTTCATAAATTCAGTACATTTAAAGTAGAACAATATGTTTCCAAATGACATTTTATAATTTTCTCAGTGATTATACTGCAGTTAATTTTATTGAGAAATTAATTAGTCTTACACACTGTAATTTATTTCTTCCTAATGATATTGGATTTTACTACCAGCAACTGATTTTCAATGTAATTCTTCCTTTTAAATTTCTTTAAATAAAATTCACAAATTATATTACTACCTTGTTCAGAATAATTGATTTTTATTTGGCATTTAAATATTTTTAGGCAAAAATAAGTAAATATCTTTAGGCCCAGCAAATATATTTTTAGCAAAATTGTCACTTTTCCCCCGCCTCTGTTTCAGATCAAATAATTTATTCACTTGAAAGACATCAGAAAAACAGTGATAGGTTAAACATATTTTCCTGTGATATGCTATCCACATTTATATATTTCTTTCTGTTTGTAAGATTAAAAAAATTTTAATATGAATTCATGATAAATAATGCATTGCCTGACTTCAGATTATATGTAGTCCTTGTGAAATTACTTACTTTTTTATTACAACCGCAGTGTAATTTATGCTGCTGTTGTTATTTTGAATTGAATAATGTGTGTTATGTCACAGGTAAGTCTACTAATGAGAATCTTATCAGTAATGTAAATTCAATTACCATGAATTATATGGCCCAATTAATCTAAAGGATGTAGCTGCCATTTCAGCAAGAAATAAAATTAATTCAATTTAAATCTTGAGTATGCTGCTTTTAAATTCACTATAAAGCAATAGATTTAACAGAAAAAATTAATAAGGAAGATAATCTTCCACTAAACTGTTAGAAATAGCGGTTAATTGTAAACATAAGAATATATCTTTAATTAAAGAAATGTTGTCATTGAAGTTTATTTTACCCTGCTTATTATATTCTTAACTTCATATACATTAGCATACACACATTAAAAACACACACCAAAGGACACATATTCACATTATTCATAATTCTATACCTCAAATTTTAGAAAATTAATTTCTGAATAGAAGACAACAAAAGTTTCAGGGTAAGTATTCAACCCATAAGTTGTTGTTAGGAACTGCCCAGTCAAATTCCCACTGAACGTGGTTCCACATGCAACAGAAGAGGCCCCGCCCCTTCTTGTGAGGAGTCTAACAGCCCTCACAAGTGTTATACTTGAGCCCATTGTGGCAGCCACGGTGACAATTCATCTTCCAAGGCTCTTCTGTTTTGTTTCTGCCTTTCTACTTTACCAGCAGGATGTTCTTTTCCAAGAACTGCTCTCTCCTGATAACACGTCCAAAGTGCAGGAGGCGAATTCCTGCTGTCCTTGCTCCTAAGGAGCACTCTGGTTGTACTTCTTCCAAGACAGACTAGTGTGCTCTTTCGGCAGCCATGGTGTTTGCAGTATTCTTTGCCAGCACTGTAATTCAAATGCATCCATCTTTCACCAGTCTTACTTATTCAATGTTTAACTTTCACTAGTCTGAAAGATTGTGTACTGGTGGCTTGTGCGTTGTTGATTCTGGAAAATATACCACTGGTATTTTTCACCCAAAGTGAATAGGCTTCAACAGATTCCATATTAAGAATGGACTATGAAGAAGGACTCGACTGTTCGAGACACTGAATAGCAGCAAAATGTGGTCCTATATTGTGCCAGAGCATGATGCCCTCAGGTGGGAGTATGGTGGAAAGAGCTGTCTTCTTAGTCGACCATACCTATGTGCATGGAGTAGAGCCAGAATTCTGGGGGAATAAGAATACTCATGCAGGAGATACTAAGAGTCCCAATGTTTTCATTTATAGGTAGCAATTGTATGTTCTACTTGACATGGTTGATATTTGTAATGATATGACATATGTATTATCTCCCTAATAATAATAATAATAAAATAATGTTACAGTACAACAACAACAACAAAGAATATCTTCAGAATTGCTAACTTATAAAACAACAAAAGTTATAATGCAACTATATGGCATGGAATTATAATTTTTAAAGGACATACTGTTATCTATGACCTCTATTCCAACTTTAAACATATGTCATGAAAAACATTTCATCTGGGTGGACTTAGGCCAGTTACTTGTCATCTCTGTGTCTGTTCTTTATCTACAAAAGAGTTATTAAAATTGAAATGTTCATCTTACAGAGCTGTTGAGAGGGTGAGAGAACTTGTTTGTAAGTTTTGCATAATAAGATGATAATTAAGCACCATCTGTAACTAGTGCTGTTATTATGAGTTATGCTGAGAGCAGGGCTTCAAACTAGTTTGAACTGGTTTTGTGATGCCCAATGAAGTGAAACTGGATCAGATTTCAATGAGTCAAATTTTGGGTGCTGGGATGACAACTGGAACAAGAACAAATATGAGTCTGAGATCTTGGTATGAAAGACCTGAAAGAGACAAAGTGAGCCCCTTTGGGAGTCTGATGCAGGAGAATGGATTATTCTTAGAACCTCAGAGAAGACACATTCAATACAATGCTGTAAGCCCTTATCTTTGAAGTGGGCATCAATGTCACTGGCTCTTCTGACAAAAAGATTTGGTTGCTGTGCAATGCACACGCCACCCTTATTTTAGAGTAGGGCACCTACCTGCAGTTTTCCTTTCCTCTTTATTGTTTCATTAAACATCTTCCAAATTCTGTTTGTTCTGATTTCACTCTGTTGTGAATGACAGAATTGGGGAGAACTAGCTCAGAACTGTGAATGAATGTATATAGAATCAAGAATGATGTGAAGAAAAATCTCAGCAGGAGGAATTCATCATATATGTTCTGGAAGCATCCTGTAATTGTTTCTACTTTGTAATGTTTTCTCGGTTAATATATCATTTAGTATTTTTAGGATACTTTTAGTTCTTAAAGATTCTATTAATAAATCTGACCTAAGAAGACTTACAGAATTCATACAAATGATCAAGTGGGCACTTGTTCTAATTTTACCAACCTTACTCTAGAACTCTTCAATAAGAACAAGGAGATGCAGTTTGAAGTGCTTTTGAAACCTCATGTACCTTAATACCCTTCTACATACTAAACTGTTAACAGTATGCAAGTACAATGTTCTCATTCAAAGACTAGGACTTCATTGGGAGTACAAATAGATTTTTCCATATTCATTGGATGACTTATAACTTAATATCAAAGAAGATTCCATATAATGGAAAATCACATTTTGAAATGACAATATTGTTTTCTTGCCATATTACATTTAAATCAATTTTTAAAAATAATAAGTAATCAATTATCATTATAGTAATCTGATATAAAGGTCAAAACAGATACTTGTTTTATATATAGTTACCTCCAGATATGCTTTCAAAAGATTGTAATTGGCATAGTAAGAAATTTTTCTCCAGATAAAAATATAAGAATTAGAAAGGATAAGAGAGGTATATACTTAAGGTCAACTGAAGGGCCTTACATTAGACTCTCCAGAACATTTAATTGTGCACTTGTGAAACTCAGTCACAGACGAAGATGCAGTTGTTTGGAGAGAACAAGTGCATATTGAGTGGTTTGCAATCAAGATACTATGTTTATAGGCTGTATCCTTTCACTGCATATATTCCATCTGCGTGCTGGATATGTGAGGAAGAACGCTGCACCAGGATTGGAGGAACACTCATCAACAACGGGTAGTCCACAGATGACACAGCTTGCTTGATGAAAGCACGAGGATTTGAAACAATTATTGATGACGGTCAAAGGCTGGAGCCCTCATTGTGAATCACACTTCAGCAGAAAGAAAATAAATATTCTCATGTCTAGGCCAATAAGAAGCATCAAAATAAATGGAAAATAGATAGAAGTTATCAAGGATTTAATTTTGCTTGGATCCACAATCGATGTTCATGGAAGCAGTAGTCAGGAAATCAACCAATGTGTTGCATTAGGAAAATATGCTGTAACAGAACTCTTTAATGTGTTTAAAAACAATGATGTCTTCATTTTGAAGACAAATGTGTACCTGACCCAAGCCAAGGTATTTTCAATCGCATTATATACATATAAAAGATTGATAATAAATAAGGAAAACAGAAAAAAAATCAATGCCTTTTACTAGTATTATTTGTCAATATCCATATTGTGAAAAAGACTATCTAAAGCAATCTACATATAATACTGAACATATGTGCTGCTAGAATAACAAACAAATCTCTGTTGGAAGAAGTATGATAGCAATTCTTTTTAGAAGTGAGGATGGTGAGACTTTGTCTCACATAGTTTGGACATGCCATCAAGAAGGACCAGTCCCTGGAAAAGGACATCATGTTTTAAAAATACAGGGTCAGAAAAAGAGGAAGATTACATGGATTGACATAGTGACTTCCACAATGGTCCCAAACAAAGGAACAGACATGATTTGTTCTACTGCACATAGGGACATGATGAATCAGAAAGACTTGATGGTACTGTTGGTCTATCTTTGACATATGAAAGTCTCTAGACCAGTGGCTCTCAACCTTCCTAATGCCACAACCCTTTAATGCAGTCCCTCAGGTTGTGGTGAACCCCCAATCATAAAACTATTTTCGTTTCTACTTCATAACTGTAATTTTGTTACTGTTATGAATTGCGCGACCCCTGTGAAAGGGTTGTTCGACCCCCAAAGGAGTCATGACCCACAGGTTGAGAACCACTGCTCTAGACATGAAGAGCCAGACCAATACCAATGATCCATATGTCTTCAACACCAGAATCAAATGTGCTGAAATGAATCTCCCCCCACCCCCAGCCCCAACTCATATGTCTTTCAAGGGCCACAGAGGTGTGGGGAAATAACGATGGTGCAATAGGTAGGTTTATTGTGCCAACCTGGCCAATGAACACATGTGGGATTAGTTGAAGGGCAGAGAGATAATGGGTCTGTGAACCTTGCCTTTCTTGTCTCTTGCTCTTTGATATTTGGATCAGCATGCAGCTGCCTTAACTGGTTCTCTGCCTCAACTTGCGAGCTACACTATCTGTGGGACACCCAACCCATGGACTGTGTCACTGTAGTTTGAGGTTTCTTCAAGACCTTCTTTGCCACGCTACTGGTGTATACATTGCTTGAGCTGGGGACTCTTGGGCCCTGTCATCTGGCTGACTGTTGATGACCTGCCTTGCTGTTTGCTGCCTGTGGCTGGATTGCCTGAATTGTCCGGCAGAGAACTTAGGTGCTTCCTTGACTTGCACCTGACAGCCCATGTGACTTGAAGGACTACCAGTATATTAACTGTTTCATAGAAGTGAGTTGCACTGAGCCTACTCTATAGATTAATTGGCTGTTTATTTCTTATTTTGCATGTATGTATGTATGTATGTATGTATGTATGTATCTATCTATCTATCTATCATCTATCTATCTATCTATAATCATAAGTGTCCTGGTCTTATTTCTCTAGAGAACCCTGTCTAAACAGAGATGGCG
>NW_022103920.1:52284804-52331985 GCF_000313985.2 Echinops telfairi | reverse complement strand
GGCGGTTAGGGCACTAACCCACCCAAAGGGAGAGTCTTGTTTACATTTCCTCAGGAAAGGGATAGCAAGAGTAGACCTCATTCTGGTGTGCCAATTCACGAGGGCAATGTTACTGCATGGAGCAGCTCATTCCTAGAGATGACTGCAGGGCCAGCCTCAAGTTCCAGAGGTGAAGTCCTCTCCCTTGATGATAGTGCAGCAGAGGACAGCTTTGAAGATACAGTTCATGAGAGTAGCCAGTCTGACCTGCCCACCTGGGGCCAAACCAAGATGGGAGTGCAACAGACCAGTGATGTGCACGAAGCCACGAAGTCCAAGGAAGAATCCTGATTGTAAACTTCTGACTTGTGGTACTTATCTGCTCTATGTCATTATTGTGAGATTTGTGGCTAGTTGCATATATTTTGGAGGGGGGGCTGTTTATCAATACAAGTAATCCAGGACAGGCAACCTTATGGAGACAGTAACTGGGCCAATGGTTCCTGGGAGGGGAGCAGGGGGTTAGGAGAGTGGGAACCAATAATGATGGATACAAGAGAATAGTAAGTTTTCTAAAATTGATGGCAAGGAGTGGTAGCTGTTCTTCACTATTTTAACAATTGAATTGTATCTGAGAGGAATTATTGAAATGTGAATAATGGGTAAACATAAATGTGGGGTAGGAGGGAAAAATAAAATTTAAAAATATATATATGCATATGTAATGAGGAAGCAAATGGACTTTGGGCTTCTGCTTAAATCTTGTGACAGTATAAGAATGGTTTGTTATGATAAAATGGCATTGTATGATACTCACCTTCCCGACACAATCGCTGAAGACAAATGGGTGCATAAGCAAATGTAGCAAAGAAAGATGATGGTACCTGGCTATCAAAAGATATAGCATCTGGGGTCTTAAAGGTTTGCAATTAAACAAGTGGCCATCTAGCAGGGAAGAAAGAAAGCCCACATGGAATAGGCACACTGCCTATGTGATCAAGAGGGGATGGAAAGTCGATGGGAAAAGATATCAGAAGTTCAAAAACATGCAACCAACTCAATGTGAAGGGGCATAGATGCATAGAGTCCCAAAGCTTACCTCCAACGTAATTGGACAGTCCCTCACAGAAGGGCCACACAGAATGAGGATAAATCCAGGGTGCAGTATGCAACTGATGAACCACATAATTATCCACTAGTTCTTTAATATTTTCTCCCCTTATTATTAAAACTGTTATTTGTTTTACCTCATTAATCATTTTCATATGTTATTTTGTATATTTAGGATTGTTAGGTACATGAAAGTCAACATAGATAACCCTGAAGAAACAGTAGCAGGAGTAATGGTTCCCTGAGGAACAGGAAGAGGTGGGGGTAAGGGGAAGGTGGAGAACTGATAGCATTGATGATTGTATAACTCCACTGGATGGGATGGAACAACAGACTTGGATTTGAATGGATATATTGGATTGTATAAGATACGTCAATAAAACTATTATTAAAAAAAACACATCCACAGCTCCTTGAATACTAAACCTGTAAAATACTAAACAAAATATTATTGCTGCTGTTGTGCATTTAGACTAAACCAGAGACTGCTCTTTCCTGATAACATTTCCGAAGCACGTGTCTCCTGCCATCCTGACACTCGTGATTTTGAGTCCATTGTAATGAACACAGTTGCTGTGTTAGTTCATCTCCTGCAAGTTCTTCCTCTTTTTTTGCTGACCCTGCGCTTTATCAAATATGATCTCTTTCCCCAGAGCCTGGTCTTCCATGATAACATTCCCAAAGTATGAGACGGGAAGTCTTATCATCCTTACTTCTAAGGAGCGTTCTGCTGTTCTTCCTCGGAGACAGATTTGTTCTTTGGGCAGTTCTTGAATCCGTAACTCTCTTTGCCAGCATCATGACTGTGATGGCGTACATTTTTCTCCAGCTGTCCGAAAGACTATCATTTCCTCTTTTTTGGTATAAAAATTAAAACACTCCTTTAAATGCAAGACTGTAATTAAAGATAATACTTAGATATTTCAATAATAGAAATTTATTTGCAAGCATACCCTGCCAGTGGACTTCTATGGTCAAAGGTCAAAAGCACTGTGAGGAGTGCTGGTTGCTTCAAAAGGGAGCCTCATATCAGTATGAAGAATGGTTTCTTTCCAGCACAAGTCAAAACACTATAAAACTTATTATAGTAAACCTGTGACTGCAAGATTGATTTAAATCAAGGCTCAAAGGGTGTTTCTTTGGATTTTAGAGTTAAATTTCGCCTTTATAGGTGACCAAAATGAAAAAGTGGAAATAAGTGAATATCAGTCCAGTTCTGCTGAACTGTTTTATCGAACTTATTATCTATCTGAAAGTTGATAGTTGATAAATAACAATGGTGTCAAATTAAAAGCAAATTAAATAGTGAAACAATGTCCTCCGTATTAATTGGAAATACTTTTTTCCTGCTTCATATAAGTGATAAAGCATTTGAAATCATTAATATTTTATTAGTACTCAAGTGCTTCAAAATTAAATTTTAACATGCTGTTTTACTGTTGTTGAAACCATTAAAATCAATACTAATCTTGTGCATGCCTTTTAAATTTTCAGTAAGAATGCCTAATATAAATTTTTGCCCTTATTCTGTATTTAAAAATATGAAAGATAATTGGGAATGGTTCTTATAAATGCCAGCTGAATTGTAAGCAGCACTGTTTTATCATATTTTTATGATACAGCTATTATGTATTAATCAATTTATGTGAATATATACAATTATTTTTTCATCCTGATAAAGGAGAATTACCCGAATCAGTGGACAATGATTTCAGAGCATGTCGTGCAATACATTGTTTAATGTGACTCTTCCAGCCATAATTTCTAGAACTCTCATTGAAAAACCCTTTCCTGGCGTCCCTGGGTGAAAAATGGAGGAGGGGCACACTGATAGGATTCATTTGTGAGGGATTATTAAAAGGGTTAATTTTGATGGCCATCCTTCTGGATATAAAATGAGCCATATCAGAAGCAAGAAAAGGGGGAGGGGAGAATCTCATAATAAACAAAACACATGAGCTGAGCCTCTCTTTTGGGCGCGAAGTAACTGCGGCATTACAGCTCATTTCTCCGCAGACAGCGTTGACCCGGAGCCGCAAGAGAGGAACTGCCACCAAAGTACCAGGAGTCAGAACAAGAGGCCGGATGGCGAACGTCCCAGGCGCAGGTGCATTTGAATTGTGGTGCTGGTGAAGAACATTGAAAGTACCACGGACAAACAAATCTGCCTTGGAAGAAGTATGGCCAGAGTGCTCCTTAGAGGCAAAACGATGGAGACTTTGTCTTCTATGCTTTGGACATGTTGACAGGAAAGACCAGTCCCTGGAGGAAGACAGCGGGCTTGGGAAAGTAGAGGGACTGCAGCAAAGAGGGAGGCCCTCAGGTGATGGACTGACATCATGCTGCGCTAATGCTCAGGCCTAGGCTCCACGGTGAGGATGGCGCAGGGCTGGGCGCCCTTTCGATCTGTTGAGCCTCGGGTTGCCATGTGTCAGCACTGACTAAATGGCACCGAGCGACACAACGACACGATGCAGAGAGAATCCCTAGATGGCCCAGAATGACAATTCTAACAGAAGAAATTGATCTCTTTCCATGACACTGCAAATATACCTCCTGAATCCCTAAATTCCCAGAAAAACGGTTTTCAGTTTTCAATATAAAGTGTTGCTAATTTTTTTCACAGACTCCATTTGTCGAAACTCCTGTTTTTTCTTCTTCTTCAACAATCTTCCCCTTGGCCTTTATTATTTCTTTTTCATTTTATCTTTATATTCTTGACTATTTTCCTGTGTTACTAACTTTATTCTGACTTGAGAAACATAGTTGTATCTTAGTTTGTAAGATAATTTTGTCTTACTCTTTAGTTTCCTTTCTATATTTGGCCAAGTTTTAGTCTTTGGCCAAATTGGTTCCTTCTAGTTACCCTAGATTATCCTTCAGTTTTTGTTTGTAAATTTAAAGTGTGCATCTATATTCCCAAGTTTCTATGGTATATTTAATGTAATTTGAAGTAACATTATGATTTTATTTTGCTTTGCGAATATTGGATTGGGTGCCTTGGTTTCTGATAGGTTTTGAGTCTAAATTTCTCTTTTCCTCCTTACAGTAACATTATGTATTATACCACTTTTTAATATTTATTTGATGAACGAGTTGGAGGTTGTTGGTGGTTTATAAAATCCATAGCTAAAGAGATTGTAATTCTAGCTTCATATTCTAGTTAAGTTATTATTTATTGCCACTGCCTCAAATATGGAATGTTTTTTATAGTTGCTCATAATTTATTATTGCTTATTTATATACATAATACTGCTTTGTGTTACACACTGTTAGAATTATCTATCTTAATAATGATTTTGTATTGCATTGAGAGGTGTTTTTAATTAATTTTTAATACTTTTCTACAACATCAGTAAAAATTTTACATTGTCCACTTGCTATTGAAATAATTTGACTAGATCATATAATTTTCACGTATGTTTTAAATATAATTTAATTTCAGTTGAGAGTAAAATTTCACACAATTTGTTGGTTTCTAAAATAACATCATAAGTAAAACTTTCTTCAATATTGGTATAATGATAGCTATAATAAGACAGCTCCAATTTTATGGTAGACATAATATGATCTAAAAATAATTGGCCTGAAAGGAAATGACATATTTAAATATATTTAAATTTTAATGACTTAGAGATCTTCCAGTATGAGAAAAATTCTAATCATATTTACATCAAACATAGCTATCATTTGCTCTTTCTCATAAACACTTGGAAAACCTTTAACTTAAAAACATGTTTTTCTTTCTTTATATTCTTCTGCACTCTGACATCATGTTAGGGATGGGTAGATGCATATTGGTTGTATGCTCTTCTGTGTGCACAAACACTGAACGGGTGTCTTGGAAAAGCGAGAGGGAGACGATGATGGCAGGCCAGGTGGGTAGGTGTGTGAGCAGTGCAAACATACTGTGTTGTTGGTGATGACAGAGGCCTGTGGTGACTCCCGCCTCCAGCGAGCCCATATACAACCGAGCAGAACCCTGCCTGCGCCTGCACTGGACACACAGTCATTGCTATGTTTGAGGAGATTGTTCCATCCACTGTGCCAATTAATCTCCTTGAGGGTCATTCTCTATTGCACTGATCCTCTGCACTAACAAATATGATGCCTTCTCCAGGGACTGGTACTTCATGATTATATGCCCAAACGGGTTAACATGAAATAAGAGGAGAGGCAATCTCATCAACCTTGGTACATCCTGCATGTTCAGGTTTTTTGCTCATACAATTTTCAAAAATTGCAAAACTAGGCTTGATCTTTTTTTGCAGTTCTTTCAGTTTGAGAAATTCAAAAAAAACATGTTCTTCCCTTTTGAGTTTCTAACTTCAGTTCTTTATGTATCTTTTTAAGTGATGAAAATAATACTAACTCTGATTTGTACTTTCTTAATTACCTAAGATATCTCTTTGAAGATTAAGGTGCACTAACGCATGGCTGCAGCAATGGGCTCAGGCATAAGAGCTTTTTCGGGTGGCACACAACCAGAATGCACTCCATTCCATTGCACATCAGGTTAATCCAGTTTGACACAGAACGATCCTAACAACAACCGAAATTACCAACAAGGTCTTTTTTTATATTTTATCATTGTTTTTATTGGATTGTCACCATTGCTCTATGAAGTTATTATCAGCCTCATTTTACATATGAGAATAGGCAGATTGGTGGTAAAATTCTCCTTTTCCAGGCAGAGCTTTACTTCCTGGCCAATGCACTGGCTGTATGTGCAGACAGCATCCATCTGTCAGAGTAGGTGTGCATTTTGTTACGAGGCTGAAGAGGTTTCGGGCAACTTTGTAAAGTCAGAAGACCCTGGGGAAAGTGTCTGAGTATCTACTTCTGAAAGTTAACAGGTACAAAATGTATGGATCACAATCAACTCAACAGCAATATTTTGTTTTGTTTAGGGATTGATTGCTGTATAGTTTCCCGAATGCCTGGATATTGACGTAAAACCAAACCAATCTCACTGCCATTGAGTTGATTCTCGCTCATAATGGCCCCATAGGGCTGAGTTGAACTGCATCTGGGGGCTTTTGATGCTTCAAATCATTACAGGTCAGAAAGACAGTCTTTCTTCTTTTGAGTGCTTGGTGGTTTAGAGCTTCTGACCTTCTCATTGTCAGAGCAACATGTAACCCAGCACACGGCCAGGGCTCCGCTGTATGTGAGTATAGGACTCTTCTAAGTAGAAGTAGGTTTTACTGGTTGGGAGGGTGCAGAAAACATATATTCCACTAAGGGATTGTGAGGCAATTATCCAAAAGTTAGTGGGGAAAATATAGGATTTCTACTTTCAAGCTCCTTTATCTAGAGCACAATATAATTCTAAACCCTTGAAAATAGTAACATAGTTCATGGGTTAAAGCACAGTAGTAAATATTTTCCATGTATTTAGATTCCTGTATCACTAAATAAGACATGATATCTTTTATGATCTGACAATTATTTCCTCATGGTGATGTCTAGTGAATTCATTATAATTCTAGTGAATTCATTATAAATTATATAAAAATTATAAATGAAAAGCATAGGTCCAATGACATGAAAATATTCTTGAAATTATTCACTTTGACTATCCAAATATAAGTAAAATATTATTGGATTTTAAATGTGTTAACTTTGTATTCAAGACATCAGTTTTAAACAGCAGAAACGATTTTGATCTAATATGGATAAGAGAATAAATTAGGAGTTCAAGCATGAAAGTCTAACAGAGCTTTTAGCAAATGTTTCCATAAAATTTCCTTCATCATCACTGGCTATGACTTTTTGTAGGTTATTTACTCTAAATAATAATATGATTTTTTCCTTTTATATTTTGTTACTGCCTGTGATAAAGTGAAATGGCTTAATATGGCTATTCTATCAACATCTTTGTAACTCCCACCGAATGACTGAGACCCTGTGAAAAGGCTCAGAGAGAATGGGTCAGCTTTACTGTTGCTCATGATACCAGAACCCTCTCACTAACAAGAATAGAGAATTCCATGACCATCAAGAGAGCAAAGCTACCAGGGGAGCCCGTGTGAGATCCCTGCCTGAAGTGATGGCGGCAGCAGAGGCTCCTGAGGCCACAACACTGTTGATGCAACAGACAGAGGAGCTGCACATTAGACCACGAGACAGAGCAGAGAAGCACACTGAGCATGTAAGGCGGAATGGCAGACTTTTCATCCCACAGAAGAAAGCCACGACTAGGGGGCCCAAGGGATCAGATGACCGAGAGACTGAGGACCAGAGAAAGATGTGGACTGCTGATCAAGAAGACTGTGGGCAAAAGGCTGTACCCTTAATGTACATGTATTCAGATTCCAACTTGTGATGACCTGTTAACTTCTCAAATAATCCCCCATTATTTTGAGCATTGCCTGTGAATTCTGTGTAGCCACAGAAATGGATTATTGAGTCCAACAGTGAATTAGACTATTCCAGAAGGAACAATTGGTAGCAGACAATTGGTGTCACAATAGAGAGAGTAAAAGAAGGATGGAGGTGGGAGGCATGTGTGACATCTGCCTTAAGCTGGATTCTCCTTCTCCCTACTGAAGGTCGAGGGGCTCTTACATGGTGTCCATGCCATTTCCTCACTAACTCCTCTAAGACAGAAGTCAGACATTCCCACCCGCCATTCTCTCTTACCCTATTCTCACACCAGCCATTCCTCCCAGGGCATTCTACTTCGCTTCTGGGTTTGATAAGCCATGCAAATGGCTACACAGAACTCACAAAAATACTCATGATTATGGGGGTCTACTAGGGATGTTCAACTGGTGATTTCAAATTGCTGGTCTTAGGTTAAGAGCCCAACTCATAACCCAGTGTGCCACCAGGCTCCCTCAGGGAAGGCAACAGGTTCCCACAAGTCAAGATCCGAAAACATTTAAGGGTCTATATAGTCTTTGGCCTGTAGTATTACCTCTTCTTAGCCAATAGCTATGTGTCACTCTGGTCCTCATCCTCTGAGTCACCTGTTCCCTTGGCCTCTGTCATGTTTCTCTCAGGCCTTCAACCTCTAAGTCACATGATCCCTTGGCCTCTGTCATGTTTCTCTCAGGTCTTCAAACTCTCAGTCCCATGGTTCTGTGGGCCCTGCCTTGTTTTGTGTGCCAGAGAGCCCACTTACCGCTCTGCCTCACTCCCTCATGAGCCCCGTGGCATGAGTTCTTGCTCTCACTCATCATGTTTTCTCTTGTGCCTCTTCTGCTTCCATCACTTCCGATAGGTATCTTACACCTGTATGTCCAAGACTATTCTTTCTTGATGGTCAGGGAAATCTCTGTTCTTGCTTCTAAGTTCAATCATATTAAGAAGAGTTATACAATCATCACAATAATCAATTTTACAAAATTTTCTTTCTTGTACTCAAAATTGTTAGTCTCCCATTGTCCCCAATCTCCTCTGCCATATTCCTAGGCATTATGAATCCAATTACTGACTCTGTATATCTATCTACCTATCATGCATTTCATTTACAGAAAAAGACATACAACACAAAATCAAAAGACAAAAAACAACAACCCCCAAACCCCAAATCAACAATAGTGACAAAATAAAAGAGAGAAAGCTCAATTGAAAAGAGAGTATGAAATATTAAAAACTGGAACACATTTTAAATCAGTCAAGGGAGATCAAAGAGCAAGACGATTCACCTCTTTGGACTCTGATCAGAGGTTTAATCCTTGTGGGGACCCTACAAATGGATTTGGGGCTTCAATTGTCATTCATAGCCTTCTGCAAATTGGTGTTCAGAATTTGAGTTCTGATAGCATTCCCTTTTCTGGAATTGGATTTTATTATTATAATCTTTTACTCACACAGGCCAGTGTGCTTCCTCCATGTGGATATAGTTGACACCTCACTGAAATGGCTGTTTGTTTCGAGACAAGCCTTCCAGACTCCAGATATTATTCCTTCTGACAGCGAGGAATCACCTGATTTCTTTATCACCCTTTGCTGTAGCATCCACATCTTCAGTGATCTCTCCAGGAGGGCAAATATCGAGTAGGGCGATCTTATAAGAACTAATTGTTCTATGGGTTAGAATTATGCATGAACCCAAAGTCCATCCAGGTATGTATGCTTTCTACATGTCCCTGGTGCATTTAGGGATAGCATTATCATTTCATTGGCGAGCATTTACACCATCCTCATGGGGCATATGGTTATTCTATTGATAGTATCAGTCATTTAGCCAGTGGTATAGAATTTAAAACATTGTTGAGAAAATAAAATTATATACGAGTAGGCAATCTATTCAAACCACAGTAGGTGAATTGTTCGCTTGTACAGATTAAAAGCTTTAATGACTAGACACGATTTACACAAACACTGACGAAGGGAACAGGGAAAATTTTGCATAAGTTATTCAAAAATGCACAACCACACATGCTATACTCACACATTGTTAATAAGCAAAGAGGGCATAATGATAGTAAAAGATTGGTAGTCCCCAGCCACCATCCATCGGGCATCCTCAAAGGGAGAGATCTGAACCAAAGGAGAGATCCGAATCAAAGTACAGTGAACACCAGCTCCATAACTTTGAATTAGTGGTCAATTTCTCCTTCTCACACTGGGGTATTTCAGTTCTTTAAATCTGCTCCATGTGGGTGGGAAGTAACGTTCAGCTCCTTGGAGAAGTTTCCAAAGTCGATGCTCTCTTGTGGCCCATGAGGGGTGTTGCGCACCATGAAAGGGCAGAAAGTCTCCGTTGTCTATAGCCAGCAGCCTGGTCATTAAGGTCTGGGTAGAAACTAGATCAAAAGTGTCCAATTAGAAACACGATGAGTTCTCCTCTTGGAGTCTGTATAAGTAGTGTTAATTGTTTTTCCCAATGCCAGGTTGCCCAGCCAGTTACTCATCCACAGAAGTGCAAGGGCCTCCTCTGAGACAAGCATCCCACTCCCGCTCTTGATTTGACTTTACCTGGGGATTTGCTAGTCACTCTGACAGGAGGGTATGTTGATTTAAACAATGTTAGAGAGGAAGAACGAATTGCTCTTCTCTCTCCCCCCTCATACTGATAAACTGACCTCAGCTGAGGTGAGGCCTCCTCTCTCAAAGTGGTTTTTAAGTTGTACAAATGAGGGGGTGTTATATGGTTCATGAATGCTAGGCAGGCTCACTGCCTTATTGCTTAAGATACGGGGCGAAGATTACATGCCCTGAAAATAGAAGCCTGCCTTCTTTGTCTTCATGCGTTCTGTATAGTATTGGACTTACACAAAAATTGCCCTTCTGTGATTCCCTAGTTTCACTCAACATAACAGTCTCCAGGTCGTTCTATATCATGAGGTGTTTCACGGTTTCATCGCGGGGTTACAGGGATGCATAGGAGTCCATTGTGTGCGTGTACCAGAGCTTCTTTATCCCTTCTTCCATTGATGCAGATGTAGGCCATTTCCAGGGTTTTGCTATTGTGAAGTGTGGTGCACCGAACGTGAGAGATTACAATATGCAACACGGGCAGGGCTCATCCAGTCATTTGAAGATCTTAAGAGCAAAACTTGAGGTTTGCCAGAGAAGGCTTCCTGCTGTAAGACATACAAATTCTGCCAGTTTCCAGCCTGGCAGCCTATGGTATGGATTTCCGTTTGGCCTGCCCTCCCACCGGGCCTGAATCTATTCAGATCTCTTTACTTTGTGTGTGCAGTGACGATAGGTACAATCTCCTGTTGGTTCGGTTTTGTTTTGTTTCTTTTCCGGAAAACTCTGACTGACAAACTTCCTAGGTGTAGAAAAAGTAAATACGAGAGTTATTATTTGATTTGTTTCTAAAGCCAACATCTAATTATTTTGGGTATTGTAGGCCAACATCCAAATAGATCCAAGAACACAGAGTTTGTGATTGATTTTGACAGCATGCTTCAGGGAAAGCATATTTCATGATGTGCACCCAGTACTGAAGACTTGTATTTTGAATTATAGTTTACAATTTATTTTTAATCACAGTTGCCTATTTTATGCCTGCGGGCTTGTTCTCCCCCCCACCACACACACACAGACAAAAATTAGAGTTTAATTGAATAATCGAAACAGGAATCTTCAGTTTGAAAAGTCTAATGTGTCTCTTTTGGTGCTGAATAACTATCTTACCACATTTAGTAAATATAGGAATCTTGCTAATGATGGTCATAAAATTCATGACTAAATTTCCTTTTCCAAATAGTCACCTACAAATTTGATGTGGGTAGTGCTTTAAAACAATAAGTGCTGCGCCATCCATGTCCACACTATTGAGAGGGAAATAAAGCATTAAAAAGCAATTCAGTACTTAGCACAGAGGGTAAAAACTGCTGGCATTGTAAACTGTACTTTGCTGATACATCTTTTCAGAGGCATATTTTTGCTGCTTCGAAAGAATCAGTTCCACTTGGTGAGCCTTCTGCCTCTTAGGTAAAAGCGGTTCCAGCATTCACACAAATGACAGGCTTCTGGGTATTATGTTTAAATATCAAAATGGGGCTTGTAGCCCAAAATACACTCCTTGCCTGCCAGTGAGCGTTGAGGGTTGTCCCAGAAGACAAAGCCTTTCATGTTTCCCCCCTCGAAATTGATCAAAATCATACAAAGCACAAAGACATATGCCACCTGATTTTAATGAACGCTTAGTAAAAATAGAAGCCTCTGTCCTGAGAAATGGGACTAAGTAGAGATTATAAAGAAAACCAGGGGTATCGCCCAAATGCCACAGGCAGAACAGCAACAATAAGAGGAAGCTCACAAGCCCCATGTGGTGAAAGACACTGTTTGGTGCAGCGGAGTTGAGTCCCACTAACGCCCACCATGGGTTCCAGCGTCGAACTTCTCCATAGAGCCGTTTGCCTTTGACCTGCAGGAAGGCGATTGCCCGGCCTTCTCCGATGCTTCAGCTGAGTCAGTTTGAACTGCCTACCACTGGGTTAGCAGCTGATTGCCACTGCATGAACCACTCACTGAGGGCAACCAATGTATACCTATTGTGTATTAAGCGAATAGTAAATTATTTGTAAAGTGACAAGCCACTGCATTTTCTTAATCTTAGTTTATGAAACATTCCCCCTCCTACTTTTAATTGATAAATCTTGGGAAATCGTTGCCTTTCAGCGTGACCTTAAATGTCTGCGTTTGATGAAGAAGCTTTTTATAAATTACCAACTCTACTGCAATGGTCATTCTGAACCACAGCCCAAACCTATTTTCACTTGGAATGAATTTCTCCTACTCTCTGCTCCTTCATGATCTCTTTCAGGCCCTGCTTCACCAGCTAGCGCATATATAGTTTACTGTTGCTAGCCCCTGCCCTGATTCTTGATCACAGGAATTCAATGCTTCCTCTTACTCACATTTATTCCTCTAAAGTCAATTACTGAATCTTTGAAACTTATATTTTTACCAATAATTTGGATATCCCAGTGGTAATTGTGGGTAGTGTCTTAAAGACAAATATTGAAGGGATTTAGTAAGGAAATAAATGTTTTCTTAATTTTATTTTCAAAACAGATTTTTTTTATATAAAGAGAGTGGCACAAAATAACAATCTTTCTCATAGTTTACATATTATGCACAAATGAAAGAACAACTGAGCAAGTCAATTTTTAGTAAATCTAGAATATGAAATTCAATCTACAATGAAAATGCATATACTCTTGGTACAAAACAGCTAAAAATGACTTCGGTTTAGTCAAATGAAGCCTCAACAGGTATACTTTTATTCATATATGAACAAAAGTAGCTACCCATATTTGTTATTGTTAAATAGTTTTTCACCTACAATTGCCATGGAAGTCTCTTGAATCATTTTTCATGACATGTCAGCTTTAAACTTCTTTTCCAATCATTTAGGGTTAGCGCACTCACAGTCATCTGGTGCTAAGCCAGTCATGCAAGATTCACGTTGTGGAGCATCCAAACACAATCTGCCCCCAAATTACCATTGTTGTGTCATCTTACTAACATACCATATTTGAATAGGGGTACAACAAGAGAATGTAAATAATTAATTGTATGATGATGTTCACCTTATGACAATACACTTAAAATTAGGAGTGCAAAGCTATTAGGCAGCAATAAAATGAGCTTGTTTGTTGAGGAATTATGTAATATAACCTTTCCTGGCTATTAAATTACAGCTCAAATTTTGTCTGATAATTTGAGCTACAGTACACACTGTAATTTTTCACATAACAATGCAGTAGTTCATATAAGTATTCTGCTTAATATAAACATTATAATCATTGTATAAAGCTAGTTAAATTATTGTTTCTATAGTGATCATAAGTCTAATTTTTAAAAGCTGGGCAGCCTAATAATTTTTTGAGTATTCGCTAAATCAACTCCCACCTTTACCTGCAGCAGGGGTGGAGATCTAGAATTTGCAGGGGTGGAGATCTAGAATTTGAGGCGTGAAAATGAGATTTTAAAGGGGATTTGGTCCTGGAGATCAGGGACCTGTGCCTGTTTTCCATCCAACCTTCCAGACAAAGAGAAGAGGTTGTTAAAACCCAAGATATGATTTGGGAATCCTGATAGAGAGTAGCATGTTTGTCTTTTCATAGCAAATTCAATGTCACTCCTGCTCTTGAACTCCCAACAGAAAAAGACAATGGACACTCACTGTGTTTAGGTACGTGGGCCTCACTGTGCCTCATAAGACCTCAGAGATGTCTGCTGTCTCCAAGGAGACTGGAAGCAGCTGTATATTTCTTTATATAGCTGTATATTTTATATATATATTATATATTATACAGCGAAAATGAAGTGGGGAGAGAAAAAGGGCGGGGCAGGAGATACAAAGAAGACGGAGTGAGGAGAGAAGACCAGGCTTTAGCTTGGCCTTGGAACAAGGAGGAGGTGGAGGAGAGGCAGACACTGATCTTACTGCCTATTCCCCTAATGTCTTCTATTTATTATTATTATTATTTAGTGTTTATGTAGTATTTTTATTCGACATGTGTTTGTGTTGAATAAGAAAACAAAGCTCTTACATAATTGTCTATTAATGTAGCCTTCTGCTGCTGTGAGGGACCATTGAGTTAACCCTGATTCATAGCAATTTCATTTACAAGCAAACTAAACACAGCCCAGTCCTACGGCATCCTCACGATACCATTGCGTTTGAGGCTGCGGTAACTACTGTGTCAAATCCTGTTCTTTGCTGACGCTGTGTGTTAGCAAGCTTGATGTCCCCATCCAGGGACCAGTCTCCTCTGATAACATGTCTCAAGTACTTGAAATGCAATCTGGCCAACCTCATTTCCAGGGAATTTTTTGGCTGTACATCGAACACATTTGGATTGATGACCTTCTACTTCGCAAAGCGATCCTACTTTTCACATGCCAATTAATCAAAGTGCACTCTTTGGAGGACATTCTATATGAAACACATATATATATCTCAGGTAACACTGGGGAAGTGACAAGATAGAATGAAGCCAAAGAATATAGAAGATAAAAATCAGTTGAAGCAGCTTGAAATATCAAGGCAATGGCTTAGGTTAAGATTCCGAAGTAAGTTCTCTGCATTGTGATGTATGTTGAAACTGTGACATAGATAACTATGTCTCTTCAACATAGACAAAGAGACTAAGGCAAGTTGAATGATGCAAAGCTACTCAAGTAGAAGCAAAGTGGAAGTAATAAGTACATTTTGGGTACCACAAAATAAGCTTATTATTTCAAACTAATGACTAGCTAAGATTTTCTCCATGCTCCCACTGAGCAAAAAAAAAAAAATTATCTGGATTTAGAGTAATATTAAATACTTATATATTTAAATATGTATATATATTAAACATATATATGTTCTGAGTCTTGTCAAAAAGGAGCTCTTTATGGAGTTTGAATGACTATCCCGAGGCTGCTACTGTGGATATATTTCTACTCCTGAAAATTTCTTAGAAAAGGTAAAGAGATCTGTCCCTTCATTGCTCTGAGACTGTAGTGGTAGTATCTCTGAATTTGAGTTCATTGGCAAAGGAAAGTAAAGGAAAATCAAAATTACAGAAATTCCATTTCAATGTGCTCAGATTAAGAATAAAAGTCAAATAACAAAAACTTGAAAAATAGGAATAAGAATGTATTATTCACTGAAAATAAGAATGAGATGCTTTTGTTCTGTTTTGCTTTTAAGATTAAGCATGTCATGGGATATCTTTTGCAGGAAAATCACTAATATAATAAATATGATTTATAATAGTGGAAACATGATCATGATGGGGGGAGCACATAAATAATTTAAATTCACTTTATGTGATAACAGGACTTTTTTTAAAAGTATAAAATTATCATCTTCAACCCCAAATGCATCTTCACCTTAATTGTTATAAGAATTTAGAATCAGACATCTTATAATGCTAAGAGATGGAGGCTTTAGGACTTAGAAATGAGAAAATACAGCATTTTAAGACTAGATAAAAAAGGAAGAGAACAAACACATAAATCTACGATCTTATCAGCTAGTTATCATGAAGATGGACCAAAAAGAAACCATGCTGGGAGGAGTTAGAACACTCAATGTTAAAAATAATTGGGGCTAAGAAAAGAACATCCCCAATGCTACAGACGAGAACCTTGCAGCAAAGTTCACCAGGATGACAATCCTCTAAGGCTCGGGCCTGGTGTCACTGCTGTGAAAGCAGTTGGAATGAGTGACTGCCAACCACTGCGATGCAAAAGGAGAAAACCCAACCCAAACCACAGAAACCTGTCTAACAAAATGAAATGAATCAAGGGCGACAATGCTATCTATTTTCCCTTTACGATATGTATTCTCAATCTTTTGCCGTTTTACAAAACTTAGGAAAGGTAAAGCATATTTAGAAACTTGTTTATACTATGTGTTCTTATAATATTTAGAAAAGATTAATTCAATGTAAATATGATATTTGAAGAAGAGTATTTTTCATGCTTATTTTTTACAATGTTAGGAGCGCTGGCAGCATAGGGATTAACACTGACTATGAACCACAGGTTAGTGGTTCAAACCTACCATCTGCTCCATGAACGAATGAATAAAGAGCCCGTCTGCTTTTCTAAAGATTTATCGTCTCAGAAATCCTGGGGAGCAGCTCTGCTCAGTCTGGTAGCGTCACGAGAGGGTCTCTGTCATTCGGAATTGACTCAGGGACTGTGGACTAGAATTTTGGTTTTCTATCAGTTACTGGTGAAGAAATCAATAATGTTTACGCTACAAAACTTGACAGAGCTTCCAAATGATTCTATTCTGGAATTTTTTTATAAAGTAAGTCCATCATATGGTGCCTCCAGTACAATGACGCATATATCCCCAGGCTATAGCAAAATGTACTAGATGACTATCATTTATGGAGTTCATTATCTTAAATATTTTCCAGATATTGATATTAATAAATCATGTTAGGACACTACTACTGCCTATAAATAACTTAAGAATACTAATAATATTAGCTATGTTTGTTTTAAATATTAGCAATATTATTATTTTTTAAGTGAGAGGTGACTACCCTGACCCAGAATTCAAAGTGAGTTAACCATTTAGTGGTGATTTGATTAATCTAACTTCTTTTACTGATGGCCAATTATATCACTACTATTTGATGTCATTTATGTAAAAATTATGTGTTGCATTAGAGTCGATTCTGATTCTCAGCGATCCTATAAGATGGAGAAGAACTGCTCATAGAGTTGGAAGTCTGTGATCTTTACAGAAGTAGACATCCATAGCCTCTCACTCTGAGTGGGGGCTGGATTTGAACTGCCAACTTGTCAGTTAGAGCCAAGTGTGGAACCACTTTGCTATCAGTCTCCTTTTGCAAAAATATATATACAATATACTATAGTTTGCAGGCTTCAGAGATTTTATATGTATGTGTGTGTGTTGTTTACTTTGAGATAAAATGGAATACATTTTCATAAATGAAATTTTCCTGGTTAAATTTCTTTGAATATATTGTAAAAGCTTAGAGGTTTGTGCAATAAATCTTAGAGGCATATATGTACCTTTGGTAATATTGCCTTATAAATTCAAAGACAATTTAAACTTAACAAATGAAAATAATATATCTGGAAACAATATTACATGAGTTATAAATTCACTAACCCTCCACAGAATAATACACTCTTAGCTTTATTTATACCCATCTAAAAGTATCTATGGGTCTTTTGATATGATTAGAGAACTGTATTATTTCTTCTAAAGTTTATGGTTAGCAAAATAGATACACTATGCTTAATGATGTTTTTAAATAGCATTAAGCAGATATCTACATATAATCAGGTTTTTAAAGTAAAAATGCTCAATAGTCCTAAAAGATTTAGTAAAACTTTTTGAGATATATATATATATCTTAAAACCATAGCCACAGGAAGAACTATAAAGATGGTGAAAATAAGATAGAATTGATTTATCTTTTCTATGAATTGCTTCATACATAAAGTCATGCTGAAGTTTAATTGAAGTTAACGAAAGACAGCTTTTGACAAAAAGACATTTATTTTACTTATCTTAATGGTGATGGATTGAATTTTCATTTAAGGGATCAAAAACACCAGGTTGTCTAGATAAGAGAGGATTATTAAAATTATCTTTCTTTAGTTCCTGGTCTAGTAACCATCCAATTAGTTCAATACTTAATGTTATTAAAATAGTTCTATTATAAATCACTAACCAGCTTTAAAAATAATTTTCTATTTTCTGGAATGCAGTTTAGACGAAGAGTAGATAGTGACTACGTTTTTGAAGAACAGCTTATCTTTTCTGCTCCCAAGGTAGTTTGGGGAATAGGAAATGAATGGTTTTATAATTGTAATTTAAGTGTTGAGATAATTCGTTTAAAAATGAATACAAGAAACCTGAACTACTTTTAATACTAATTCTGAATTTCATAAAAAATTTAGATGTTTATACAGCTGCCACATAATTAAAAACTTATTATTAATGTTAAAGATAGTGAAATAACATATTTTTCAACACTTTACATCATGTTTATTATTATTTAAGAAAATTAAAGGATTTTGACCTAAAATGTCAAATATAAGTATTTCCTAAAATTACTTTGTCATAAAATTATTAAAATGATGCACAATGTTTTTCCTCCCATTTTCATCAGAGTGGTTCTGAAACCAGTTAGCAATCACTGGTTAGTCCAAGAAGTGAAAGGAGTCTTCTCTTTCATTTAAAGATAAATTTAGGCTGAAATTTCACAATCACAATTGCTGATATACAGGTTAAGATTTAAGCTAATGAAGATTAGAACAAGTCCATAACAGCCAACCTTAAGTATATCTCATTGAAATTAGAAACCTTCTCTAGGACAGAGTTGAGGCATTGAATACTAATGACCACAGCCAGATAAGTTCTGGGGAGACATCAGAACCATCATACATGAAAAGAGCAAAAGGGTATAAAAGGGAAAAAAAAGATCAGCTTGGGTGTCAGAAAATACTCTGAAACATGTGCTTAAAAATAGAGTAGCGAAAACAAATGAAAGAACTTAAGTAAAAGACCTGGACAGAAAATTTCAAAGAGCACCTTAAAAAGACAAAATAAAGCATCGTAATGGAATTTATAAAGGCCTGGCATTAGAAACCCCAAGGGAAGGACACCTTCAACATTTCTCAAGCTGAAAGGACTGAAGAGAAAGAGTAAAGCATGGAGTTTCAATACTGATGAATTCCCTGGGTAAAATAGTGAATGATACAGGAAGCATCCAAAGGTGGAAGGTATACACAGGCACTATACCAATAATAACAATAATAATAATAATGTCAGCATACATTTCAAGAGGCAGCATATGATCAAACCAATGATATTGAAAGCAGTAAGTCCAACCTGCACTGAAACCGTTGATCAAAAATAAGTTACAAGGAATGGACAAAATACCAATGGTGGTGGTTGTTGTCATTTGTTTGATTTGTATGATTTCGTATGATTGTGCTTTCTCGTGTACAGTTTTCTCTGTGAAGTTCAGGATAGGTAGATCTATGGAAACAGGCACTGGATAGGGGCATGGCAGAGTAGGATGGGTGAAAATGGAGAGCTAACAATGAATATGAGAAGAAAATATTCTGAAATTGACTGTAGTGATGATTGCATATATTTTCTTCATGTAATCGAACTATTCAATTGTAAGTTACATGAAGTATATACCAATGAAGCAACTTTTGAAAGTATCATTTGACATTTCTCAGCAAGCTGTTGCAGCACGGGGAGCTCTCATCACATCTACGTCAACGAGTTTGGAAGACGGCTACCTAGCCAACTGACTGGAAGAGATGCAGATTTTTTCCCATTCCAAAGTAAATAACAACAGAGTGCAGCAGTTATTGAGAAATGTTATTAACATCACATTAAGTAAAAGTTTGCTGTATATAATTCAACAACAATTTTAGAAGCATATCCAAGGGAGTTTCTAGCAATCCAAGCAAAATTTTATAGAAGACTTGGCAAAAGGGATGTCATTACTGACTTCAGGTGGATCATGGCTGAAAACAGTGAATACCAGTGTGCTATGACACACATTCTCTACTTTTTCAGCTGTTAAGTTTGATAATTCATTTCAGTGGTCACACAGAACTCACAGAAAATATTCATGATTACAGGATTTATTGATAAAGTTACAAGTTACACTGCGGGATACAAATGCTTAGTCTTTTTTCCAAGTTGTACAATGATTATTTATTGTTATTATTAGTTGGGATTTAGTACATATATAATATCATTCTGTAATTCAATCACATCTAGTACTGTTACACAAAGACTTTCAGGACTACCGATAAATGCTCAAATTTCATGGCATGCCACTGTAAACCTTAATCTGAAGGCATTCTCTCAAGCCAATGTGTCAGCAAATCCAGCTCCCTGAATTAAGTGCCCAGAGGCACCCCATTCCATAAGCCAGTTTCCTGCCCCCCAACTTATTAACAACCTACCATACACAGATAACACAACCTAGTGTGCTGAAGGAAAGAAGACTTGAAGCACTTACTTTTGAAGATCCAAGACAGCAGCTCTGTAAAGAAAGCAAGCAAACCAAGATCACGCCAGAAGCAGTAGATCCTACAATAATAAACAGAAAGAACAACAGAAGTTGTCAAGTATTTCATTTTACTTGGATCCAAATAATTGTTATCCAAGGGTGTAGAACTGGCAAGCATTGGGGTTGGGATCAGTTTCTTGCTGTGTGGGCGCCCAGTGAATGGTGGGAATAGAGCAAGTTCCTGGGTTATGAACTAAGGACAATTCTTTTGTACGTGTGGTACAATGTTAGTAAATGTATCCTCACCCTAAAACAATTTGGGAAGCCCTGATGGCTTAGTTGGCTTTGGAGTAGTAACTTCAAGACCATCAGTTTGAAACCACCGTGGTTAAGATTTAGTCTTGAGTCTATTTTGAACGATAGTTACCCTATATAGGATTTCCTGGGCTTTAAATCCTTATGGAACTAGATTAAATTTTTTTACTTTCATCTTGCTCCTGCAGAGTGGCTGGTAAATTTGAACTGAAGACCTTGCAACTGGCAGCCCAGTGCTTGCCTGGCAATGCCAGCAGAGCTCCAGCTCTTGCACTAAATTAAAGCCAGGACTGTATGAACTGTGCACATTTATTTGTCCAACTTAACCTGAACTTCAACTTCAAGATATATGTAGGAATGGATCTCCTTCATAACCTAGAGATTGCCTGTATTTTAAAGGGACAGTTTAGAAAGAGAAACCACCTGCTAATGTTAGAACAACTTGAACAAGAAAATGAGTGATATTATTTCATGATTATATGAACTTGGGCCCAAGCATAACAATTATGAACCTGGAGCAGGACCAGTTGGTGTTATGTTCTGCTGTGTGTACTGTTGCTATGAATCAACTGCATCTAATAACAGCAACAATGATAATATGAAGTCAAAACTAAATATATATGAATCTAAAGTGATAAAATAAATAACTGGATATTATGAGATAAGTAATTAGATTTTTTAGGTGACTAAATGTAGAAGGAATGAGGGATGCATATAATCACCATTAGAACACATCTAATTGGCAGAGAAACTGTGAACACTCAGGATATTAACATATACACTTGTATTTTTCCTCAAAATCCTTACTAATAGTTAAAAAGCAAATGAATGTAACTTTACAATGGGAAATTATGGATGAAGCCACTTTTACCAAATGGTCAGGGCGAATATTACCAAACCAAAATGACGAACAAACTGCCATCCAGTCAGTGCTGACTTATAGCAAGTCCCTGTGATTTCTGAGACTGTAAGTGTTTACAGGCAAAAACAAAGCCCAGTCTTTCTCCCCAGGAGCTGATGGTGGTTCTGAACTGCCAACCATGTGGATCACAGCCAACTTGTAACCACTACACCACCAGGGCTCCAAGTATTGTCAATAATGAATATTAATACCATAGTAATGCTGATATGAAACAGTTGAGAATAAACCACATCTCTGGTATCTTTTCCAATAATACATAACCTCAATCTACTCATGAGAAAGTATTTGCCAAAGGCAAATTAAGGGGCAATCTGAAAATTATCTCAGCAAGTCTCTTGTGAAGTGTTAAACGGTGATGAAGACAAGTAGGCACAAAAATGGTTCTAGAGCGGAATCAACCAAAGGACTGTAGCAGCAAAATGTCATGTGGTTCCCTAGAGTGGGTTCCAGAACTGCAGAAGAATATTAGTGGGAAAACGGTGCAATGCCATTTACTTCTGTAATTTAATCAATAGTGTTATACCCCAAATCATTTCTTAGTCATGATAAATATTTTATGGTTATATAAAGTGCCAACAAACAGGAAAGTTGGATGAAGGGTAAACTGAAAGTTTATTTTTACAATACATATATAAGTTAAAAATTTTATCAAACAACATTTAAAAATGCTCTCCAGAAACGATGTACAAATGCGCTTTACACAATTGATGTGTGTATGGATTAGGATAACAGTTGTATGAGCCCCTAATAAAATGTTAAAAAAATAAATAAATAAAAAATAAATGTTTGTTGAATGAAAAAAAAGTGCTCTCCATGGACATTAACATGTGCTTTTGTCTGGCGTATTAACTACAAATTAAAGAAACAACTTTGGATTCTTTTTTCTCTTGTACTCTGCCATTTCTGAACAACATTAAAAAAGATTGAAGGTAAATTGGAATGGGAACTGTGCCCTTTTCCACACTGGTAATAATCGTTGTCAGGATAATATATTACTGTGTTTCCATTTCTTCCCTCATTGCGAATATTGTCATAAATAGAGAACACCTCAAGTCCCATGTGTCAAAGTCCTTAAATACTTCACATTTGGAATATTAAAAACTGAAGATGCTGCTTCCCTGACCTTCTCATTAGTCAAGATGTTGTTTGGATGACATTTGCATTTCAATAGATTACATCCTACAAAGCCTGACAGTTTTAAGAGTACTTGATAAAACATTAATTTCAATATTAAATTTGGCTGTTGTTTTGTTATAAAACCTCTTTCTGGGTTCAACCACTTTTCTAGTCCTGAAGCTGTAATATTTTGAATTCAGAAATATGTGTTTCATCTCTTATATACACTACTGATAATTTATGTAGAGCAAGCTATTAAAGTAAACATCTACACTCTATGCCAAAATGATCTGCTTAAAAGTAATTATTAAGCTATATGATATTTGCTTTTAACCATCTCTCTATTTATTAGAAAAGCCAACTTGTTAATACTGACAATAGATATAATAATATCAGTTGAAAGGAATCATATTTGGTGAAAGTTATTTGAAAGGCATATAAATCTTTCTCTATTGCAAATATGAATGTTCTGCATTGGGTCTATCAATTCAAGGGAGATGTGAGCTGAATCTTATATGTTTATTATTTTTTAAATATGTATTTATTGAAGTAACAGTAATACATAGTAGACATGGTGTGCACCACTTCAAGTTTGTAATTTTAGATTGATAATTATATAAATAATTACACATTATTATGTTTTAGTTTCCTATTGCTGTGGTAAGGACTATCACAAGTGAGTGGATTCTAAAAATGTAAATTTACCTTCTCACAGTTTTGGAGGTGAAAATTCAGAATTAGAATCTCAGGTATATGGATGCCATTATTGTCTGTAGTCGTGTCTTTTTGCTTCTTTGGTTCTGGGCATCTACTCAGGAGACAGTTTTTGTCCCCTATATGTGTCTTTGTATCTGAATTGTAATTAAATTGGTACACATGCTACATCGGCGTTGCTTCATTCCCATAAGAATTCATTTTAATGTTTTCTGCTTTCTTTATGCTTGAGATTTCTCTACATTTTATTGTTGTTAGGTTTTTGCTTCTTTGTTTTTGGGTGGTTTTTGATACATGACATCCAGGATGGGTGAGTCTACAGAGGTAGTAACTTGGGGGCTGGCAGAGGAGGTTGGGGGCAACGAGGAGCCAATAAAACAGGAATACAAGAAAGAATGGAATGTACTCATGTCAAATGGTGGTAATGATTGCTCAATGTTCTTGATGTGATTCAACTATAAAATTGTATGATTTGTGGATTATGTCTAATTAAACTGTTAAAAATAAGTTCATCGAAACAAATTGGAGTTCAAATGTAATAAAAACTTCTACCACCATCCCGCAAAAGAACAAAAAGTCCTAACATCAAACAAGATTGTATCAACAGATTAAAGGTTTATAATTCCAGCACATACTTGGGGACATTGAAACTAGCAGTGAGTCAAGTTCACGAATCTTCAGGAAAGCACAAGATTGGTAACGCTCAGTGACTCAAAGTCTCTTCATTCCAATAGAATCACACTGTTTTAGAATAAAAGATGGTATAAAACTTACAAAGTATATTTTGTAAATTTATATCTTGTAACTGTCCATGTAGTTCATTTGCAGAAAATGTAAAATTCAGTTATGAATTCATGGACACTAACTGTAATTCATTCTTATACTGGTACCCAGCATATAAATTTAAGCATTCAGTTGTATGCTATGTATTCTTGGGGGGTGGGGGGACCGCAAGTATTTTGGAATAAACTATTAATAGAAGAAGTCCAGTTAGAATGTTTCTTAGATGCAAGAAAGTCAGGACTTCATCCAATCCTACATACTTTGGATCTGTTACCTAGAGAGATTAGTCCCTGGAAAAGGATGAAATGCTTAGGAAAGTAGAGGGCCAATGAAAAACCTGAAGAACTTTAACCAGAGGGACTGACACAACGGCTTCAATAACGAGTTCGGCCATAGCAACAATTGTGAGGGGGGCACAGGGCCGGCCCGCGGTGTTTCCTTCTGTCGTACACAGGGTTGCTATGCGTCTAAGCCCGTTCCATAGCATCGAACAACAGCAATAGCTTTAATTGAGTCATGGTTTTGCAGACATAGTTCGGTGCTTTATTGATAAATATCTAGAACCAGGGAATCTGTACTAACCATTCAATTTTCAATTCCAGAAATCAATAGTCTCTTTGAAACAATCACAATAGTGGTAACACTTCTTTTAAAATACTTTCTATTGCTTTAAATGATATAATTTTTGTAAATGATTAGTCTGACAATGAACAGATGAAAAATATCTCTTTAATAGAGAAATTCTGATCCCAGCTGCCAATGTACAGTGTTTTGGACCACTCAGTTATGATCTAACTTCAAATAAGCTCATCTCAACTAAGCTAAATTGAAATAAGTAAAATATAGAAAGTCATTCACTCATTCATTCATTTTATAAATATCTACTGATTACTTTCTTTATGCCAGATATGTTAGACATGCAGGAATAAAGTTAAAAAATGTATCTTCTGTTAAAGAGCTCATATTCTAGTGATGACAAAAAACAAAAACACAACAACCATAAAATAGATTAAGAGCTATGAGAAATAAAAGAAAGAAGGGAACTATGGTGTGTACGAGTATTTGTGTGTGTGTTTGCATCTGGTGTCTATTTTTATATATTATGTGGAGATCCAATTTTAAGTTGGATGGCCAGTTTGAAAGGCAATAAAAGAAAAATAAACTTTTAAGGAGTCGACGTCTAACAGTAGCTTTCTTTAAATTATGAATAATTGTAGGAATATTTTTCAAATTTCCTACGTGCATTCCTGCTTCTTATGCATTTACATTTATCGTTTGTTTTTCCCACACTGAAGTACCTAAAGCCTTATATCTTTTATACACCTTTATTTATATCTCTGTTTTATGTCCATACCTATATTTCCCTAAACAATATGGAGTAACAATATGGAATTACATGTGCGAGGTCTTCAAAACTTTACCTAAAAATATTCCATTTTTACATGAATTATTTGAGGCTTCCATATATGTAGATTTAGCACTGTTTTGCTTAACATTAGCAGGTGTAATATTAACATATGTAAATTTTTAACATATAAAAACTTTACACTTTATATTGGCCAATGTCAAGTGTAACAAGAAACATGAAATTTTAATGTTCTGGGCAGAATTCATAGGCTAACCATAATATTAAAATTAAAATTATGTTTTAAATATTCAACTCTAATCAGAAAGTTGCAAAAATACTATATATTTTTAAATTTAAAAAATACTATATTTTAAGTAAGCAACAAGCTTTCCATCTTTGTTTACCAACCATTTCCCACAATGTGTTTTCGTAAAGCTGGTCTGCTAATTTTTACAACAATATGTTAAAAAATGTATAGCAGTGCTCATGAAAATATCTTCTGAGGGACAGTAGTAGTTGGAAACATGTGAAATGTGTATGTTGTTTACATAAAAATATAGCATATAATTAAAAACATAAAATTTAAGCAAAACTTTTTTCATATATGATTGATTAAATTTATTGTAAAATTAACACTAGTAGCAGTTTTAGTGCAAATTTATAGAAATGAGGTAGGACTAAGTAAAAGAAGGAAATAATATAATACATTGAACCAACCATGATATGATACTGTTTTAGAAAGACAAAGTAAACAGCACAGATATTTCTTCAATTTTATTAATTAAGGCATATTTATATTAATGCCAAATTATTTTCCCGATAACATTATCACATCAACTTTGTTAAACGTTTTGGTAATGATATTCGTACTTGTAATAATCTCCATCTGGCTGTTCTGTTTGGTGATCTCTGTTACTGATTTGGATTTACTTGTTTCTGCACCACGACTTCAAGTGTAAAGGACGAGACCTGTGGGAGCGGCGTGTGGGGTCACATACTTTCCTTTCAAAATCATGGGCACACATTGCATTCTGGAGGGGTTGTTTAGGGGTATGTGGGTCAGGAAAGCTTCAAGTGCCCTCTGGATGTGAGGTGAGCCTCAGTGTGTCTTCTGGACGTTGTGTTAACACGTTGCTCTGGCAGGCTGAGTGGTGGTTGGTGAAAATAGGTCACTTTGTATTTTTGATCACAATGAGTGATCCTGTTCTCAGCAATGTTCCATTTCTGTCTGTAAACCAGTTACATATCACCAAGCATTTAATTCTCTCTCACAAGACAGCATGCTTGACTTTCAAATTAATAATTGTATGAGATCTTTTTGTATTACCTCGTTTCGTGTCACCATTGCAGTTAAAACCTGGACCCCCCTCCCCCATTCTCAATGATAATTTACTTCAAGCATGTCATAGATCTACTCTATGCATGTTTGTAACTTCAATAAATGTAAAAACATCCTGCAATTGAGGCTGACTTGTGTCCTTTTCTTTCCAATTTAACATACAGTTTATAGATTTGAATGGAATTATAAATATAAAGACATTATCATTGTCAAAGTCATTGTTGCTCTCATTGGTAATTCTTCCTTTCACTTAACTATAGAGAATGTTGAGGAGGTCCAGTCTCAAAAAGGTTTTGCCTCGCAAATCCATTGATCCCTGTCCTCTGAGATCACTGAGCCAGAACCACCTGATGGCAGTGCCTTTGCCGTTGGACAGTCTTGCTGGACCCCTGGTTGTGGGGAGTTGCTGCTCTTCAGTTCATACTCCCCAGCCACTCAGCAAGAGAAAGATAAAACTGCTCTCATTGAGACTTACAAACTCCGAATCCAAATATAGGACTGGTATGAGTCTGAATTGGCTCAATGGTAGTAGGTCTGGGTGTTTTGTTGTGTGTGGGTGTTTTTGTTTTGTGTTGTTTACTTCCTTATTGCTAAAAAGAAAATTGTTTATAACAAAAGTTGTTAATATTTAGTCAAGATATTCACTGAATATTTTCTACCCATGTAGTCCTTGTTAGTATATATCTGTATAACCCTGGTGGTGGGGTGGGGTGGCATTGACTGGCTAACCTGTAGGTCAGCAGTTTGAACTCACCAACTGTTCCTCTAGAAAAACATGAAGCATCTACTCCTGCATAGATTTAAAGTCTGAGAAAAGCCACAGGGCAGTTCTACTCTGTCCTATAGGGTCACTATGAATCAGAATTGACCACATGGCAGTGAGTGTTTTGTTGTTAAATTTTCTGTCATAATCTCCTATGAATATATGAAGAATTTTTAAAATATTTTCATCATTTATATTTAAGTATTATTATCATTGTAAATATTGTAGCTAGCTACATTTTCTAGTTTCAAAAACATAAATGCAATTAAAAAGCAAACAGTGAAATAAATGTACAATGCCAGTGATTTCTATAATCATAAAGATTGTACAAACTCGTTATTGACCTGTTGCTTTCACAATAATTTTTTTCAAAATGTGCTTTAACATGCTTTAAGTACAAAATTCTGATGAGAGCGATTGATATATTCATACAAAATATATAAAGTTACATATTTTATTATTTAAGCTTTTGAATTCATCCTTATTTCAAAACTGAACAAACTTTCACTATGTTCTGTGCCTATGTTCTGAGGATAACCTGAAATTCCTCTTGAAATGAGCTTTTCTTAATTGACTGATTTTATTTCTGTTTTGATGTCTATAAAAATATGCCTATAAAAAGAAAGAAAAAAATATATATATATATATACCCGGCAACCATGAAGAATATTGAGATATATATTGGTGAAGATCTGCTTGGCCATTGTTCAGTACTCTGAATAAGTAGCTGCTATTGTTGGCTGCTTTGAGTCAATGGTGACTCAATATGTTTTCTTGGGTGCAGAGCAGACAGATGCCATCGGGCTTTCAAGACTGCTCTTGCAGAACCAGAATTCTAGGTCCATCTTCCCAAGCACCACCCTCACTTACTGTTTGCCTTTCTCAAGGACTCGTAATCATGGCATTCCTATAGGATCATGGTATTCCTATCTATCATGACTGATTTTATTTTGAGCAATATGCTTGGATTTTTTGTTTGCTTCATCTTCTGCATTTGATATGTTTGGTTTTTTCTTCTGTAGGAGCTGAATTCACACAAACAAACAAAAACATTAAGGCTAGGGACTTTCACTGCAGAGAAGATAATCCACTCCAGGGTCTTGGAGAAGTACTACTTTCTCTGACGTGCTTTCAAGAAGTGACGTTTTCTGCTCATATTTTTGTGTTACTCAGATTGCAGGTGCATTGGTGCCTCCGTTCTCATCATCACTGATGACAGAATCACCCTTCTTTCCAGATCTCTCATCTTTAAACCTCATGTCAACAAATTACAGGATGTTCTTCACCTTATTGTGTCAATCATCTCTAATATCTAGATTACCTGGATAGAGATATTATTTCAAAGACTAATGTGTGGCTCTTTCCAAATCCATTCTGTCTTATTTCTTAGAGACTCAATGACAACAATTCCCATCCCCTGAAGTTTGTTCCCTGAACTGCTCATCACCAATGATCTTGTCTTATTCTCTCATTCAAATTTCCATAACCATAATTGTTACTAAAATGATAATAGCTCCATGAATTAAATGCCATGGAGATCACTCTCTTTTTACACCCCACTTTCATTTTCATAGCGATGTCCAATGTCCTAATTCCAAGTTCACTGATCTCAAAGCGACCTGCAATTTTATTATCCTTCATTCGCCTCATATTCCCACTTCTTTCTTAACTTAAAGTTTATAGTCAATTATTATAGTCAGTGTATATCCTTTTAATTTCGTGTCTCTACTGCTTTGTTAAGAAAACACAGACAAGGCTCTTCTGTTGTACATGAATAGTCTTGAAAATGTTGCCCTATCTCAGTGCCTCATGATTTGTGTTCATAGTGTGCAGTCATTTAAGAGTTTAATCTGTATATCTGCAATTTGTGTATTTCCATTTATAGCTGACCTATGACATATACATATATAAATATATAGAGATATAATATGTTTCTCAACAGAGTTTTATAATCTGTATCAGTGGTTCTCAACCTTCCTAATGCTGTGACCCTGTAATACAGTTCCTCATGTTGTGGTGACCCCCCCCAATCATAAAATTATTTTTGTTGCTACTTCATAACAGTAATTTATTTTTCTACTGTTATGAATTGGGTGACCCCTGTGGAAAGGTCATTCAACCTCCAAAAGGGTCATGACCCAGGTTGAGACCTGTTGCTCTGTACCATTGGTTAGACTTAGGATACTCTCAGTGCACAGTGAGTATGCATTGGGCTGCTAATTGCAAGGTCAGCAGTATGAATGCACCAGCCATCCCTCTGGGGGAAGAATCAAGTTCTACTCCTGTGAAAATTTCAAATCTCAACACTCACAGAGGCAGTTCCACTCTGTCCTATAGGGTAGCAATGAGTCAGCATTGACTTCGTAGCAGTGGAACTGATGCCCTAGGAGGAAAATGGATGGTGTTTTCTGACTTAAAATGACAAAGATGGCTCTAACGGTAACCAGAGCCATACACTATTTAATTATAACCCCAATGAAAGACTGCCTGATCTTGAACCATCCCTACAATTGTTCCTATTCCTGAGCCCATTGTTGCAGCCACCGCATCAGTCCATCTCTGTTAGGGCCTTCCTGTTTTTGCTGCCCCTCCATTTTACCAAGCATGATGTCTATCTCCAAGTAATGATTTCTCCTGGCAATATGTCCAAAGCATGTAAGATGAAGACTGGTCATCCTTGTTTCTATGGAGCCCTCTAACTATTTCTTCTAAGACATAGTAGTTTATGATACTTTCAATATTTTTCTCCAGCACCACAATTCAAATGCATAAAAATCCTTCTTTGGTCTTCCTTATTTAAGGTCCAACTTTAACATGCTTATGAAGCAATGAAAATTAACACGGGTTGGATTAGGCACACTCTAGTCCTCCGACTAACTTTTCAATAACCTAAAAAGGTCTTGTGCATCAGGTTCACCTGATGCAGTATGTATTTTGATTTCTTCACCACTGCTTATATAAGTATTGATTGTAGTTGCCAGCAAGGCAAACTTCTTGGCAGTATCTATCAGATGAACATGTCTGCTGGTTTATGATTCTGAATTTTGGTCTGCATTTTTTCTCCATTTCAGTCCAGGATCATTGTGACCCTAATGAAAGAAATCAATAGCGGTAGGGGAGGTACTGGGAGGCACACAAGAGTAAATCACATAGAAGGCAAACACTATTTCACACATAAACTTACATTAATAGAAATAAACAATACCTAGGAGTATATACATAAACATGCAAATTGAAAAGATGTAGGAAGACATATGGAGTACACTCAGGACTATACATATATATCTGATTTTGCTGTGAACATATCCAAAGTTATAGTAAACAGATGGTGGGGAAAGTTCTGAAAATGTATTAGCCACAACCAAATACTTTAAAAGAGTGGGTTACTGGGTTTGTAGGCCGGGGGGTTGTAGGGCTAGTCTTAGGGGCATCTAGGTTAATTGGCATAAGTACATACAGACCTCTTATTTTGCTGAGTGATAAATGGGGTTTTAAAAGTATTCCCGCAACCATTTAAGATGAAACTATTGATCTTTCCCTGTGTGAAGCAAAGAAGAGTGAAGAAAATCAAAGTCAAAGAAATAGTTCAAAGGACTGATGGACCATGTGAGCCAAAACCTCCATACTCGGAGACTAAAAGAAATAAATGGTATCATGCTACAGCTATTGATCACTATAACCAGGAGCATAATGGAAGATCCTGGACAGAAATGGAGACCAAAAAAAGTAGAACAAAATTCAAAATCATAAAAAAGCAGACTTATTGGTTTGATAGATACTGGTAAAAATCTGTATGAAAATGGCCCTTACAAGCCTGCACTTACCTCTGGGATCAACTCTCAGCCAAGTAATAAAGATGCTGTGGCAGTTACATAATCTCCTGTGAACTTGAACGAAGGGGTGGAGTCTAGCCTGTCAATCGGGTCATAGCCAATGAGGCCTCTGTGTGGGCATGGCCTTCTCCTGAGAATTCTGGGAACTCCTGTCTTTCTCCCTGGGAGGCTGAGAAAGACATTACCCCTGCAGGACATTCCTGTGGACAAGTCATATGGAGGTACACTGATGGATCCAGAGCCCTGGAGCTGGAGGAGCCACGTAGAGACCCACATCAGTGCTGAGATGCTTACACCACCACTTTCCACAAGGCTTTCCACCCACTGGACTGTGATCATCCTGCATTCAGCATCATTGCATGTGTTGCATAAGTTTGAAGAGGAATTTATAGATTGTTATCAGACATATGGGCTAATATCAAACTTAAGGACTTGATCTGGACTAGGCTGGGATGTTTTCTCGATTTACAATTTCTCTTTTATATAAAGCTATTTCTTCTATACATATGAGTGTCTATGAATTTGTTTCTCTAGTCAACCTGGACTTACACATAGGAACAGACATGAGAAATATGCTCCTTCTAATAATCAAGCATCCTAGATTTAAAAAAATGTTTTTTTCCCCAAAAAAACAAAAGCTCTAAAGACATAAAGGTGCAAGAATTGGCACAAATGGACACAGGAATTCAGGAAGGAAATAAGAAGAATGCTGCTATATTGAGAGTACTGTGACTAATGTCACTAAACAATATATGTACACATTGTTGAATGCAAAACTGATTGCTCTATAAACATTCATCCAAACTACGATAATAAAAATTATCCCTGGTGTTATAGTAACATGCACCTTATCTTGCTTCATTGGAATATTAGAAGAAAGATATTGACTGAGATTATGCAATGAGACACATATATTCCCTGAGATATGCTTCATTCAGCTTGTGAAAGAGACACCGAGCAGAAATGTACTGAATGTTATTAACTGCTAAAAATATGACATTGTTGTTCAGGGGTTTCCATGGCTTTATGTAGATGCAGTTCTCACTTTAATCGGGGTTGGGGGGCGGCGCTTAGATTACAAAAATAACGGAAAATCTCAAGCATGATCACATGAGAGAAAACATATTTTGATCCACAGAGCGTTTCATAGCTTCCAGTTGAATCAAATACTAAATAAATGGTTTAGGTTTGTTAAAGACACATTATTGAAAAGACATTTTTTACAGGAACAGGCAGGAGGGAAATAATTAAAGGTGCACCACAAAATGCTCATTACAATATAAATATTAATAACCAGAATCTGATGTTCAGAGATGTAATTTTTAATATGTTATTTTGATAGTAAGTGTTTTAAAATATTTTGATGAGAAAATGTGAGTACAATATACTCTTATATAAATTAAGCCATACTGTTAAACTGTATAACACATACATATAGATAGACACGCATATATAAACACACACTCAATTATATAATTGCACATATCAATATATAAAAACTCTGTACTTGTAAATACAAGGGTTTAAATTAATTGTCTCTGAGTGTGTGCATTATAATTAAAAATTTGGTTTGATATTTTTCTACTCTATTTTTTTAATTGCCTATTGTCAATAGGTGTTGCTTATATAATAAATTATTAATAAATTAAAGATTCTAGTTCTTAGAATAAGCATTCAGAATATCTTGACAATCCTTTTTCCTCCCTCTCTGTATATAACACACATCTTAGCACCAGACTATTTTGCATATGTTGTTGTGTGCCATCAAGTATGTAGGTGTAAAATATATATCTTTTTTAATGTCAGAGGGAGGGGAGGATATGGCTGTCAGATAACAATTATATGACGATACCAAAAGTCTTACAAAAGGGGATTATATGTTCCCTGGAAAACTGAAAATCAATTTAAAAGCTAAGCACACTAGGCTTTTGCTGTTGCTGTTTAGGTTGGAGATCAGCAATACTTGCAGATTGTCTCTGACTCTCCATTGGCCTGACCCACTTCAGTGTACTCTCCTGAATGAGATGTTTCTTCCCAGTTCCTCTTTCCAGCCACCCACCAACCTCTCACCTTGGTGGCCTCTGGGGGTCTTGCCAGGATAACAGACCATGGGGAGAGCTTAGCCCGGACATCCACACTACCTAAGCAACACTTTTCCCCATTTTAAAATTGATCTGGTGCCCCCCCCCCCAATATACCTCCCTCCCCGGTGTGAATGACGTGTGCACATATGAACATTGCCGAAGAAGCAAGAATGCCCACTCAAACTGTGGGTTTGTTTTTTACTTTTTGGCTTTTATTTTCTTCTTTGCTTTTAATTTAATCTGTATTCCTTTTTAACTCTCATGCCCTCTTTCCATGAGGTTCACCTCACATCCCTCAGATAGACACACATGTCTCGTAGGCAGATACAAGCACAATACCCCAAATAGTTTTATTTTAAAGCCAAGCATTTTCTACCTGTGCCCTGAAGGGACAACTTGTCCCCATTCATGCTGCCATAGCAACAGAACTCCATATCCACACCCAAGCCTGATCTCATCTATTAGTCTCCTTTTATTTTTCTGCATCTTTTTTTATTGGTCTTCATCCCCTTCTCGCCTTTTCCCTCTCTCTTTTATTCTCATTCCTCTGTAATAAATACCATCTCATCTTGTTCAAATTTTTAAATTCATTCACACACTCATAACTTGTCTTCTGGTTTATTATTTATTAGCTTACACTTTGCTCCTGTACCTCCCATGACCTGTTTCTTCTCTTTCCTTCTCCTAGTGATGTACACTTCCCTGTTAGCTATTAAGTCTTACTACTTTTCTTAAAATGCTTTTTTCATTATTTTGACAAATGTTTTGGTCAATCCAGATGACCCCTTATTATTCTTACTATTATTTTTTTTAATTCTCTCTCTTTTTCACCCCACATACCATATCTCCATTTCAAAAAAATTCCCACTGTATATATTCTGGTTTCTGTTAGACTCTTTGCCCTCAGCCCAAGGGAACCAGGCACCCTCAGTAAGACCCAGCACCCGAGGGGCCTCGAAGAGCTGCTCCACGATGCCCTAGAAAGAGCAGTCAACTGCAAAAGAAAGGAAAACCAACTCAAACAATTGAAAATCACAACATCAATGGAGCAAAAGAGGCCTGGGAATTACCACAAATCAAATTCAGAACAATGGTGTTTAGGTGCCTCCAAGAGATGTGGGGACACTCATGAAAACTGTGGAAGAAACTGCAAACTTGAAAAAAATGTTACACCAAAAATATTCCTTTAAGATAAACAATGAGATCACAAAATTAGGCAATATGACTCAAGATTGAGAAATAGGAGGGAAGAAAGGAAAGTTGAATCAGCGGGTTCAGCGATAATAATGCTGATTATATCTTACGAGAGAAGCAATCAGCTCAAAAAGTGAAGGGATCCAAGGAAAGACGGATGATGGTGACTCTGTAAAGACAGACATCACACATCTCATTGGTACCCTGGAACAAGAAGAAACAAAGACTCCTACAGAGAAAATAACAGGAATTCATGAAAGAAAACTCCCCCGACATCACAAAGAGGAGAAAATAACTATTCAAGACGTTTTGAGAACACGAAGTAGGATAGAAGCAAACTCTGATTTCAATGGAAAGCAGAGAAACCTGAGGGCAGTGACGGAGACAAAGAACAGTTGCCTTCAAAATAAAACATATGGAGAAGCTCAGACTTCTCAGCAAAAGCGATGAAATCAAGAGCACAAAGGAATGACATTAAAAAAAAATTTTTTTTAACATTTTATTAGGGGCTCATACAACTGTTATCCCAATCCATACACACATCAATTGTGTAAAGCGCATTTGTACATCGTTTCTCAAAACATTTTCTCTCCATTGAAACCCCCGACATTAGGTCCTCGACATTTTAAAATTTATGTAAGAAAAAACTGCCAAGCAAAAATCTTATAGCCTCAAATTTGACAGTGAAATAAATGCATTTTCAGATATGGAAAAACTAAAGGAATTTATAAAAACAAAACCAGCATTACAAAAAATATTAATGGGGTCAGTATAGGTAGAGAATCAACAATATGAGAAGACAAATTTGAGAGCATCATACAGGAGAATCCCACCAAGAGACCAGCACATAAAACAGCACTGAATTAGAGGAGGCACAAATATACCAATACCAATAATACCAACACACACACACACACACACACACAGAGCTAACATTAAAACTAAAAAGGAAAAGAGACCAGCATACACATACTAAAAGGACATTAATCTCAATAATGAAACTGAAAGTCCATGGATTAAATCAATCAGAAGACAAAGGGTAGCAGACTGATTTAGAAAATATAGACTCATTTATGTGCTTCATACAAGAGACATGCTGTAAATTCAAAGACAAAAATAGACTAAAAATCAAAGAATGGTGAAAAAATCTACCAAGCTTATGGCAACCATAAAAAGAATGGCAATATTAATATCTGATAAAATAAATTTCAAGACAAATAACGTAATGATAGACAAGAATGGTCACTACTACCTAAAGGTTAAAAGCATAATAGACCAAGAAGACATGAGCATAATAAACAATGAAAGGTACACCAAGCAAAGCCTTATATAGTTCAAGAGAGAAATAGAGAACTCAAGAATATTGGTATGAGGCTTTTATTAACTGCTCTCAAGACAGACAATCAGGTAAGAAACTCAATAAATTATGGAATAGCTAAACAACACAATCAACCAGCTTGATTTGCTATACATATACAGAACACTATTCCCAACAAAGCACACATTCTTCTCTGATACACACTCCATATACTCTAGAATAGATTCCATGTTAAAATACAACCAAATTTTACCAAGAAACATTGGTAAACATTCAGAAACATTGAGATCCTATAATCCATTTTATCAGATCAGAATGCTAAAACTGGAAATCAACAAGAGAAAGAAGACCATTAAGCCAATCACATGGAGACTGAACAACATACTAAATAAAAATAACTGGATAATTGATCAACTAAGGAATGAAATTAAGAAATTAAGAAAATCCTTGGAGGAAAAAGAGAAAATGAAAGACAACACAACTCTGAGAGCCAACTGAAGTTATCAGAGGGCACTTTAAAGCAATCAAGCACACCTGAAAAATGAGGAGAAATCCAAGATAATAAACTTAACAAACACCACCAACAACTAGAACAACTAGGGCAACGACATAAACTTCTCAACAGAAGAAAAGAAATCATAAAGATTAGAGCAGAAATAAATTAATTGGAAATCTGAAAAAATCAGTAAATTGCTGCTTTGGAGAGATGAATAAAATTTAAAAACTGCTGGCAAGATTAACAAAGGCAAAGAAAAAGAAGATGCAAATATCAAGTCTTACATGTGAAAAAGGTGACATCACAACAGATCCAAATAAAATTTTAAAAATTAAAAACTAACGACTATGAAAGATTGTTTTCTGACAAGTTTAATAATCTAGAGGACATGGACAAATAACCAGTAATATACCATCTCCCCAGATTAACCTGGATGTATGCAGAAAGTCTCAGTAGACCCATAACAAATGAAGAAATAAAAAGGGTTATCAAGAAATTTCCAACCCAGAAATGCCCAGGGCTAGCTGACTTCACAGGAGGATTCTACCAGTATTCAATGAGGAGCTGTCACCAATTCCACATAGAATATTCCATAATATAGAAAGGATTAATAAACCCTGAAACTCATTCTATGAAGCAAACATAATCCTTATTCCAAAACCAGGCAAAAACCCTATAAAGACAGAAAATTAGTCACCCAAATCAACAGATACTCCTACAAGCATGATTAGTGAATCCCACTGGAAATTCAAGCCAAGGGGTGGGGACGAGTGTTGGTATGGGAGAAGATGTTGAACTTCTGTTGGTGAGTAAACGGGGTGGGGCAACCTGCCTCGGGAAAAAGCTCTTAACATTACTTGTATAGACTTAAGGAGAGAATATACTTGGCACTGGAAACGTTTGTGCTAGTTTCTATCCAGCCCTTGGTGACCCAGGCCACATGCTATAGTCAACAGGGACTAGACTCTGTCTTCTCAAGGTACACAGCATCATTCATCGACTTCACCAAGGAGATCTGATTGGGTTTGCCCACTAAGTGACCTGGACTTTTACTGACCTGCGGCAGACTTAAGGAACTGGAATACATCCTCGGACTTGGAATGAAACACTTTAGTACAAAAAGTAGATATCACAACATTATAGAATTTGTGGTCACTGGGCTTTGGTTTAGATTTCTTGTCTTGAGGGTGCCCAATGCATCATACCCTGGGACTACCATATACTTACTATTTTCATTTTTTCAGTGATGTATTATTCTAGTAGGCATGGTTCTATTTTGTGAATAAGTGTTATTGAAAGTTTTGCTCTATCTCCAATCCTCCTTGTGTAAATGTGTTCAGTTACTGAAGCTTTTAACCTGTACCCATCACCAGTTCAACTACTGTGGTGCTAAAAGCTGTCCTATACGTGCATAACTTCCATGCATCTTAAATTCTAAATAAATGATGCCATGAAAAGTATTACCTTATGCTCCATGGGGATGATTTTTAATGTTCTGCAGTAAAATGGTAATGAACTAGGGACATATATAAACCATAGTATTAAGAATAGATTTTCAGCTCACCCTTAATCATAGCCTTAATCTAGGAAAAATTAGTTCTTATGACATGACCCTACTGGGTAATTACCCTCACGGAGAGACTACTGAAGATATGGATACTACAGCAAAGTGTGGTGATGAAATCGGGTGATTATCAGCTTTCAGAAAGAATAGGGTCTAGGGTCGTAAAGGCACATTTTAAATGAAGCATTTATATGAGGCATCAGTTAAGTCCACACAGAAGAAGCACAACAGCAAGTGTGATCCTCAGGTTATAAATAATAAAATCTAATCTGAATGTGGGGATGGAATTAGAGCTGACATTCTGAACACACAGTTTGCAGAAGGCTACGGATAACAGTGGAAGCTCAAAATCCCTTTGCTCAGTCTCTACAGAGTAAGCTTCCAGGGAAGTTCCTCTGTCCGGGGATGTGCAGAGCTTTGCTACCAAACAGAGAAGATTTTAAGAGGATTTTGGCAGATGTAGTTAGGTTAAAATGTAACATCTCATCATTTGAACTCTTTTTTGACCCAATTGAGATTTGTTCTTGTCTTGAATATTTTCTGCTTTCTTTTCTATAGAGATTTTACTCCGTTTTTTTGTTGTTTGTTTATTTCTGTCTTTGTTTTATATGTTTTCTGCATAGGAAATGTAGGGTAGGTAAATCTATAGAGGCAATAACTATATTAATACTTTCCTAGGGGCACAGCAGGAGTATCTGAAGGGAAATTGGGAGTCAACAATATGTTAAAAATAAATAAATATTCTAAAATTGTCTGTAAAATCAAATTACACAACTCTTCTTAATTTGATGGTATTATTAACTTGTATGGTACGTAAATTTTGTATTAATAAACTATTTTTTAATGTCAACTACCAGTCATTTTCCTAACTTGGAAAAAATTTCTGATCAGTGACATACGGTTTTATGGCTGAGATGGAGATTTAGTCTTCGTGTCCTTCTTTATTGACGAGAAAATGGAGCTAAATAATATTTGTAAACATTGGGGTCATCTCTTACATAAAAGTTCTGGTGTCTGCCTGAGATTGTTTTTACCAAATTCTGAAAACTTGCTTGAAACAGGAGCTCATAGTGTGACACCCAAAAATCTGTGTTTTAACAATCTGAAAAAAAAAAATTCTAAAAAACACTGAAGTTTGAGAACCGCTGAACCACAATCTGTAAATAGGTTTTCAGCTGTTCCTGCCTATCAAAGTCCAAAAAGAGATAATTCGTAGATTTAGTGTCATATTTTAGATGCTAACCTGGATATTATAATAAATATTTTCCTCTTCCTCTCTTAAATAAAATAATTGATATTTATTTTTACTATATGTGTTTGGTCACAGAGTATATATTTTGAAATTTTTTTAAAAGAATATTTTTCATGCTAGCTTTCAAACACCTAAAAATTATTGTCATTCAGAACAAGTAAATTCAAGAATCCAAATGAAAAAATCAAACTACAAATTGATATGCAGAGCAAACATCTCAGGCTAACTAATACAAATACCATTCATAAAATACAAAATTCTAGAGCCTCTACAAAGTTATCCTGTATTGAAATGTCAATGATTCATGAGTTAAGAACAGAAACAAGGCTAGAACGCTACTATAGAAATTCTAGTTAATCTCACCTGAAATTCTTTTGGGAAATTTACAGAAGCAAGTAATGAATAAATAAATAAAATTTAAATACTGAGTTAAGATAAACAGGTCAACAGAAAACCCAGAAATTAAAAGCCAACACAAGTAAATGGCAAATGATGAGTGCAAAGGGCACCAAGTGTCTGGTTTCTGTCTTAAATTGAAGCTTCCAGACCCCCAAATTAGGAAGCGTCCGTGCTTAATGTCGCCAAAATCCAGGGACCTTGTTTAAGACAGTATATGTGAATCCAGCTACCCATGATGAAAAAACTTAGAAAAAGTAAATTCCCGGTGTTGGCCTTCTCTGGATGAGTGTTGAACAAGTATCTTAGCAGACTAGTGATGTTTAAAAATGAAACAAAATTTGCATCCACAAAAAGTTTACTTAAGAACTGGAAGAGCCCCTAAAAAAATCTTTAAAAAAAAAGAAGAAAAGTTAGCTGAAAAAACAAAAAGGTTATTTCCTAGAAAAAAATTGATGGTTAACTTAAGCACCTATAACTTAAGAACATCTCAGTGCATATGTCTGAGAGTGGGGAATAAAGGGAATAAAAACATATATTTGTTGCTTGCTTCTTGAAACCCGTCTAAAGCAAGATGATGACAATGGGTTTGGTTTTTTGGCTTTCCTGAGCCTGGGTGGGGGTCAAGGGAAGACCCTGGTCTCTCATGGCCCTGCTCTGAACTCTGGGGTGACACATCAGATGGTGTGAAATATGAAAATAAAAATAATGTATAAATTATCAAGGTTTCACCAGGGTGGGAAGGTGCAGGAGGGAGGTGAAAAAAGAGGAGCTGATACCAAGGGCTCACATTTATAGAAAATATTTTGAGAATGGTGATGACAACATATGTGCAAATGTGCTTGATACAATTGATGCATGGATTGTTATAAGAGCTGTAAAAGCCCCCAATAAAATGATTTCTTAAAATAGAAAAAAAGAAAGTAAGTGAAATGCCCATTAATTGTATACTTCTGTACATCAGATCAAGCTATAGGAGCACAGATTTCCACTCATTATTTCAGGAATCATTGAAAAGCAAATAAACAATAAATTTAAAATGCAGCCATTCATGAAAAAATGTTCCATATTTGGCATTTGAAAACATATGAGATTTCCTACATTGCAGCAAGATAGGAGGAGGAATTAGAATTTGATAGATTGGGATGAACAAGTGTTACAAAACACTTATCATATTACCAGTGTGTGGAATTTATATAATCTGCTGTCAACGTGAGACTATTAAGAGTGAAGGGGTGGAATTTAGCCTGTCAATTACGTCGCAGCATGATGACCTCATTGACAGGTGCCAAGGAGATAAATAGGTTACTGAAGGCCAGATATACTCTCTCCCTATGAGACATTCCGGTTGACAAATCACATGGAGCTATGCTGATGGCAGCCTTGGGGCTGGAGAAGCCACGTGGAAACCCATGCCAGGGCTAAGATGCTTCCACCACTAGATCCACAGAGTTTCCACCCACTGGCCTTTGATCTTCCTGCATTCAGTGTCATTGCATGTGTTGCTTGAGTCTGAAGAGGAATTTATATATTGGTATCAGACATATGAGCTACTATCAGATTTTGGGACTTTTTCTAGAATGGGCTGGGATGTTTTCTTAATATACAATCGCTCTTTTATATAAAACTCTTTTTTATACACATATGAATGTCTATAAATTTGTTTCTCTAGTTATCCCAGACTAACACACAATGATAATTGGTATTAGGAGGTGAAGCCTGAGATAGAGGAAGAGCACACTGGCATTATTTAAAGTAGTTTGTGTTAGTATTGAATATTTAGGTCAAGTTATACTTCATATGGTGTCCTTTCATCCAAAGATATATTTGAACACTGCATATTACATGAACTTGGAATTTCCCCTAACTATGAATCCACCTTAATTAGGAACTGAATAGTAAGCAATTACAAAAATTCCACAAATAAGAGTGACTGTACAATAAATAAGGAACCTTGATGGCATAGTAGGTTATATGTTTGACTGCTAAGCAGACACTTTGCAAGACAAGGATAAGACTTTCTTTTCCAACAAAGATTTATAGTCTCACAAACCAAAAGGAGAAATTCCACTCTGATAAATAGGGTTCATATGAATCCTAATCGTCTGACTACTGGTGAGTGTGTTACAATAAAAAAAAGATCCAAATGTTCTGAAACCCAAGTTCTTTATTAAAATCAAAATGTTCTAATCTTGTGATTAGACTTCTCCCTCTGTGCAAATAATTTTCTTCCAAAGGAAAAATTAGAATTTTTCTTTTATTTTTTATATGGGTGCTCTTACCACTCTTTTCAGAATCCATCCATCCATCCATTGTATCGAGCACATTTGTACATATGTTGCCATCATCATTTTCAAAACATTTTCTTTCTACTTGAGCCCTTGATCAGCTTATTTTTTTCATTCTGGGTCTATGATGCCTGATACCTTATCATACCACATGATCATACAGGCTGGTATGCTCCTTCCATGTGGGTTTTGTTGCTTCCCCGCTAGATGGCTGCTTGTTTATCTTCAAGCCTTTAAGACCTTAGGTGCTATATCTTTTGATATCCACGCACCATCAGCTTTCTTCACCACATTTGCTTATGCACCATTTTGTTTACAGCAATCTTGTCAGGAAGGTGAGCATCACAGAATGCTGGGTTATTAGAACAAAGTGTTCTTGTGTTGAGGGAGTACTTGAGTAGAGGCCCAATGTTCTTCTGCTACCTTAATGCTTAAGATAAAAATACATGTACATAGATCAATTCCCCTATCATTATATGTAAATATATGTACATGCTTGTATTTAGATCTCTATAAATGTCCTTTGCTTCCTAATTCTTTCCTCTATTTCCTTTGACTTTTCTATTGTCCCACTATCATGTTTGGACTTCATTTGGGTTTCAGTAATTTTTCTCAGCTACATTGCACTTGATCATGCCCCACCAGGCATCCTACGCCCTCCTCACCATTGATTTTGGATCACTTATTGTTCCCTTGTTCCTGGGTTTGTTGGCACCTCCCTTCCTTTCCCCTACCTCATCCTCTCCGGTGCCTCCCTACCTCCCTCAACAGTCAGTCTTGTTGTTTTCTCCTCCAGATTGTTTATCCCACCTATCTTATCTAGATAGACATGCAAAAACAATAAGCATGAAAACAAAACAAAGCAAAACATACAACAGAAGAAAACAAAAGATAATAACAACAAAAGAATTTTTATAAAGAAATTTTGAATCAGCCTCACATCTGAAATATTTAATATGAATTACCCATTGATTTCTATATATTAAATTGTGTTCGGAAATGTTTGCTGCATAATTTGAAGCGGAAAATTTAGATCTTCAAAATATTTATGTAATATGCAATGAAGTCTTACATTTTTGACATTCTAAATTGCCCTCACATCTTCCATAAATGTGCCTTTCAGTTTTGTTTATTTTACACTTTCTTTAATTTGTTTTGGCTTTGCAGTATCCAGCTTGTAATCTCTGCATATACCCCACAGCCTTCCATACCTAAAAGATAAACCTGCTGCCATCTAACTGATTCTAAATAATAGGATTTCATAGGACAGAGAAGAACTGACGCTGTCAATTTTCAAACCTTTACATTTTTAAAGGCTGTAGATTGACTGCTGGCTTCAGCACTGGCTCCATGATTGGAAGCTCCGTGGGAAGCCAACTGGCCGCCACGGATCCATACACAGATTCCCCTGGAAGTCCCTAATGATTCCCTTTTTTGTCTTATCCTATAATTTTTAGGTCTGGATTCTTCTCATACTTAAACCTAAGATAGTGAATGAATAAATTAGTATAACTTAATACCTGAAAATAGAGTTGAACAGCATATCTAAGAAACTTGGCTCTTCAAGGTAATTTTCTGAATCAGAGCTTCAAATAGTCGCAGGAACAGGCCTAAAAGCTAAGAATCCAAGGTTCAAAAATGTGTGGTATGACTGCACTATCATTAAAATAGCAATCATTAAAATAATTAAAATAGATAAATTTTTAATAAAGTCATATAAACCTCATGACTTACAGATTTTATTATATCTTAGAGTGTCAACTTTTGGAGCATTCTTTTTCTAAGCAATGTATTTCTCTTTAATAAGTGGATATTCTAAGAAATTATAAATTCATAATCTCTTGATATAAAGCAAAAACTACAACAAAACACCTGTATGACACAGTGCTTACACATATACCCCTACCTTAAAATAAATTTCATGTTTCAAAAATCAATTTGAATATGAGTTTCTACTTAAAAAATTGAGTCTGAACTGTGGCTCAGTTAGATAAGCTGGCTATTAATGAAATCACACTTGGATATACATTTTCAGAATTAGTTTATCTTTCCCAAACATTTTTAAAAATTCATTTCAAGTTGTGTTTTTCACAAGAAAACTCCCTAATATAAAATTTAAAACAAACAGATCCTATCTTTTAATGTGTATTTGCAAAATCATCAGAGTATTTCATCTATTTGTTCTCTCTGGAAAATAAATGCTGTTATGTTTTATAAATAAACTATAAAAGCATTACCTGCGTGTTTTTGAATGCATCTGATTACCAAAAGGAGTAGCAAAATGCTGCAAACATTAACAAAATTTTAGGGCCTGAGCGCTCAAACAGTTGGTGATGCCTACTATTGAAAACAAGCCCGGAGACAAATTTGAAGAACAGTGAAAATACAGGATTTTACTGTCCCCAAGAGAAAAATGGGTACAGTTTCTCATTACCCAAAAATTCCAAAGGTGACTTGCTTTAGGAAGACTTTCTTTTTTTTTAAGAGCAGAAAATAATGGAAGAAAAAGAACATTTCTCTAAAGAGCACATATTTCAATTTAATGCAAGATATCTGCTGTCAATAATGACCGCCCCCCCAAAAGAGCCATAGCAGTAGTAATGACTAAAACTGTAGACTAAATGAGAATCTGCCGGCAGCAGCAGCAGAATCATTCATAAGGCTTCCACCTCGTTTTCTTACTCAAATTATTAAGGACAACAAAATTTACTAGGTCATTTCATCTTGGTGTGACCTTTAAAATTTTTTTTAAAACATCCACAAATAGATTGGTAACTATATACTGCAAAGTGTACAAAATTAAGTGACATTTAATAATTGAACTCAAGATAAGGCTTACAAATGCAATATTTAATCAGTTGAGCTGTTTCTGAGTTATAGTCTGAGATACTATTCTTAACTTTCATGTGGAAATGAGTACGTACATAATTAAAGCAGGTTTCATTTAATTTTCTAGGAAGAGTTGTCAGGGTCTTAAATGAAAATATATTATTAAGATGGGGATTGAAGAATGTTCATGCCATTAAAATCAGATGTGTGTTTTAGAACCTCAGGAAGATTGCGCTGTGCCCTTAAGAAATATTAGAGCAAGTAATTTATTAAAATCAAAATAATGAAATAAAAAGTAGTATGGTTGAGTATGGTCTAGTATTGGTAAGTGTATAAACGTATTTCACTGGGATTTTAGTTCATTTGTTTAAATTTTATAGCTATACAAATTCCATCATAGCTACTAGAGCAAATTGACAGCAACTAGTACTTTCTTTTGTCATTTCAATGCTCACTTTTCTTTTGCTTGCTTATTTTATTTATTTAAAAATCATTTTATTGGGAGCTCATGCAGATATCATATTCTATGATTCAATCACATCCATCAGTTTTGTACAATTTCTACCACAATCAGTTTCAAACATTCTCTTTCTTCTTGAACTCCTTGATATTAGCTCCCCTTTCCCCCACCTCCCCCATATACCCAACTTTTCCTTTATAGCATTTGTGGTAAGAGTGGAGTCTAGCTTGTCAATCAGATCATAGCCAATGAGGCTTCTGTGTAGGCATGGCCTTCTCCTGAGAATTCTGGGAAATCTGGTACTTCCCCCTTGGAGGAGGGAGACACTTCTCTCTCTCTGCTCACTTCCTGGGAGATATTGCAGCTGACAAGACACATAGAACTACACTAGTGCACTAAGTTGGGGAAGCAACATGGACCTACCCTAATGCAACCAGACCTCTGAACCTGGAGAAGCCATGTGGAGACCCCTGCCAGTGCTGAGATGCTTACAATGCCACTGGATCCAAAGACTTTCTACCCACTGGCCTGTGATCGTCCTGCATTCGGCATCATTGCATGAGTTTCGTGAGTCTGAAGAGGACTTTATAGATTGGTGTCGGACATATGGGCTAGTATTGGACTTATGGACTTGGATTGGACTGGGTTGGGATGCTTTCTCAATGTTCAATTCCTCTTGTATATAAACCTCCTCCTTATTCACATATGAGTATCTCCATAACTGTGTTTCTCTAGTCCACCCAGACTAACCCAGCATTTAACAACAAGATAAAGTCAAAGTATGAGTTAATATACAACACATTTTCACTAAACTTACATATATGATTCCCTACAGTTCTCCACCATCTGGTGTTTTTTTCTTCACAAATTCTGTGGCCATTCTGGGTAACAATATCTTAAGGTGGTTGTTTGTTTTTGTTTGTTTGTTTTCTGAGAAAGCATCTCTTTTCTAGTTTCACTCTAAATTGAATGGACTATTCAACGTCATAACCCCCAGATATGAGCACAATATGTAGGTGTGAGTGATAAATCTACTTTATTATTCTAAGAAGTGAGAAACTGAATACATGTATATGTAGAAAGGTAAATAGTGTCTCATATAGGATACAATAGAACTGAAAAATACCTAGTACATTCTCTGTGTGTGTGTGTGTGTGTGTTGTGTGCCAACTAGTAGATTGTGACTCTGTAGGAGGAAGACAAAGCTGTCTACTCCAGGTAAAGAGTTACGGTTTCAGAAGCCCACTGGGGCATTTCGACACAGGGACTCTATGAGTGATCATCGACTCAATGGCAGTGAGTCTGCTTTTTCTTGTTTTATATCAGAAGTATATAAGAATAGTATCTTCTGAAATACTATTCCTAACTTCAGGCCCGCAGGGCACATAAGGCCCTCAAAAAGCATCAATGCCGCCTGACGCCACACTCGTCACCACAGAGAAGCAGTTCCAGCTACCACAATAGGGCTGAGTTAATGAACTGCTTAACCACATGTGTTGTTGTTACTGTTGCTGTTAGGTGCTGTCGAGTCTGGTCCAACCCAGAATGACCCTACACACACAATAAAACACCACACGACCCTGTGCCGTCCTTACAATTCTTCCTATGCCGGAGCCCATTGTTGTAGCACTGTGACTAAACAAAGGAGGTTTTTCTTCATCTTTCCAAATATCTTAATATAAATGTCGATAAGCATAAAAACAAACACCAGAATTTGCCTAATTGGTATAGCATTTCGCAAATACTTCTTGGTTTCGGGAAGCAGTTTTGATAATGACAATAACAAATGAAATATTCTTTTCTTATTTGATACTTCATTATTTTTCCCATATTTAAATTGTTTTATTTGGGGCTTGTACAGCTCTTATTGCAATCCATACATCAATTGAATTGGCATGTTTGTACATAGGTGGCCTTCATTCTTTTCTAGACATTTACTTTCTATTGAGCCCTTGGTATCAGCTCTTTCCCTGCCTCCCCCACATAACCGCCTGATAGATTGTACATTATTATAATTTCCATCTCTCACATCTCCCTTCCTCCATGTTTTTTTTTCTTTTTTCTTTTTTAACATTTTATTAGGGGCTCATACAACTGTTATCCCAATCCATACACACATCAATTGTGTAAAGCGCAT
>NW_022103920.1:52229269-52276443 GCF_000313985.2 Echinops telfairi | reverse complement strand
GAGTCCCTCTGGTACGTGTCACTCCGTCGCCATCTTCCCGGAAGTCTTCCTCCATGTTTTCTGTTGTTCTTCCCCATGTAGAGGGGTGCATGGTTATATGTTGATCATTGTGATTGGTTCCCCCTTCCTCCCTTCCTCTCCTCCTCTCCCCCGACCCTTATGCTGTCACTATTCCCACTCCTGTTTCTGGATTCTGTGTGTCACGAGCACCCATCCCTTTCCATACCTGTGTACCTGTTCCGGTCTAGTCTGAACTGGGAAGCAGCACTGGGGCCATGGTGAGGAAGCCTCAAGGAACCAGAGGAATATAGTGTGTTTCATCAATGCTTTACTGCTTCCTGGTGACTCATCCCTTCCCTGTAGCCCCTCTGTGGGGAGATTGTTCCACTGTCTACAGATGGGCTTTGGATCTCTGCTCCAGCCCCCCTCATTCTCAACAATGTGTTTTTGTTTGTTACGTGTCTGCTGATGCCTATTACCCAGTCCCTATGACTCCTTATGATCGCCCCGACAGTGTGCTTCTTCCATGTGGATTTGTTGCTTCACTGCTGAATGGCCCAGATGCTATATCTTTTAATAGCCGGTGACCATCCACCTTCTTCACCATATTTGGTAGCAGTGTACATATATAAATACATTAATCCACAAAAGTAGAGGTATTGGCCCATGTACACATACTTATTTGGCAATACACTGAGGTAGGAGATGGACTTTGGGCTTCTGCTCATACCCTCCCTCAATACAAGAGCACTTTGTTCTAACCAATCAGCAGTCTGAGATGTTCACCCTCCCAATACAATCACAGCAGGTTAATTTTTAAGTTGACAATTTTATGTGGCCAGGGAATGATGTTATAAATATCCAAATGAAAGGTTAGGACCAGCTTACCTCTTATTTTACTTTCAAACCATTAATAAAACTCACTGCCATTGATTTGATTCCACCTCATAGAGACTCTAGAGGTCACTGCGCTATGCGTTTCCAAGACCGTAACTCTGTAGAGGGTTGGAAAGCTTCGTCTTTCTCCTGAGGAGGACCTGATGGTTTTAAACTGCTGTCCTTTTGGTTAAAACTGAACATGTAACCACCAACACCAACTAATCACCGCTACCTCACCAACTAATGCTTTACAAAGTTAGTCCTGAGGAAACAATCAGTTCTTTGAGCTAGCTGATTTTCATGCAATGCTTTTGACACTCATGGAGCAAGAAAATGTAAGTCAGTATGTTGACTTAAAATCATTTATTTTAATTTTATAGTATTCCTGTACCGGTTTCTGGACTTTAGCTATAGTTTTTGGGTTTTTTTTTTAATCCGTTAAGGTCGATGGTATTCTCTGTCTTTACTCATATTGGAGGATTTCTTAACTTTCCTTAAACTGACTAATCTGCATATAGATGGTTTATTTTGCTTTTCAGTAGGTCAACATTCCCAATATTTACAATACTTGTTGTAAAAATTGAATGATGTCCATTTGATTTTTTTACTGATATCTCACTTGTTCTCAAAATCATATTTACTATTGTACAAAAAGTGTGTTTAGTTTAACGCACCAAAATGAGCCTCAAGTTAGTATGATGCCGAAAGAACATCTCTCTAGTCATTCACTTACCACTGTGCTCATGTATGAACTGGCACCTTCGTAACAATACTTTTGGAGTTACCCGCACATTCCACAAACACATTTATGGGTTTGGGTGTTATATCAGAACAATTTTAAAGGCCATGTCAAGAGAAATGTTTTTTATATAAACCTTTTAAGTGTTTTTACAGAAATGGATCCACCCAACTGGATCAATAGGTAACAGCCTAATAAATGGAGAAAAGTTTGAAGTTGTCAAGGATTTGGTCTTGCTTGGATCCACAATCAATGCTCATGGAAGCAGCAGTCAAGAGATCAAGAGATGTATCTCATTAAGTATGTCTGCTGCACATGACCTTGTTAGTGTTTTGAAAAGCAAGGATGTTGTGTTGAGGACCAAGGTGACCCAAGCCATGGTATTTTCTATTGCCTCATATGCAAGTGAGAGCTGTAAATTAAATAAGAAAGCCTGAAAAATCAATTATTCATTTGAATTGTGGTTCTGGAGAAGAAGACTGAAAATGCCATGGACTGCTGAAAAGACAAACCAATTTGTCTTGCAAGCAATATGGCCAGAGCCCCTCTTAGAGGCAAGAATGGCAAGACTTCATCTTACGCACTTTGGACATAGTGCCAGAAGAGACCCATCCCTGGAGGACATCGTGCTTGGTAAAGTGAAGGGGCAGAAACAAGGGGAGGGCCTTAACAAGAGGGATCAACACCGCGACTATGCAACACTGGGCTGAGGCATAGGATTGATTGCGCAGACTGTGCAGGGCCTGGCAGAGTTTGCTTTTGCTGTGTGTAGGCTGTCTATGGGTCGGAGCTGACTCAATTGCATCTGACAACAACAAAAATACTACAGGATGCAAGCAAGTGAGGCTTTCTACTCCTATAGAGAGTTTCTGTCGCAGGAAGCCACAGGGCCAGTGCACTGGTTCACCGTGAGTTGAAATTAATTCAATGACAGTGAGTCTGAGTTTTTGAATATTATTTGAAATTAAGTTACAGGTAAATGACAAAAAGTAAACCTAAAGACCTATTTACAGAATTATTGTTTAGATAATGGAATGACAGATAGAAAAGATCCTTTGGAGTTTAACCAGGTTGACAAAGAGCATAGATTTCAACAGAATTAATGAATAATGAAAATGCAATGAAGAAGGTAACATTGAAGAAATACAAGAATGTCAGGCTTTTGAAGGGATTGAAGTTCTCAAGAATGTAACAGAGGTTGAAATAACGTGTATGATTCAGCACACTTGCCAATGAAAAGGGACCTATTTCAGACATAAAATAGAAATATTTTTTACTTTTCAAGGTAGAAATATTTTGAAGTAAATATATAAACAAAAATTGAGGTAAAAATTTACAGAACAAAAACATTTTCTAAAACATAGAAGTTACATCTTGAAAAATATAATTTTAATAAATCAAATCATGTATATTGTTCATCTTATATGAAACATTAATGCACGGCCATCTTTGAAAACCTTGTGAAGTAATTTTTAACACTATTATAAGAGACTTCAAAAGAGAACTTGTAGATAAGTTAGAATTCAAACCAAATTTTACATATGAGAATACAAAATATAAAATATGTGATCATTTGAGCTCACAAAACTGATGATGAAAAAGTGGGGTTAGATAATAGATCTCTTGACTTCCAATCCTGAATACTTTCTACTTGAGTCAATGAAGGTTGGCCACATTGTGGCAAGAAATGCACTCAACAGAGCATAAAGTTAAAAAAAAATCCTGTTTATTGAAGAATAAAATGCAATGGATCTGCTTTATTAGTAGAGTTACTACCTTTATCACCTACTTCTAAATGTCCTTGGACCATAAATTATGTCCATCAGTTTTCTTATACTCCTTTTACTAAAACTGAACTTGGCTACTGTGGTAGCTCCATAATCTGGTGTCAACTTGAGACTATTAAGAGTGGAGGGATTGAGTTTATCCTGTTCATCAGTCGCAGCATTATGACCTCATTTGGAGGTGCTGAAGAGAAATACAACTCACTAGAGGCCAGACACACACTCTGCTTTGTCTTCCTGCTGACAAGAAACATGGAGCTATGCTGATGGAGCTAGAGCCCTGGAGCTGGGGGAGCTATGTGGACACCCCTGCCAGTGCTAAGGTACTTTCACTGGATCCACAAGCCTTTCCACCCACTGGTCTGTGATCTTCCTGCACTCATTGTCATTGCATGTGCTGCACTAGTCTGAAGAGGAATTTATAGACTGCTATCAGACATACGGGCTAATATCAGACTTATGAACTTGATCTGGACAGGACTGCGGTGTTTTCTCAATGTACAATTGCTCTTTTATGTAAAGCTCTTCCTTATACATATGAGTGTCTATGAATTTGTTTCTCTAGGCAACCCAAACGAACACAGCTACTGTGGAAGTTGCCATATATGCTCATGCATAAGCTGAGTTTTTCAGCACATTTTTAATGCAGTTTTTGTGGTGAAATTAAGTGCCTCAGCTAATATTCGGGTTGGCTTATACTCGAATATATATGGTACATTTTCTGTCAACTTGATTCTATTTGAACATGAAGGTGTGAAGTCAAGTCAGATACTTATTAATCAGGTCATGTCACAGTGTGATGATTCCTTCTTCGGGGTATGGTCTTTTCTATAAAAAAAGATGATGAGAAATTATCTCCCTCTCTCTGCCTCTTGCATCTTCCTCTTTTCTGGCATTCTGTGTCTGCCTCCAGGGGCAGCCCCATGTGAGCCCCTTACCCTGGGATCCAATCTGAGAGCTTCTGGTGCCCTGCCATGTTTCCATTGACCTTGGATCCACATGACTCTCATTTCATCAGCATGTGAAGTATAACTTGTCACCAAAACATGGAAGATTTAAAAACTTTGACCCCTAGGTGGTATGTTGTCCCTGTTTAAGATTTACCAATATATTGCTGATATGACTAGGTTAAGAATATTATAATGTTAATAAGTTACTTAATAAATAAATAACCAAATAGATTATCTCATTGGTGGTCTTATCTCCAAATGAACGTAAAATTTGTTTTGCAAAAAATGGACACAATAACGTACCCTTCCTTCCTGTCTCTTATTCTCTTACCATACAGCCTCAGAGCTTAGTTATGCAACTTACTTGGATCAAACCCACTGTTACAAAGCAGAGAAAGAAAGTATGCTGTGTGAGGAGGATTTGGCGATGGAAAGAAAGAAAGAAGGTAAGAAAGAATGCAAAGGTAGAAAACTGTTTCAAGGGTTTATTTCAGAGCTCCAGAGGGAAGGGCACAGAGAAAGGGATGGGAGCATCCTGAGCTCCCAGGGGAGATTCACCAGCCCTCAGTTGGGGCCCTGCAAAGTCACACTGTCCAGGCTAGAGGTGGACAGTTTTATAGCCCGGGTCTGTGGGGAGGGAGTAGCTGGGGAATTTTCCACTGCAACTTTGTTGTCTGCAGGTCCGGAGCTAAACAACAGCGTTCAAAGTTATCTGTAACGGTTAGTCTTCTGCACCTGGGCCTGATGGCCACCGAAGGGGAGGAGGAGGGGGGAAGTGGGTCTATTGGAGTGTTTTCACCAGCTCTATCTCCTAGCCCACCTGCCCTGCTAACTCCCGCTTCTGCCTGACAGCTTGTACATTGATTTATGTTCCCCTTTTGTGTTTCTGAGAGTCCTACATTCACTTGCCAGATGAGGGAGGCAGGTTGTCCGTGGAGGACGAGAAATATTGGTCACTGCACACCCATCAGCTGACATGAAAAAAGTTGGCCACCAGATATGTGGTCAAAGTCCTACTAGGTCATCAGGCCCCAGCCAATCGGCCTGCCGACCAGAAATGAGCAGGTTTACCCTGGAGGAGAATAAGTTTCCAGTCCATTCAGAGATTAAGGCCACAAATGTTTGTGTTATTTGATATTCAACAAACCTTTGGAAACTGGATTTCTTCAGGAAATCCATATTGGAAGCCCAAATGTGATGGAGAAAACAAAGGGTAGAACAATCACACACATATACATGCTTGGAGGACTGATTGTTCATATTTTGCATACTATCATCCTCATTGAGAGTACATATTTGTGTATTTGTGTTAGTCCGGGTAGACTAGAGAAACAAATCGATAGACACTCGTGTGGGTATAAGAAAGGGATTTAAATACAAGAGCATTTGAACATTGAGAAAACATCCTGGCCAAGTTCAGATTAAGTCCATAAATCTGAAATTAGCCCATATATCCGATACCCATCTGTAAAGTCCTCTTCAGACTCACGAAATACATGCAGTAATGCTGAATGCAGGAAGATCGCAGGCCAGTGGGTTGGAAGCCTTACAGGTTCATTGTGTTGTAAGCATCTCAGTGTTGGCAGGGCTTTCCATGTGGCTTCTCTGGCTCAAGAGTTATTCTATCAGCCTCACTCCATGTGTCTTCTCCACAGGGATGTCTCTCACGGAGTGAGCAGAGAGAGTCTGTCCCACCTCCAAGGAGGAATATAGGAGTTCCCAGAATTCTCAAGAGAAGGCAATGCCCACACAGAGGCCTCATTAGCTATGACCTGATTGACAGGCTAGGCTCCACCCGTTCACTCTTAATCCTATCAAGTCCCAAATTGATACATATTATGTAACTACCACAATATTCTTTCATAGTGCCTGTTCTTCGATTCATAATTATTTATAGCAACAGGCACGATAACAAAAACAAAAGTTAGGGAATAAAAATAAGAAACAATGACCTAAAAAGTTGGAATTCACATAACTTACCTTTGCAAATGTGTGCTGTTTCTTGTAAAATGTCTGAGGTTAGATTATAAATAGTTAATTCAGGTTGCTAGCAGCTATTCTAAATACCAATATCAGCTTGGTTTAATGCCATCCGTGGAGCTGAGAACATTTATTCCACTATTTTAAATGCAACCCTATTCATTAAAAAAAAATCCTGAGTCAAATATTTTTTTCTTAAAATAAGTATAATTTCTGATAACATTACTACATATAGTCTTTTATAATTCCATAGAGAGAATCATTTTGAGAATATTGGCCCCAAGTGTCTCGAGAATTTTCCTCCAATTAAGTTTATAGTATTTGGCTCAAATTTGCCACTTCAACACTAAGTGAGCTAAATAAAATAAGATATGGCAGGATATTTGAAAACATTTTATGCTAAAATAAGAAACATAACAAAAATAGCATTTCAAAGAAAGAATGTTTCAAGAAATAAAATACTATAAACCTATTGAGGATAGGATGATGATGGGATGGAAGAGATACAGTGTGTTTTTTCAAAATTGTGTAGGCTTAAAATAACAGGAGCAAGTTGTGTTCTTCGGGGCATATTAAATCGACTCATTTTCATCACTTTCAGCATGAACAAGCCCTGATGACAAATGTACTAAGTGATAGGCTTTTAAGCTCTAACGTTTTACCCCTTTGTTTAACACTCGAAAGCCACTGTGAAAATGACACTTCCAATTAGTAGTGTCAACCAGCAACTACATGTCCAACTTTATCTTTCCTTAAGGCTGTGTGACAATGGCTAATAGCAGAGCTGTATTCATATTAATTGAACAATGTCTTCTTAGTTTACAGAGATAAAAAGCCTCCCAGATTGAAAAAAAAATGTCTGTCTTCCTTCTATTCCTCTTTCTGTTCCTTTAAATTCTTACTCACTATCTTTTTCTCATTTTTGCCTACTTCTTTTTTCTAAAAATTTATGGATATCAGCTTTATGAATGCAGGCCCTGTATATTTATAATTTCCTTGGCCCTCTCTGAATCAAGTAGTCTAGAGGAAACAAATTTGATTTACAAATCTTTACCAGAGGTGTCATCATTCTGAAAGATATTCAAATTGTCACTTGGCCCACTTCTCTGATCTCAGAAGAGAATATATTCAGCTATAAGTTTTAAGGGTTTTAGGAAATGTAAAATACTAAAATCTTCTGGTAAAAAATAAGCAAAAAGGGAAAGGAAACAAGTGGTCCTAAACATAAGGAAAATATTGGGGATATGACTCTAATAAAGGATTTACTATATTGACATCAATATCTATATCTGTGTTTATACACACACATGCCCACCCATATGTATCCAATAGTTTATTTTCTGTAAGAGCCTATAAGCCATCCATACATGTGCTAAACAATAATATAGTATGCCAGAAGAAAAATCATGTGCTCAATCCCTAGCAGTGTTAGGCAGGATTCTCTATAGAAACAAAACCAGGATTATCTATACATTGGTTTATACAACGAGAAGGAATATAACAGCCAATTAGTCCACACAGCAGTGTGGATTCCGTTCAACTCGTTTCTGTGGAGCAGTTAATATACTGGAAGTCCTTCAACTCACGTGTGCTGCTGTGTCCAAGGTTAACAAAGAGTCCTCCCTCAGGCAAAGCAAGCAGAGTCTTCCCATAGGCAGCAAACAGCAGGGTGGATCACCAACAGTCAGTAGCTCTGACGCTTAGCAAAGCAATGCAAGGCAACAGGATCCACGAGTCTCAAGTTCAAAAGATGCAACGTGTACGATCCAGCAGCATGGTGAAGCAGGTCTCGAGGGACCCTCAAGCTCTAGTGATGCGATACATGGATTGGCTTGGTCCACAGGTGATGTAGCTCACAGGTTGAGGCAGAGAACTAGCAAAAGCAGCAGCATGCTCCAGCACGCTCAGATCACCAGAGAGCAAGAGAGATGGGGAGCGGGCCTTGCAGAGCCATTTATCTCTTTGCCCACCAATCAATCTGCGACCTGATTAATCCCACATGTTCCAATTGGCCAGGTTGACACAATAAGCCTAACTGTCCTACTAGCTTTATGTGTGTTGGCATTTTTCTGTTTTAATATATGACTTTTATTTTTTTTAAATCATTGAACCTGACAAAATACTTCTTGCTTTATCTCTGACTATAGTGTCAAGTGCACTTTTAAGTCAATAAGAAGTAGATTTAGGTTTCAGTGAAGTTTGTTCAGTCTTTACATGCTTTTTTTTAAAGAATCATTTAACTGTGAACTCCTATAGCTCTTTTGCTTATTAAGTGACAGCACTCTGAAGTAATGTTCTATATGAGAAATTTCATTCTTAGACTATTTATACATAAAAATCACTTGAGCAGAGTTCAAACTCATTTTGACATATTTCTTGGTCACGATTGTTCTCTAAAAGTAGCATTTCAGGAGAATATCTTCTGTATTGCATTAAACAATTAGGCTTTAAACAAGTCTGAATGAAATTCTTTTGTGATGAATTATCTCTGTTTTCTGGAAAGTGGTATACTGCCTGATGTTTCAAGCATCCAGTAGATCCAGGAATAAGACTAGATGATGTTTTCTTACACAATCTTTTATTAAATTTAACTTTTTTTACAGGAAGTACATTGGCAGTACCATATCAAAATATATTTTGATAGAGACCAATGGTCAACAGTTGCATTTTACATGACTGCTTTCTACATAATTTCTATATAATAATATGATGTGGTAGAAATAAAGGCATTTCTGGTGGTGCAAGCAGCTAACGTGGCACTTTGAAGAACATCTTGGTGAGCCACTTCTAAAAGTCATCCACTGAAACCTCCTGAGAGTAAAGTTCTACCTTGAAGCAGATGGAGTAGCCACGAGTCAGAATCAATAAGTGGAACTATTTTTCATATAGATGCAAATGTATACATGCTTATATGTAAGATATATTTGTATCATATATTCTTTGGAATATACATATATAGAAAAATATATATATAGAGAGAAAACTTCCACCCTTCTTGGTAAAGTTTGGTTGGTACAGGCTATCTCATTCTTTATCCTCTGCAAGATGTGCCTGTATTAGTATTTTGCAGTATGGCAATTTTTAAAATACAATTTTATTTGGGGAGGACATCACATTATATGGTTATATATTGTTCTAACTCCTTCAGCAGCAATTCACAAACTTGGTCTCCGAATCATTTGAAGAGCTTCTTTAGAAGACAGATGCCTGGATGTCAGTCTGTGAAGACTTAGTGCTTACACATAGAAATGTTCTGACTTCTAGACTCACCTCTACCACATTGACTTATAGATATACCAGTAATACATGACTAAGGCACATGCCAATCTATGTCTTACCATGATCTGCAGCGGGAAGTTCAAGTCAAATTACAGATTTTCCATGCTATGTCTCCATTCTCGCGCCCTCTAGCTTAATTTCACAATGCCCCTTTGTGAGTTTGGAAACTTTCTGATCCTTCTTAACATTTACCCCAACCATTTACTTCCTTCAATTCCCTTCAACGATAATGCGTGTCAACTCTCCGAGGAGTGGTTTAGTTTATTGCTGTGCCACAACCATTCGGCTTTTTAGTAGGCTCTCAAGTATTTTCTGGAGAAATGAATAAATAACTGAATGGATTATTTAAAGGTTCAAATCACTTGTCATGATGCATTTCTTCCCCATTCTCTTAAGACTAGATAAATGCTTCTTAACAATGTTCCAATATTAAAACACATTTTTCTAGTACTGTACATGGCATATTATTTTAGAATTATCTGTTCATGTGTTGGTTTATGTCTAGAATTTGTAGTCCTTATCATTAAGAAAAGTATTCCTCTCTCTTTTACCATAACTAATAAAATAGTTGGCACATTTGAGCATATAAAGAAGTATATGCTGAGTGAATGTATATGTGTATTCATTCTTTGTCCTAATTGTTTTTTGGTGTGTGTGTGTGTGTGTGTGTGTATCCATTCAGGTTCAGCTTTATATAAGCTTCTCACAAGGATTGTCAAGAACAAAAGCATATCTGGTTTACAACCTAGAATTGGCCCTTTTGATCCAAAAAAACCCCAACAAATCAAAACAAAAAGATTGCCAAAGAAAGCGATTGTTCAGGTTTCTTTCTGTTTATGTCCCCTTACTCATTTTCAAAATGGATTTTTTTCTATTTTATTTTTGGCAATTTTTTTATTAAGAGAGCATCTTATTGGCAAAATGAATATTTAAAACGTTCATATGTTATTTGTATTTGTTACATTTTACTGTGAGATTGTAAGAATCAAATATGTTCCAAAGATTCTAAGGACTCCAAGGTTCTGAGATAATGTACATTCAATGTGCAGGAGTGGGTGGCAGAGGGGTTTATTAGCAACCCAGAACAACACCATCAAAGTGTGAAACCACAGAACAGAAATTATGGATCTAGACCTTATCTCATTTCATATTATGGTAACTTTTGCTTTATTTGTGATGTAATGGATTAGATTCTTTTAATCTAGCTAAAGCAATCTCTATATGTACAAAATCATCCTTTGAAAGAAATATAACAGTTATATCGTATTTTAGTTAAGAAATTGATCATGAACTGTCAGTCCCCTTTTCCATTATGTAGCAAACATTATCTTATAGATGTGTCAAAATCTATGCTTAATTTGAAGAGTATCCAAAGAGTATGCAGGTAAACATTTTGCTTGGGATTTTATAGCTTAAAATATTATGCACAACCAGGAAATGTGATGATCAAGGAAGAAATTAATCCATTAATAGAAAATTCAATGACATGCTCAGAAGACTGGATAGGAGAGAGGCTCATTAACAACTGGTCTTATGCAGATTAGAGAGAGGCTCCTTAACAACTGGTCTCATGCAGATGATGCAACCTTCTTTGCTGAAGGTCAAGAGGACTTAGAGATGAAAATCAATGACTGTAGTCTTCAGTGTGCATGACAGCTCAAATTAAATAACAGCAAAATCCTCTCCACTGAAAAAATAGAATACATCATGTAAATGATGAAAATATTGATGATGTCAAAGATTGAACTTTACTTTGATATACAATCAATGCTCATAAAAGCAGCACTCAAGAAATCAAATGATTTATTGGGCAAATCAGATACCTCTTTCTTTGGCAATTTTAATACAAAAGTGAGCCTGACTCAAGCCATAGTATACTTAGTGATCCTGTGTGTATGTGAAAATTGGACAATTAATAAATAAGACTGGGGAGGAATGGGAGCATTCGAAGAAGAATATTGAAAGTACCTTGGGCTCCAAGAAGAACCAACAAATCTGTTTGGAAGATGTACAGCTGGAATGCTCCTTAGAAGCAAGGCAAGGTTTCTTCTCACATGCTGTGGACAAGTTATCCAGAGAGACAAGTCTCTGGAAAAGGACATCACGATTGGTAAAACGGAGGACCAACAAAGAAGAAGACAGCGAGTGGTAGCAACAATGGGTGGGGTCCACCATAGTGATCGTGAGGGCGGCATGAGGCCAGGCAGTGCGCTCCTTCTACTGGAATATGAGTCTGAATTGGGTCCATAGCAAGCACCACCACCAATATCCAGAAAATCAATTCAGTGGGAAGTCTTCAAGTTTCTTGATTTCTTTTTCCTCCTTTATAGCAATAAAGTGATATCAAGGAGTAGATAGTATATGAGGCTAAGTGGCACTTAAAAGAAGGTTCAGAAAAAAAAAAAAAAGAAGGTTCAGAAAAACGTAGAGAACTAGAGAACGGCAATCTGAATACTTACAGCAGTGCACTCCACCCCCCCACCCCGCCTCCCCCCACCACAAAGAGACTGTTAAAGCTGTTCTAGAGTTTGCTTGGATTCCTCTCATTCACACAAGAGTTAATAAAGAAGCTTGACCTAGAGGCTTGTATTGAATCAGAGTATGAATAATTCAAATATTTTATATTAAAACAAAACTAGCAATAAACAATAGTTGCAGTAAACTTGAAAAGTTTCTTGTTCTCTGCTCGCATCTTCAGACAGAACGACTCTGACATTTCTGTATTTCCATTTAGTTTCATTCACAACTAAATGAATAACAACATTTAATTAATAGGATTTCAAATCTAGGAATATTAAAAATATCTATAAATAAAGCTCTATGGAAATACGCTGCCTCTGTGAATTATAATGATCAGGATAGGGTAATCAGCTAAATCAATATTTTTGAGTATTTATGTGAAAGTATCAAACATTATGATTTTACCCTAGTTTGCTTACTGATTGTAGGATTTTATCCTGATATTTTAATATTACAGACTTTTTAAATATCATGTTGAGGACTACTACAAGTTTAGTCACAATTAAATAAATATAAATAGTTAATTACTGAGATATAGTTTTTGAAATAAATTGAGAAAAAAACCACTTTTGTAATGTCAACATGAGACATCATGTTGGGTAAAGTATTTGGTTTGGTAAAGGGTGAGTGAAATAGAGGAAGGCCTTCAAGGAGATGGATTGAAAAGTGGTTGCAACAATGGGCTCAAACATAACAGCAATGGCGAGACAGGTGTAGAACTAGGTAGGCTGTCGTCACTGGGGCGTATGTAGTGTCATTAAGAGTTGCAATGATCTCAAGGCATCTACGCACCACAATTGTTGACTGGGACCACAGTTAGCACACTGCACGCTAACTGAAAGGTTAGACGTTTAAGTCCCTGAAACGGGCATCATGCTTGTTAAAGCAGAGGCACAGCATAAAAGAAGACCATGTTTGGCAGCAATAATAGTCTCAAAAATAAAAATTGTGAGAGTGGCCAATAAAGAGATTGGAAGAACAGTTTCTTGATCTACTTACAAAAACACCAGACACTGAAAACCCTCTAGAGCTCGATTGTCCGTAGACACCTGTGGGCTCATCCTGAGTTTGAATGGACATGGAGTAATTGCTTATATGGGTGATGCTGACTAAAGTAAAATCTTTCTAGGAAAGAATATCTGGCAGGAATAAAGAGTTTTTATTTTCTTCAGATTTATCCTGAACTTACGTATGAACAATTGATAATAATTCTTTTATCATTTAACACGTTGGGAAATATCAGGGATTCCAGGTTGGATATCAAGGAAGAGAAATCATCATATATGAGGAAAAAGGAAATAACTATTTAAGATGATCAATTGATTACAGTCATTGGGAGAAATATCTCCAATATTTTTGTATTTCTGAGGTATATGTGTTCTGTTCCTTTAGACTAAGTACCAAGACGATTTCCCTTATTGCAAAATGCACCTTAGCACATGTAAGAGAAGAACAAGCATTATTATTCTCTGTACTCAAAATGATTTAAGGGCATCTGGTGGTGTAGTGGATCAGGTTGCTAACTAGAAGGTCATCAGTTCAAACCCAGCAACTACTTTGCATGCAAAAAAGGAGGGTTTTCCGTAGGGACCTTTTGCTTCTGTCTAAGGGTCACTAGGAGTTGAAATGAACTCATTGGCTGTGGGTCTGTGTTTTGAGTAGTAAAAATAACTGATGCCCACCTTTTTACTGGAGAGGTAGTCTATATTGAGTTGGAAACATAATTTGTAGCTTTTGTTTATATAATGATTTTTTTTAGATTTAGCTAAGGGATCAGTTTTTTTCAGGAAACAGTCAATGAAATCTTTTTTAAAGTTATCATTTTAGAAATTTTCTATTTCTTCATGACAATTCTGCATATTACTTTTCTACTGCTTCGTGACAAATCAGCACAAGTACAGAATCATTTAATACCATATATTTGTTATCTCATAGTTTCCAGGTGTCAAAATTTCAGTATGACTTACCTGGGTTCTCCCCAGGCTGGACCTGTGGCTTCTTCTGACCTGGGATCATCTTCCAAATCGTACTGTTATGAGAATTCAACTCCTTTTATTAGGACAGTTGATTGAAAGCTTCCTCCCTTGTTTGTCCTAATTTTTCTCCCATCATACTTGATTTGGTAAATAACGGGATCAGCACAAAAGCTGAAATTCATCAATACACTCTCTCGAACCCTGTGCGTATCATAAAAATTAGGCTTTTAAATGTATTAGGTTCACACTCTATAAAGACAGTTTTTTTGGAATCACCAACTTGCCAATCCTACCACCCTCATTACAAATCATACTCCAGACAGACTTTGTTACCTTGGTGAGAACACCATATATCTAAATCATTCTCTGTTACTAACATATTTCAAAGATCTTCTATCTTAATTATTGTATTTATCAACATTTCATTTCAAGGCACTGGCAAGCCTCTACTTGTAAGATCCTTGACTGATGAAAGCCACAGTTTAACTTTGGATAACTTCCTCAGATAGATGTTGCTCTGCAAATCTTAAGTGTCAAGTATCTCTAATTAGAAACCATCAGCCTACATCTTATCTATGATAATGATGTCCTCAGTAGGCTCACAATAAGTGTGCCTTAAGGGCCAACTGATTTAGAGAATAGCTAAACTAAATTTTCTGTTCTGGCTTTCCACCTAAAAAATGATGGAAGCAAGAGAAGGTACTGGGATAAGCACATATTGAAAAGCCACAGAGGTTAAAAACTGGTATGTGTAGAGTCTTGCAATAGCAACTATTTAGGATGAGATAGCATGGGTAGATAGACAGGCTGAACAGATAGGGGAGGGAAAATGGGAGCAAACCCTTAAATATATGTAGGTTTGGCAGAGAATATTTGCACATGTGTATTTATCTTTGCTGAAAATATATCTGTGAATGTGGTGGAGCATATGGAGAGCAATGTTTTGAAACCTCCTTACAGATTCTGATGGATTGAGCCCTGGGCCTGGGGATTCAGGACCATCGTTTTACAGGACACTAAGGTCAATTGGCATAACAGTCCACAATGACAACGTCCTTCAATCTACTTCAAACTGCGGACTCTTTAGATAGCAGCCCAAGGCAGAACAACTATGCAACCGGGGTTCCGGAAACAACTTTGGGATGAGTCGGTCACAAGGGAAATCAAATGATAAGATATTCTGTTTTAACCTAACTATATCTGCCATAACTGACGTTACAATGCTCTCTGGATAGAAAGTACTTTTTCACATTAAATGGTTTGGTTTGTCAGATATGTGAAAAGCAAAGTCTCATGCAAAGCATGCTGTCGCCTCTTAGTCTGATAAGTGGCCACAGACATATTTGAGTGTTTGCCTTTGCAATGCACTGTACAATCTCTTTCATAGCTTGGTTCCTTTCATTATCCATGTGAATTACTTAAAATTCTAGTTTTGCAACATTTAACAAAGCTGCCCTATTTGGTAGCCCCTCTGGTCTCTGAATTTGATATGACTTGGAGCTTGTTTTCCCACATTTCAATTCTACCCAAAATATTTTGTTACCCTACAGAGGATTGATATACTAAATTGTCTTCTGTCATAAAACAAAATAAGAATCAAACCATTCGGCACTCCGAAAAATGGAACAGCCTTCTCTCCTCTCCTCTACGTTTTCATTCTCTCAGTGCTGAGCTACTTGAAATGAACTCAAACTCAATATTTCCAGGAGACCGGTATGTGTGGAAATGCTTCATGAACAAAATATAAAATGATTTTAAAATATCAGATTAAATAGAGAAAAATTAAGGTTCTAATTACAAGATTTCTCAGAATCTTAGCATATTGATATTTATTGTAAGCTTCCAAGAGAGTTTCTAAACTTTATGTGACTATGAAATTTTTCATATGTTCAAGGTGAGAAATTAATTTTGTCTCAGCTCTTTCCAAAACTTGTTTGTAAAAGTATAATATACTTTGATAGTCTTTATCATTTCAAAGACTCACCTCTGTCTAACAAAATGTATATTTTACTTTTATAGTATATTGATAACAATTGTCAGAAATGTCTTCTGAACTAGAAAAAAAAGGCATTAGTGGTCTTGTCAAAACTTAATTCGTAACATCACAGTAGTATCTCTTCCTCTGATCTTCACTTTGTTTTCTCTATTATGATTTTCCCTGTATCTGTGCAGTTTCTTCTCAATCTTTTTGGTCGACTTGTTTTCTGTTAAACTTTTGCTATTCTCAAAAGATCTTTATTGCATGGATTATCTAATGTCCTCTTGTGATTTTTTTAAACAACTGATATTCTCAAGCAGTCCTGGGGGCAATGTCAAGTAAGCACTAGACTACTAACTGCAAGGCAAACTGTTCAAACCCTCGATTTGCTCTTTGGGAGAATGGTAAGGCTGTCCTCTCATTTTAAGATTTACAAAGCCTCAAAAGCCTCAGGTCTCTGACGACATCAGCTCAGTGGCAGCTTGCTTTGTGGATTTTTATAATCTCAAGAGAGTAACATCACTAGCCCCTAATTTTCCCTCTCTGTGATTCACAGATACAGCTTAATTTTATTATCACTTACCATTCGTTGTTGTCCTTAGGTGCTGCTGAGTAGATATTTGAGTTCTAGCCTTCCCGCGGGGCAGGTTGGAATAGACCCACAGAGTTGTCTAGGCCACAATGTGACCAAGCCTTTCTCCCGCGGAAGTGCTGCCTGGCTTCAAACCACCCAGCTTTTGGTTAAAATCTGCCTAACAGCACTTAGCTATTGAGCCACCAGGGCTCTCTCATTTCCACAGCCATTCAGAAAGAGCTTGCGAGACGGAAAGGAAAGAACAGCAAAGGTAATGGGATTTCTCGTGCCAGGAGGTGTCAGGATGGGGGTCCACTAGAAAGAGTGAGGCCGGAAGTAGCAATCACGCCTTCGTCCCTGCTCCTTGTCCTCCACAATACAGCACCACGAACAAGGAGTCACAAATTTGAAACAGAATTTTTTCATTTTATGCACTCATGAACTAGGAGGAAGGTGAGGGTAAGCTAAAGGTAGATAGATAGGTAGTCCGAGTCAAAAAGGATCCAAGTCCCTCAGGCAATGTCTCTATGCAGAGATCTCCAAATGTAGCACCCAGGCTGTGCCTGAAGTTAGTCACTGCAACTCCCTGCAGAAAAACGGAATGCATCGACGGTGTACCCGTTCTGGTCTTCAGAGGGCAGCTTCTCTCATGAGGCTTTCAGACAAAGGCTAGTAATGGCATACATTTAGTCCTAAAAGATCTCACGTAAACAGACTCCTCTTGGAGTCCACTTTAAAAAAAGCCTCATTATTCTCTCTCCCTCACATGAGTTAATATTATCTTGATTTGGGTTGATATATTCTAATGTCTCTGTTTCTAAGATCATATATATTGGTTTATATGGAAAGTACACTTTTGATTCTAGCTTATTTTCTCAATATTCTATTTCTGAATCTTTTTTTTTCACTTTCTTGCCTTAAACTATTTTATATTTATATTATTGTGTTATATGCTACTGTTTGAGTGCATCATAATTTATTCATTTCATTTTTAAAAGACACTTGAACTGTTTTAAATATTTTTGTGTCTATTGGTACAAGAGGACTTGAAGCATGTACTGATGAAAATCATATCGTTCCTAGCAAGAATCACTTTGAGGACTAGGGTGCCCCTAACACAAGACATGGAATTTCAATGACTTCATTTGCATATTCATTGCTGGACAATTATTAAAGAAGACTTAAGAAAAATGAAGCATTTGAATTATGGTGTTGGAGAAGAATGTTGGAAGTACCATGAACTTCCAGAAAAACAAACACATCTGCCCTGGACCTTGTACAACCAGGAGGCTCCTTCAAAGGAAGGCTGGCAAAGAGTTTGTCTCATGCATTTGGACATAGTATCAAGAGGACTAGTCCCTGTAGAAGAACATCAGACTTGATGAAGTCGAGGATCAGCAAAATGAGGGGCACCCTCTAGGAGATGGAAGGACCCTGTAGCTGCAACAATGGGATTAAACAACAGAACAATAATGAGCATGGTGCAGGACAAAACAGTGTTTTGTTCAGTTGTACGGGGGATCCTGAGTCTGAATCGACTTGACAATCCCTAACAACAGCCAAACTCACGCTCCTGTGTACTGGTGGGTTGTATACCTAAAATTGATTTGATTTTTTATAGGCCAAATATGTTTTCAACTTTTATGGATAATGACAAGCTGTTTACCATAATCATTTACCGATTTACTGCTCCCTGCTCCCCATAATAACTGTGTTAGCTTGTATTGTTGTTTTCTCCTTTTTACTACATATCCCCAACAACTATTGGGGTTGCCTGTCCAAATATAAATGAATTTTGAAATGATCTCTTTTTGTTGTTCCCTTTTTATAGGGCCATGTCTAAAGAGCAGATTATCTATGATGTCAATCATTTGAACTTTGTTCAAGATTGTTAAATGGCCTAACATATTTCCAGTTTTATACAAGCTCCGTATGTGCATTCCAGCGCATATTCTGTAGTCATTGGGCAAATTGCTTTAAAAACATTGTCATACACAAACATACATAAATTACATTGTATAAGTTATGAAGCCACCACTTGTCGGTCGGTTTGTTATACTCTGGTAGCTTGTGTGTTGCTGTAATACTGGAAGCTATGTCACTGATATTTCAAAAGTCACCAGGGTCGCCCAAAATGAACGGGTTTCAGTGGAGCTTCCAGACAATGAAGAAAGCTAAGAAGAGACAAAGAAGAAAGACTTAATGCCCTACTTCAGAGGAAGAAGCCCCTGAAAACTTTATGCATAGCTTTGAAATATTTTCAAATACTGAAACCCTAAACAAAGGAGGCAGAACATCGTCAGAGATACTGCCAGAAGATTAACTCCTTAGGTCCGAGGGCACTACTCAAAATGTGACTGACTGTAGAGAAGCTGAGTTCCGGAAGGGAGTCGAGCATGGTGACCTGAGTCAAGTAAGATCTGCACCGGTGGAATCTTCAGGCTCCTCCTTTGCTGCTGGAGCAGCACTCGAGGCAAAGATTAGCAACTGCAAACGTGTTCTAATGATTGCAACTTAGAATGTGTGAAATGTGAATTTAGAAAAATTGGAAGTGGGCAAAATTGGAAATTGTTAAAAAAAAAAGTGGAATGCATGAAGGTCAATATCCTAGGCATGCGGGAGCTGAAACTGACTGGTATTGGTGATTTTTGAATCAAAACATCATAGGATTTACTATGCTGGGGAATGAAACAATCGAGAGGAATGGTATGGCATTCATTGGCAGAAAGGATCTTGATAAATCAATCATGAAGTACAATACTATTTGTAATAGGATTAATCTATTAAAATCTGATCAATACAACTAGCATTCAAATATATGCACCAATCAAAAACCCTAGTGATGAAGAAATTAGAGTTCTACCAATGGCTTCAGTTGGAAATTGATCAAACTTGCCATCAAGAGATATTGATAATTATTGGTGACTGGAAGGCAAAAGTTGGAAACAAAAAGGAAGGTACAGTAGTTGGAACATATACATTTGTTGATCAAAATGAAGCTGGAGATCACATGGTAGAAGTTTGAAAAAGCAATGACTTATTCATTGCAAATACTTTCATTGCAATGACATGTTCATTGCAAATGTTTTCAACAACACAAAAGGAGACTATACACATGAACCTCCGCAGACAGAATACACCGAAATCAAATGGACAACATCTTTGGGGAGACATGATGGAGAAGATCAATATCAATAGCTAAAACCAGACCAGAGACTGACTGTGGAACAGAAGATCAATTTCTTGTATGTAAATGCAGCATAAAGCTGAAGAAAATTAAAACAAGTCCATGAGAGCCAAAATGCAACCTTGCATCTGTCTTATCTCAATTTTGAGACCATTTCAAGAACAGACTTGATACATTAAGTGCCAATGATAGAATACCTAATGAGTTGTGGGAGAACTTCAAGACCATCATTTCTGAAGGAAGTAAAAGGTCATAAAAAGAAAGGAAAAAAGAAGAGACCAAAGTGGATGTCAGAAGTGACTCTGATACTTGCTATTAGTCATAGAGCAGCTAAAGAAATGTAAGAAAGGATGAATTGAAGGAGGCTGAAAAGAATTTATCAAAGAACAGCTTGAGAGGATAAAGCCAAATATAACAAAATGTGCAAGGACCTTGAACTAGAAAGCCAAAATGGAAGAACATGCTCAGCATCTCTGACACTGAAAGAACTGAAGAACGAATTCAAGCCTTGAATTGCAATAAGGGAAAGATTCTGTAGGCAAAATGCTGAACGATTCAGGAAGCATCAAGAGAAGATGGAAAGAATTGATAAAGTCCCTGTACCAAACAGAACTAGTTGACATTCCATAATTTCAGAAGATAGCATATGAGAAAAAAATCAATGGTGCTGAAGGAAGAAGTTCAAATTGCACTAAATGCATTAGCCCAAAACAAGGCTCTATGAATTGATGGATGCCCACTGAAATGTTTTAACTAGCTAAGGAAGCATTGGAAGCATTCACTTGTCTGTGCCAGGAAATTTGGAAGACAGCTACTTGTCCAACTGACTGGAAGAGATCCATATTTGTACCCATTGCAAGCAAAGGTGACCCAACAGAATGCTCAAACTATAGAATTATATTATTGATATCACAGGCAAATAAAGTTTTGTTTAAAATTATTAAACAAGAGTGACAACAGTAGGTTGGCATGGGACTGCCAGAACTTCAGGCTAGATTCAGATGAGAACTCAGAACAAGTGATATCTTGCTGATGTCAGATGGATTTTGGTTTAGTGCAGAGAATACCAGAAAAATGTATTTTACCTGTGTCTTATTGACTATGCACAGCCATTCAATTATGTGGACCATAAAAACAAAATCAACAAACAAAAAAACCTGTGGATAACCTTAAGAAGAAATTGTGTACATTTGGAACTTGTACAAGGATCAAGAGGTAGTTGTGTGACCAGAACAAGGGCAGGCACCATGGTTTAAAGTCAGGAAAAGTGTGTGTCAAGGTTTGTGGTAGTTATATAATCTGTTGTCAATTTGAGACTTAAGAGTGAGGGGTGGGGTTTAGCCCGTCAATCAGGTCACAGCTTGATAACCTCATTTGGAGGCACTAAGGAGATAAATAACTGGCTGGAGGCAGGACACACGCTCACTCCTTACAAGACATTATGGACAAAGAGCCACATGGAGCTATGCTGATGGCAGCCAGAGCCCTGGAAGCTGGAGGAGCCACGTGGAGATCCCTGACAGTGCTGAGTTGCTTCTACTCCCACTGGATCCACAAGACTTTCCACCCACTGGCCCGTGATCTTCTTGAATTCAGCATTATCGCATGGCTGCGTGAGTCTAAAGAAGAATTTATGGACTAATATTGGATTATTGGACTTGATCTGGATTGGGCTGGGATGTTTTCTTAATGTATAATTATTCTTTATATAAAGCTCTTTCTTATACACATATGTCTATGGATTTGTTTCTCTACTCTACCCAGACTAACACATTATGGAACCTTGGGAATGGGGTTCTAGGAAACAAATAGTGGATGTGGAGAGTGGATGCTTGTTTGACCTCTGCCTCGTTGTAGTTTTTCTTCTTTGGCTAGCCAGAGGTCAGATATGGCCATGTGGTTTACTGCATTATTTTCCGTAAAGAATATGGTAAGTTAAAGTTTGATTATTTTGTTTGGTTGTTGTCTTTGGCTTTTCCAGTTTGAGATGATGAATTGTTAAAGTATATTTTGAGCTCAGTGGTAGAAATCTCCCTTGAATTTCTCAGAAACCATGCTGCTTAGGGAAAAATGGCTGACAGACCATCAAAATGGCTGACAGAAAGGCTGGTTCTGGCTTGATGTTGTCAGAAGCCTAATCACATATTTTGTATCAATAGAATAGTTTAGATAAGGATTAAGATAAAATGGATAAAGATTGAACTTGACTGTTTTAAGAATTGAGTTTGGTATCTGATTCTGCTTTGATTATACTGATTTCTTCTGCTTATTATTGATATACTCATTGATAGAAATGATTATTGGGAAGTATGAAAATAGAGAGGTTGCAAGCCCACTTGTCTTCAGCCAATAAAAGTGGATCTTTAAATGGGTTAGGACATGCCTGCAAGAAAGTCTCTGAATAGATATGCCCCACCAGTGCTTTGGAGTACTCAGGACATTTGCATTCTAAGACACTTGCCCAGGGGACCATTAACAGACTGAAGTAAAAAGGAACTCTTTGGCTTTTTGAATTTTTAGCTAGTGGTTAGTGCCTAAAGCTGAAAAAAAAATCTGGAACTGTGAAGAAAACTCCTCTCTGGGGCTGAACGTTAAAGGGATCCTGTGGCAGCCCTGAAATGCTTGTAGATTACCACCTGGATCCACTTGTTGAGTGGAAGTGGGAGAAAAGCAGCAATAGAGAAAAGGGTTAAGTCTGGCCACTTGTACCCATGGACTTGGTTTACAGGTTTACAGGAGAAGATGAGAGTGTGTTGACTTGTCTGGAGTTCATGACCTAGCACAAGGGGGCTAGGCTTGTTGGGAATTTGTGATAGGCACCCTGGTGAGACTAAGTGAAGCAGCCCACATTAAGATGACCAGAATATGACCAGATGAAAAGAAGATTTTTCAGCCTGTGAACTGGAACATATTGCTGCAGATTTTTGTGGATGGCGTGTCCTGATTTGACTTGGCTTATGGATGTGGAATTCACAACTGTTCCAACTGGAATGAAGATTCTTCACATCAAGGAATTTGATTATCTCCTCAGAGCACTGGGTTGATATAAGTGGACAGTGTAGAAATTGGATACCCAAAAGGGTGGATAAAGACATGGAGAGGCTGGCTTACAAACTTTCATATGAGGGGGAATATATTCATAGTAATATAATTATAGTATTAAAGTGTAGGTGTTACTTAACTGCAATTGTTAGGCATAGAATATTGTTGTGATGTTCATTTACATAATATTATGTTTAAATTAGGGTGGCACATATTGAATGGCAGGCATTTTACTTTTATCTTGTTAAGTACAGATATGATTTTATTATTGTTTGTTTGAAAATTATATATGGCTAAAGAGTTGTGGGCAAGTGTCAAATTAACAAGGGGTGGTCTGTGGTAGTTACACAATCTGTTGTCAATTTGAGACTTAGAGTGAAGGGGTGGAGTTTAGCCTGTCAATCAGGTTGCAGCTTGATGACCTCATTTGGAGGTGCTAAGGAGATAGATAGCTCACTGGATGCAGGGCACATGCTCACTCTCTGTGAGACATTATGGACAACAAGCCACATGGTGCTATGCTGATGGCAGTCAGAGTCCTGGGAGCTGGAAAAGCCACATGGAGACCCCAGCCAGTGCTAAGATGCTTCCACTGCCACTAGATCCACAAAACTTTCCATTCACTGGCCTGTGATCTTCCTGCATTCAGCATCATTGTATTTTCTGTGTGAGTCTAAAGAGGAATTTATGGACTAGTATTCGATATGTGGACTAATATGGACTATTGAACATGATCTTGACTGGGCTGGGATTTTTCTTAATGTACTTTTTATATAAAGCTCTTTCTTATACATGTATGAGTGTTTGTGAATTTCTCTTGTCTACCCAGACTAACACAGGGTTGTATCCTCTTCACATCCTTGTTCTATCTGTTTGCTGAGCAAATCAGCCGAGAAACTGGATTATAAGAAGAAGAATGTGGCATCAGGATTAGGAGAAGACTTATTAACAACCTGCATTATGCAGATGACACAACTTGCTTGCTGAAAGTAAGAAGGAATTAAAGCATTTGCTGAAGATAACGAATTTTAGCCTTCCATATGGATTACAACTCCATGTAAGAAGAGCAAAATGCTCCCAACTGGATCAATATGTAATGTCTGGATAAACAGAGAAAAGTTTGAAGTTGTCAAGGATTTTTGTCTTACTTAGATCCGCAATCAATGCTTATGGAAGCAGCAGTCAAGAGATCAAAAACGTATTGCATTAGGTAAATCTGCTTCACAAGACCTCTTTAGAGTATTGAAAAGCAAGGAAGTTACTTTAAGGATGAAAGTACACATGACCCAAGTCACAGTATTCTCCATTGCATCATGTTCATGTGGATGTTGGGCATTGAATAAGGAAGATCTTAGAAGAATAAATGCATTTGAGTTGTGGCACTGGAGGAGAATACTGAAAGGACCATAGACTATGGAAAGGGCAATCTGATCTGGATTGTAAGATGTACACCCAGAGTGCTCTTTAGAGGCAAGGATGGAAAGACTTTGTCTTGCAGACATTGGACATACTGTAAGGAGAGACTAGGCTTGGAGAAGGACATTGTGTTCGCTAAGTAGAAGATCAGCAAACAAGAGGAAGGACCTTAGGGAGTTTCATTGACACAGTGGCGGCATCAATGAGCTCAGGAATAGGAACAATTTGAGGATGGCACAGGACTGCATAATATTTCATTCTGTTGTACATAGGGTTGCTATGGGTCAGAGATTTCTCTATGGCCCTTAACAACAAGGGATTAAGAATGTGTAAAATCTTACTCAACATTTATTGACTTGCCTGTTTCTCCCTTTAATTTAGTAAATTTTCACTTCATATATTTTGATGGAATATTATTCACACAAATCTAAAATTTGTATATGTTATTAGTAAATTGAATTGTAAAATAATTTCTTTTATAAACATTAATCCAAGACTGCTCCCAATGAGTTGGATGTCCCAAATGTCCAAACTTTTCCAAAACGCTGTTCCACTCCATTATCCCTGATATCAGTCACATTACCTCACTTAATCTTGTTTCTCATGCCCTACAGTGATACAATTTGCTACAACATCTCACAGGACTCAAGAACCAGTACGGGAATGATTCACATGGTTGGGGAGGATGCTAAATCCTAAATCTGAAGTTCAGATGTCAGTCTGGAGCATCTGACTCATTCACGGGGCTATGGAAGCTGGTGAATAAGGTCAAGTGATAGTTTGTCTAGAACGATTTGTCAGTTCTTCTAGCAGTCCTTGTTAATTTCCAATGAATTGATTGTTCTTTGGTCTTTCTTGTTTAATGTTCACCTTTCAGATGTAAATTAGGTGATTAGATAAGAGTGTCTGCTCCTGTAAAGCGCTACAGCTTTGGAAGCCCTGTATAAGATTTAGTTTATAATGTGTTAGAAGCCAGATAATGGTTGCTCTGCTAATCAAATGTCAGCAGTTTGAACCTATTAGCTATTCCAAGGGAGGGAGATGAGGCAGTTTGTTTCCATAAAGATTTACAGTCTATAGCAGAAAAAAGAAGCAAACAAACTTAACTCTCAAGTTCATTTCAATCCATAGCAATCCAAGAGGACAAATTAGAACTGCTACTTAAGATTTCTGAGACTAAATTTTTACAGGAGCAGACAGCCTCATCTTTCTCCTATAGAGCAACTGGCAGATTTGAACAGCTGACCTTACTGTGAATGGTTCAGTGTTTAATGCATTGCACAAACAGGACTTCTTGGAAACCCTATGGAGTAGTTCTAAACTGTCCTATAGTGTTCATGATGAGTCACATTTTTAAAACTACATCTTCCAGTTCACTAATTATTTGTTTAAAATTCCTTAGAAAATTTAACCCCATCCATTTATATATTTTTAAAATATCAGCTGAATTTTACTTCTATTCATATTTTTCATTCTCAGCCCCTTTGATCATTTAAATAACTTTCTGCTGTTTTCTTTTTATATTTGAAAATATTTATTGTATATCCTGAGGGGGGAGGAATAAATGTCTGCTGTGATAGTTAAATTATATGTCAACTTGGGTGGGCCCAGATTGTCATATCAGGTCATTATATGATCTAACAGAGGGAGGTTAACTCCATGAGGGGATCTTCTGTGAATCAGCCAAGCAGTTATGGAAAGAATAGGCCTATTTAATCTGGTCATAGCCTTGATATGATGAGGAGGTTTTCATTGAAGGCATAGTCTACTCAGAAGCTAGCTGACTTCTATTACTAGATTGTGTCCTGCATCTGGCATGTCAACCCCTTGTTACGTTGCTTACAAATCTCAGACGTCATCAGCCAGCTGCCAACCTTTGATTCATTCAACCAATCACAGATTCATTCGGATCAGCATCCACCAGCCTGCTTCGTCTTCTTGCTTCATGTTCATCAGCCCTTGCAGCTAGCTATAGGATCAGAAGAAGCCTTCCTCTTAGATCAGATTCATGGACTTGAACCAGATTGCACTTACCCAGTTCTATACTATTGTGAGCCATTTATTGACATCAGTCTCTTTCTATGTCCATACAGGGGTCATTGGTTTTGCTTCTCAAGATAACACAGTGTGTCCCCACCCCCAGCCAGTCCTGGGGTTTGGGGGCTTAGCTTAAGGGGAGTCCTTCTGGAACATGGGGGTACAGTGAATGGTGTGACCCTTTGCCTGGGCATGCCCACACTGTAAGGGATGCTGGGCCCCTCTAGGATTTCCTGTATGGGCTCCAATGAATTTCTTTTCTTCCCTTTTGCCTAAAAAAAAATATAATCAAGTGTAGCACATTAATGCAATCCACATGGCATGAGTTCAGTCTCAAAAAATGAATGAAAGAACTGAAATATGGTTACAAATTCTCATTAATTTTTTATTCCTTTTATTCAGTGTGGAGGTTGTACATTAGAAAATTGTGCTTATTTTATACTGGTTTCTTTATCTTTTTTTCTGATTTCATAGCTCCATGAATTCCTGATTTTGAATTTGGGCAATGCAGATCCCCAGTAGATTATTCACCTTGCATATTTCCCCTATATTTTGAAAGATTTCAATAAGACATTTGTTCAGGTTAATACTTCTATACTCCTATTATTCTTTTCAGAAATAGTTGAGACAAACCTAATTCAACAAGCATCATTTGACATCTTCACTGTGAAGGTAGAATTGATCACTTCTAATTTTAGACCCTCACTGAATCCAATGCCTCTTGAAAAATTGAACTATCATGTCTTTGAGAGCTTCTTGTTCTATACATTGATTCCTCTAAGAGTCTACAGACTTCTGGAATCGAGGCTGTGTGTACTTTGTTGTTTTATACTCACAACATTAAGCATCACTCTTAGCCCATAAGATTTGTGAGTGGCTAGAGCGTCCAAATTAAATGTAGAAATAACTTTGGATTTTGTTTTAAACAGATCATTATATTGGGTTTCCAGGGTACTTATCTCTTTCTTTTAAAAATCACTTACCAATTTAAAAAGAAAAGCAATTTGACTAGAAATCTGGTCTAGATTCTTTAGCATTAGAATAATTATTCAATTAACAAAATTTTCTGAAGTATCGTTTACATATCAGACTGTACAGTGTTGCAGCCTTACAGAAGTCATCATTATAAATCATGTCTTACGGTGTGAATCGAAACCATGATGCTTTTCTTTTCATTTTCATTACTCATTCCTCTGACCCTTCGGTGAAAACGAGGGCAGCTCTTATGATTTCACTGTCGTGCTCAGATGGAAAAAGTGCCTGCTGTCCCATCTGATCACAAGTGTATTTCAGGAGTAGCTGAATCTACAAATTTCACTTGCATGGAATGCTTTCTTTTTAATCTACAAGCAGGGGAGCAGTCTTGACTGCCTTCCTATACATTTACTCAACTAGATCAGTGGTTCTCAACCGTCCTCATGCCACGGCCCTTTCATACAGCTCCTCATGTGGTGGTGACCCCCAACCAACAAATTATTTTTGTTGCTACTTCATCATTTTGCTACTGTTATGAAAAGGGTCGCGACCCACAGGTTGAGAATCGCTGTACTCAATCTTTTTGCCACTGGGTTTCCTGCAACTTTTCTCCAAATAACAAAGTCAGAAATGTCTCCGATGAGTATTTAGGTTGCAAACTATTGGCTTCCATTGCTCGTGGCAAATGTTAAAAAATGATATATGGTTTTTTCCTCGGAGCATTTTAGGAATTCACTGGGACACTCCTTGTATTAGAGTGGGTTCCCTAGGGAAGCGAAGCCAGTGGCAGGTATCCATATACAGATATAATTATATACTTATCGTTATATCTAGAAAAGGAGTTTGATATCAAGAAAATGGCTCAAACACTTGTGGAAGTGGTTAAGTCCAGTTTGGTTTGATTGCATGGGTCAGATGCTGAACTGGACACTTTTCCTGACTGTGCTGCTGCAGAGATGATAAGCCCCTGGAAGCATGCAGTTGGACCAGGAATCCGGGAAGCCCCAGGTTCAGAGACAGAGGCCAATGCAGATGACTCTAAGGTCAGCAAGGCAGACTCACAGCTTTTCTTGACACTAGGTAGCAACCTGGGTTCAAGGCTGGAGAGTCAAAGAACATAAGGTTAGCATGCAATAAGGCAGGGAGTTCCCCAGTTCACAGGACACATGATGGGACCAGCAAGAAGAAAGCTAGTTTTCACGCACTATCAATGATGCAGGAGTAGGCCACAAACCAGATTAAATTTCCTTCCAACTGAACAAGGCTTATGACCTGATTAATGAGGTCTCACTCCAAAACAGTTTTTTCCACAATGATTTGGCTGCTCACAGCAGAGCCCCCCCATGGAGTTGATTACTTATGGTAGCTCACATCACAACGATGCCTGTTTGCTGCCTGGGCCCAGATAGCCTGAAATGCTCTACAGAGACTACCTGGCGGCCCTCAAGACTTGAAGGACTGCCAGTGTCTCACAACTCTCTCACAGAGTGAGTTGCACTGAGCAATTTGTACTGCTTTATTATTTAACTGTTTAGTTCTTGTGTTATATAACTATCTATCTGTGTGTATATATATATATATATATATATATACAATATATATCTGTATATCTGTATATATACTGTATATATCTGTATATATATATACACTGTATACATCTGTATATATATACTGTGTGTATATATATATACTGTATATATATAGTGGGCCACTCAAAGTAATGGGGAGTAGTAGTATTCCCATTTCCACCCCTTGGTTCATGGACCTGCTTCTCCTGCCTATTGAAGGAACAGCAACATATAGTGGATGCTGGTTTAAAGCTTCTAGTACCGCAGACTTGCAAAGTATCCCCACCTAACTGGTCCTATAATTATGTCTTTAGAAGGCAATTCCAACATTCTATGAAGCCAACTGCCCTAAAATGATGGAGAACACAGCCAACCCGGTGGATTTCATGAGAATGGGCCCATTACCACACTTTATTTGCAGTGAAATAAGGCCCTCGACCCAAGACAGTCCTGTGCGGGATATCATGCCAGTGGATGAGACAGCCTGTACGTCCATGAATGCATCACATGCAGGGAAGGACATTCTGTATTGTGAGAGTGTCTATTTCAGTGAGGACCAAACGCTACTCTTTTCATGATGGAAGTTGTCCTATGTAATCAGCCTGCTCCCAGTTTATCTTTGCTGGGTCTCTCTGGGGAAGTGTCCTATATCTTGACTTCAATGATGGTCTGGCAGATTGGACATGCAGCAGTGGCAGTAGCCTTGGTGAGCCCATGTACAATCTCTGGCTGGCACCAAGGATACTTTGTTCAGGAGTCCATTTGGAAATGATAGGAATGGGTGGGAAAAGAAGGGCTGATTTCTACAGAATGTGTCATCCTGTTAACTTGATTGTTAAAATCTTCCTCTGCAAATGTAACCCTTGGGTAAGCATTCACGTGAGATGCAGGTAGATCTCTTTTGTTGCCCCATTCAGAGAGGTCTATTCCCCACACATCCTTGTCACCAATTTTCCAATCATGCTCTTTCCACGTCCCTGATCTTGTAGCCAAACCATTCACCACAGATCATGAATCAATATACAGTCTTACATCTGGTTGTTTCTCCTGAATGAACAAACAATTGAACTTCTCTAATTTCTGCCCATTGTGGGGGGTTTCCCTTCACCAAACAGTAAGGCAAGTCCCTGAGCTGGATGTAGGATACAGAGCAGCAAGAAGTGTGCTAGCTACAATGCAGTGTCAATTTATATAGCAGTGGTCCCATCCCCAATGAAGCTTTCTTCCAGTTATATCAGGGCCATGACTTTATTAAGGGGGTGGCACTCCATCCTAATCTCCCCACACCTACTTGATTATTCACAGCGGAGCCAATTATGGAATTATATTAAATCACATCATGGATGAGACTACAATAGTCAAACTGAGAATTCTGACCCAGCCAGCTCCTGTATTATTATCATATAGCCACACTTTATTTTTGGAAAATACACTTTTAAATTACCTAATACAATGCATCTTTTTATCTCTTGACTACTGTTTTCATAAACATTGATTGTGGTTCCAAGTAAAACAAAATCTTTGACAAAGTCAATCTTTTCTCCGTTTATAATGATGTTGCCTACTGGTCTAGTTGTAATGATTTGGGTTTTCTTAGCATCAAGTTGTAATCCATACTGAAGGCTACAATCTTGATTTTCATCAAGAAGTGATTTAAGCCCTCTTCACTTTCAGCAAACAACGTTGTATCATCTGCATATCTCAGGTTGTTAATAAGTCTTGTTACAATCCATATGTCACATACTTCTTCATAAAATCCATCTTCTCTAATTATTTGCTAAGCATACAATTTGAGTAAGTATGGTAAGAAGATACATACCTTTTCTGACTTTACACCAAACAGTATGCGTTTGCTCTGTTCTCACAACTGCCTCAGGATCTATGTAAAGGTTTCACATGAGTACAATGGAGTACACTGGGAATCCCATGTAAAGGTTTCACATGAGTACAATGGAGTACACTGGGAATCCCATTCTTATCAAGGCTATCTGTGATTTTTATAGTCCATACAGTTGAATGCCTATGCACAGTCAATAAAACATGAGCAAATATCTTTGTGGGATTCTTTTTTCAGCCACTGTCCATCTGGTATCAGTAATGATATCCCTTGTTTCACATCCTTGTCTGAATCTGGCGTGAATCTCGGGCAGCTCCTTGTTGGTGTACTGCTGCAACTATTATTGGATGATCTTCAGCAAAATTTAATTACATGGGATACTAATGATATTGTTCCATATATTTAGCATTCTTCGGGGTTACCTTTTTACCAAATGGATACACATATGGGTCTCTTTCAGTCAGTTGACCAAGTAGCTGTCTTCTAAATTTCCTGGAATAGACAAATACATGCTTTCAGTACTTCATCAGCCTGCTGAAACATTTCAATTGGTATTCCATCAATTCATGGGACCTTGTTTGTGGCTAATTTTTTAAGTGTAGCTTGAAATCTTTTCTTTAGTACCATTGGTTCTCGCTTCTGTGCTACCTCCTGAAAGGGTGGAATGCTGGCTACTTCTTTTTTGTACAGTAATGCTGTGCAGTTGTTCCCATCTCCTTTTGATGTTTCCTGCATCATTTAATATTTTGCCTATGGAATTTTTAAAGATTGGAACGCATAGCTTGATTTCAAAACATTTCTTTTCTTGATTATTTTCAGTTTCAGATGTGCTGAGAATGTTCTTTTTGGGTTTACTAACTCTAGGTCTTTGTATATTTCATTATAAAATTTACCTTCTGAAACTGCTCTTTGAAATTTTCTGTTCAGCTCATGGATTTCATAATTTCTTCCACATGCCTTAGCTACTCTATGACTAAGAGCAAATTTCAGAGCCTTTTCTGACATCTATTTTGATCTTTCCATTATTTTCTCATTCTTTAATGACATTTTTCTTTCTTTGTGTCTGATGTCTCTGATGTCACCTCACGGGTTATCAGGTCTTCTGTCATTAGTGCTCCATGAGTCAAGTCTGCTCTCAAGATGTTCTCAAAATGCAAGTGGTATAGGCTCAATGTCATATGTTGGCTCTTGTGACCTTGTTTTAATTTTCTTCAGCTTCATCTTGAGCTTACATGTGAGCAGTAGATGGTCTATTCTGCAACAGGTTTAATTTCTAAATTACATTTTCCATTAGATTACATTTATAGATTGCACAATTAGAACCTAAATAACCTTGGGGTTTTTTATTCAGCCTACTACATGACTAGCATACTTACTAGTTTATTAACTCTTCTGAACCTCCCTGAAGTAAATTTTTGAAAAGGTAAAATTCAATCAACTGAATTTAGAAAGAAAAAATGAAATTCTCAAACGATGCCAAAAAAGTAACTTCATGGTAAATGAAGAAACTATTGAAGTTGTCAAGGATTTCACTTTATGTGGATCCACAATCAAAATCACTGGAAATATTGGTGAAGAAATCAAACAATGTTTTGCTATGGTAAATTTACTGCAAAATACCTATTCAAAATATTAACAACAAATGTATCATTTTGAAGACGAAGGTGAATCTGACTCAGCCAAGATATTCTCAATGGTCTCATATGGTTCTTTATCAGGCTGCTAGCAAGATCATCAGTTCATGGGTGCTGATCCACGGGAGAAAGCTGAGGCTTTCTGATTCTGTAAAGTGTTCGTCTTTGGAAACCCACCGGGAAGTCCAACCCTGTCCTATAGGGTCTCTGGGAGTAAGCATTGCCTGGATGGACGTTAGTTCGTTTTTCTTGCATATACACACGAGAGGGAGGCAAGGCATAATGAAGACTGATGAAGGATGTATGGCTTCGAATTTTGTTATCAAGTAAGGTTAAATATATCATGCGCTGCCAAAAAAAATCCCAACAATTTTGTCTTGGAAGAAGTAATCTAGAATGTTCCTTTAGAAGCAATGTTGGTTAGACTTCATCTCACTCACTTTAGACATATTATCAGGGGATACCATTCCCTGAAAGAGACAGCGTTCTTGTTAAGGAGAGGTTCAGAGAAAAAGAGGCAGACCCTCAATGATATGGACTGACTGAAGCAATGGACTCAAACATACAACTAGTCATCAGGATGGCCTAGGACTGGATAGCGTGTTGTTCTGTTGTAAATGGGGTCCCTAGCAGTTGGAATGAACTACATGACACCTAACAACATGGTATCACCTGGAAAGGTACAGAAATCCTTGAGTGGTTGACATAATAGTAGGTAAATGCGAAAGGGTTAGAGGATATTTGTGATTGTTTATATGAAAGGTTTTAGTGCCTTAATTAAGACAGTGACAGTACGAATAAAGTAGAGATTCTCTGTAAAGAATTTGTTCTACAACTGATCATGAGTGGAAAGAGAAAAGCAGAAATTAAGATGTATTCTTAAATTTCCACCTATCAATTATATCTAGCTGATAATAAATTCTCAAAGCTAAACTCACTGCCCTTGAGTCGATTCCAACTCAGTGCAGCCTTACAGGACGAGACAGAACTTCCCTTGTGAGTTTCTGAGGCCGTATTTCTTTGTGGGAATTTAAAGCACCATCTTTCTACCTCAGAGCAGTCAGTGGTTTTTAAACTGCAGACCTGTGGGTCACAGCCAAGCCTGACCATTATGGTTCCTCTCTAGATGTTAATAGCATAACCACAAATCTAAACATATAGAACTATTCATATATAGTAATGAAATCAGATAAAATTTACTCTGAAATGTGAATATTTCATTTAAAATAATAATTTTGTTATCTCTTCTGAAGCAGTCTGAATTATAAGGTCTGCTTCAATGCTATTTTATTGTAGGCATGTGGAACCTCACAGTCTAATAATTCAATTACTAAACAAGTGTACATTCAACACCATAAAACCTACTCACCCTATTTCATACATTACATGATCATGATTTATTCTTAATAAAACAACCCCAGTTAATATGAACTAAAATTTCCTAAGCAAACAATTGCATATCCTACTTTAAGGAATAATATCTCTGCTTTGATCACTAGTAATACCCTTTGTGAGAATGCAAAAACAAACATACAAACATATCAAACCAAATCTTCTGCCCGTCGACTCACAGAAACCTGATAGGACAGAAGGTACATCTGCTCCCTAGGGTTTCTAAACTGCAAGTCTTCATAGTGGACAGCTCTTCGTTCTCTGTCCAAGGTCCTGAATTATTTGAACTGCTGATGTAGTGGTTAATCAGCCAAATGCATAATAACCTGCTTTGCCACCGTGGCTCTTCTGAGTTAGTGCCTGCAATTTAGAAGTGACATATGTGACAGGTTTTTGGCTTGTTTGTTTTTTCATATATGCTTATGCAACTTGGAAAATATGATTTGCTAAAATCTCTTGTGGTTTGAAAGTGATATTGTGATTTCTATTTCTTTCTAGTACAGTGCTGACTATACATTCTGGAAAAAAAAACATAAAAAGAAAGAAACCCTCTTGACAGGAAGCACATATAAATGCTGTTTTAAATGCATAGCTGACCTTGCAAGATGTTTAGGAAAATCCCTAGAAGCAGAAAATTTAAAAGAAGCTGAAAACCAGAGTGCTAAGTGAGCCCTGAATTGTGGATGGCCTAAGGGCACTTACTAACTTCAGTAACTGGAATTTCTGGTTTAATTGTTTGCATAAAGATAAGGAAAGGAGGCTTTGGGCCTGTGTAAGGTAGAAATTTAGAAATAAGCCCGTGATATAAAACAAGACTCTGAAACAGCTAAAATTTCAGGAAAACATGGATTAAAAAATTTTCCCACCGGAAAAGTAAGAACATAAAGGTGTTTATATGTCAACTAAGCAAATCAAGCTACTGCCATTAAGTTTATTCCAACCCCTAAGGATTCTATGTAGGGTTTCTGAGGTTGTAAATCTTTACAGGAGTAGAAAGTCTTATTTTTTCCCCACAGATGCAGAATGGCTGATGGGTTTGGATTTCAGACCTTGTCTCCAGCAGTCTGATCATAATCCACTCTACCACAAGGGCTCCTAGCTATATCAGCCTGAATTCTGTAGAAATAAGAAAAAAAATTGTTGACTATCCCTAAGGATATGCCTGATTGCCTGTAGCTTTTAGTTTGTGCTTACAGTACTTAACTACTGTAGATCAAAGACGAATTTACATAACTTTTGTGATTTATCCCTTTCTGGCATCCCAAGCAGGGATCTCTTGAATCATGCAAATGGTTAACCTGATTGATTACTAACAGAAAGCCTGAAGTTTTTAATCTACCCAGAAATGCCTTGGGAAATTACTCGGCAGTCGATGTCTGAAGAATCAGCCATTGAAAACCCTATTGCATACAGTTCCACTCTGACACGCTTGGGGTCACATAGCAACTGTTGGCTTCTTTTATGAGGAAGTGGCAGAAAAAGTCTCTTTAGAGAGATACTGAAAGGTACTTAGAGGTACTAAATGTTCATCGTTTAAACTCAAACAGTGGTACTGTAGAAGAAAAGCCCAGTATGTGCTTCCATTATGATCATAACTATGAAACAAATGAAGTTCTGCTTTATTGAATTGAGGGTAGCCATTAACTGGAATGAACAAGTCAGATTTTTGTTTTGTTCTGTTTTAGAGATAAACCGTGTATCTTTGACTTCATAGAGTGTCCAAAGACTTAAAGTAGAAAAGGACATAGTTGTTAGAAAAAAGGACACTTACATAATCATAGTGGGAAATTACAGCACATTATTTGTGGTAATTATTGGGACAAGTATGTGTAAATGAATATGATTGTATTTATATGACTAAAATGAAAGACAAAGAAACAATTCAGAGGTTGAAAAATATCCAAGTTTGAAGGAATACAATAAACAAGGATCGTGAAACTTGATGAACCAGACGAGAAAGGAAGGAAATTATTACTAAAGAGACCTGGGGGCTCTGTCTGGGAGACCTTGGACTGCTAACTGCACAGGACAAAGGTGAGGCTTTCTCCTTCGGAAAAGATTTACAGCCTAGGAAACCCTATAAGGTCACTGTGAGTTGGAATTGACCCAATGACAGTGCTTTTCCCCCCCAAATAACAGTGTATTCAAAATGTGAAAGAGTGTAACATATAATAAAGAAATTAAATTATTTAGAAGGCATTTTATACAGAAATTCTAACTTGTATAGTATAAATAAAAGACCAAATAAGCAATAAATAGAAGAACTGAATATAAGTAAGTCATTGTTGTGATAGATCCAAATGCTGATGTTTTAGAAGCAGATCACCAGACCATTCTTTCTGAGCACCTTTGGATTGCCACAAAGTTCAATGTTTTGGTTACTGTCTGAGCAAATTAATGGGTTGCATCCATCAGGAACTCCAAGTAGGCCCATGTTTTTTCCATTGTTGTTGTTAGGTGGGGCCCCATTTGTTGTGACGCTTAGGGACCCTCTGTGTAACAAAATGAAACAGAACCTGATCTGGTGCCATCTGCACAATTGTAATGTTTTTGCCTATTGTTGGAGCCACTGTGTCAACCCATGTCCTTGACAGACTAACCGATTTTTTACTGACCCTCTATTTATCAAACATGAAGTTATTCTCTACTACTTCTGCCACCAGTGGAGAGTCATCCCTGGTGCAGGCAGTGAAAAAGAGGAAGACCCACGACAACATGGACTGGCATAATGACTGCAACCAAGGGGTCCAATGGAGTAGCACGAGTGAAGATGGCCCAGGCCCTGGCCAGGGTCCATTATACCGTGCACAGGGCTGGTGTGAGTCACAATTAATTTGACAGCACCTAACGACGATCTCTCCTAATAACATCCAAATCATGTGAGGTGTAGGCTCCCATCCTCGGGTCTAAGGAGCATTCAGTTGTCCTTCGTCTAAGATCTTTTGTCTGGCAGGTCATAGGGCTTTCAATATTCTTTGCCAGCACCATAATTCACACCCATTGATTGCTCTTTGATCTTCCTTATTCAGTGTCCAACTTGCACATACATATGAGGCAATTGAAAGTACAATGGCTTTGCTCGGGTGCTGCATATTGGTCCTCAAAAAGACATCCTTTGTCTTAAACATTTTAAAGAGGTTTCATGGAGCAGATTTTGCAATGCAATATATCATTTCAATGCTGGTTCCATGAGCATTGATTAAAATTAAAAACTATTGTACTCCAAAGGACACCATTAAGATCTGTGTTGAGCAATGATCTCTCAGCTCCTGGTGAGGAGTGCTGGTGATGCAGTGGTTGTGCATTGGGCTGTGATCCACCTGGTCAGTAGTTCAAAACGGTTAGCTCTTCTGGGAAAAAACTGGGCTTTCTACTCCCTTAGACAGTTGCAGTCTTGGAAACCCACAGGGTGGGTCAATGTAAGTCTGCATTGACTTGTGGTAGTGAGTTTGCTTGTTTTGGTGTGCATTCAAGGGCTAAGCATTGGATGGCAACCACAGAGGCCACAGTTCAGTCATCTGCCAGCTAAAGATGAGACAAGAAATATTTATAGTCTTAAAATAAAATGAGCTGTTCTTGTTCCTATAGCATTATTTTGAGGTTCTATAGACAAAGTAACAATGATTGGAGTGTCCATGCCTTTGTTTAATCTGTCTTTCAGGGTCTTTGAATTCCTTGTAACTGGTAATATGTGCAAAGGTGAAATGCTGTCAGTTCAGAATAGAGAGAATCATCTTATTGCTTGAGGAATATAGAAGCAGAGGTGAGAAGAATCACGTCACAGTAGATGGATAGCTTCTAGGAACTTTGGGGCATGTGCAGGCATCATTTAAGACTGAAGAATCTTGTTCAGCCAACAGTTGGCAATAATGCAGAGGCCTCAGTCGTCAGTGCTAAAAACAACCTTGCTGGACTTGGATTCGTATTTTCCCCAGTTGAATCTTCAGATGAAAGTGAAATTTTGCCAGCACCTTGATGGTAGACTTCTGAGATCATGACCCTAAGAACCAAGCTAAGTCAGACCAAGACCCCTGTCTAGCAAATATTGAACTATAATAAGTGTGTGCTATTTTAAGCTGATAAATTTGTTATTAAGTCATATAAATGAAATACATTAGATATCTTATAAAGTATATGTTGAATTTTTCAAGATTATATAAAGAACTTTTAATTCAATTTAAAAAGCAATCCATGTTTTAAAATGGACGAAAAATTAAGTTCAGTCGGCAAATACAAATTAAAATCATCGTGAGATAACATTACTAATCAGTAAACCCAAAACTAAACCAAACCAATCACCATAAATTGGTTTTGACTCATAGCAATCCTCTACTGGGTTTCTGAGACTGTAAATCTATATGAGAGTAGACAGCCTCATCTTTCCCCCATGGGGTAGCTAGTGGATTTGAATCATCGACCTATTGGTTGACAACCTAATTCCTCACCCTCAACTCCAGAAAGGTTATAATAAAAATGATAGACAATATCTTGTGTTTATCAAACCAGACATATAATTGCCTGTCCTATCAATTTAAACTTATAATGACTCCATAAGACTGAGTAAAACTAACTCCTAAAGTTTTCTAAGGCTGTAACTTTTCTCCTACAGAGCATGTTGGGTTGGAACCACCACATTTTTTAGCTCTTTCATCACTGGACATATATTTTCTAGGATGTAGAGAAACTGATCTCTTTATACATTACTTATGGGAATAGAAATTTTTACAGTCAATTTGGAATAACATTTTACAATTTCCTTCATGGTTAAACATCATCATACATTATGACCAACCAATTTCACTTCTATGAATATACTCAAGAAATAAGGAAGCATAGGTCTACATAAGGAATTTGTACATAATTTTCATAGCAGCATGATAACTAGGAGCTAAAATATGGAACTAATCCAAGTGTACCTCAACTGATAAATGCATAAACACGATCAAAGGTTGTACCTCAATATCAACAAGTTAAACAAAATAAGTTAGATGCAAAAATCTAATATTATATTCTGTTTATTTAAAATTAGCAAGCAAATTTGTGATTGACAGAAAGTGATTGTTAGTTGCCTGGGCTGAATGGGAGCATAAATTGTCTACAAACAGACTAGTGGGAAGTTTTAAGGATTATAGAGATGTATAAAGCCAAAGATGTATAAATCTAAAACTAGATTTGGGTAAATGTACGCTAAATTATGTGAATGTATGAAGCTTTTTATTCCTGTTAAGAGTTGTCCATTGATTTCCCCCCTCGCATGAATGCTAGGCCTGAAGATGTTTTCAGCATTTTCTGTATTTTTGTTTTGTTTTGTTTGTGTTCGTTCACTGTAGGATGTATCTCAGAGGTGTAATGTCATTGGAGGTCCCCTATAGAAGTTGTGGTTTATGTTTTTCTGGTTTTCAGTATATGAATTCCAGGACTGATGGACCTATAGGGACAGAATAAGGGTTTCAGGGCTCAGAGGGAACAGTGGTAGTGGGGGGTGGGCGCACAGGGGTAGGGGTAGGGAGCTGTTAAAAGGGAGATGATATCAAGGAGTCCAGAAAGAAAAAGAATGTTTGGAAATTGATTTTGGTAACAATTGCACAACTCTGCTTGATGTGATTGAACTATGGAATGATATATCATATCATAATATATCATAATATACATATGTTATATGTATTAATTCCAAATTAATAATAAACAAATGTAAAAAAGAGCTATAGTCCCTTAAACCCACATGGGCAGTTCGACCCTGCCTTATAGAGTTGCTGTGAGTTGGAATAAGCTCAATGGCAGTGAATAGTACATTGTAAATTATATCTCAGAAAGCTATAAAATTAATAATAAATAAATGTAAAAAGACTTACAGTCTCTTAAGCCCACATGGGCAGTTCTACCCCACCTTACAGAGTTGCTGTGAGTTGGAATTGACTCAATGGCAGTGAATTGTGTAATGTGAATTATATCTCAGTAAAGCTATACAAAAATTAAGAGTTTGAAATTAACACAAATTGTAGTACTGCCTGGTTCACAGTGATTCCTCCCAATAACAACATCTGTTTGTTTGTATTGTTGATCTGGAGCTAAAAATATTAACCCAAGATAATTCAAATGAAGTGTATAATTTCTAGAGAATTTGAAGCTTGAAAAGAGAAGAAGGAGATTTAAAATGGACTCAATTATAATCCTGCTATACCACCTCCTTGTGGTATAAGTGACCCAAGAAATAATGTGTTCTATTCTTATGTAATGACTCGTGGCTTCTTGTCTGTGAGTGGACATTATTCTAAGGGATTCACATTTAAACGGTCTGAGTAATTTTCAAGAGCTTGCAACCGAAGCAAACTCAACTAATACACAATTTGAATTTAAAATGTTACCATGCTATACATTAGTTAAGTAACATAAATACTGTCACTTATTATGCATACTTACAACTGTATTCAGACCTTTATTAACTCATTTTTAACAACATCAAATTAAGGAATTTTACCCAGTTGGGTATTTGAGCATTAATATATTAAAACTATAAAAATGGATGTGATTTAATCATCAAATTCAGAACTAGTTGGAGAACTATAATCTCTAAAGGAAAGTGAAAAAGGAACTTTAAAAAAAATTCTTTTAATTTTATTTTTGTTGTTGTTTTAATTTATTCCAAGCTCTTACAGACATCATAACTTACCTTGGGGCTGTTATTTCCATGTTTGACCTTGGAAGGGGGTGTGAGGCAGGCAGATTGATCACCTTGCTACCATAGGCTGAGGATGTCCTTGGAAACTGAGTCAGCTGGGTATCCACAGCCAAGAAAGGACAAGAGCTCTGCTCTGGATCCCCGACCTGCTCCAGATCTCCATGCAGCAGCCACATACTCTCAGTTTTCCGATCTTCAGTTCTGCACTGTCCACTGTCTTACTTCCGTCAGTTCAAGCGCACCGGACCTGGCCTCCATGCTCGCTTATTCTGAAAGAAAACTGACCTTACTTGTTAGAGTACTCGGTGGAGAGGTCACCCAGGTGCCCGGCCCACCAACTGTTTCTTTATCAAAGAATAAAATATTGTATAGTCTGAAAATGACAGTGATAGGGATTTTAAAAAGTACTTAAATAAAACTATTGAATAATGGAAATAGACAAAAAATAATTACGGGGTAGGTTTACTGGTTTTCTTTTAAAAAAATAAAGGATAGTTTGTAAGTCTGGCTTGGCTAGAAAAACAAATCTAGAGACATTCCCATGTGTATAAGAGAATTTTTTTATATCAAAGATGAATTGTGCATCAATAAAACATCGCAACCCAGGTCAGATCAAGTCCATATGTTCCACACCAGTCTATGAATTCCTCTTCAGACTCATGCAACGCATGCATTGATGTAGAGTACAGGAAGGTCACAGGAAGGCCTGTGGTGGAAAGTACCATGGATTCAGTGGCGGTGGGAACATCTCCAGGACTCTGGCTGCTATAAGTGTGGCTCTATGTGGCTTTTCAACAGGAAGGTCAAGGAGAGAGTGTGAGAGTGTCCCATCTCCAGAGAGGAAGAGAGGAAGTTCCCAGAATCCACATGAGAAGGTCACACTTACCAGGAGGCATAATCAGGCTGTGACCTGATTGACAGGCTAAACTTCACCCCCTCACTCTATCAAGTTGGCATGAAATTGTGTAACGACCACAGATTGATTACATTCAATGTCAAGGTTGATAATATTCTGATCGTATATGTCTCTGAAGTTCTATTTCTGCAAAAATCTTGCTTTCCTTTTCCTTTTTCTTAAAGCATTTTATTTGGGGCTTGTACACAATCCATACATCTTATCACAATTCATCCATCCATCCATTGTGTCAAGCACATTTGTACATTTGTTGCCATCATCATTCTCAAAACATTTGCTTTCTACTTGAGCCCTTGGTATCAGGTCCTCATTTTGCCCCCTCCCTTCCCGCTGCCCCCCTCCCTCATGAATCCTTGATAATTTATAAATTATTATTATTTTGTCATGTCTTTCATGGTGCAACGCCTCCCTTCACCCAATTTTCTGTTGTCTGTTCCCCAGGGTGGGGTTTTATGTAGATCCTTGTAATCGGTTTCCCTTTTCTACCTCACCTTTCATCAACCCTCCTGGTATCGCCACTCTCACCACTGGTCCTGAGGGGTTCATCTGTACCAATGTACATCATCTGTTCCTACCTGTACCAATGTACATCCTCTGGTCTAGCCAGATTTCTAAGGTAGAATTGGCATCATGATAGTGGGGTCGGGGTGGGGGAAGGAAATATTTAAGAACTAGAGGAAAGTTGTATGTTTCATCATTGCTACACTGCACCCTGACTGGATCATCTCCTCCCCGCGACCCTTCTGTAATGTCCAGTTGGCTAAAGATGGGCTTTGTGTCCCCACTCCCCACTCCCCCTCATTCACAATTTTATGATTTTTTTGTTTTTTGATGCTTGATACCTGATCCTTTTGGCACCTCGTGATTGCACAGGCTGGTGTGCTTCTTCCATGTGGGCTTTGTTGCTTCTCAGCTAGATGGCCACTTATTTATCGTCAAGCCTTTAGACCACAGATGCTATATCTTTTGATAGCCAGGCACCATCAGTTTTCTTTATCACATTTTCTTAAGCACCCATTTGTCTTCAGCGATTGTGTTGGGAAGATGAGTATCATGGAATGCCAGTTTAATAGAATAAAGTGTTCTTGCACTGAGGGAGTACTTGAGTGGAGGCCCAATGTCCATCTGCTACCTTAATACTAAGCCTACAAATATATGCACATAGATCTATTTTCCTTATATAAAATTATATTTACATATGTACATGCATTTATTTAGAACTCTATAAATGCCCTTTGTCTCCTAGTTCTTTCCTCTATTTCCTTTTACTTTCCTTTTGTCCCACTATTATGTTCAGCCTTCATTTGGGTTTTGGTAATTCCTCTCAGTTACATTGCCCTTAATCAAGTCCTACCAGGCCTCTTACACACTCCTTGCCACAAATTTTGGATCACTTGTTGTTCCCTTGTCCCTAGGTTTGTTAACACCACGTCCTTTCCCCTATGTCCCCTATTTTCTTTTCTTATAGTGGCCTATTTAGCATATTGATATAATGTCAATCTATTTTATATTATTATTTATTACTGTGGTGTAGCTAGAAGGACATGGTTTGATAGATTCTGCTAAATAATATTATAAAACATAGTATATATAGGTCTACCTCTCATACCTATAGTTACTTGGATTCTTGGAATACATAGAATTGAAAACAGAGCATAAAAGGCAATAAGAACATTTCTCTTTTGTCTAGATCTTAATCCAGTTGCACTTTCAATCAATAATGTTTTTAATAATTCTATGAGGGATTAGTAATGGAACCCTATAGATAATTTGGGTAGTACTTATGGTTTCCATGCATCAGAATTGACCGGTATACAAAATTATAATTTTTAAAAATAACTATTAAATGATAGGCACCACTTATGTGCTATCACATTTAATAATAAACCTAGGTGATATAAACAAAACAAAAATTTGCTTCCATTGAGTTGATTACAAATTCATAGTGACCCTATAAAATTTTCAAGGTTGTAATTTATTAACAGAGGAGACAGCCTCATCTTTCTCCTAAGGAGCCACTGCTGCATTTGAACTGCTGATCTTGCTGTTAACAGTCCAACAGCATCAGGGCCCGTTTGGCTAAGTGATGCTTCAGCATTTTTTAAATACATAATCCATACATTCCTCTTATCACAATACATACATCCCTCCAATGTATGCACATATGCTGCCATCATCATTTTCAAAGCATTCTCTTCCCACTTGAGCCCCTGATATCAGCTCCCCATTTCTTCCCCTTTCTTCCCCTGCCAGCCTTCCTTCACAAACACTTAATAAGTTATAGCTTCAATATTTTATATTTGAGAAAAATAGAAAATGAAATACATTGCTAATAGTAATATATAACAAATATTGATCAAGTGTTATATGCCCATCATTTTTATATGAACTTGATGCAATTGAATCCTCATAAGAACCCTATGATATAGATACAATTAACAATTCAGAAAATTTTCTTTAAATTAAGCAATTTGCAAAGATTAAACTGATAGTAAGTGGCGCCTTTTTGTGCTATAAATGACCCAAGAAATATTTAGTTCTTTTCTTCTCTGAATCTAGTCTTCTTGTCTGTGAGTAAATATTCTTCTCAGAGACTTACTTTTAGATTGTACAGAGTAGTTTTCAGTAACTTGCAAAATATTAGCAAGAAGGCTCATAAATGTGTATACCAATAGAACTATGCTGTGCAGAATTTACCTAGATTACCAGGTCTTTCTTCCACAGTATTTCTGGGTGAAGTTGTGACTACAACCATCAATTAACACTTGAGCAAGTTAACCCTTTTCACCCTCTGAAAAAGAAGCTAGTAGATCAGGAAAAATTGGTAGCATACATAAGCGTGTATGTTATCTGGACATAACAGAAATTTTTTCATGGCTCTTATGTACCCATTTTTAACTCAATTTATTCCAAGAATCCAAATATGAGAGGAAGACATATATATATATATATAATTATATCCTAGACTTATGCCATATAATTATATAATATGTTTATATGATAATATACTATGTTATGTATGTTATATCATATATCTGATAATTCTATTATCAAAACCTACCAAACAATGCCCTTCTATCTACAACACACTAATAAATAAGTATACAACATAAATTAGCAACACAAAAATATTAATAAGGCATGAGAGGGAAGCAGAAATCATTAATTTTAATGAAGGCAGTTTGGTTTGATAAGTCTTAACCACCAAACTTCATCTTGCATTCCAAATTATACATCCTCTTAAATTATTCCTATATTCAAGATTTATTAATTAAAACATATTCATTTGGTTCGAAATCCTTTGTTTCTTTATAGACAATTAATTCACCTCTAGCTTAGTTTGTCTGGTGTGTGGAAAAGATCTGGAGGGCTGGCAGGGAGAAGAGGTGTTTACATGCATTTTCTTGTGCATGTGAACTTTAGGGGCAATTAAGGGAAGTGAATGAGATGGAAGGGTTGTATCAAAAAAGTGTCACTTGCAGAAAAATCTCACTGGGCTACCTAGAGAAAGATCCCCTACCACACCATCTTTGATTTGCTGTGCAACATTTTTTGCTTTTCCGTTCACAGCAGTGATATACCAGGGTAAGAGGTTGCTCAGACAATCTACTCCAGTGGTGAGGATTCCAAATCACTTTCTCCTATGCCCTAGGCTTCCTTTGCAGTTAAGACCTTTGTCTCTGCAAAGAGACATATTTTACAATCTAAAGACTGATTCGTCTACATTTCCCTGACCTACTTCACTTTTCTCTATAGCGTTATCTCACGAGTACAGAATTTATTTTCAAGCAATTATTTAATGCAACAACTATACATAAAGTAATTTTATAATGCGACAATAGGTTTTTTCCATTACATGAAAGCAATTTTCTTTGACCTATTTGCCTCCACTGATTATCCAGGCAGAATTCCTCCAGTGGAATAAGAAATATAAACAATTTCCTTACTTTACAGGGAGTATTTCATGCTATTAAAAATGGTGAAACTGGAAAAGAAAGGAGGTGGATATGTATTTTTAATGTTCCTAACATTTTATTTTAGATTATTGTTGGTAAGCATTGAACTGTTAACCACATGGTCTTTGATTAAAACCCACCAAACATTCTATGGGAAAAGGACAAGGCTATGTGGGCAACCAATTCTAAGACAGATAGGAGAATAAAAGTCTTAGTGAATGAAATACTTAAAACCTTAAAATTATTTGGCAATTTTATCTTAAAAATACTAATGGCATTGAAGTGAAAAGTATTGTATTAAAGCATTAAGAGTTTCAAGATTTTTTTTGCCTAATTCTTCAAACAAAACCTTTTTTTTCTTACAAGAAAATAAAAGAGAGCTACAAGAGGAATAAGTCTAGATGCCATATTGGTGAATGTCCTACAACTCATCTACTTAGCCTTCTATTTTCCTAAAAAGATGGTCCAAAAGTCACTTCAATATGACTCTAGAACTCCATAGGAAAGAGTTAAAAACTGGCAAAATATTATAAATATCAGAAAAATTAAGTGCATATTGAAAAGGAAGAGCCACCGATAGGAAAAGGAAGGAGACATCAGAGGAAACTGAACGTTGAAAGGACATTCATGGTTTCCATGGTCATTGAGTTTATTCCAATTTAGGACGACCCTACATGTACATAGTCGAATGACTCCACAGACTTGTCAAGGCTCTGACATTTTGAAAGTACATTAGCAGGCCTGTGTTTCAAGGAGTCTCAGGGTGGATTAGAACCACCAACCTTTTGGCTAGTAATCGAGCATTATATCCAGGCACTCTAGATTTGGGGAATAGCCATTTTAAAACACCTCCTCCTCAAAGGAAATACCAGGATTGCTCACGGGATGGGCAAGCCGTGGAATTGTATGTAGTGGTTACATGTTGGGCTGCGATCTGCACAGTACGCTGTTTGAAACCACCAACAGCTTTGCTGGAGAAGGACTGGACCTTTTACTCCCATCAATAGCCCCAGTCTCAGAAACCCACAGGAGGGTTGCTACGAGTCAGCACTGACTAGATGTCAATGCGTTTTGAGGATGCAAATACCCGGGTGGGGTAGAGGTTCCCCAGTGGGGTTGCTAACGGCAAGGTCAGCATTTCGGAACCGCCAGCTGCTTTGTGGGAGAAAGATGAGATTGTTCCGCTCTCATAAAGATTGACAGACTCGGAGTCGCAAAGGAACGTTCTACTCTGCTATATAGAGGTCCTATGAGTCAAACTGGACTCCCTGGCAGTGAATTTAGTATTGACAGGTAGATGCCAGCCTGATTCGCTGAAGGCGATTCGAGAAATTGATTTCAAAACTATGATTGATATTTAATACATGCACTGGGTTTATTGGTTTATAGTTATGTTCACAGAAACAATCTGTGAATTAGAAATTTGAATAGAGAGGTGGTTAAATTAAGAGCAACCATATATAAAAGCCAAAGTTAAAGTTTTTGCATAATGTTTAATACTATTATTAATTATGATTAGGAACTTTAGGATGAATATCTTTTCTGCTAGTTTACTAATACAAAGTTAATTTATGTATATAGTAAGAAAACTTATGTGTGTTGACACTCTTCCTCATCTTCTAGTATCTTTTTTTTACATCATTTTATTGGGGGCTCATACAACTCTTATCACAATCATACATACATCAATTTTGTAAAGCACATTTATACATCTGTTGCCCTCATCATTCTCAAAACATTTGCTGTCCACTTAAAGCCCTGGTATCAGCTCCTAATTTTTACCCCTCCCTACCTGATCCCCCCTCCCTCAGGAACCCTTGATAATTTATAAATTATTATTTTGTCATATCTTACACTGTGCGACATTTCCCTTCAC
>NW_022103920.1:52160978-52228603 GCF_000313985.2 Echinops telfairi | reverse complement strand
TTCTTGCATTGAGGGAGTACTTGAGTGGAGGCCCAATGTCCATCTGCTACCTTAATACTAAACCTATAAATATATGCACATAGATCTCTTTCCCCATCTCATATATAATTATATTTACATATGTACATGCATTTATTTATATCTCTATAAATGCCCTTTGCATCCTAGCTTTTTCCTCTATTTCCTTTTACTTTCCTCTTGTCCCAGAGGACAATATTCCCACTCAGAGCAACCAATCCACAGAGAAGACCATATGGCCTGCCCCACTATGAGACACAACATCCTTCACTGACCCATAGCCTTACAGGGACAACACTGGAGACACTATATGGGAATTCCACCCGATCTGTTCTCACCACACTGAGGCAAAACATTAAGGGCATGCAGTGGAACAGTAAGGGAACAGGGCAACGAAGTCCCCAGGGAATACCAAAAATAGACTTTGAGGTCAGGGCTTGGCACCCCATCAGACTCGACCAGAAAATACTCCTAAAGGCCAACACACAGTCCTTGAACTAACTACAAGCTTTTCTTCTTTGTTGTTGTTGCTGTGTTGTTTTTTTGTTTTGCTTGTCATTGGTTTGTTGTTGTTGTTGTTTTGTTTTCTTTCATTGCTTGGTTTTTCTCTGTCTTGTTTTTGTGCATGTTATTATCTCCGCATGTCTGTCTAAATAAGATAGGCTGGATGAACAATCTAGAGGAGAAAACACAGGACCAGCAGTTCCGGGGTGGGCATGGGAGAAGGGGAGGTGGGGGGAAAGGAAGTGGCGTTAACAAACTCAGGGACAAGGGAACAACAAGTAATCCAAATCAGTGGTGAGGAGGGTGTAGGAAGCCTGGTAGGGCATGATCAAGGGTAATGTAACTGAGAGGAATTACTGAAACCCAAATGAAGGCTGAGCATGATAGTGTCTTTTTTTAGGTGGTGAAAATCCTTAACATGTTCAAGTGTTAACTGAAGGCTGCAGCCCAGAATTCACCTGGAAACCCTGTAGAAGAAAGGTCTGACAATCGAGTTAATTCCCATGGAGCAGAGGTCTCTTCTTCTGCACCCGAGGCTGTAAAGATCTGAATGGATTCAATGACAATGGGGAAAGAATAGATTGAAAATAAAAACCATGAGAAAAAGTCAGAACTACTAGGAATACCTAATGAAATGATAGCTTTAGAAAATGTATCGTATTATTTATCTTTCATTGTCAGAAAAAAGAAACCCAAACCATCTTTTCCTCACTACCTCCAGAATCTGGAATTTATTCCTTCTTCGCCACTGTTTTCTTAATCATGTCATGAATGTTGTATCTGTTTTAGCTTACCTCATCATATATTAAGGAGAGACAAAAGACTCATAAGAGGAAAATTATTTCTTTCTAGCAGGGTAAGTAAAAAGGAATTGCTTCTAGGATTCCAGTTCATACATGCATGGATCTATCCCTGATAAACTGGACGTACTTATGCTCTGTGATTAGCAGATGGCTTCAGACAAGTTCTCTCAGTAATACACGTATCTTAGTTTTGTTAGGGTGCCTTAAAAAAAAAAGGTCAAAAAAAAAAGGTCACTCAGAACAGTGGCTTCCAAGGTGATCTGCTGAACCAATTGCATTCTGAGGGGCGTAACTGTCCTGGATTTTGTTCACTGAACAATCTTAATTCTACAAATGAACATACGCCGGTCTAACAAGATTAGTGAGGTAAAATTAAGGTAATAATAGTAAATGGGAAGAAATATCAAAGAGCTAGAGGATAGTTATGTGCTTCATCAGCACGATACTACACCCTGGATCGATCGTCCCTTCAGTATGAACCTTCTGTGAGGAACTGTCAATTATCTCACAGGTGGGTTTGGGTCCCCACTTTGCCTACACTCCTTCACATCAATTTGATTACTTATTTTTAAACTTCTGATACCTATTCCCATCGACACTTCATGATCGCACAGACTGGCATGTTTTTTCCATGTGGGCTCTCCTGCTTTTTTGCTAGATGGCCACATGCTTAACTTCAAGCCTTTAAAACCCCCGATGCTATATCTTTTAATGGCCGGCCACTATCAGCTTTCTTCACCACTTTTGCTTATGCACCTGTTTTGTCTTCAGCAATTATGTCAGGAAGGTGAGTATCATACATTGCCATATTATTAGAACAAACTGTTCTTGTACTGATGATAGATTTAATAGAGGCCTAAAGTCCATCTGGCATCTGCTTTTATATATATATATACAGAGCAAGACAAATACTTCTATCTTATATGTTTACATATGTGCATATCTATATTTATAGCTATATATATTTTTTTTACTTCCTTATTCTTTCCTCTATTTCTTTTTATTCTTCTCCTACCCCCTATCATGCTTACCCATCATTCACCTCCCAGTAACTCCTCTTGGACACATTTCAATTGATCAAACACCACCAGGAATGCAACACTCTCCTCACCATCAATTTTAGATCCTTGCTGTTCCCCTGTCGCTGACATTATTGGCTCACGGCTCTCCTCCCCATCGCCTCGTCCTCTCCTATGCACCCCAGAACCATCAGTCCTGTTGCTGGCTCCTTGAGATTGATTATCCAGCCTATCTTATATAGATGACATTTCAGAAAACAAAGGTCGGGGTCGGGGTCGGGTGGGGCGTGGAGAGACCATATAAATAGTTCCATATGAATAGATGAGTGTCTCTCTGTTAAATAGTGAGCGAGCCCTGTTATAATCCCTCAGTGCAATCCCCTTTTCTTTCAGGGATCCATATCCCACAACTGGCTTACCTAACAGCACTTACACCCTTGTAGTCCCCAGCGTTCGTGACAGAGGGGCGCACATTCTGTGAGACCCATTGCTCTTGCTCTTTCAGCAGTCCAGGACTCAGCGGTCTAGTGACCCCTCCCTCATCCCATTACACTTCCAGTGTGGCCCCCTTGGGAATATCACCCAGCCAGTTTAGAAGAGCTGCCAGGCACTGTCCCCTGAGTCAGAAGTCTCCTTTTGGGAGTCCTCCCGGCCTTTGTGGCTTTGCTCCCATGGCCGGTCTGTTGTACTTCCCCTTGGTTTGTCCTGCCGCCGCGCCGCCCGCCCCGCCCCCCTCCGCCCCTGCACTGTGTCCTCAGTGCCATCATCCATAGCTCTGTGATCCAGCGAGGGATGTCATCTCTAGGCTGCGCTGGTCCTGCCGGCCTCCCTGTGAACTAGCAACTCCGGCAGGCTTGGTGCTGGTGAGATCTCCTCTCTTTCTTTCCCTCTTAGATTGTTCCCGTGTGGATGGGGCACTCGGGCCGCTCTCCCCAACACTGTGTCTTCAGGGTTGTCCTCTGCAGCCCTGCCCTCTGGCGTGTGTGTGTGGGGTGCGGGGTGGGGCGTCCTGTCTCAAGCTGGGGCCTCCCCTGCAATCCTCTCTATTAATGAGCTGCTCCAGGCCAAAACATTGCCCTTCCAGATTGGCACACCGGAATGAGGTCGGCTTCTTCTCTCCATTTCCTGTGGTGACAAAAACAGTACGCTCCGTGTTTGGGTTAATGCCCTCGGCCGGCCCTCATTGCCATCTTTTTTTTTCCCTCCTCCCTCTTTGGGCCTTAAAGGCGTGAGAGAGGAGGAAAGGATGTCTTTCGGCACCGGTGCTATCTGCTTCTTTTTATTTTTTGGTGCTGTATGCACCCTTGAGTTTGGTCTGACTCCTGCCAGAGTACCTGGTCCTTAACCCAGGAACTATGAGGTATGTGCATTTTCCTCTACACCTGTTCTGGTGTTTGAAGTTATCTCAGTGGACTCAAAAGGACATGTTATGCTTGGCTAACTTCACTCAGCATAATATCCGCCAACTCTTCATCCTTTCATCACTGCTTTTTAGGGATGCATAATATTCCATTGTATGTATATACCAGAGTTATTTAATCCATTTGTCTATTGATGGAAATCTAGGCTGTTTTCAATTCTTTGTGATTGTGAACTGCGCCGCAATGAATCTTGGAGTGCAGATGTCCAGTCAGGGTCTGTTTCTTACTTCTTCTGGGCATAAGCCTGGTAGGGGGATTTCTGAATCATAAGGTAACTCAATTTCCATCTGTTTTAGGTATCACCAAATCGCTTTCCACAGTGGCTGTACGTATTTACAAGACCACCAGCAGTGGATGAGTGTTCCTCTCTCACTACATGCCCTCCAACATTTGTGGCTTTCTGAATTTTCTTTTCTTAATTGGGTGATCTTTGAGGGGGTTAGGCGGTATCTCATATTTGTCTTAATTTTCATTTCCCAGATGGCTAATGGTGGAACACTATCTCATATGTTTATTGGCCATTCGGGTTTCCTCCCTTGCGAATCTCCTGTTCCGGTCTGTTTCCAATGTCCACAGTGGGCAATTCATTTTTTTTTCTTATTGTAGGCTTACAGAGATTTATAGATCTATAATAAGTCCGTTGTCTGAAATGTCATTGTTAAATATCTTTTTCCAGTTTGTTGGCTTTCCTATTACTCTCTTGATGAAGTCCTTTGATGTAAACAATCAAAGCAATCAAAGAATCTATCCATATATGTATTGCTGCAAATAAATAATGATGCTTGGAGGGATAGTTCATCTCCAGCAAACAAACATGAGCAGTTGATCCTATTATGAGAACATAAGTACCATTGTAAATCCCATTTTACTAATAAGAACACTAATTGAACAGGTTACGTGACTTTCATGACGTCACACATCAACAAATTCAAACTGAGCACAATGGCAGTTCGATCTTGGTGTCTTCAGTTTTAACACGAATTCCCACTACATTCCATATAAGCTTTCAGTAATTTATTTTAGAAGAAACAAACAGTAATTAAATATAAATGTACCAATAATAGTCACTTTCTATTATAGCTCCAAATATGGCATATATGCATTTTAGTGCATATGTCTGGTATGCATGATTATTCTCTGCACTGAAATGCCTCCTTTTGTAGTTTCAAATTCTGTTAAAATGACTGGATTATAAATGAATAAGAAGAGAAAAATTTAGAGGTTTAAAAAATTCATTTAAGAGGAAAAGGCATGGAAACAATTAGGAGAAAGTAGCCATCTATTAAACAATATTGAAAAAAAATACAACAGACATGCCTTAGAGTCAATTGTGTTGTCTAAGTACAATGTATTATTTTTCAAATTATTAAGAGTTATTGATATTCTGAATATTCTAAAGACAATTCAAAAAATGGCTGCAGCAATACACTGAAAGAAATCCCTGGATGTTCCTGGCAAATTCAGCAGATGTAGAACAAAGGAGGGCATAGCTGTTATTAAATGGATCTTGGCTGAAAGCAAAAAGCATCAGAAAGCGATTTACCAGTAGTTTATTGATAATGTGAAAGCCTAGACGCTGGGCATCAAAGATTGTGATGTCATTGTAAGTAAAGGAAATTCTAGAATTGATGCCTGTGAAATTTATACAGATACTGAGTTACTTGTTTGCACAGAATGAGTGGATACTACATAGTTTAAAATCAGAAAAGATATACACCTGGGTTGTACTCTTCTGGCATAGTTATTCAATGTGTTTGCTGAACACATGATATGAGAAAATGGTTCATATGATAAAGAATATGGGAACTCATGAGCAATTAATAATATGCTTATGACATAGTCTAGCTTGCGGAAGGTAGAGAGGACTTAAAGCACCTGTTTAGTAAGATTACACCTTAACAAAGGAAAGCCAAAATACGCTTCACTGGGCTAGCAAGCAGCATCATGATAAATGGAGAAAGGTTAGACGTTGTCAGAGATTTTATTCCAGTTGAATGACACTCAACATTCATGAAACAACAGCCAATAAATCAACGAGGTGTTGCACTGGGAAATCTGCTGCAAACGGCCTTTTTTATTGTGACAAAATAATGATGTCACTTTAAGGACTAAAGTGGACTTGATCCAAACCATGGTGTTTTCAATGGCCTCGTATGCATATCAAGTTGGGCCATGAGTACGAAAACTCGATGCCTTTGAATCCTGGCGTTGGACCGGGATGGACCGCGAGAAATGCAAATCTGTTCATTTGGGAAGAAGTGCACACAGGACGCTCTCTCCACCTCAGCCAGGGAGAGTTCATCTCATGTATTCACACATGTTGTCAAGAGGGATCATTCGCTGTTGAGGGAGAAAGTCAGAAGGTGAGAGAGATTAGGAAAGTGCCTGCCACCGTGAGCTCACGTGGTTAAGCCCGGCCGGCCGGGCTGTGCTCCCAGCTGTTTTACAGCGCCTATGGGAGCTGGCATGGACTCCATGGCACCTGACGGAAGCACGCATGAGGGTACTCTTCCTATCAATAGACTCTCAGACGAAGAAAACGATTGTTGGTATATAAATAAATCAGAATAAGTAAGCCACAACCTCACCAAGGATCATAGAGGTGTATGACCTTGGGTCCCCAGATTTACTAGAGTCAACCTGCACAGTTGGCAAAGCAGAATTTTATCCATTCCTTTTTTCTGCCCTTTCTCCTTCCACTTTATATATCCGTTCCTCAGCTAGAAATGTCCCCTGTTATTACGTAATATTGAGATGTCAGCAAGTAGAACAGCTTCAGCTCCAGGGATGGAGAAACGTATGGCAAGAAATGGAACTTCGATAGTCATTTGCTATGGCATGTGAAATCTCCAGCACTTCAAATAACTGAGCACACTAGCTCTGAGCTATGAGAATCAGTGTCCTTGCATCCTTCATCGAGAGGGTCACTGTGTAAAGTCCACAGCTTCAGCTTTCAAAATTCTCTACATCAACCAAACCAACACCTCTTAATGCTGCCTATGCAAAATTGCAGCATTTTAGAAAAGGGTTACACAGGGATGCCTAAACTGAGCTAAAAATGCAATGAGATTCCTATGTCATGACTTTAATTATCTTGAGTAAATTTATGTTCAGCAAATTCATGGACATCTACATTTACAAGATTTACACTCTGGTTTAAAAGTACTTTTATTACTTTGATTATCTCATTTGTAGAACATTGAGGTACTTAAAATATTTACTAAACAGTTTTTTATTTTACTTCTGGAATTTATTTGTCCTTCATCCAGGTAGAAAGAGTGCATATATAACTACACTCACCTTCTAATAAATGTTTTTGTTTATTGATTTTAGTCAATATGTCCTGGACTAAATGACAACGTGGATTAAATGTTGACAATCCTTACAGTCGACTGAGCATGTCAAGTGTCTTCTTATGCCTTTCGGGTGTATCAAACTAAGTCAACTTCCCTCTTATTAACTGAAGGCTCCAGATATGACCTGAATGAAGTCTTATGAATGATCTTGAAGGTTCTGAAATTATGTAACAACCAACTTGTAGTAATAACTTATATTTAAAGGTCACAGTAGCGGATCGTGAGCTTTCCAAATATTTGACCATACTGAAGCCAAAAAGGACTGATGACAATATTCACTATTCCTGGCAGATTCTATGAGGAGTGTGACCTGTCTTCCGATTTTATTGATAGTGCCTGCTATTACACCTTATACACACTTGCTAAATGTGAGATAATAAAACTTTATAACAATAAGGTGCTTTGTATTTTCAAAGGGATTTCATGTACAGTATACAACCTTGTTCTCATAAATATTCTCTGAATTAATGAGGCAAGGTTTTGTTTTGTTTGTTTTCATTGCAAATAAGAATAGAAAATAGACTGTGTAGAACAGGATTTCATATAAGGGTTAATTTAAAATTTTCTTGGTCAAATATTTTAATTATATTTTTGTGTGTAAATGTTAGGGCATGTAGTAAGTGCTAGGTAGAGTTAAGGAGGAATTATCAATAATTATTCCTTGAGAATGGGTTCAAAATTCATCTTGCTTAAGCTATTATGATATAAAAAAGGTCTGTATAATTCTATCAATTTATCTAAAACCTAACTTGATTTTATCTGTATTTTAAAAACCTAGTTTCCCTCTTTAGTGGAAATTTTCAATCATGCTATTTTGTTCTCTTCTAAAGGTGAACTAGGCAGTTTTGCAGCTATGAAAGTCGTTCAGTTTCTGACTGAAAACGAAATGAGCAGTTCCCCGAGAACAGAAAAGAGCACATTCCAATCTGAAAGAGAAGACTGAATCACCATTTTATTGTTAGGAAGAACAGACAGATTATTCAAACTTCATGTTTTTAAAAATCACATCACAAAATAGGAGAAAATTAAAAATTCTCAATGTGTGCCTGTCATTACAATTTTAATTTTTAGCCTTTCACTCAGAAACATTGTTTAGTAATGACAAATAATTAAATCCGTATGCACAAACCACATTAATCATAATGCTTGCAACCAAAGCGTCATGTGTTTCGTGGTTGCAGTGGGTTGTCTTTTGTTCTTTGACCAACTGATGTATTGGCCCCAGCTTTATGGGGTGTAGCTAATTACTGCTATTCTTGTCTAGGATAACATCTGCTGGAAATAGAAGTTCTATAAATCTCTCATTTGAATGAATTCTGTACACATATTTCCCTTTCCTTATGCTTCATGAAAATTCATCTTTCTTAACTGCTCTGAAATTCTAAACAGTGTACACACTAAGGAATTTACCATATTACTACTAACCACTGTTAAGTTATTTCTGAAGGGGAATAACATATCATTCAATAACCTAAAAGAGAAAAACAAATCAAGAGTAATGCTATCATTACTAGCCACTCATGGAAAGAATCACTAAATCCTCAAAGCTTAAAATGTAAATCAGTGTCATCACTCATAAGCCTTTCAAAACACTATTGAGAAATCCATGAGTCTTGCAAAGTCAGCCACCATCTTTCTGGAGAAAATTTCATTTTGCCTAGTGAAATGAGCTTCATTGTTGGAAGGATGGGGTACCATCATTTTAATGTAGGTGTCTGGAAATGGCTGTGTATGTTAATATTACTGGAATGGCCTGTACCTCGGGCCACTTATTTATTTTTAAAGTCTTTTTAATGGTAATCACTACCTGGGTGGTGACCATTCACTTGTGGCAAACAGATCATTAACACAAGTTATTAAATATACTCTCAGATCCCTAGATTCTGAAGCAAAATTGAGAGAAGAAGTACAAAGAGAAAGCAACAGGACTTCTACTTTCTCATTTGACGATTGCTTGACGGCCCCAGACAACAACTTCAGTGGCCAGATTTTGACTTTTTCTGGGGCAATTCAACATGAAACCATCTTTCTTTAACCGGTCCAGAGTTAGTTTTCTTATTATTAAAAGTAAAAATTAAAGAATGTTTCTGATCGTCCACATTTTTGTACACAGTTCATATTTGATTCTACTTGTGTCAAAACTATTATCTGTTATGAATTGTGCATCTAGTGTAACAGCATTTAGAGATACAGCTCACTTACCATACAAATCACCTATTTAAGTGGGATAATTCAGTAGCTTTGTATATCCAGAGATATATGCAACTATCACTATAATCAATTCTAGCACATTCTCATCACCTCGTAGAGAAGTCCTTACCAGACAATCGTTAACTTCAGTCTTTAGGCAGCCATTAATTTACTATGTGTTTCTACGGATTTCCTCTTCTGGTCATTGCATGTAAACGGAATCAAATATTAAGTTGTTGTAGTTGCAGTTGTTAGGTGCCATTGGGTCAGTTCCAGCCCATAGTGACCCTGTGCCCAACCGAATGCAACACCAAGTCCATTGTTGCAGCCATGGTGTCGATCTATCCACCTCACTGAGCTCCTTCCTTTTTTCATGGCCCCTCCAGTCACCAAGCATGATGTCCTTCTCCAGAGACTGGTCTCTTCTGGTAATATGTCCAAAGATATAATAAATATTAATTCAAATTTTGCAACTCATTTTTTTTCTCTTAGCATAAAGTTTTATCGTTTTATTGGGAGCTAAAACAGATTATCATTCCATCATTCAATCACATCAAGCAGTACAATTGCTACCACAATCAGCTTCAAAATATTCTCTTTCTTCTTGAACTCCTTGATGAGTTCCCATTTACCCCCTTCCTCACTGTGCCCCCAGCATCCTTTATTCTCTTGTCTCTATAAGTTCACCAATCCTTGGTTTCATATACCCAAAATCAGGAAAAAATATGTAACAAAAATTCAAGAGGGAGGGTCAGGTGAGAAGGTTTTAATCATTCATTATAACACACTTAAAGGAAGTCCTTTCTATAGCTGAAGAATATCTCAGGTATGGATATGCCGCTTTTTGTTAATTCATTGATAATGTTGTTCATGTTGTTGTTTTCACCTTTGAGCTATTAATAATGAAAATATAAACATTTGTATACAAGGTTTTAGGTGGACATTTGTTTTCACCATTGTTGGTATATGATTAAGTATTAAATTGCTGGATCATGTGTTAATTCTATGTTTAATCACTTGAAAAACCGCCAGAATATTTTTCATAGTGGCTGCACCATATCTCACCAGTGGTGTGCAAGACTTACATTTGCTCCATATGTTTGTCAACACCGGTTATTTCAGTATTTTATTCTAGTCATTTTAGTGGTTAAAGAAAGCAGTATCCTACTGTGGTTTTGACTTGCATCGCCCTGGTGATTAATAATGTCAAGCATGTGCTTATTGGTCATTAGCATATCTTATTGGAGAAATTCTCTTTAAAATTTTGTTTTGATTTTATTATTGATGTGTCTGACTTGTTTATATTTCAGAATACAAGAGTCTTTGCAGATTTAGAAAGCATCCTCTCCCATTATGCAGATTTTCTTTTTATTTTCTTGATAATGTCATTTAAAGCACGAAACTGCAATGAGCATGCCAGAAGAGTGGAGAACAGTAAGGAGCATAAAAAAGACCTTTAACAAAATAACAGCTCAAAACATCCCATATTTATAAAACAGAATAAGACCTAAGCATCCAAAAATCTCAGTGAATACCAAGGATAAAAACAAACAGATCTACAAATGGATACAACATAGGGAAAGTTATGACAGTCAAGGGCAAGGGGAAAACCTTGAAAGCAGCAAGGGAACCATGACTCATTACTTACAAGGCAGTCCCATTAAGATGAGCATCGCTCTATCAGTGGGACAATAGAAGACCAGAAGCAGTGGTAGAATATATTAAAGATGGCCTTTGTTCTTCCAGTTCCAATCGACTATTAAGACTTTTTTAAAAAGAATTTTAATTGTGAATTGTTAGAGGTTTTACAATTCTGACCATTACTTCTGGATTTAACAGTTCAAACCATTCACCAAACCTCCCCCAGTGTTCTACCCCATCCCTTCCCCTGTTTTGTCTTTACCTCCGTGAACCGACACCTTCCCTTTCATTTCAGTTTTCATACTTTTCATCTCTATAGATTTAATTTGCTGTTTCTTTATAATTTCCATCTTTTAATTGATATTCTGGACTGACTGACAGTGTCATTATACTTATTTTCCTTTAGTTATATGATCATGTACAAAGGGGTTTCGAAAAGTCCATGGACAAATTGGATGAAAAGAGTAGAATTTTTTTGAAGATCCCTTGAACATAGTGAATCGTTTGCAGTCTTTCTCGGGTAGATTTGATATCTAGCCACTGTCACAGGCCATTTCTTTTGCCTGCTTTTTCTTTTTTTCAATACATGAATCGTAGTTGCCTGATTCTTTATAACTTTTGTTGGAAACTGGATTGTTTTAGACAAGACATTGTAAAATTCTGTGTCCTGTCCTTTCACCACCCCTCCTTTGGGGCTTCTTACTATTACATATCTATATGTATTTGTTTAGCTACTGACTGGATTGTATAAGTGAAGTCAATTACATCTCACGGAGTGTGACTCTGGGGAGGTATAGATTTGAGCGTGCCCACAGTCACCCTGGGATACAATGGCTTTCATGGGACTCTCTTCATTTTGTGTAACATCCACTGATAAAGTCCCCTAATTGCTAGCTGATCCTTAATTGTTGTCAACAATATTCTGGGAATATAAATTATGCTACAAATTAACTCAAACAGTTTGTAACTTCCTTTGAAGGTTAGTAGGTTCAGTGTGTGATATTTATTTCCACCCCAGGAGAGCTGCTCTTATCTTTCTTACTCCCTGGTTCTGTATTGCAAAAATAGCCACTTGATAGTTAGCCTGTGTCTGGCATCATCTCCTAATTGCATTTCATACAATCACTGACGTTCTTGAGAATCAATGATGAGTCATGTCCAATGAACAGAAAAGAACTCAAGGAAGTAGAAGAAAATAAAATTAACTATGAAAATCAATAGATTTATAAACAGAAACAATAATATTGGAGAGAATCCACATTCCATAGCAACAAAGTAACAAGTGTAACAATACATGTGTGATATTTGCATGAATAGAAATTTAAAACACTTGTGACAGCAGAAAGTAGACTTGAGAAAACTGAAAGGCATCTCAGGTTCTTGGGTAGGACTGATGAATGTTGTAAAGGATCACTTCTCCCTAAATTAATTTGCAAGTTAATGTTAAACCTTGTAAAACACCAATAAGTCATATTGTAGAGTGAGACAATTGGAAACGAAAGTTTATATGGAAATACAAACATTTAAGTTTAGCCATGAAAACTATAACAAAGAAAGTCTACGAGAAGCTCTAGTTTTACTGGTAATTAATTAACATACCATCTATAATTAATATACCAAAACCAGAGCCAGTGCTACCTAATCCATTCTGACTCAGAGAGCGATCATTTTCTGCTCTTAAGTGTCTGAGACTGTTATGCTTTGGGATAGCAGATAGCCCATCCTTCTGCAGAGTAGCTGCTGGGTTTGACTGCCAACACAAAAACAGACAGAAATTAGAAGAAAACAGGCATAAATATTTTTTAACATATGTCATAGGTAAAAATATCATTAGTAACTGGTATTCAGATGTACTATGACAGGTCCTAATGATGTAGTATCATAATAAATGCCTGATCCCCTGCTCACTTAGCATAAATTCCACCAATTAAAAGGAAATTGAATAGATCATTATTTATTAGTTTTAATTACAATCATATGTAAAATATTGTCAGACACAAGAAAGAGTGTTGTATCCAAAGCAGAAAAAATTATTTATATTTTGAAATTTTCCATACTCATAATATCACACAGGATTTTGATGAAAATTTCTCAAAATATTTAAAATTTTAAGTATACAAATCTATCTCTTTATACATTTAAGGTATGACAGAGAAATTGAAGGAAAAATATTTTAGGTCAATAAAAGAATATATAACAGATTTAATTGAAATCAAATGCAAAGAAATTATTTCCAATCACCTAGTATAAGATCATACATACATATTCATTAAAATTTTAATATATGGTAGGATAAGAATATTAAGAATCACTCTATCCATATAAGATTACCTTTGACTAATTTCAAACTTGCAAAAGTGAACTATAAAAATATAAAACAAGCGATTTGCCAAATTGCCAAAACTCTGGCACTTACGATGACAAAAATGTTTACTACACATACCAAAGAGATCCTAGCATGGAGTTTTTTAGAAACAGAGTAGGACTTTTTTTCATTCTGCTATAAGCAGTATAACTGCTCATGGATGATTTTTATTTGGAAAAATATGACCAGCTGCTTTCTGTTTTGATTATAGACAGAGGGAAGTGAATTAGACTTAACTGTACTACATAAACTTTCATTCACTAAAATAGAATTTTTTTTACAGTGGTTCTAGTAGGAAGATAGAAAGTGAAAGTTTGCTATTGAAAACATGAAAAGTTGAACAAGCAACTCTGTCTTTAAAGTTACATAAAATGGGATGTAATTTTTTAATAACTTGGAATGGCGTAGATACGTGTTTCCTTGGTGGTAGTGGATGAAGATAGGTATAGTCTTTTTTGATTGCACACTTCTTGGTCTCAAAATCCTGGAAGCAATGTTTCCTAGAACATAAGGGAGCTCTGGCGGTGCTGTGCTTTAAGCTTTAGACTTCGAATCCAAAAGGTCAGTGGTGGAAAGCTCCGGTCTCGGCCCACGGCAAAGGGAGCTCGTCTGCTTCCGAGTCTGCGGACGTCTTCACACAGTCACGCTGCATTCTCCTCTGTCTCACGGAGTGGCGATGAGCCAGGACCAACCGTGCAGCAGTAAATTCAGGGGATTTGGTTATATGGTTTTAAGACAAACAATTACAAATAAAAAACTAGATATTTCTGTCCCCAGTGGCTATGCCAATTTTAAATGGCTATTTTTAGCAAGATAATTTTCATTGATGTAAAAAGAGTCATCTTAGATATACATTGTGAAAATTTTATGTGACTTTAAAAGTAATGAAAATGTTATTGATTGTAGATATATTAATGTAAAAAGTCAAACTTAATGACATGGGTGGAGCAAAAAATTTAAGCTCCTAATTGGACTACTGAGGGATTTATGGGCACTTAGCAGCAACAACAGCATGCTTGTATGCATATACATACATATATGTGTAAACAATATATAATTCATGGAGGAATAAATATAAAAGAATAGCATAATTTTACCTGTAGAAGTTATTGTGAAACAATATATATTTAAATAGACTGAATGCTCATGCAGCATGGTTATTTAAGAAACAACGCTGTAAATATATTTTTTAAATCTAGAGATAGCTATCTCAGAAAACGGATGCAATCCTGGAAGCACTCACTAAAGGGGAAAAAATTGTAAGACACTTCACTCCCTAGTCAACTGAAAAAGATCCATATCTGTGCCCGTTCCAAAGAAAGGTGAGTCAGCAGAATGCAGAACATATTCAATAATAACAGTAATATCACCCATAGGTTGGATTTTGTTAAAGATGTTTCAAAAATGATTGCAGTAGTACATCGAAAGAGAAACGGTAACCAATTCAAGCAAGATTCTAAAGATCTGGACCCAGGGCTATCACAGCTAATGTCAGATGGCCTTTGAGGGGAAGCAGGGAAAACCAGAATGTTGCTTGCCTGAGTTTCACTGACAAGGCAAAGACATTTGACTGTGTTGGCCATAACAAACTATCAAGAACATGGCTAAGTTTTGGAATTCCAGAGCATCTAATAATGCACCTAGGCAGCTTGTACATGGACCAAAAAGTTTCCATCGGAAAAGAGTAGTGGCATACTGTGTGCTTTAAAATCAGGAGAGGGGTGAGTCAGCTATGTATGCCTTAACTATACTTATTCAATGTGTATGTTGGGCAAATAATACGAAAACCTGAACCATATGAAGAAGGATGCAGCATCAAGATTGTAGAAAGAAGGGTCATGAACTATCTGCAAGATGCAGGTTGCAATACTTGCTTGCTGAAAGCAAAGGTGAGTTAAAGCCTTCAAAATGGATTCCATCTCGACATTTAAAAAAAAAAAACCAACCCACACCACTAGACAAAGAAGCAATGCCACGAAAAGTGGGGAAATATCGACATTTTCAAAAAGTTCATTTTATTTGGATCCACAATTAACACCCATCGAAACAGCAATTAAGAAATCATTGGAAAACTATTGCATTGGGTCTAGATATGAGAAGAGGGTATGGCATAAAGCTATTGTATTTCTCAAATATACACCCTTTTGTTCTACTTTTATTATAGATTTTGTTGTTGTCATTGTTAAACATTTTTATTAATTATCCACTCAAAAATAAATAAGTAAAAAGTTGGACTAAAGAGAAGTGTGATCTATCCTGAATTTTCACCTTTGTTAAGATCTATACAAATGGGGTGGTATCAACCAGATAACTAGAATCTAGGTTCAGGGACAGTGAATTAATCCATATGGCTCTTCTAGCCAAAGTCTCTGTAACTACCACAAAATAATTTCTTCCTGCATGGGTCTGGGTAAGAATTTAGGAGAAGACACTGAGAAGATCAGCCTCGGAGTAACTATTGGCAAGATCCTTCATGAGTGCCATCCTCCTCGGTATCAAACAAGCTCTCTGAGAAACTGGAGCGGGGATTTCACTGCCAGCAAAAGAAGTCCTGGACCATGTGCTCTGAACCCGGAGGCACCTGTGCAGTGAATTGCCTTGAACCCGAAGACAGATCTGCAGATCTGAAATCTGAGGAATGAGAGAGGAGTAGCAGAAGCAACTCCAGAAGTCAGAGCATGAGACTGAATGGTGACCTTCCGAGCCCACAGAACAAGTAACTGAATGCTTTGGGCCAGGTGGTTGGCTTGCAGAGTGGGGAGACACTGCGCATTTAATTCAGAGAGCTGGGTTTGCTGACCAGGAAGCTGAAGCTGAGTGCTTATGAGTTGAGGCTTACAGAGGAGGGGATGCCCTTTGGGTATTTATTAGTAGCCATGAAAGAACTTCGTGACATTCCTGATTACACAACTGTGTCTGAGCATTTCTTACCTGCATTGTAGCCTGATTACCGCCTTAATAACCCCGTAGTCGTGAGTATTGTCTGCAAGTTCTGTGTGGCCAGTGCAATGAATTCTAAAACCTGGGGGAAAGTAGAGTGAGCACGAGAAAGTACGCAATCCTTACTCCAAAGAATAGACACCACACAAGTCAAATGGTGGTTCTTTATGTCGAAATGAGGAGCAGTGTGAATAGCAAATACGATAAAAATATCTGGATCCATAGTATATTTTTAAGTAGAGAAAAAGTTAGAATTCAGTGCCATTGCATTGATGCAGAACATTATGTATCCCTGGACTTTCACACAAGACACACATAACTTATTGATGCATATGAAGCAGAATGCTATTAAATAGTTAATGGCTATTAATCTATCAACCACTAAAATAGTGATAGTAGAGCTCTCGCTTTTATTAATGGCTACTTCATACCAAGTATTGACAGCAGCCTTCAGTCTTGAAATGCTTAGGAAAATAAGTGACTTTCTAATTATCGTGTCTCCTTTTTTGTCGTATCCAATTAATTGTTACATCAAGTGCTCATGTCCATATATAAAACATTGCACAGCATGTATAAAAGAATGCCCAGTTTGTAAGGTTAAAGTCGCACCCAAGAACTGGTTTTAATGACTATTTCCATCACGTGTATTTTATAGCTCTAGTTATTTCTGTTCCTATTTGCTATGCAAGGATCTCTGCAAATTCTAGAACTCCAGGAGGTAGAACTCTCCCCCACTTCTGCTCGCTACAGCTGCTTGTAAATACCATGGAACTTGGGACTCGGAATGCCTGCTGCTGTAGGAGGGCTTACGTAAGGTTTCTTGGCTCTTGGTAGAAGGTGCAGTCTCCAATTTGAAAATATAGAACTCTTCCATTTATCCAGCCACAGATTATTTAGAAGTCATTTGCACTGTAATCTTCCTGTGGTTATGGTTATAAAAACTATAATTTCACTTCCCCTGAAGTTTTACAGTTTAATTGTTTCAATTATATTTCCATTCTATTATAGCACCAACTTCTCTGAAAGATCCCAGAATAACTGAAGATCATATGTATGAGTGTTGAGCAAGTGTAGAGAAGAGGGTATGATTGTAATTATGGATTATATCTATCTATGAACTAAGGGATAGCATTGATGAACACAACTCTTTTAAAAAAACATTTTATTGGAGTTAATACAGATTTCAAACCATTCATAGCTCAATCACATCAAGCAGATTATACAATTGCTACCACAGTCAGCTTCACAACGTTCTTTTCCTTCCTGAACCCCTTGACATCAGCTCACCACCCCACCTCCACACTACCCTGTACCCACCCAGAAACCCTTATTCTACTTCCCGTCCTTATAGGTTCATCAACCCTGGGTTGCATAGACTGAAAAACAGAAAACAAAAATGGAAGAGGGTGACCCTAAATATCATAACGCATCTGAGATAAACCCCAATAGGAACAAATAAAAGGCCAAAAAAAAATACAACACAAAATGTTGAAAACCAGGTCAAACCTCAGAGGGGGATCAACTGACAAGGGTTTAACCATTCAGGTGAGGTTTATCCTTTTGATCTACAGCCACCTCTCCAAGGCACTCTGTTCAGTGACCACTTTCCTCTCCTCCCTCTATTCTGGACAGAGGGAAATCACCAGATGCTGATTTCCTACGTAGATCCCACCAGTGTATCTTGGGCTCCCACTGTCATCCACAGCCTTCTGCAAACAGGAAGCTCACAAATTAGGCTCTGGTACTATTCTGTCCCTAAGTTTCAGCTTATGTGATTTACAGTCCTTCAGTGACTGATGTTGGTGTGCTTCTTCCATATAGACTTAGTTCATATCTCACTTAGATATCTGCTCGTTGGGAAACAAGCCTTTAAAACCCCATTTCATCTAATAGCCAGGCACCATTTGTTTTCTCAGCACATTTTGCTGTAGTACTAATTTCTTCTGTGTTCCCTTCCTGAGGACGAGTGTCCAGCAGGTCCATGATGTAAGAACTAATTGTTCTTTAGTTCTTTAGAGGTAGGATTTAGTGTGAGCCCCAAACCCATTCCTGGATCTACATGGATTTTTGTTTTGTTTTGTTTAACACACGTCTTATTTTCTTTCTTTCTATTTTTGGGTTTTTTTTGTTTGTTTTAGGATTGTCTGTTAACTTTTTTAGTAAATTATGTTATTGGGGGATCTTACATATAACAATCCAGTGGGTATTATTTTCAGAGAGCCAACATGACAGGAGAAACCCAACAGCCTATAGCACTAAGTTAAGAGATATTGTCTCAGTTAATACATTAGGTTGGAAAATCAAAAACCCAAATGATATGCCCTTCAGCTACTTTAACCTAGAGTAATGATTTCATTAAATCCGCGAAGGAGAGAAGCAGCACCCCACTCCGCCATAAATTCTTAAACTAAAATGTGTAATCTGAACTTGAGGGTCTGACCCTTATGGGGACAACTTTGGTACCTTCCGGACTACCATTTTATTAATAAAACATTAATGTTAGGGTTTATAGTAAATCAAAATAATTATATTTTGTAGTATTTCTGAAACCCTGCCCAGTGGAAAACCGCATCAGAGATGTCTGTGTGCATTAGAAGAGGGAAAGGTCGTTGCGTCAGAGATGATGAAAATTATAAAGTAAACTGCTCATTTTGGAATATTCGTTAATTTCTAGGATTCTTCACAAATCCAAGTATTTGAATTTTAAAAACGAATGCTCATTAGTATTGGTGAGGACATTAAATAAATCATGCACTTCCAGAGGAATGAACAAATCCTTGTTGGAAAAAGTGCAGCCAGCAAGCTCCTCGGGAGCATGTTATCAGAAAGATCCATTCCCTGGAAAAGAACATCATATTCATAAAGTACAAGGTCAGCAAAAAAGTTGAAAAGGAAAAAACAAGCAGAGACTAGATTGCTGTGCCATCTGCAAGAATGCGCTCAACCCTCGGAGTCTGGGTGAGGGTGGCACAAGGCCAGGCGTGCTCGGCTCTGTCCTACTAGGGTGACTGGGATTTGAAGCTCGTTCATGTGGCGGAGTGCAGCTAGCTGAGCTTTCTGCTCCTGGAAACAGTTACAGCCAGAAACTCACAGGGGCAGGTCGGCCCTTTCTCATAGGGCTGCTATGAGTCAGAATCCATTCAATGGCCATGAGTTTGTTTTAATAAAACAATAATATTAAGTTTATATTGTGTTTTATGTGTCACCTTTGAGCTATTCATAAATAAACAGTAAAATTCTGAACAAGACAACAATGTGTACACTCTTCAAGGATAAGAATGAGCACTGAATGTGTTTGAGCACTACCATTCACTTTCTCAGTAAACGGGAACAAGTCACGTGTTACCTGGAAAGAATAAGTCACTTCATTGGCCACATTTGTAGCTGAAGTTCTGAATGCCTTCTCTTTCCGAAATCTCTGTTCTTATGTCAATAAATGTGCCCTTGACACAGACCGCTTTCTGTTTGATCATAAGGATTCGTTTGACTTCCCAGGCTGACATATGGGTGTTCCTGTTTTCTCTCAAAGCACCCCGTGTGTCCTCCCAAGCTACTGACTGTTTAATAAAGAATATTTTAATTAGGTAAAAGGTGAATCTTCCTTGGTGATGCATTCATCTTATTTTATCAGGGAAAGAGAGCAAAGAGAGTTACAATCGGAATAAAGGGACTTAATAACATAATCAGGTCCTTGTTCCATGTTGTGCCAGCGTGGGGGCTGGGGAAACTGCTGAATAACTGTCTAAAGACAGCAATGGGAAAGTGAGGAAGGGAACCGTGAAGGATTTCAGCTTAAAGCACCAAGTGGGTGGGGAAGGCCCAACAAATGTGACAGGGACGCCTGTGGAGAGATCTGTGAAGCACTGCGCTAATTACCATGACGAAAAGGTGCGAGTTCCCATGGAGCTCTGCAAAGCCAAGAACCTAGCGACCATACCCCACTGAGAACAGTGCCTTCTGTTCTACTCTCTCCTTCCCAAACTCCATCATTTTGCAGATTGCATGATATGGAACGCACAGCCTCTAAATGAATCCATTGGTGCTCAGTTGACGAAAGGCAACTAGACACAGGTGACAGGATAGTTAACATGAACTTCTGCAAGACCTTGGTAAGCCCATGAAACTGGAATTTTTATGAAGTGGCAGCACAGTCGATAATAGTTGAATATTAATCAGATTTTCAATGATAGCCATGGTATTTTATATCTTATGAAATATAGAGAAGTATGATTTTCCTGAAGTCTACTCAAAAGCTTTTCCTAAAATAACATTTAAATTGCACTTGAATAAGTATTTTTAAAATTACAGGCAATTCTCTATTTTATAAAACAAAAGATAGTGGCACTTGATTTTACATTGAAAATTTGCTTGAAATATTGTACTTTTTTGCAACAGTTCAACTGATACTATCTTTCATTCATAACAAAGTTATCAAATTATGAGCTTACATTACCTCTATTATAGTAATCTGGAATTTATGTGTTTTGCCCACTGAAAACTTTATTTAATCTAAAATACCTTTTATTATCTCATACTTGACAGTCATAAAACTAATAGTAGAATCATTCATATCTTAAACAATTATGATGCTAGATTTAAGTATTCATCATTTTCAAGTTGTGATAAAAATATTAATTTTCCTTGAATGATTGCCATGGAGCTGGAAGCATCAATATTTATGTTTTATTGTATTTATCTACATTCATATTTGGGGAAGTTATAATTACAAATGGTTGCAATATTTGAAAGGAGCTCTGGTGGTATAATGAGCGACTGCAAAGTCAACAGTTTGAACACATGGTACAAAAAGGAGGCTTTCTGCGCCCATAGAAACTTACAGCTCAGCGCTGTCTGTTCTGTACTATAAGTCAGATTGGATTTGATATCGGTGAGTTTGGTTTATATTCTTTGAAAATTCTTCATATATCTTATTTCTCACGGTAAAAAATGTTATATACTGAAAAAATCATAACAAACAAAACTGTTAAAATAAGCAACTGGTATTCTGGGTCATGTTACCTAACTAGGGTTAAAAATAAATAAAAGTCTGGATTTGGGATAAGATGCATATAGCAAATGTAGGGGTGCTGGAAACTGAGATTGCTGTGACCAACAAAGGTCAGAAACATTGTAAATAGGTTGAGTCACATGATAATGATTATTGTTGTGACTCAAAAACTAAATCAAGATGGTCAAAAGAATAATTCAAAGGAGCAGAAACACCAAACCAGCATTTAGATCTCCTTTGACCTTGAAACTGAATTTAACCTCACGGTTCAATTTTCAGCAAAACAATTTAGTGGTCTGTAAGGTGAACAATAATACAAGGGAGATATGCACTTCTTAGAACAATCACCCATGGGAGAGAGAGCAAAGGACAGCATTGACCCGTGGAGAATGCTCGGAAGGCAGGAGGGCCCAGGGAGGAAGAGTGGTTGGAAGTAACAAGAGCAGGGAAGCAGGTGGGGGGGGTGTGTGTGACTGTTACATTATGGGGACTGCAACCACCATCTCCAAAAAATGCACATGAATTGTTGAATGAGAAAGCAATGTGCCCCGTCCACTTGCACTCAACCCACAATAAAAATGAGGTGAGCACTTGTAAGCTGTAGTTAAATGATGAAACCAGAAGTTTTCTTCTTCTAAGATTGGCCTTAGTTCCTAGATTAAGTACTTTTTAGCAATATGCAAATTTACCCTTTTGTCTTTCAGGTTCTGACCCTCATTAATGTACTTCTTGGATCTTAACTAGCTACTCCATTAAAGAGTTCATTTGTTAAAGGAAGTTAGTATTGTACTGAATAGAGTTCAAGTAGATGTTGCCAATATTCAAGTTATACTATAATGTGTCAATTATCTCATGTTATACTTCTGTAAAATCATTCCTGATTTCAATTTATTTTCAATATGGTTGCTCAGTCAATCTAAAAGATAATCATGTGAAAATGTGATGAATCACTTAAATAGTATGTATACAAAAGAGAATAATGAGACATTGCATCAAGATACTTAATGTAGACTAGTGGGGAAAGTATCTATTGGATAATATTTCCTAAAAGATTAATTTCAGTCTAAATATTGAGTTCCACATAGTCATAATCAGACAAGAAATCAAACTATGGAGTGTTCCAGAATTTATAAATAAGTCAGCTTTACTGGAGCAAAGATAGGGATAACAAGAACTGAGCCTAATAAATTTTAAAAATCACATATTCAAAATTTATTAATTTCATTTTATCATATTTAAATTTGTTCTTAAAAATGATGGCAAGACATCTAAGGATCTTAAGTAAAATAATAGAAATATAAAATATTTATATTGCAGTAATTTATGTGGCTATGTTAATGAGACATATTCAAAATTAGAAACAAAGATGCTAAGATATGCTTCATCTTGGTGAAAAATATTGTTATGAAGTGAAATATCAACAAGAGGAAATAAACATTTAAGACATAAAAATACAAGTTAATCTGTTAGTTGGTTTTTTTCTTGCTTGACTGTATAGCTCATAGTACCATCATAGTCGGTCTGTAGTTAGGAGCCATCGAGTTGACTCCGACCCATAGTGACCATGCACAATGGAACGGAACACTGCCCAGGGCTGCACCGTCCCTAGAGGTAGTCTAGGGATTAGAACAGGAGAAGGTATTAATTAATGTCACAAATTTGGGTGTTCAATTGGAAGTAGTCAATAGGCATGAATAGTTCTTACACCAGAGTGATTTCTCTTCAAAATGTTGATTTTTGAATCATCAACATATTGGTAAAGTAATACTTTTACATAGTCTTCCCCTTTTTTTGCTGAACCTTTACTTTATCAAGGAGCCCTGGTGGTGCAGTGAGTTATGCATTGCAGTTAGAAGGATGAGACGTTCTACTCCTACAAATGTTTGTGGTTCCAAAACCCACCCACTGAGGCAGTTCTGTTCTGTCCAATAGGGTGAGACTGACTCAAAATCAACTAGTGGGCATCGAGTTTTGGTTACTTTACCAAGCATGTTATCTTTCTCCAGGTACTGGGCCCTCCTGAGGATGTGCCCAAAATATGTAAAAAACAGTATCACCAACCTCACTTCTCACTGTACTTTTCCCAACACAGGTCTGTTCATTGTTCTGGAAATATATGATATACTTAATATTCCCTGAATACAGTGCCAACTCGGATACCTTTTCATAATCCAGAAAAGTTATATATTTCTCCTCCAACTCATATCCAAGCTTATGTCCCATATCCACATATAGAGCCTTACATCGCACCCACACATCAAAATTCACATCACACAATATGATATATATATATGATTCTCAAAAGTTATGTAAAACTCATGAGCCAATAATACATTTTGCTCTTCAAAATTCCCTTTCTAGTAAAACTGAGACAGAGTGCTCAATGTTTCAAATTTACAAAGTATTTAATTGTCCCATGGCAGAGACATATGATGTCAAGGGAAAACAGTAATAAAGTTAGGGACTTCAAAGATGGATTCAAATTCACTAAAGAGCAAATGACTTAACAGACTAATAAACGGGTCTCAAATTTCCTCATAAAAATTGAGATGATTGAATGAAACTCCATGATTCCTTCCCAAACCAATATCACAAAATTAAGTTAAAGGATTTTTAAACAATCTATTATTTCATTTATGAATAACACTGTTGATATGAATTTTGAATAATATATGAATTTGTCTGAATTAGATTTCTAGAAATAACATAAAACAATGTGCATATATTAATGTATTGCTAATTACCATATATAGTAATTTAAATTAATTTCTACAACTTCTATGGCAATACATTATGCATATAGCTATTATTATGAGTAATTGTACTTTTAGTAATATTTGGGCAAGCAGTTTGATTTAAACACAAAAGGATATGTTTATCATGAGCCTATAAAATTTGATAAACATGAAATGAGATTAAAACTAAAATTCAATCACCAGTTCTCTGTACTTAAATTTTATAAACCATTTTTATATAATTAACTGCATAATCAGTATATACATTTTAAAAGATTATTTGGTCTTAAAGCTTAAGTTTAAAAGTCATTGCAACAACAAAATGCACAATCCTATATTCTCATTCAAGATAGTATCTATTTATTGAGTTACGACTTGGCTTTACTCAACATTATAATTATTGCTCCAATTTTGTTCTATGCAATTGATACACATGTGCACATTTTCATACACATTACTCTCATGTTCACAACATATACATGCATATAATTCAAATACATACAAAACACACAGATAGACAGACACCACCTAAAATATAAGACATATAGCAGAGTGGGCATTCCAAACCTGATAATTATCATATATAGTTACTGTTTTCAATTCTTGGATCTTAATTTATACTGACAAAATTAACTTGACAATTTGTTAATTTTTTTAACAATTTATACCTTTTTTAAGTTACATTAAATGCCTTGCAAGTATTATTTGATTAATTTTCATGTTAGTTTTATCCCTCCTAACATTATACAATCAAATTAACTGCACAGTAGTGAGTACTTAGAGTTTCAAAATATGTACTCATAAGCAGAAAAAAATCACTTTTATCAAACACAGATAGTGCTTTATTTCCCATAGAGTTTCTTTCTTTCTTAGTTTTATTTAAATCATTTTCTTGGGAACTCTTATCACACTCCTTACATATATCCATTGTGTCAAGCACATTTGTACATATGTTGCCATTATTTTCTAAACATTTTCTTTCTATTCGAGCCCTTGGTACCAATTCATTTTTTTCTCTGCTTCCCCCACCCTCCCACCCTCATGAACCTTTGATAATTTATAAATTATTATTTTATTCATCTCTTACACCGACCGCTGTCTGCCTTCACTCACTTTTCTGTTGTTTGTCCTGATAGGGGGTTATATATCAATCACTGTGATTGGTCACCCCTTTCTCCCCCCACCTTCACCTTTCCCTCCTGGTATCTCTACTCTCATTATTAGTCCTCAGAGGTTTATCTGTCCTGGATTCCCTATGTTGTGAGCTCTTATCTGTACCATTGTACATGCTCCATCTAGCCAGATCTATAAAGAAGAATTGAGGTCATGATAATGGAGGGGAGGAAGCATTGAAGAACTAGAGGAGATGGTGTATGTTTTATCAGTGCTATAATACATCCTGACTGGCTCATCTCTTCCCTGTGGTCCTTCCGTGAATGGATGTCCAATTGTCTACAGATGGGCTTTGGATCTCAAATCCACTCTCCTTCTCATTCACATCAGTATGATATTTTGTTCTGGATCTTTGATGCCTGTTACCTGATCCTATTGACACTTCATGATCATACAGGCTGGTGTGCTTCTACCATGTGGGTTTTGTTGCTTCCCAGCTAGATGGCTGTTTGATTATATTCAAGCCTTTAAGACCCTCAATGTTATACCTTTTGATAGCCAAGAACCATCAGCTTCCTTCACCACATTTGCTTATGCACCCATTTTGTCTTCAGCACCAAGATGAGAAAGCAACATACCGGCTGAGAATGAAGGTCTGGATCATCCTACCAGACAAAGAATCACGGCCACCTGAGGTGTTGGCCAAGGGCAAGGGTAAAACAGAATGGGTATTAGAAGAAGGTAGTTCTATCTATATCAGTTACAACACATGATTAATTGCGAAAGCGAGGTTTGTGATTGTCAGTTTATTTTCTTTATATGTGCTTATTGTATATATTTCCTTTGTTCATGTATGATTTACCAGATACAATTAGATTCCGTGTGTTTTCATTTATATGCATGATGGATGCTTAATGTTAGGTTTAAGTGTGATTTCATTAATGTCTAGAAATTATAGATGGCTAAAGAATTGTGTATATGTGCCAAGTTGTCAAAGGGTAGACTGTGATAAGTAGGTTTATTGTGTCAACCTGGCTAATAAGAACATGTGGGATTAATAAGGTCACAGTTTGTTTGGAAGGCAAAGAGATAAAGGTCTTGGCGAACCCCGCCTCATTCTCTCTCACTCTCTGGTGATGCGGCTGCCTTAGCTAGTTCTATGCCTCAGCTGTGAGCAACACAACCTGTGGGACACCCAACACTACCTGTGGTACACCAACCACTAGAGCTTGAGGTTCCTTTGAGACCTGCTTCATCATGCTGTTGGTGTATACATCCCTTGAGCTTGGGACTGCTGGATCCTGTCATCTGGGTGACTGTTGGTGACCTGCCCTGCTGTTTGCTGCCTGTAAGTGGATGGCCTTTATTGCTCTATGGAAGACTCAGCTGTCTGCTTCCTTGACCTTGGACAGAGTAGTCCACATGAGTTGAAGGACTTCCAGTATATTAGCAGTATATTAACTGTTTCACATAAGTGAGTGGAACTGAGCCCTCTGTACCACTGTGTGGACTAATTGACTGTTATATTCCTTTGTACTGTGTGTATATCTATATAGCATTAAACTTATATAGTGCCTTGGGAAAATCTGACATCTATATTTTAGTGAGTCTTCCAGTCCATGAGTGTGGAATATTCTTCCATTTGTTGAGGTCACTCTTGGTTTTTTGTAATATTGTTCTATAGTTTTCCTTGCACCAATCTTTAATTTTTTTTGTTAGGTATATCCCTAGATATTTCAATGTTTGCTTGGCTATTGTGAAGGATACTACCTTTTTGATCCCCTCTTCCATGGCCTTGTCCAATATGTATAACAATCTGATAGACTTCTGTGTGTTGATATTGTATCCTGCCACTCTGTCATATTCCTCTATTGCTTCTAATACTCCCCTAGTGGAGCTTTTGGGATTTTCCATATATAAAAATCATCTCATCTGCAAATAACGATAGTTCAACCTCTTCTTTCCCCGGACGAATGCCTTTTATGTCTTTCCTTTGCGTTATGTTGTTAGCTTGGACCTCCAGCATGACATTAAATAAGAGTGGGGGCAAAGGTCATCCTTGTCTGGTGCCCTTTTTCAGTGGAATTGTTTTCGTCTTTTCTCCATTGACTACCACATTGGCTTTTGGTCCTTCATATATGGCTTTTATTACATTGAGGAATTTTCCTTCCACTCCTATCTTCTTGAGTGTCTTAAACAGGAATGGGTGTTGGATGTTGTCAAATGTGTTTTCCTTATCTATCGATATTATCATGTGGTTCTTATAATTTTTAATGTCAAAGTGGCAAATAATACCAATGGTCTTTCCTATGTTGAACTATCCCTGTGTTTCTGGAATGAATCCCACTTGGTCATGGTGAATTATATGTTTATTTACTTTTGTATTCTATTGGCCAGTATTTTGTTAAGGGTTTTTGCGTCGATGTTCATTAGGGATATTGTTCTGTAGTTCTCGATTCATGTGGGATCCTTACCCACTTGAGGTGTCAGAGTTATACTAGCTTCATAGAAAGAGTTTGGGAGTTTGCTGTCTTTTCTATGTTCTGGAAGAGTATGTGTAGTATTGGTGTCAGTTCTTCCCTGAATGCTTGGTAGAAGTCTCTTGTGAAGCTATCTGGCCCGGGGGATTTTTTGGTTGGTAATCCCTTCATAATCTTGTCTATTTCTTCTATTGCTATGGGCCAGTTGAGATATTTGCATCCAATGGGGATAGTCTAGGGAGGGATTGTTTTTCCAAGTATTTGTCCATGTCTTCCAAGCTGTTGAATTCACTGGAGTACAGGCCTTCGTAGTACTGTGAAATTATCTTTTTTATTTTATTGGGTCCCCTGCAATGTCCCCTGTTTCATCCCTCATCCTTGCTATTGAAATTTGTTCCTTTCTTTCTTTGGTTAGGTTAGCCAGTGGTCTATCAGTTCTGTTAATCAATTCAAAGAACCAACTTTTAACTACATTTATTTTTCTGTACTTTCCTTATTTTCCCTCTCATGTATCTCATCCCTGATTTTTATTATTTCTTTCCCTTTGCTATTAGTAGGATTGCCCTGTTGACTCTGATTTAGTATCTGTAAGTTTTGTGCCAACATATCATTCATAAGTCTCTCTTACTTTTTCATGTGTGCATATATTGCTTTCAAACTTCCTCTGATAACTGCCTTTGATGCGCCCAAAGGTTTTGGTACATCATATTTGTGTTCTCATTGGTTTCTAGAAAATTCCTAATTTCATGTCTGATCTGATCCAGTACCCAGTCCTTTTGGAATAGAGAGTTAATCATTCTCCAGTTGTTTGCCTTTTTTTCATAATCATCCTTTTGTTGATTTCCATTCTTGTGGCATAGTGATTGTAGAGGGAAGTCTGTGTTATCTCTATGTGCTTAAATTTACACAGACTCTCCCTGTATCCCAGCATATAGTCTATCTCTGAGTATGTGCCATGTGAGCTTTAAAAGAATATACTTTTTTTTTTCATTTGGGTGGATCGCTCTAAAAATATCTATCAGGTCAAGTCATCTAATTGTAAAGTTTAGATCTGTAGCCTCCTTGTTAAGCTTCTTCCCTGTAATTTATCTTTCTCAGAGAGTGGTGCATTAAAGTCACCTACTATAATTGTTGAGCCTGTGATTTCTTTTTACCTCTTTTAGAGCTTTTGATTGATGAAATTTCACAGGTCTCTTGTAGGGTGTATATATATTTATTATGCTCACTTATTCTTGAGTTACTGTTGCCTTGAGCATTATATAGTGCCCCTCCTTATCGTTTGTTATGGCTTACACCTTGAGATCTATGTTGTCCAAAATAGGATTTCAACCCCTGCTTTTTTTGAATTGCCATTTGCTTGCTTTAGCTCCATCCTTTGTTTTTCAGCCTATTTTTGTCTGTAATCTTGAGATGTGTCTCTCCTAGGCAGAAAATTGATGGGCTGTGTTTTCTAAGCCAGTCCACTAGCCTCTGCTTTTTAATACCTGAGTGCAGTCCATTGATATATTAGGATTATTACATCCATATGTGGACTCTATGATATCATCTTGTACCTTTTGTGCTGTGCTTTTTCCTACCTCCCTTTCTTATCAGTGCATTATGCGTGTGTGTGTGTGTGTGTGTGTGTGTGTGTGTGTGTGTGTGTGTTTCATTCTTGCCTTCTTTCCACCAATGCTATGCCAATACTATCTTGGTTTCTGTTTTTGTTTTGTTGGCTTCTGGCTGGAGTTTTTCGATGTGGAAGTCTCTTATTTGTTCTCGGTGAGTGTTGTTCTTCCCATACTGGCTTGCCAAGGATTTTTTGTAGGTCTGGGTTTCTTTTAACGTATCCTTTGAGTTTTTCCTTGCCTGGGAAGACTCTTTCTTCTTCTCCTATCTTGATAGATAATTTGGCTGGATAGAGTATTCTTGGGTTTGTATTACATTCCTTCAATTTTAAGAATGTTACTCCCCTCTCTCCTCTTCTTCATAGTGTCCACTGATAGGTCTGAGTATATTCTTATTTGGGTGCCTGTATAGGTAACTGCTTTTTGATTTTATTATGATTTTCTCCTTTCCTTCAAAGTTGGGTAGTTTAGATATTATAAGGCCTTGGTGACTTCTTGGGATTCAGTCTAGCTGGTGTTCTTTCAGCCTCCTGAATGGTTGCCTGGTTTTAATTGGGAAGTTTTCATCTAAGCTTGGGAAGTTTTCCTCTAAGAATTCCCTCACTATTTTTGCTGTCAACTTTTTCATTGTGTCTTGGCCCAATAGTCTAATTATTCTAATGTTGTTCCTCTTCATAGCATCAGAGATGGTTCTTGGGTTTTCTTCTGCTTCTCTGATTAACTCCTTGGATTGTCTTTCCCATTTGTTGAAGTCTGCCTTGTTATGCTCAAGGTCAGTGGTTGTCAACCTTCCTAATGCCGTGACCCTTTATTAAAGTTCCTCATGTTGTGGTCACTCTCAACCATAAAATTATTTTTTTTGCTACTTCATAACTGTAATTTTGTTAGTGTTATGAATCATAATGTAAATATCTGATATACAGAAGGTATTTTCATTGTTTCAAATTGAACATAATTAAAGCACAGTGATTAATCGCAAAAACAATATGTAATTAAATATTGTGAAATATTTATTTCTAATGACAAAAGAATGAAATTTTGTCTTGAAGCATGGTGTAGCGTGGGTAGTAGTCTTCATGCTGGGTACTCGTATGTGGGTGGACCCATCTGGAGACAGATAGAGCAGCGGTGTCTCGGTTCCTAAGACCATTGGAAATAAGTGTTTTCCGGTGGTCTTAAGTGATCCCTGTGAAATTATCGCTCGACCCCCAAAGCAGTTGCAACCTACAGGTTTAGAAACACTGCTCTGGGTCACTGGTGCATCCTCTGCCTCTTCGAGTCTGTTGGCTAAGTCTGTGAATTTGCTACTGGCTTTTGTTACCTCGTCCTTTAACTCTTGTATTTCCCATTGGTGAGTGATCTTAATCTCTTCAATCATTTAATCCTTTTTCTGTATTGCTTCCCTCATGTCCTGTATGACTCTAATCAGCATTCTGAAAATTTCTTTCTGTGGCAGGTTCACATCAACCTCTTCTAAGACTGCCCTTAGGTTCACGTCATCCTCTGACATTGGATTTTGTTTCTCCTGCTGTCTTGATGCTGTGAGGCAGATTACTGTTTATCTGTCATTTTGGAGGAACTCGGTACTATTTTCCCTGGAGTCAATGAGACCGCGGCTCTCTCTTTGGGAGGTTGGTATTAATGCTTCTGCGGGCTGCCTTTATCCAACTAACCTGGAGGGGCCTGGGGTGGGGGATTCACTTTCGTTCCACTGGGGTTTATCTCTCACCCTAGACTACCAGGAATCTGTTCTTTGGAAGGCAGGTTGGATGGCCCTCTAAGTCATCAGTCTCTGGGGTCAGCCTGCATTACATTCTATGAATTCTCAGACTTCCTTAAGAACCCATTCTCAGCTGTGCAGGCCACTGTCTGAAGGACAGTGCTGGCCGGGTGTGAGAGCACCTAGCTGGGGGAGGGGATGAGGTAGGGGTGGTGGTTATCTGTTCCCAGCTAGAGGCACTGCAGACAGGTGGGCAGGAAGGAAATAAGGGCCCAGCCACGTCTGTTGGCACAAGGGCCCAGCCACATCTATTGGTACACTCAGAGCACAGTTTAAAATTTTTTTAATTACAAAGAAAACATTTAAAAATGTCTCTGTGGCCTGTGGCTGGTTGCAAACAAGGTTTCTCAATTTTTTTCCCATTCTCCATAGGATATGCAATGAAGTGGAATTATTTGATATGGCTCTTCTTTCCAAAGTCTTGGTTAACTCCTACCAAATGATTGGGTGGGACCATGTAACTAGTGTGTGAGTGAAACTCTAATTTGAGGATTGGTCAGTTTAGTCATTCTGGTGGGTATATAAGTGAGCTATCAGACGCAGGAAGGGAGGAACTCTGCGACCATCTTGAAAGAATTGCAACCAGTAGAATACCTTCAAGATCCCTGCCAGAAATAATTGAGGCAGCAGAGTATACAGGCTAAGGCACTGATACCATGGGGCAAAGCACAAGAGCAGTGCCGGGGCAACGGTGCAGAGTGCTTGGTGGGCTCTCCAGCCCTCAGAACCAGGCACAGTCTTTTTGCTCCTATACACACTTACAGCCACGAGTCATACTGCCAGAATGGCAGTGATTGTGTTTTAAGGAGCCATGTGACTGAGAGAAAAAGACCAGCAAAACATGCTTTCCAGCTCGGCTGAGAAAAGGTCTTGCAGACAAAAATCAAGGTATTTTTAACATGTGGTCACCTGTTAGTTTCTCTAGTAACCCCTGTCTGTGAGTTCCATGTGGCCATTGCAGACTACAGATTATAGATCCCAGCAGAGAACTCATGTTTCATAGGAGCGACAGTTGGAAAGAGAAAGGCAAAGAAAGATGAAAGTTTGGAGTATGTCTGATCTCTGTTTTGTGGCTATTGACCTTGGACGTTGAATTAGATTCTCCTCCTCCTTTGGGTAGCCAGATGATGTCAGAAGTGGGTCCCACAACGTATCTAGAGAGTGTTTTATACCAAAGGTCCAATCAAAACAGTGCCAGTTACATTCAAGTAAAAAAGGTTACCTCTCTGTCAGGGGTTATGGTGACTATGTTTTGGGACTCAGAGTGGGACAATTTGATAGATTATTTCAAAAGACACAGGGTAACACTGGGGCTCATTATAAAGATGCTTAAAGAAAATTGAGAACATCATTGGTAAGAAAAGGGCCATGATAATTGCACCAAATATATATTTTTCTTTCATTGTGGCAATGAATCTGCTCATTTTTACATTTTTTGAGGGTAGTAAGGACTGTCCTCTAAGAATTTCATTGGGACACCTTTCCTCATCCATTCTACAACCCTGTTCTTGGCCATTTAATCCTCCCCCCACCCCCAAGGAATAGAAAAACTAATTACTAGCTTTATTTATTTATTTAAAATTATTTTATTGGGGGCTCATACAATTCTTATCACAATCTGTACATCTATCCATTGTATCACGCACATTTGTACATTTGTTGCCCTTATCATTCTCAAAACATTTGCTTTCTACTTAAGCCCTTGGTATCAGCTCCTCATTTTTCCCCTCCCTCCCCGCTTTCCTCTCCCTCATGAACCCTTGATACTTTATAAATAATTATTATTTTGTCATGTCTTACACTGTCTGACGTCTCCCTTCACCCAATTTTCTGTTGTCCATCCCTCAGAGAGGAGGTTGTATGTAGATCCTTATGATCGGTTCCCCCTTTCTACCCCACGTTCCCTCCACCCTCCAGTATTGCCTCTCTCACTACTAGTCCTGAAGGGATCATCTGTCCTGGATTCCCTGTGTTTCCAGTTCCTATCTGTACCAGTGTACATCCTCTGGTCTAGTCAGATTTTTAAAATAGAATTAGGATCATGATAGTGGGGGGAGGGGGAAGCATTTAAGAATTAGAGGGAAAAAAAAAAAAAGAATTAGAGGAAAGGTGTATGTTTCATCGTTGCTACACTGCATGCTGACTGGCTTGTTTCCTTCCCATAACCCTACTGTAAGGGGATGTCTCGTTACCTACCAATGGGCTTTGGGTCCCCAATATGCACCCCCTCTCATTTACAATGATATTATTTTTTGTTCTTTGATGCCTGATACCTGATCCCTTCAACACCTCATGGTCACACAGGCTGGTGTGCTTCATCCATGTGGGCTATGTTGCTTCTGAGATAGAGGTCACTTGTTTACCTTCAAGCCTTTAAGACACCATACGCTATATCTTTTGATAGTCGGGCACCATCAACTTTCTTCACCACATTTGATTGTGCACACATTTGTCTTCAGCGATCGTGTCGGGAAAGTGTGCATCATGGAATGCCAATTTAATAGAACAAAGTGTTCTTGCATTGAGGAAGTACTTGAGTGGAGACCCAATGTCCATCTGCTGCCTTAATAATAAACCTATAAATATATACAGGTAGAACTATTTCCCCATCAAGTTCCTCATGGATGCCAAAGTGGCTATTTTGATGTGATATATATGGAAAGATGGAGAATTATTTGGGGAAGGGTTAGAGATGTGGACACATTATCTTCAGAAATGTGTGGACCTGGGTGCAACACATGTCATGGAGCAACAGCTTACATTTTTACATTTTTGTTTAATAGCAGTTTCTATTATTTTGTTGCAATACTTTTTGACTTTGTGGAGTCACATAACAAGTACATTATATAACAATATGCAGTTCTTTCCCAATGATTTAGCCTCCAAATCAGTTATTTAATATAGATTTCATTATATCAACTAAGAAAAATGAGTTGAGCAATTTTTTTTTGCTAAACATCACACAACTGTTAAGTAATATTGTAATAGGAATACAACTTCTTTCCAAAATTAGAAGTTTATCTAGTACATCCTAGAGAAACAGAAGAGTATGCGATAAATGAGTTTAATATGATAAAATCCATATAATTCACATAACTTCAAAACTGTTTTAAATTTAGATTATTAAAAGCATGCGCTCATGAATTTGGTATATTCTGTCCGAGCTGCTCTGTCTAGCGCAGGACACTCATTAGCCATCATTAACATTGGGCAATTTCAATGGGAAGGGTAGTAGAATGCCTGAAATTTGGATTGTGTGTCACTTTGATTTTTTGAAGATTTTTATTGGAAGCACATGTATTTCTTTGGACTATGGCATTTTTAGAGACAATACATGTGTTCCTATTACGAAACACCCAGACCTGTCACTGCACCTGTCTTAGTTGCTCAAGGTTATCTCAGAGTGAACTTTCATCTAGCACAAATGTTAGTTACTCTTCAGTTGATTCCCCTAGTACGTAAAACTATCTCACATTTCCAAACTCAGTATTTCAAGCTTTATTCTTTAACCTTTGTATGGCCAATGTTACACAATACAGAGACACAAAGGCAGATTGTAAGACACACAACGTTTTTATAGATAGCACAAACTTTTTGTTTAAAGATTTTTTTGGGAAAGCAAGCCTTTAACGCTTTAGTTTCTACTCTTTCTGATAGAGAGCACCGTCAAATTTCTTCACCAGACTTTACTATAGCACCCATATCTCCCATGTTTCCATTATGAGGGCGGGTATCAAGCAGGACCAGTGAGATGTCAACTAAGCGTACATGGAAGAAGCACATCCACATCTGTGATTCAATGAGTGAAAAAGACACACTTATAACCCAAATTTGAAGGAGGCAATGCTAGCAGAGCTTAAATTGTGAAATTCTGGTTTGCACAGAATTTGGAGTGCCCAAAGTACATTCGTGGGATCTATACAGGGAAGAAGTCTCTGAAGAATCCCTTCTGACCTTAAGTGAGAGACGGGAAGTTCCTGGTTATCAGAGAGAGAGTAATGGAGAGATGATTATAGTAGATTTAACTCGGAAATCTGACTTGAATGGTAATAAGTTGTCATTTGATTTCCCTTTGGAAATAGCTTGATGTGGTTTTTAATATTTTCTATTTGGGGGGGCTTGTTTGTTTTCTGATTGGAACTTATTATGCTGTATTTTGTTATTGGTGAAAGTGATCGTGGCTTTCTGTCGTGTATCTTTCTATGTTTTGGTACATGACACTCAGGTTGGATGAATCTATGGAGACAATATCTGTGATAAGGGTTCCTGGGGTGTATTGTGAGGGAGGAAGAGGATGATGGAGAATTGATATAAAATAACGCAATACGGAAGAAAATTTGTGGAAATTGATTATGGTAGCAATTGAACTATTGAATGATATGATGTCTTGATAATGACCTAATAAAATGATTGAGAAAATAATAAAATAAAATGAGAGATGAAACTAAAGAAATTAAAAAATATATTCTATTTTCTTTTTAAAAATTATTTCTGCTTTTTTCTAAAGCAGGAATTGGCAAACTTTATGTAAAAATTTGATGGTAAATATTGTATATTTTATGTATTACATGTCTTTGTCTCAACTACTTAAGCCTGCTAGCACAGCTTGAAAACATCATAGATTTCATGTAAATGAATGAGTCAACTGTTTTAAGAAAATTTTACTGCAACATCCTGTAAGTTGTAATTTTCTGACCCCTCTACTAACCCTATGTCATGGATCCTTGCTAAGTAGAACTGACCTTTAGGGTTTTCAAGGTTGTAAACCCTACGTGTCATCTTTCAACCACATCTTTCTGCAGCTGGGCAGCTGCTGAAGGACATTGTACACTACCACATCTTTCCACAGCTGAGCAGACCATAGCTGGCTTCCAACCACCTACCTTGCAGTTAACAACTGAGTACTTAGTCACTGCACCACCTGTGCTTTCTCTTTCTTCTAAGCATGTTGAAAGATGAACATGAGAAAAAAAGCCTCTCACTGCAAGATAATATTTACTATGTGTGTGTGACCAACAATTAGCATGTAGAAAATATAAATCCCTCTTACCATTCAATAATAAAAAGCCAATCTTATGAAACGGGTGTGAGAGAAATATCTGGATCCTACAGGAAAGAGAGTATACACATTTCCAAGAAGCCCATGAAAACATAATCAATTTTATAGTCATGAGAAAAACAGAAATGGAATGATTTTGATTAATTTATCATCCAAACTAGAATGACAATTTGTTTTAAAAGTCAGGAATAGTTACAATTGTGTGTTAACTTGGCAGGGACCAGGATCCTCAGTGGTTTGGAAGTTAACACTTATTAATCTCCCATGATAACATCTCCTTGAGGGTGTGGTCTGCTTCCAATATAAGTTGACGATATAGAAAAGCGTGTTAGCTTTTGGCCTGGCTCTAGAGCCTACATTTTGCTCATTGACCTCAGTTCCATTGAGCTTGAGCCAATTTCCTGCTGCGTTGCTTGCCATTCCTGGGGATCCTCAGTGGCTGGTCATTTTAACTGCTGAATGTGAAGTCCTTAACCAGTGCATCCGCACACTTGTTATTCTCCTGCCAATCTTGGGTTCATGAGCCCTTCTTGCTACTCAAGTGAGGCGAACCCTCCAGCCTCACATCTGACAAGCAGACATTTTTGAGTCTCCACATCGATTTCACCTTGGTTGAGTTCTTTCTGAGCAAAGCAAAATTCACCATCACCGAGACCATTCTCACTTATAGGTACTCTTGTAGGGTTTCCAAAACTGTTAATCTTTATAGGAGCAGACAGCCTCATCTTTCTCTTGTGGAGCAGCTGGTAGTTTGAACCTCCAACCTCGGGGCTAGCAGTTTAATTTTCACCTGGAATGACTACCAGGTATCCTTACCATTGTGCAGCAATGCAAAAAGCTTTGCCCTCAAGCTGAGTGTGTTTGAAAGTGTGTTATTAGCCAATCTAGAAAGATGCAGCCTGATCTTCAGGGATTTGCCAGGGTGTGCCCGTAATGAAAATGGAGACACTCGGTGGCATAGTCCTGAGTCATATCCTAGCTTCGTTGAAGGTCTCTGAGCCAATTTTTCCATCTTCTCTGACCTGCAATAGTATACCTAAACCACTCATGAGCCCTCTCCCACTTCTGTAGTTCCAACTACAACTGTGATGAATTGCTTTGCCACAAGTTATGAGTGGGGCAGTCCTCGTTGTTCTAGAGATCCCATTTAAGTGGTGCCATTTGTGAGACTCTTTGGACACCATTTTATGTTGCCTTCTTGATGATCTTCCTCATCTGGAGACTTTGTGCTCTCTTTGTTGTGTTTATGGCATAATAGCACTGTCTAGATAAATTAAAAAAAATAAAATGATGGCTTTAAAACCTTCACATTCACTTAGGGTAGTATTATTTAGATTAGAATTTATGTTGGGCATTTTTGCCAATTCTGGTCACCCTGTGAGCCTATCTCCTCTGCAACAAAAGTAAGACTTGCTTCACTAACTGAAATTTAGGTTCTGGAGAACAATACCTTAACTTTTCCATTCAGAATTTAACTAATTTCCATTGACAACTGTATCTCTCGGTGGGGATGTGGGGAGGTGGGTTGTCAGGCTGTCCTGGGCCAGAGTCAACCCTCTTTTTGTTTCTTTCTATTACTATGAATTGCCTTGAGTCAATTCTGACTCGTGAGAATGCAGCCTTGCTCAAAGTAGAAGGGAACCCCGTAGGGTTTTCAAGGATGGGACCTTTTGGAAGTTGAGCAGCAGACCTGTCTACTGAGAAACCTCTGGCTAATAGTGGAACAATTAACCATTTGTGTCACCTGGGGAGTCAGATCAACTGTTAAAGTATGAAAATGAAGATTTCTGTTTGAATTTACAATAATACACAGAAAGTAATTGATACAGCTTGGTGAGTTTCTGTATATTTGGTGGAAAACAGCATACATTGGTAATATTTGAAATGAAAGGGGAACGGTAACAGTAGTTGAGGTTAATCATTTAGTTTTCTAGTTTTTTTTAAGTCCAAGTATTTGATCAGAGAGAATTATTTATAACCACAAGTAAAGTATCAATCTTCAATTTTTAGAGGATCAAATAACCTACAAGTGTTTCAGATAAAACCAAGAAATTTAATATCATGAGCAGGCATGTCATGAGGATGTTTTTTGAGCTAATTAATAATTCCATATTGATTGCATACTGTTGTTCCAAAAACTGTCTTGCCAATAAGACCTTGCGGCATGCTACTCAACCTTAATGTTACTGAAAGCAACCATCATGTAAATTTCATGAAAGCTATTTAAGCATACAAATTAAATATAAATAAAGGGATTTGTTTTATTATTCAATACATTACTTGATTTAGATAAACATTCCACATCTAGTTTTTGTATCATTTCTTTGTTTCAGAAATGTAAATTAAAAATAAATTGAATATAAAATTTCACATATCTAAAAAACAAACATTTCAAATTTTGGATTGGGTAAGAGGTGTACTGGGAGAGAAAGAAATTGTAAATTGTAATATCTGTGTCCTTGTGTGTGTGTGTGTGTGTGTGTGTGTGCATGGGTGTGACACAATTGACTAATCTACAGAGTTAAATTCACCTGAATGAGTGACAATGTTTAGAATTAGGTAGGAATACTTCCTTAGAATAGTTAGCATCTATTTTGAAGAAACAGATAAAATATAAAGTAATTCAGTTTAGTCATGGCTTTATTATTCTTCACAAATTATTTTATTTTGGTGATTGATATTAAAACCTTGGTAGAGTACCTTAATTTATATTTTGAGGCAGTTATTTATATTTGAATTTGAATTTTCTCAGACACTGTTTGTAGAACTCCTAGTACTATTAATTTATATTTTAAGATGTTTATTTCAAGGTCACCACTTGAAAACAAAACAAGCAAATCATGTTCTGCTATTCATATTAGCTTGATTTTGTTATAAGATAAAGTAATAACAATAACATTGTCTTATATCCTAATGACTTTTAGAACTTAATTAATTCATTTGATTGTCCCATAAATATCATGAAAAGGTTGTATTTTCTTATGTAGCTATTTTAGATATACCCTGTTTCCCCAAAAATAAGACAGTATCTTATATTAAATTTTGCTCTCAAAGATATGCTAGGTCTTATTTTCAGGGACTGTCTTATTTTTCCATGAAGAAGAATATGGTACACATTTATTGTTGAACAACAACAAAAAAGGAAATGTATTACCTGTATACGGTACGGTAGTAGTTGTCATCACAAACCAGCATAACCAGACAAACTGAATCCTACAGTATCAAGAATTTCTTGTTACTACCATTATTTCCATGTACACCAATCTATAGTACGTTTACTCACTTATTCAATAACATTTATGTCATTATCTTCTAGAACATCATCATAACAATCCAAACCCTTATTTTCAGGAAGGTCCTGTTTTCAGGAGGGGGGTGCCTTATATTTCAGTGAGGGGCAAACTGTAAGTAGGTCTTATTTTCGGGGGATGTCTTACTTTTGGAGATGCAGGGTTTGAAAAAAAAATCGATGTCTGCTTAAGGCATGCCTTTAATCATTTAAGGAGAAAGTCCTTTGAGACCCTATTGTGGATGAGGACTTAACTTTAGAAAGCAAAACAGAAAGACCATGCACAGCATACCATGAGCTGAAAGAACTAAAGGGGAAAAAACCAAGCCTCAAGTTTCAATATTGAAATAGTCTATGGGAAAGTTTCAATATTGAAATAGTCTATGGGAAAATTATTGCACAATGCAGGGAGCATGAAAAGAAGATGGAAAGCGATTGTCCCTAAAATAAGGAGCTGACCCTCACATTTCAAGAGGTAGGCTATAAGTGAGAGGCAATGGCACTGAAGAAAGAAGTCCAAACGGCACGAAAAGCATTGGCCTAAACCAAGGCTCTGGGAATTTATGGAATAGCAATTGAAATGTTTCAGCAAGCTGATGAAGAATGAGAAATACTCACTGATTTATGGCAAGAAATTTGGGAGCCAGCTACTTGATCAACTGACTTAAAGAGATCCACATTTGAACTCATTCCAAAGAAAGGTGACTCAACAGAATGTGTAAATGATAGAATAAAACCTTTGATATCAAGTGCAAATAACTTTTTCAGAAGATCATCCAATAATAATTGCAGCAGTACATTGCCAAGGAGCTTCCAGAGGTTCATGATGGATTCAGAAGAGGACTTGGAACAAGGGAAACCATTGCTGATGTCAGATGGCTCTTGGCTGACAGCAGAGAAAAGTCGATGGATGTTTATTTCTGTTGTATTGACGATGGCAAGGAGTCCAATGATGCGGGTAATCAAAAGCACAGAACAGCCTTGAGAAGGGTGACATTCCAGGACACTTGATTGTTCTCATGGGAAAGCTGTACATGGATCAAGAGGCGGTGGTGCAGGCAGAACAAGAGGATGCTGCTTGTTTTAAAATAAAGAGATGCCTCGGGGCTTTATCCTCTCCCCAAACGTATTCAATTTATACACTGAGCAAATATATGAAGAAGAATGTGAGAATGAGGAATGCTTATTAACAACTTTTCACATGCAGATGATTAAATCTTGCTTGCTGAAAATGAGAAGGACTTGAAGCACTTGCTGATGAAGATCAAGGATTGCAGCCATCAGTAGGGATTACAACTCAAAGTAAGGAAAACCAAAATCCTCACAACTGGACCAATAGATCACATCATGATAAACAGAGAAAAGGTTGAAGTTGTCAAGGACTTTGTCTTGCTTGGATCCATAATCAATGCTCATGGAAGCAGCAGTGAAGAGATCAAAGGATGAGCTGCATTAGGTAAACCTACTGCGCAAGCCCTCTTTAGAGTATTGAAGAATAAGGAAGTTACTTTGAGGATTAAGGTGGGCCTGACTCAAGCCAGGATATTTTCCATTGCATCATATGCACATGAAAGTTGGACATTGAATAAGGAAGACCAAAGAAGAATCAATGCAATTGAATTATTTTGCTGATGAAGAAGATTGAAACTACCATGGAGTGTCAATGGAACAAACAAATCTGTCTTCTAAGAAGTACAATCAGAATGCTCCTTAGTGGCAAGGAGAGTGAGATTCCCTGTCATATGTGTTGGATGAGTTTTCCAGAGAGTCCAGTGTCCCGATTCCAGTCCCTACATCATGTAGAGAGGCAGTACAAGAGAGGAAGACCCTCGATAATATCGTGTCATAGTAGCTGCACCCTGGCCTCAAAGTTAACAATTGTCAGGATGGTGTAGGACCATCCTCTTCTAAGGAGCCTTCTGCCTGTACTTTAGAGGCATCTGTTCATTCATCTGTCGGTATATGGTATATTCAATATTTTTCACTAAGTCCATAATTCAGTCACCTTTTCTCCTCCGGTCTTCCATACTTCTCATGCATAAGAGGTGGTTTCAAATACCATGGCTTTTGTCCGGTGCACCTTATCTTTCAATGTGATACCTTTGCTTTCTAATACTTTACAGAGAGCTTTGTGACAGATAGGCCAAACACAATGTGTCATTGATTTCTTGACTTCTACTTCCATTGGCATTGATTGTTGATCCTTGACAGGCATTTTGTGTAATTGAAATTCTTGACTGGCATTTTAACAAGTCACGCATATTTGCTGAATAGAAGTGGCCTACAGTAAGTGTGTATATACAATAATGGGGTGGCAAGTCGCTCAATTATCTAGAGGGCTTGAAGGAGAAAGGTGGGATAATTAGCAAATAAGAGTATAGGGAAAACACTTGAATAGTAATGAAAGTTGTCATAAAGTATGGATATTTTTATTCATGTGCTAACATATCAAAGAGCAGGTAGCATGAATAATGTACCAAAGAGCCAACTAGACAGAATGGCTCATTCAGTTTATGTCAATCTGCCAATTTAATCAATTATCACAGCACAATAGCCTTGAAAATGCAGCGAAGAATACATATATGCTCCACAGCCAAGCCCCCCTTCACTGAGACAGATGTAGCCACAGTCACTGCCAAATACCCCAAGTCACAGAAACAGAAACTGATTGTGGAGGTCACTGTTTCTTGTGGAGACCAAATAGCCACTTGTAGTAAGTGGATTACATCAGGCGATTTATACTCCGGAAATGACAGAAATTCTCATTGACTAGGATAAACAAGACACATCTTCCTGATGGGTTGGTCTTACTTATTTAAGCTGTAATGGGTACAACCTTTACACAATGTCTTACAGAATGTTTGAACCATCAAGACATGATATTAGAGAATGTATGAAACTAAATACTTGTGAAGAAGAATTGGTTTTTGGTACAGGGCCATTTGATTCAATATCAATATGCTATGTCACAGCAGCCAGCAATCCGATGTCTGATAAAGGATTCTTTATTCTCTTTACATGGTTATTTTGGACAAAATGATTCTTTGTCATGTGGAGGATGGTCTGTGCTTGGCATATCTCTAACTAGCAGCTCGATGCCAGAGGCACTTCACTCACATGATGACAATGGCAACACAATTTCCCCAATGCCAAACGCCCCATGAGGATAAAAAGTCACCATCTGCCTGACAATTTAGAATTGTTGAGCTCATCAAATGGTGTCTGGAAAAGCTATGTATGCCTTGCTGTAAGTTTGAGGATGCTATCTTTTGAAAGAAGCACGCTACACTCTGATATAGGAGTTCAGGTGGTGGATGAGGTGACCCGTTGTTCTGCTAGTTTCAAGGTCAGCATTCGGAAACCACCAGGAGAAAGATGAGGTTTGCTGCTGTTAGAAACAGTTACCATCTTAGAAACTCACAGGGGCAGTTCTACTCTGTCGTAGAGGGTCACTATGAGTCAGAATCAACTCAATGACACAAAATCAAGATACATGAATAATTAATAGAAAATGGGAGTTATAGTCTATTACCATGGCCACACAAGTCATAATTCCTTATGTGATATATTTTAATTCTGGACTCTATATGCCTATGGCTAGAGTACATTTTGGAGGGCATTATTTACTGTACTAATGGACAAGATTAGGGTGGAATTCAGACCTCACCTGCAGAAGAAAGACGAAGCTCTCCACTCCTGTAAAGAGCTAGAGCCTCAGAAATCCACGGGGGCAGTTTTACCTATTCGGTAGGGTTGCTGCTAATCTGAATCAACTCAATGGCAGTGAGTCTGGCTTTGGTTTATTAGAGGGGGAGAACCAAGCCACACCCTTTATTTCCTTGGGACATCTTTGAGGCCACTTTGCTGGAGGGTATAACTTGAGAGACCATCTTTTGTTTCTGGTAAGAGTATGCTCGGCTGAAAGACAAACGCTGCCTCCATCAAAACCATACCTCAGCATATAAAAACCATCAGGAACACAGAAAAAATGGAAGGGCACATCCAAAAACTCTTAAGAAGTTGTGCCAGATGCACCAGAGAAGGTGGCACAGAGACTCAGAGGAGCAACACTGAGACAGCTGGGTACCTTCTCCTCATCTGACCTGAGACTATGGCACTGTGAGACAGAGTGACAAAGTGGACTGGCTCCCTGACCCATGGGCACTAAGACCGAAGGATCACAGAGCTGAAAGGCTGAGGACTCGGGAGAGATTCGGCTGTGGGCGAGGAAAGGGGTTTGCTATGGACTGATGACTGCGTCTTTCTTGCTTGCTGATAGTGACTTGTGGTAGCTGATTAACTACCCTAATAAAACAGGAAAACAAACTCCCTGTCATGGAGTTGATTCTGACTCATAGCAACCCTATAGGACAAGGCAGAATGTCCCATGTGGGTTTATGAGACTGTAACTCTTCACTGGATAGAAAGCTCTGTCATTCTCCCACTGAGCAGCCTGTGGTTTCCAATGGTGGAGCTTGCAGTTAGGAGCCCACAATATGATGGCGACACTCCCAGGACTCCTAGTCCCTGGAAAAGAACATCCAGCTAGGTAGGGAAGAACCTCAGCCAAATGGACTGACACAGTGGCTACAACAATAGACTCAAACATCACAATTGTGAGGATGGTGCAGGATTGGACCGTGTTTCATTCTTTTAGACTGAAGGCCATTACAAGTAGAAAGCCAGTAGGAACGGACTCAATGAGACCCTTCATTAGCAACAGCACAACAATACACACATGCATATACATAATGTAAGAGGACTTCAAAGAGTTCATGGGGGAAAATCCACTATGCTTTTCACTCCATTTTCCAAGAATTTTTTGAAGCCCCATTTTTATGGTGCTATGTCCTCAGAATGTAGAATATATGGGTCCATAAACCAAGGGTTTTAAATAGAATTGGCTTCATTTACAATATTTTTTAATGACGTTATATGGATAATTTGTAATATTTGATTGTGGATTAAATGGTTCTGATTCCCAGAATTAGTGTAGTTCTAACAGGGGGCATTAGTAATACTCTTATTGACCACAAACGAGAGCTTCTCCATGTTATATTAGGCTTTGTGTGCCAAGAGGTCAGTCTGACCACCTTAGTGACAGGAAACATCAATCTTTGTCATTAGGAGGATGTGGGACTGCTATTTAAAAATATGGAGAAAAAATATGTTTATATCCAGGCATGGAACTTGGTATTTTTTTGGTCTTTGGGGTCCAATTTTGATGAAAAAATGGAAATACAACAGGGCCTTGTAATTAGGGTTTCAGACCCATGTAAGAATGGGAATCTAGGTTCTAAAGAAACCTGGACTAGCAGAGGTGCTGACTGGGAATGGATGGAGTAAAGCATGACTCATTGAAGAAAATGATGATGCCTATAGGCATGGCCTTTAAGAACGGCTATTGTGGCAGGCCTAGAATCCATTCCATTCCACTAATTTTCTTTTAAGGAGTCCTAGTGGTGTAATGATTACACATTCAGCTATTAAGGCCAAAGTCAGTCATGTGAACTCACCACCTGCCTTATGGGAGAAAGACCTGTTGATCTGCTCTTACAATCCAGGAAACTATCTGGGGAAATTCTACTAGGTCCTAAAGAGTCTATGAGTTGAGACGAACTAGTGCACATTAATGAAAATTTATAAATTATAAATTTCTAGTAAAATATAAGAAGAATCATGAATTAGTTGTCCACAGATATTATTAAATTACATTATAAAGCAAAATGCATCCAAATAACACAAGGGTTGAATGGTGGGTGGAAGAGATGTAACATCATTGACATTTTTTCTTGAGATTCAAGGTATTCCAGCGGCAGTGTTTGAGCCACAAATATCCCATAGTTAAGCTGTGCACAGGGACTGGGTCTCAGCCAGAATGTTCATTAAAATCAAGGATGGAGATACTTGCTCTCATAAATTTTGGACATGTTTCTAGGAGGAACCAGTCCCTAGGAAAGGGCATAATGCTTGGTAGGGTAGACATCAATGAAAACGAGGAAGACCTACCATGATAATTGACTGACAATGTGCGTGTAACATGAGCTCAACATGACAGCCATTGGGTGGATGGGTGCAGCTACGGGGAGTGCTTCCGTTGTAGTGTCACGAGTCAAACCAACTTGATAATAGCAAACAAAAACAATGAAAACCTTCTGACCCTGACTTAAAACCTCTCCCTAGAGGCAGACACAGCCAATACATTGTCAAAGTGGTGGTACAAATGCCTGCTCTTCAGCCTCCATTTGGGATTACTCTAAATGGGCATCTACGTCTCAGAGCGCTTCAGAAATTCTATTGGGCCTCACTGCCAAATACATTCAAGTTCAACTTCTTTTGTCCAATTTTGATTTCTTTACTTCTTTATCGAGTAGCTTTTCTATCAAGAGCACATTACAATAGACTTACTGCATTTAATTTAAAATCTGAAGTGCTTACCTCTCCTCAAATTTCTATGATTTAAAATAATTTAATCTAGGAAAAGAATGTTGAACCTGTCTATAATTGTGAGTTCTGTCCAAGTATTTTTAGATATGATAAATTTATTCAGAATTATTTGAATAAAGTTAGTCTCCTCAGCAGAAAATTGACTTACATAGCTTTTCTTAGGTCTCTGTAACCTATATAAATGTAGAATGTGTGATATTTCCACACAAATAGTATGTGGAGTACAGTAAATATGCCACCATGGAATTTTTCAAATTAATCCTAATGATAGTTTATTAGGTATGACTGAGAACTGTAGTGTCTTAGGTAATTTTCAAAATTAAAAATATATATATTTAAAAATTTAAATAGGAATATACACAAATATATTCAAAGAAGTAATTGAGCATAGCAGAACTCAGCCCATTCTCTGAAATTGGTAATGATATTTCATTTTATACATCATTTAGAGACTAATTTGCCACAGTGCTTCTACAAATTTAGTTAGTCTTAAAATGTTAATGGAACAAAGAAAAAACTATTTGTTTTCTACAAATGCCTATTCCAAGGTGCATAGAGATGGTGAACCCACCAGTCCCTGCTAGGGATGTACTCACATTTGAAGGAGCTGATGTGCGAGCTCAACGGTGGGATAAACAACAAAGAAGGATGGAGATACTTGGTCCTAAAGAAAAGGAAGAAACATTCATTTGTTTTGAAGGGGCCAGAATACATCTAACAGCACATACATTAGATGCCAGGAGTATATTTATTGCCAATATCTTAATTAATAAAAACATGACCTACTGGGGCCAATTTACAGATAAGGTAAATGAATAGAAAAAATAATGGGTCCAAGTGTTCTTAGGAAGCTAAGTCAATGTCAAATCTTGGTTATAAAGTAGAACCAATCAATTATGTAAAAGACACAAGAAAGCCATGATTTATGAAGTGCATGAATTACTTCTAACAATATTGGGGGGGAAACTACCTAGTCATCCTTCTCTACTATCTCTTCAACATGCATTTCCTCAAATAAATCAGAACTGTTTAGAACAATCAGGACATAGAAGATAATAGTGAGCTAGAGAGAAAAAGGTAACCACCCCAGTCCTTACTTGGCAGTGCTTGCAATGGCAAATGGAAACCATTGTAAGCATTTCACCATCAGCGAACGACAGAGATATACGTGTCGAGATAGACAGATGATAGAGTAGTTAAGTTGATAGATGAAAGGGAGATCTCCAAGATTATAAACCAAACGATGTTCTTGCTGTCATTGAAAACAAACAACTAGATGCTACTCATTAGGGACAGTTTTCTACTTACCATACCATAAAGCAGGGTGTCAAGCTGGAGGTAATTTTTTTGTGGCCCGCGATGCTCTGAAAATAAAATGAAAATAGAAAAAATTGTTATGAAGAAAATAGCGCTTAGGGGAGATCGAGGCAACACCGTACACACAATTCCCTCGTTAACCCTTTAACTCCTGAAGACGAATACACACGTGGCCCGGGGCCTCTCCCGGGGCCTGTGGACGTGTGTAAACGCGCTGACTCCGTTCTGGCGACGTTTGGAAGTGATGTGTCTGCCACTCTCAGTGTCACGGAATGTGAACAGACCCCAATAGTGAACAGGTTAGAAGGAGCACTCCGGGCTGTGCTGTTATGAATCATACCCAGCGGCCACGCTAGTTAGCATTTTAGAGGGAAGCCATTGTGTGAGCAACTATTTTCGTCCATGAAATTAAATAAAACGGCATACAGATCAAGATTAACTGATAAACACCTATCTGCCTTCATGAAGACTATGTTCTCAGTCTTTGAATCCAGATCTTGGAAAACTAGCAGGAGGAAAGTGCTGGCAAGTTTCGAGTAAAAAAGAATAATTTTAGTTTTATAAATACATTAAATAAAATAACTGCTTAAATGAAAGCAATTATATAGTGTTCTAATTATCCTATCCATATTCCGGAATCCTCACTTCAAAATATAAATTTAACAACATTTTAAAATGTGATGTGGCCCGTGTGAATCTTACCCTTTGCACCAAATAGCCTGCATTTTAATTGAGTTTGACATCCCTGCCATAAATCAAAAATTTTAAAATAGTGTTGCATTAAAGAAAATTCATTGTTTCCATGGATGCCCCATTCTATGAGGTGCAACCTATTCTAATGTGATCTATTCAGGACAATCTGTTAGCTTTTTTTTTGTCTAGAAACTGATACATGCGCGCACGCGCACACACACACACACACACACACACACGTGAATGTCTACTTAACCTGACATTTTCACCCATAGATTAAAGAAACAAGTCGTTTTTTCACTTGTTTGTATACCATCTTCTTTTTTATTAGTAAATCATCTTATTGGGGGGGTAGCTTTATAATAATCCATACATCCATTGTATCAAACACATTTGTACATATGTTGCCATCATCATCCTCAAGACATTTCTTTCTGCTTAAGCCCTTGGTATCAGCTCCTCTTTTTTTCCTCCCTCTCCCACCCTCTGACCCTCGTGGACCCCTGATAAATTATAAATTATTATTGTTTTCATATCTTACTCCATCTGCTGTCTCCTTTCCCCCATGTCTCTATTGTTTGTTCCCTGAGAAGGGGCGGTGTTATACATCAACCATTTAGTCGGTTCCGCGTTGTCCCCCTTGTCCCCTTACGTTCCCCCTACTGTCAAGGTGTCCCACTCCCATTACTGTCATTGAGAGGCTTATCTGTCCTGGAGTCGGTGTGTCAAGAGCTCTTATCTGTAGCACCATGCATGCTCTGGTCTAGCGGGATTTGTAAGGTAGAACTGAGTTCATGATAGTAGGGGAAGGAAGGATTCAAGAACTAGAGGAATGTTGTGTATTCTGTCCGTGCTATACTGCACCCTCGCTGTCTTGTTCCTTCCTTGTGACCCTTCTGTGAGTGGGTGTCCAATTGTCCACATTGGACTTTAGGTCTCCACTCCAACCCCCATCATTTGCATCGATATATTTGAAACAAGTCATTTAATGACCATGCATTTACTCGGTCCTTTATATCTTGTGGGTTCATAGCTAGTTGTCCCCAAATTATTATCCATCTCTAAATACTTCTTTATTTAGGAAATGTAGTATTGGGTACCATATGGGGGAGTATTTATGCTTTCCAGGAATATTTCAATAGCATTTCACTTGTTTTTCTGACATCAGTCTTTCCACAAGTCCACTTAATTCTCTAGACTGTTCACAACATTATTTTTATTAAAAAATCAAATCTGATAATAATTCTTCCCTACTTACTGAGTTCTGTTGGTTCTCTTTGATGACCAAATGGATTTAAATGACATCAAATTACAGATGGCACTTTCTGCACCTCAGCAAATATGTGACATTGACATTCTGGCTCCAATCAAAAGTCATCCTTTCTGAGTTCCAAAAGCAAAATTAGACATTTCACGGTCTCACTTTGATTACTTCCTGCTCCCATATTTCTATTATTGCAATTGTTACAGTTTATATCATTGTCCCTGATTTAAGTGTGAAGTCCAGAATCTCAGAAGCTTTATGTCTATTACAAAATTTGCAGGTTCTTGATAAATACTTTTGTGGAATAAACAGAAAAATGGATCAGTAAATGAGTAAATCTAAAACCTGTAGGAAGATATATCTCTTTACATTCAACAATAGTAGGTTCCTCTAAAATCTTTGAGTACAACTTTTAGCAGCATAATTCCTTAATGACACCTAGTAGATGCAAGCGTGTGTACAAAATAAGGGATGCTCTTGCCTTTGATTTTATCAGACTGTCTGCAACTTTAGAAATGCTGATAGTGTAGATGCAAAACTATGAGAAAAATCACAAATTTTTAATAGATTCAGTTTTATTTGAAAGCATAACTGTGTAAGGGAAGCTGGTAATTTGCCAATTTGGTTATTTCCATTTGTGGGAAAAATAAATCTGTGTGGCATTATACTGATAGTACCATTCGAAGAGAGATGCTGATAATGAAAACATCAGTTAATCACAATTAATATATAGAATGTTTCAAAAACTTTGGTGGAAAAATTCAATTACCATGTAATTCCATTTTCCCACAAGCTTGCTGAAGCTCCTTCACAGATGATAATAGGCCAGCATGCAAGCATGCCTATGAATCGACAGCCCTAGCTTGCCATGTCACAGATAGAATCTATTAAAGAATAAATCATATTTGTTGTTATGATTCGAAGTCAAGGAATCTGTCCCAAAGCACAGTGACCCTGTGGACAACATAACAAAACATCTTCACCTTTCTCAGAATCGTTGCTAGGTTGGAGGCCAATATTTGCAGCTAGTTTATCAATCCATCTTGTCCGGAAGCTTCCACCTTTGCAGTGATCTTTGGCTTTGCCTTGCACGAGGTCCTTTCCCGAGGACTGGTCCCTCCTGATAATGGTCTCAACAAAGGCAAAACAAACTTCACCATTCTCCCATCTGAGGACCACGCTGGTGGCACTCGTCCCCAAATGGATTTGTTCATTCTTCTGGAACCCCAGCCTATACTCAAATACCTTGAGCAGCACTATCGTTCAAAGGCATCAATGAATTCTCTGTGATCTCCTGGTAAGATTTTTTATTTATATAACTATATAAATCGGGTTTCACAATAGCGTGGACTGAACTGATGGAAACAGCCCCTGACTTTATAATAAAGTTCTAAATGCTAATACACACACACACACACACAAATATTCTAGCTTTTTAACAATCAGTATTTCAGTTGCTTTGTCTTTTCAAAGTCAGAAGGTACCGCATTGTTTTACAATACACTCATGCTCATCAGGCTGAAATTTATCTGTCGTATTTTGACATGCCTTTCAAATTTAAACTTGAAGAAGTCTTAAATGTCAGGATTTGGTTGAAGAAGGAGTGAAGACACTTACAGAGAGTTTCAAAGCCCTGGAGTTCTTAGTCACATCTCATTTCTTGTAACCTTATTTCTCTCTCCACATGGGTTTCTTTTACTCTCCCTTTTTATTTCACTGCCAACAGGCGGGGCCAGCTGTCCTACCATCATTGAAAGCAGGCTATCAGGATCCACGCAGTGGGAACTTGAATATAGGGCAAGCATTTTTTGCTCATGTTAAATACAGCAAGTAAAGACAGTGAGATATTTATATCACTAGATAAGGAGCCCAAGAAATTGAATATCAAAAAGCCCCGTGCATAAATACATGTTTGACAGCAGAGCACCCTATGCCAGCAGGCTGCTTTGCTCTGAGGACCTCTGACACCCTTTATGCTTTGGTTGCCTAATAGTATTATGTCAGGAGCAAATTGGGTTTCTGGTAACACATTTGTTCTAAAACAGCATAAAAATTAATGACCGTGTCAAGCTATATACACTGCCAGCAGCCAAAGTATGCCAGGATAATTGCTTAAATTTGGATTTCTGAAACCCTTGTTCAGTCCAAAGGGCATGCGTTGAATGTTGGCAGACCAGACGATGAGCTCATTTTGCATTTTATGGATAGATCAGAAAATCAGAAGTAAACTTTCTCCCTTGAGAATTCTGATTAGGTCAGCAGTGATAATGGCCATTGCATTCTGAAACCTGGCATTACATCACAGGGAAAAATACTTTAAAATTAAGAAAAAAATGTGTTGGGCGAGACCAACTTGGAGATGTCTATTTACTATCCTTATTATATGCATTTATTATATGCCTATTTGATTCCTAGTTTTGAATAAAACATATTGTGGGGTGGGGTACACTCTAATTCTAGTAGCCAATCTTGTGTGGAACTACATGACCTCATTTCATGCAAAGCCTTTGAGGACTAAGGTGCGACAGACTAAAGCCATGGTATTTTCAGCTGCCTCGTGTACAACCTGGAAGTCGAATCAAAGTATTTGAGTTAAGGCTCTGATGAAGAATATGGAAGGTACCACAGGCTGCAAAAGAATGAACAAATCCGTCTTGGAAGACATAGAGCCAGAATGCACCTTGGAGTCTAGGACGGGGACACTTCTTATAGACTGTGGGCATGTTATCAGGAGAGGTCAGTCCTAGAAAGGACATCCTGTATGGAAAAGTGGAGCGGACACCAAACAGAGAAGGTCCCCGACAAGATAGACAGTGGCTGCAACCAGGGGCTCAAGGGCCCAAACCGTTGGGAGGATGGCACAGGACTAGGTCGTGTTTTGTTCTGTTGCACACAGGGTTGCACGAGTCAAAAACAGACTCCATGGCACATAACAACAACAACAACAACACGCAAAGGCAAATTTAAGGACATCCTTTGGCCTTTTTTATTAATTCACATGTTTATATGTAGGTATTTTCCATGCATTTTTTTCCTACCTACTTCCCATACATTCCATGTCTTTTCTTTAGTATTTATATGGAATTGGTATGCACATTGACAACGTATGCTAACCAGTCATGATTTCTTCTTTAAGAAGCCAATTTGAAGAACTCTCTCTGATGACTTGCTCAATACAGATTGAAAGAATATGGTCAAAGAAGAAAGCTTGATACACACTTCTTTCGTGTATTCTGTTCTGACAATTGCCTCTCGTTCTGCATGAGCAAAATTAAGTGTTCTATACTTCCCATTTTTGCAATGTTATCCATAATCGTTCACATTCAACACAGTCAGGTGACTTTGGTAAATAAAATATTTCTGCTATTCTTTGCCGTCAATCAAGGTCCATCTGACAACAGCAATATCTTTTTCTGAACTTGATCAGGCAGTTCTTTGTCCTATACTTCTGCAACTATTTTTTAATTATATTCAGCAAAATTTTACTCACAAGTGATACTGTTTTGATGGTGTCCACATTCCACTGAATCATCTTTCTTGGGAATGGACAGAAACATGGATCCCTTCCAACCTATTGCCCAGGGAGTGGTCTTCCAATCTCTTGTTACAGATGGGCCAGGGTGTGCTTCCAGCATTTCATCTGCTTGTTGAAACATCTCAGTTGATATTCAATTAATTCCTGGAAGCATATTTTTCACCAAAGTCTATCGTGCAACATGGATTTCTTTCAGTATTGCAGGAGCCGTGAATTATTTAATATAGCTCTTTTAGCTAAAGGCTCTATCTCCCATCAAATGACCTTTCCATGGATGGGTCTGGTTTAAAAATAAAGGATGAGGGAAGATACTGATAGGATTCACCTGTGAGTAATTGAGAACAGAATTCCCTGGAGTGCCATCTTGATTAGCATAAAATGAGCCCTCTGAGAAGCAGGAGGAAGGATCTCATGACCAGGAAGAGGCAGGAGTGGAGAGTTCCACTGGACCCAAGATCCCTGCACAGAGAAGTCCCTGTAAACAGAAAACATCCACAGCCCGGGAGGAGCAGCAGCAGAAGCAGAAGCCATTGCATGAGACAGTGATGGCCTTTCCGACCCATGGAGCAAGGAAAGCAGAGTGGTGCTCTTTCTTGTGCAGGAGGCTGGTTTGCAGAGTGGGGTGCCCTTGGGCACTTAACTCAAGATCTCGGGGTTGCTGATGCACAGTACTTGACCGAACATCTTCAGGTTGAGATTGATAGCTGAGTGATTTGCCAGAACATTGTGACATATCCTGATAAACAACTCAGCCCTGAGCAGTTCTCACTTGTGTCACAACTTGTTAACTTCCTTAATAAAACCTTTCATTATGAATTTGGTCTGTGAGTTCTGCATAGTCATTGCAATGGATATTAGAAACTGGAGCAATAAAGTAGAGAATATTAATGCTTATAACTACCATCCGTTTTTTTTATCAAATGCACCTTCCTGAAACAGTTGAACATTGATCATGTCTTTTTGGTTCAGTGACTCTGTGCATACCTATCATCGTCTTTTGAATGTTCGTGGATTGTTTAATTTTTGCCCATTGAATATGTTCAATATTACAAATCAGGCTTAAATTTGTTCCTTCAGTTCTTTCAACTTGAGAAACATGGAATGTATTTTTCTCTTGTGGATTTCTAGCTCTAAGGTCTTTCATTTGAAACTTCATTTTATCTTCTTGTGGTTGCCTCCCCAGCCCTTGAGAACTTCCATTATGCTCATTTACCTAATAGTGTCTCCTATTCCATCTGGCTACCTTACATAAGCAACACGTTTCATCGTCCATTCTAACCTGCACTCTGTACTTCTCTTCCTTTCCTGTCTGCACGATGACCTCTCCCTTCTCCAGCCATGTTGTCATCCCACAATCCCTCTGGTCTCCTATCATTCGTGTAACTGTACCCAAACTATTCTTTAAACGGTCTTTAAAAAATTTTGCATGATGAAAATAAAAATAAGTTGAAGGATTTACTGATAAATGTCAAAGATTGCAGTGTTTAATATAGATTACCCTTTCAACACTAAGAAAACCAAAATCATTACAAACAGACCAGTAAACACTATCATAATAAATGGAGAAAATACTGAACTTGTCAAGGATTTCAATTTTTGTGTACAAACAATAAACAGAAGCAGCATATCACATTGGAATAACACAAAATCAAGTAGCATATTATTTGGAAAAATCTGCTGCAAACAACCTCATTAAAAAGGCAAAAAGAAAAGAATGTATTTTTAATTGATCTATCTGAAGTGGATTCAAGAAGTTTTGGAGGAAATTCTATTATCTTTTAATTCCTTTATCCATGAACTTTTGGAAGGCCCTTCTATGCATGAGGAATACAGATGATGAATAAGGAAGACCAAAGGAGAATTGATGCCAAGAGAACAAACACATCTGTCCCGGAGGAAGCACAGCGCTAATACTGGACCGCACGAATAAGCACAGCAATAACATAAAGGATGGCTAGATCTTGTCCCCCTTATTTTGGACATGTTATCAGAAGTCTCTGGAGAAGGGTCTCATGTTGGGTAAAGTAGAGGGTGGGCAAAAAGGGAGAAAAACAGATGGATAGAGCGACCGGGACAATTAGCTTAAATGAGCAAACAATTGTGGAGAAGGCCTGTGAGCAGGCAGCCCGTCTCACACAGAGTTGTTTGGGGTTGGAGCTGTGACTTAAGGGCCCCCAAAAACAACCATTCAAAGACAAGATAAATGTTTTGAGACTTTTCCTAATTTTGTTTCTATCTTTGTACCTCTGTATTTAGTCTAGTTTTCTTTTCATAAACTTTCCGACTGTGTTAGGCCAGATTGACTACAGAATAAAGTTCATTGACACTCATATATGTTTAAGAAAGAGCTTTATATCAAAGAGTAATTTTATATGAAGAAAACATTCCATCCCTGCCCAGATCAAGTTCATAAGTTTGATATTAGCTCATAAGGTCAATACTAGTCCATAAATCCTTCCTCAGACTCATATAGCACGTGCAATGATGCAAAATGCAGGAAGATCACAGGCCAGCGATCTTGTGCCAGTCTTGTGGACCCAGTGGTGATGGAAGCCTCTCTAAGGCGCTCACAGGTCTCAGTGTGGCTCCTCATGGCTTTTCAACAGGAAGATGAAGCAGAAAGAGCGAGAGGCCAGCTTCCAGCAAGCCATTTTTCTCGGCTGTTGTCCAATCAAGCTCTGACCTGACTGACAGGCTAAACTCCACCCCTTCATTCTTCATACGCTCGAGTTGACATGAGATTATGTAATTACCACACTGACTCTAAGACATCATTCCTGCCTTTGGGTTTGGAATAAGGTGCCATACATATCACTCATATAGCTACACGTTCACTCTTCTAAAGTTTCTGTTCATTTGGCTGGCTTTAAATAAGCATGTAATGAAACTTCTTAGTTAAAACCACTTCTCTCTCAAACAAGATCGTCATCTCTCTACTTGTTGCCTATGTATGCCAAACTTAGCAAGAATGTATGCTTATTCCTTTTGCACAAGGGCCCCTGTCCACAAGCATGAGTTTTCCTTTGGCAGCCTTACCTTGTTTTCATACCCGGAGTTCCACTGTAGGAAGCAGAAGGAGACCCAGATAGAGAAAATGAAAATAAATTGACCTCTGAGTCACATTCATAGAAGCCTTGTTGAAATCCACTTCTTTGGAATCTTAGCAACCTGTATCTGGATTCCTATAATAGTATTTTTACTAATATTTCATCAGTTATTTTGTCTTTAAACATTAAATGAAAAACTATCAGATATGTCACACAGTAAAACCTCATGTGGTGTTATTGGTGTAGAGTGGCAGGACATGCGGCTCCCCAGGATTTTCCTTCAATAGGTCTGGTTCAAAACCTCATTCATATTGATGAGCTTGACTTATTTCATGCTTACCAAGTCAAGAAGAAAGCAATCGCTGTAGCATGAAACATGGGTTTATTGGCTTCTGAAACTCAAGTATCAGAACACTTTCTGCCCCTCTTGGATCTTCAGTAGAACATCAAAGTCACAGCTTGTGACCAGCAAAACCCTTCGTGGTTACCCTTCCTGCGCTGTCACTTGTCTGACCTCTTAACAATGTTCCACCCCTGTAAGTCTAATGCGCCCAGCCTACTTAGCCACCATTTTCACACACACAGAGTATTTTGAGGTCTTGATAGCTTTACTGAAGATGTGGTCTGTGTTTTTGTACAGGCAGGAATAGGGTAGCATCACCTTTCCTTTCTAATATTCTCTTGTGATCCCTTAGTTAGGCTCACATCTGATAACATTCATGTTAAGGCCTGTGGCATAAGTTATTATCAAATTACTTTTCTTCAAAGATTCTACAAACTTCTGACAACATTTTGATAAAAGTCATTAATAACAATACTCCTGGACAACAAAGAGTTTGAAAACAAAATGGAAACTTAGTAGTCCTAAGAGATTTACTATTCAACTAATAGTCTGCGATAGTTACATAATCTGTTATCAGTTTGAGTATTAAGAGTGAAGGGGTAGAGTTTAGCCTGTTAATCAGGTAGAAGTTTGATGACTTCATTTGGAGCCGTTAAGGAGATAAATAGCTCGCTTGAGGTGTGACACACACTCACTCCCTAAAAGACATTACAGCTGACAAGACACATGGAGCTACACTAGTGCCCTGAGCTGGAGGAGCCAGGCAGAGGCCCCTGCCAGTGCTGAGATGCTTATATGGCCACTGGATCCACAAGACTTTCCACCCACTGACCTGTGATCTTCAGTGTCATTGCATGTGTTTCATGAGACTGAAGAGGAATTTATAGATTTGTATCGGACATATAGGTTAATATCAGACTTATGGACTTGATCTGGACTGGGCTGGGATGTTTTCTTAATATTAGATTGCTCTTGTATATAAAGCTATTTCTTATACACATATGAATGTCTATGAATGTGTTTCTCTAGACAACCTGGACTAACACATAGTCTCATATGTGTCCTTTCTGGTGTCTAGACCACTAATATCAGTTTTCCTTAAAAATGAGTATGAACGGTTTGGGAGTTTATGAAATGGATACAGATTCAGTGACATTCTTTCTTCCCTTAGTCCTGAGAAAGCATTCTCTTTATTTGATACTCTCTATTTCTCCAGTCCTTCATAATTGCAGGCATTTTCTTGTGACGGAGGGCTTGTAGAAATAACACTCCTTCCTTATATCACTGGTTTACATTTTACCAGGCAACTTATTTTCAATCTCTGGGGTATATTCTAGTAGTTATTTTTGTGATGATTATAAACTGGGCATTATTTTAATCTCTCTGTCCTACAAAAAATTGATTAAGCAGTTCTCAGTGGCTTTTTATTTCAAATTCTAGTGTCATGATTCCACAATGATAATGCACAGGATACATTATGGAAAATGTTTTATCATGAGAATGAAAAGAACAGTATCTGATGCTGTTTAGAATCATGGAGAAGATATTGCTCTCATATCATGGAATTGCTCTTTTACATAAATAGATGTATATTGTGTATGTGAGAGGCCTTAGGGGTGCACTTATCTTACTCAGCTGCTAACCCAAGACTTAGAAGGTTGAGTCCATCAAGAGGCACCTTGGAAGAAAGGCCTGGTTATTTATTACCAGCGATAAGTTTTAGGATTTATGCATATGCAGTATGTTTGCAGTCCACTACAGCTTTTTCTTAAGTGAGTCTATTATTTGCCATCAACAGATGTATAGTTCTTCTCTTTTGTTTGATTTTTTTCTCTCTTCAGCTCCGGGAAGGAAAATAGCACAGTATACTTTACAGAGGTGTTTCATTAGTTTCAGACAATTGAAAACTTCTGCTAGAAAAATGCTAACAGTCCAATTCTCATTTTCTAATCTCTGCTTAGATCTTCCCTTGGGACTTTCAAGTTTTCTTTGAAATGGATATAAGGGATAGAAAGGTTAAGAGGAGACAGAAAACCCACTTTTAAAGTTTACTTCTCATTTACCCAACCTAAGTTCTTAAAAGAAAACAGATCACTGAATGCTTATCAGTCCCTCTTATTGTTTGATATCTTGACACTCAATTAACTGGAGCTTCAATGCTTTGGCTCAGCTTCACGAAACCAAAGGAGAAAAAAAAAGGTCCTGCACTATTTTTTCAATAGTCTTCCACAACAAAGCATCAACCACCACCTCAAACTCCCCGCCATGCAGTTGTGCCTGATTCACAATGCTCTTCCAGGACAGGGTAGAACTTTGTAGCCCTGCCCTCGTATACTTACGAACTCCATGCAGTGTAAGCACACTTGTCCTAAGATAGACGTGAAAGGGAAGAGTTTGGAATAGAAGCCATTCTGGTCAAGCCAGCTGCTGAGTGGAGCTCAATGGCTAAAATCACCAGTGTCCTGGGGCTCATGGCCTAATTAATGCCTCAGTGGAAAAAATATTTTCTGCAATAATGCAAGACTCCAAAGTTATCGAAAAAGAATAAGCTCACCTGGAACAAGGGGCCTTACAATCCGTTTTTAACAGCCAGTGCAATTAATTGAGGAGTTGTCATCTTGTTAAGCCCATCGATTGATGGGCGCTAACGTGCGAACAATGATCAGGATGGCGCAGGACCCAGCAGAGTTCCATTCTCTTGTACTTAGCGATGAGTCGGAACGGACATGACGGCAGCGAACAACAGTACTGTCCGAGTGAAACTACTGGATACAATGTAAATGCCGTCATCTTGACTTGCACATGCCCATTTCTAATTTATCAACATTAAGGTCCCATCACTATGCAAAAATTGGTGGGATGCTTAAATGGAGAATGTCTACATCAGATCACAAAATTGAGGCTGAGGACATCATTATATAAGTTCTTAATTATACCATTATACAATTGCTAAACCACCATATTGCAGTCAACTTGACCTATAACCTTAACAATCACAGTCAACCATTTACTCTTGCCTCATAACTTGGTGTCTATTACTGACATGTACATCAATAATGTACTTTCTCAAATTAAAGAAATTTAAATGTATTAATAATAGTTTTACTAAGCAGGGTGCTACCATCAAAAAGTCCAGTTTTAAAAATTCATTTGTTTAGCATTATAAATGATTCATTATCTATAAATTTGATCATAAATAGCTGCTTCACAGTTATGCACTTGTCTTATTGCCCTCCAAAAGTGGGATTCTCTCTTCAGATTTATTATTATTTTTTTAATCTTTGAAGGAGCCTCTTTTATTTTGAGTGTGTTTTTTTTCTTTAAGGCCCCCAAATGTCTACAGTCTTGGATATATTCTGCCATCAGGTGTATAGCAATTCTGGTTGTCCTTCATCTCCTCTAACACAGCAACCAATTGCCTTCCGTTTGCTTCTGACTCACGAGACACTATGTGTATGGGAGTAGAACTTTGCTCCAGAGGGATGGTGCTTTAAATCATAATCTCAACTAAAGTAGAGTCAAAGGTGCCCTTAAGAAAACAATGTGGGTATAGGTTCACACACTCTATAAAGGTGGAGTCTTAAAGATGTCCCCTGGACACCGTGGGTGTGGCTAGGTTGGCACCCTCTAAGTAAATCAAGCCTTAATCCCATTCTAATCTGGTCCATTCTCAATGCCATCCGGTCAAGACTGAGCCAAAGTGGACCCCGGTGAGTTTCCAAGACTGTGACTGTTTATGGGAGTAGAAAGCCCAGGCTTTCTCCTGCTGCTGGAGGTTTAAGCTGCCCACCATGTGGATGGAGTAGTGATGCTCTGGGCTGCATCCACAAGAGAGAGGCTGGGTTTTCCACGCCCCTGAACAGTTACCGCCTCGGAAACCCGCAGAGTTTGCTGGGAGTCAGCATTGACTGGATTAAAATGAATTTGATACTGATTTTGCCTTTAATCCTGTCCTTAGTATAGTAGAAAATAGGACTATACCCACAGGTATATACAGTCCACAATTTCCATAAGTTACATAAGGAATTATAGCTAGAATGGCCAAATTATTTGACTATTACTCACCATTCTAGACTTGGACCCCCCCCCCCCCACACACACACACATATTCATTTTAGGTATTGTGTCAAATTTGTCATATTTTAAAGCTTGGGAAGTGCACCTATGTAACTGTGTGGACATGTAAAACCGGTTTGCGGGACAAATAAGGGTTGTTTGTAAATTGGGCTTCAGAACCCAGGGATTGTCTGTTCCTTCACTGTCCAGAATTGTCAAGAAACGCTTTCTCCTCAACGTTTGTTGATCAACTGAGAGATTTGCACATGTTTGACTAGTAAATAGTGTGGGACACAAATCCATCGACTTCATCAAATGCCACTCTCTATTTTTCATTCACAAATGAAAATGCCTATTAGTTTCTTCAGGATTGACAACAGTCAACCTCAACAGGGACACTGATTAAACTATAAAAATAACAAGGGAAGAATGAGACTGTCTATATTAGCACCATTATTGAGACGCTGTACTCAATAATTCAGTGTAACTTTTAGGTGTATACTGGAAAGAAGGATATTACTGCATATGGAAAATGTCATATTGAAAGGCAAATGCTTGGTGAAGTAGTTTACCATTGAAGTACTAAAGACCCTGAAGAAGTTATTGCTTATATCAGAGCGCCCCCTTGAGGATGCAAACATGACTACATGAACAATACCACAAATTACAAGTGCACTCACTAATGAATGACCAAAAGAATTTCAACTGGTCAGTGGCTATCTTCTTAAAAATTATTTTTATTTGAGCAGAAAGTATTCAGAAAGTTTGATGGGCTTTCTAATGTTTACACAGCTGTTAGTGGAAGAAGTTCTTGATTCACAGTGGGAAAAATGTTCATTCGATTTTCTAGAAAGACTTATAAGGCAACATAGCTAATACAAAACTATTCTTGGACAATATTTAACCCAATAATTTCTCCTTCTTCAGTGTATAATAATTAATCTGTAATTATATTTATATTTTTAAATGTAAGTATTTGAAAAAATTCAAAATTAAAGGGTCAATGAATTAAACAAAATGTTTAAATATTTTTTAAAGTGGTTGGTAAGAAGGTTAAGCATTGGACTTCTAGCTTAATGTTGGTGGTTTGAATCCAACAGCAATTTTTCAGGAGAATGATGCAGCTGTCTGCTCTGATAAAAATCTATAACCTTGAAAACCCTTTGGAGTAATTCCATTATGTCCCCAAGCAGCGGTTCTCAAGCTGTGAGTCGCAACCCCTTTGGGGATCAAATGACCTTTTCACAGGGGTCACCCGATTCATAACAGTAGCAACTTTACAGTTATGAAGTAGCAACAAAAATAACTTTAGGGTTGGGGGTCACCACAACATGAGGAACTGTACTAAAGGGTCGCAACATTAGGAAGGCTGAGAACCACTGTAAAAGGGTTACTATGAATCAGAATCAATTTGGTGACAGTGGGTAAAGTAAACTTTGACAAAATTGATTCAATTCTCCTGGAATTCAGATTTCTAGATTAATGAAATCAAGGGGATTCACCAAGGACATCCACCTTTAGATGTTCTTCTGAATCTTGAAAGAATGGAATAATTAGGCACTGTTGGGTCTGATGGTGGCTTAGTGAGAGCTTGTTATCCAGAGTCGTACTTTGGCAATTATCTATGTACAGCCAGATTCAGGAACTCTAGTGTCTGATGTACAGGGAGCATGGTGTGTCTTTGATGTTTCTGTAAAGGTGGTACCTTGAGGCCCTGTTCATGTTTGATGTTATCTTTTGAGAAATTAAAATAACAATGACCTAATAACCAGCTTTCACCTTCCCCTTTGGGGGCAGACTTCCCTACCTGTTTGTGTGATGCAACATGATTCGAGTCTTATCTAGCCACAACCGTCAGAGTTTTGAACCTATTGGAAAAGGCTCAATCAGCCATAATCAATGCAAAAAAGAGCTCTGTAGTTTTTACATAGCAATCGTATTTCTTGCACACTGTGAGTAGAAAGCAGATAGCAATGTCTCACACAAACAACATGATTCTACCATTCCCCCGCCCCCTAATAGAAAAGCATATACTTTCTACACATACAACTTAGTGATACTGAGTACATTCTTTGAGCTGTACAATCATTTGCACCTTCTCTCATTAACAACCCATTGCCCCATGAGTTCCCTATCTAATCTTTCAAATGTGTATTTAAGTTCGACCCCATATAGACTGGTGTTAACATAGCACAATGCTCAGCCAGGCAGGCTTTACTCGGCAGACTTTCATAATGCTTCAGGAGATATATTTGGGTTAAGGAGAAAAAATATTTTAATATACCAGTTAACTAAGTATTCTTCTTTGATATAGCACTCCAACTTGACAAATGGTAGTTTCTTCAAAATTAAAGTGAATACACATAAAGACACTTTGGGGTACAATTACATTAAAATAAATTGGACTCTCACTTATAATGCATTTTTAGTAACATCATTTGAATATGGTGCATAATTTTGTAACATTGTTTGGAAACTGGTTCATCAAGTAACGTAGAACGTCTCAATGCTGACATTACACAATATCCAGAAGTTCACATGTGTCAATGTCAACACCTATCTCATCTGAAGAGAATCTGATGGCAAGAAAAATGTATCCATAATCCTAATGTCTGCATAATCACTTGTATTTTGTCATGGCAGTGAACTCTACCAATCATTTATGTGAAGTGACCAGCACAGTTTAAGAAATGTCTGCCAAATGCTGCGGTTCACAGAGCCATTGCCGGCCTGCTAGTCACTCTTTCAACAACACTGTTCTGTGAAAAAAGGAAGTAGGGCAACTCACAGCTCAATTCCACAAGGGCTTTGCTACAATCAATCCATTATATTTGGGTCTGCAGCAAACCACATCAAATGTCCCTTAGACCAAGACTCCATAAAATTAATGATATTTACCTCATCAATTACATTCTTAAAATTCTAAATATATTTTAAATTTCACTTTTTATTTTTCAATGACCCAGGGGACTTGTAATTTTAATAGTTATTTAGTTTCCATAAATTTATTTAGCATTCCTTGTTCTTATTGTTATTGATTTCTAGCTTCATTCTATTATGGTTGGATTGGATAATTTATATGGTTTTGATCTCTCAACAGTTACAGAAATTTACTGTATGCAAAAATAGTCTAAACTGGACACATAAACAATGGAGTGTAATGAATATTGTGATATTGTGAGTGGTATGCTGTACGTTTGTCAGGTCCAAATGGTTAATATTACTCAAGTCTTCTGTTTCTTTATAAATTCACTTTTCAAAATTGGTCCATCCTTTAAATGGGTGCATGTAAGTTTTTTCTTTGTCTCATAATAAAGTTTGACTTAAAATGTGTTGTCAAATATTAGTATTGCCACTCCTGCTCTTGTTGTATTACTGCTTGATGCCGCGGTTTCTTGAGCAGGGAGAATGAACATGGAACCAAACAGCCACACACACACAGAGACAATACAGGACTGCAGCACAAAATAGACACAGACAGAGACGGTACAAATGTCAGCCTTGATGGACCACAGCGCTTTATTTTTAAGTACTAAATACTGGCAGTGTTCCCAGATAAGTTTGCCATTCCCACGCTTGAATTTCTCATAGCCTTGAGAGTGAGTTCTGTATCTCAGCCTGTACTGGTCCTGTTTACTTTCTACCAGGGAACACTGTTTGCAGCTGTTCCCCAAATTCCATACCGTTTGCAGTTAGGAAGCAGTTTGTGAGAACTACCTAGGACAGACGTTTGCGCACTGTCCTAGACAGATACGTGACATGAGACATGGTGCTCCTCTCATGGCTCCCTCACTGCTTACTTGGTAAATTCTATGTCCCCATTCCCAACCTCCAACTTTTAATATTTATATGCACCTGCGCCTAAGCTGTGCCTCTGATTGACAGCATAACGACATGACATATTTCTAGTCTAGTGTAGCACTCTATTTATTGACTGTAATATTTACTCCATCTGTATTCACTGTAATTAATTATCAATAGAGAAGAAATTACTTCAAACATTTTGTTATACATTTTTTTCTTGGTAAGCCTGATGGTTTCTTTATCCTCTATGACCAATGCTGAGTCATTTGTAGGAAAATATTTATAATATATAATTTTTATTACTGAATCACTTAGATTCCCCTCTTTAACAGGTGAACAAACTCTAAGCCAATCACAGTCAGCAATATGAAGACAACATGATCTGCTTGCTGTAAGGGAGGGTAATTGGAAGCACTTACCGATGAAGATATGGCTGGCAGCCCTCAGTGTGAATGATGACTCAATGTAACGAAGATCAAAAGCCTCACAACTGGACCAAGACACAGCATTATGATAAATGGACGAAAGGTTGAAGTTGTCAGGGATTTTGTCTTGCATGGACTCCCAGTCAATACTCAAGGAAGCAGCAGTCAAGAGATCAAATGATGAGTAGTTACATTAGGTAAATCTGCTGCACAAGACTTCTTTAGACAATTGAAGAGAAAGGAATCAGGTGCAGCTGACCAAACCACGGTATGTTCAATGATACCATATGTATGTGAAGGTGGGATATTGAATAAGAGAGCATGAAGGCGAATCAATCAAATTGAATTGTGCTGCTGGCGAAGAACGTGAACAATACAAGGGACTGCTAAACAGACACTCAGGGTGTGTGTGGGAAGAGGTACAGCCAGAGTGCTCCATAGAGGCAGGGCTGGCATGGCGTAGTCCTACATACTTTGACATGTGGTCAGGAGACACAGGTCCCTATAGAACAGTGGTTCTCAACCTTCCTCATGCCGCAACCCTTTCATACAGTTCCTCATGTTGTGGTGACCTCCAACCATAAATTAATTTTTGTTTCTTCTTCATCACTGTAATTTTGCAACTGTTATGAATCTGGTGACCCCTGTGAAAGGGTCATTTGACCCCCAAAGGGGTCAAGACCCACAGGTTGAAAAGGACATCCTGCTTGGAAAATGGAGGGTCAAAGGAAGGCCCTCCTAGAACTGGTGTACACAGTGCTTGCCACAGTGGATTCAGGCATAGGGACCACTGGAGGACGCGCAGGACTGGGCAGTGTTTCGTTCTCTTGTGTGGGGGTGGTTGTGGGTCAGAGCCCACTTGATGGCATCCACCAACAGCAACATGCCCATCATCACCCTTCTACTTTTACGTTCCCGCCAATGACAGTTTTGTAGGACAGAGTCCTAACGCATTATTGTCGATTCCTTTCATTATCATGCACATTCAGGTGGTTGTTCAGCTTCAACACTTTGCATCAGTGGATTGGTGTCAGCAGAGGCTCCTCCCTCCAAAGAACATAATGAGCCTTCACTTGATCTCTGCCGCCCCACCTCCACTTCCACCGCCTGGATTTGGAGGACTGGAAGGCTGGATGACACCGGCGCATGCCTGGCTTAGGGCAACTCGTCCGCATCGGGCACTACCTGAAGGCTGTTGCTGAGGCGGCTGTCATCCTCACCTGCACCAGCCCTGGTCTCCAGAGTGACACCGGCCTTGAACTGACAAATACTCCTGGAGACAGTGATCTTCACTCAGCTAGCTAGACCTGTTCTCCCTCTTTGAGCAGACAATGCTGACTGTTTCACCTTGGGTGACAGTCCATGGGCCAAGAAATCTGGTCGCTATGCAGTAAACACACTGCCTTTGTTTCCTTCAGCCACAACGGAACCCTTTGCAACCTATTCGGAGCCCGCCAGTAATTACGTTCTGTTCTATTAAGTTTTGGTATTTCTCTAAGCATTTAGGTTTTTGACAACAGAGACCATGCACCTTAGGTCACTCTCCCTCTCATGCATACTTATTTTTTTCAAAAAACATGTTTTAGCATTTAGGGTTACCAGAAGTAGAAATGGCACACTTTTTTTTTAATGTAGTCATAGTTTGCACATCATCTTTCTACTTATTGAATGTTGGAGGAAGAAAATTCTTGAAGAGCATGCTACATTTTCTAATGGGAAGGATTTGGATCCAAATCTTATGTAACAGATATATTTGTTATGGTGGAGGAAACACTATTTTCTCTAATTGCTTAATTTCAGACTCAGAAAAAGGCTCTCTAAACTTACAGTGCTTTTATTGCATTTCTGTCTTTGGTCTTGGCAAGGACCTCAGTTGAGAGTGGAGGGGGGTGTGTGTTTCTTTTTCACCTATTTAAATAGGTTATGGCTGAATGTCTGGATTGCCAGTCTAGTACCCATTGGGTAATTGCCCTGTGGGTGCCAGCCAGGCTGCCCTTAGTGACTTTTTAGTCTCCACTGTTCCTTGCCAAAAGACTAGGATCCATCTCTGTTCGATGCACCTGCTTACTCAGTTTAAGGAAATATCTATTTTCTGCCCAAATATTTTCTCATTGTTTTTCTTTTTCATGATACCCATTACATACCTGAAAAAAATTCCTTCTCTTAATAATTTAAACTTCAAAAAATGAAATGAGATTCAATGGCATTTGCAAGCTATTTCTTTCTTCCTTATAATTCTTGTTTCTAGGTTTGCTCACATGTTACCTTGTGGCAATGAGCATGGAATCCACCAGCAGCACAGTGAAGAAAAAATAAAGAGAAACTTGCAGGGAAGGAGTGCATACTGTTTTCTTAGAATTATCTTCTTCTATCTCAAATGAAAGTTAGTATCCTTTCAGTTCAAGCAAACAGGTAAATGCAACAGTTATGAAAAGATAGGCCAACCAGTTGCCTCAGATGCTGAAAGTAGATTTTCTTAAAATTTTCAGGTAAATGTTAAATCCTTGTTATTCCCAGATTTAACTGAACTAGCACATTTTGAAGTTTGTCTAGAACAAAATTATAAGATGATCATCCCATTTGATGAAGCATGAATTACCAAATTATCCCGACTCTGTAAATATCATAAGCTTCCTTTCCTTGTTGTAAACCAGTGATACATTTAGTTTGGAGGTGAAAATAATGATTACACATTTAAAATTAAGAGTATTATCCAGAAAACCTGTGATCTTTCTTTGTGAAGAAAACAATAAATCCACCTCTAGGAGGGACTGTCAAGATCGAAAGCCGTTTAAACACACCTTGAGAGAATATCATTTGAAAAGTTAAAGAGATTTCTGCGTTAGGGTAGGACGTAGAACCCGAGAACACCGTCTATGCTGAAGACCTAGAAAAGCCAGATAAAAGACTGCAATGACATGTGTGAGCGCAGTGGTCCTTGACTGAGGGCTGAGCTTTTCATACACACAGAAAAACAATATGATACCTGTCAATGGGAGGCTACAGTGGCACTAAGAACAGACCAGGGACTAAAATGAAAAACAGTCAAACTCACTGCCTTTGTGGCAGTTCTGACCCCTAATGCCCTTACAGGTAAGAGAGACAGGGGAGGTCAGATCGTTTTATTGGCCTAAGGGTTGTGGTCTAGCCAGTCTGGAGGGGTCCTGTTAACATTTATTTTAAGACTCCAACATTCAGATAACAACAACAAGCTCCAATTTATTTATTTATTTATTTTAATCATTTTATTAGGGGCTCATACAACTCTTATCACAATCCATGCACACATGAATTGTGTAAAGCGCATTTGTACATTCATTGCCCTCATCATTCTCAAAACATTTCCTCTCCACTTAAGCCCCCGGC
>NW_022103920.1:52141504-52159523 GCF_000313985.2 Echinops telfairi | reverse complement strand
CATGTTGTTGTCTCTGCAGGTCTGTCTGGATAGGACAGGCTGGATGAACAATCTGGAGGAGAAAACAACGGGACCAATAGTTCCTGGGGGACATGGGAGAGGGGGAGGTGGGGGGAAGGGAAGAGGTGTTAACAAGTTCCAATTTAGAAATGAGGATGACAGTAGAACTTTATTCTTTCAACATTCTGGATGCCAGAAGTCCAAAGTCAGCATCTCTGATCCCCAATCAAGGTATCTTCCAGGGATACGTTCCCTCTGAAGACTTCAGAGAATCCTTTTGTGGTTTTTTTGGGGGGGGTCTCTGTGAGCTTTTAAGCTGCCATCAGAATTTCTTGGTTACATCACCCCAACCTGTGCTCTTGTGGTCACAGCGCTTTCGCTCATTTTGTACCTCTGCCAACTTCATCCTCCCTCTTTATGTGACTCCATTTGGGTTCCACCTATATAATGCAGACTAAACGGGTATTGTAGGGGAGGGAGTTCAGAGTGTGTTCAGAGTAAAGTCACCTCTGGCACAAGGTACAAAGTCGTCTCCAGTGCGGACTGTGTGGACTTAATTAAAGCTCTATATTTGACCTCTCTGGTCTCCAATATCCATTGCATTGGCTACATAGACCTCCCAGACAAGATTCACCATTAAAGGGTTTATTAAGGAAATTATCAAGTTTTTTTCTTAATTAAATCATTTTATTGGGGCCTCTTATAGCTCTTATCACAATCCATCCATCCATCCATTGTGTCAAGCACATTTGTACATAAGTTGCCATCATTATTTTCAAAGCATTTTCTTTCTACTTGAGCCCTTGATATCAGCTCCTCATTGCCCCTGTCCCCTCCCCTCCCTCCATCATGAACTCTTGACAACTTATAAATTACTATTATTTTCATATCTTACATTGTCTGCTGTCTCCCTTCACCCACTTTTCTATTGTTCGTCCCCCGGAAGGGGCTTACATGTCAATTATAATGATCAGTACCCACTTTCTTCCTCCACTTTCCCCTGACCCTCCTGGTATCTCTATTCTCATTGGTCCTGGGGGGTTTATCTGTCCTGGATGACCTGTGTTGCAGGCTCTTATTTGTAGCAGGGTACGTGTTGTGGTCTAGTCAAATTTATAAGGTAGAATTGGGATCATGAGAGTGAGGGTGGGGGGAAGCATAAAGAACTAGAGGAAAGTTGTATGTTTCATCAGCGCTCTCCTGAATCCTGAATGGCGCATCTCTTCCTTGTGACCCTTCTATAAGGGCATGTCCAGTTGTCTATAGATGGGCTTTGCATCTCCACTCCCCACACACCCTTCATTCACATTGGTATGATTTTTGTCCTGGGTCTTTGATGCCTGATACCTGATCCAAATGACACCTCGTGATCACACAGGCTGGTGTGCTTCGTCCATGTGGGCTTTGTTGCTTCTCAGCTAGATGGCCGCTTGTTTATCTTTAAGCTTTTAAGACCCCAGATGCTATATTTTTTGATAGCCCGGCACCATCAGCTTTCTTCACCACATTTGCTTATACACCTATTTTGTCTTCAGTGATCATGTTGGGAAGGTGAGCATCACACAATGACAGGTTATTAGAACAAAGTGTTCTTGTGTTTAGGAAGTGCTTCAGTTGAGGCCCAATGTCCATCTGCTACTTTAATACTTACCATATAAATATAAGTACATAGATCTAGCTCCCTATCACTTTATATAAATACATTTACATATGTACATGCCTATATTTAGACCTTTATAAATGTCCTTTGACTCCTAGTTCTTTCCTATATTTCCTTTTACTTTCCTCTTGTCCCACTATCATGTTAGACCTTCATTTGTGTTTCAATAATTCCTCTTGGTTACATTGCCATTGATTAAGTTACACAAGGCATCCTAAGCCCTTCTCTCTATCGATTTTAGATCACTTGTTGTTCCAAAGTCCCTGGGTTGGTTGACACCTCCTTCCTTTATCCCACCTCCCCCTCTCCCGTGCCCCACCACCACCACCCCAGAACTGTTGGCTCCATTGTTTTCTCCTCTGCATTGTTTATCCCCCCTACCTTATCTAGGTAGACATGCAGAGACAATATTAAGCACAACAAGGCAAAGCCAAACAAAACAACAATGGAAGACAAAGCAAACACGAAAAACAACAAAATAACAACAGAAGAAAGCCAATGACAAAAAAAAAGGAAAAACTTATAAATAGTCTGTTTTTTTTACCTTTAGGAGTTTTTTTCCAGTCAAGTCTGATGGGGTGTCACATTCTGGCCCGAAACTCTATTTTTGGTATTCCCTGGGGTCTTCCCTTGCTGCTTTGTTGCATGCTTTTAGTGTTTCTCCCCAGTGTGATGGCGTCACATCAGGCACAATTCCCACACTGAGTCTCCAGTGTTGTCCCCATAGCACTGTGGTTCAGTGAGGGACAATGTGTCTCATGGTGGGGTTGACCCTATGGCCCTCTCTGTGCATTGGCTGCTCTGAGCAAGAATATCGTCCTCGGGGCTTGGTGGGCCAGGATGTGTTCCACTCACTCTTCTTCCCTCTTCTTTTCTCCTGTGTGCTCTGATCAGACATGCCCTCTCCCCAAGTTGTAGCTTTAGTGCTATCCTTTAAAGTGCATTCTTATGAGGGGGTGGGGGTGGGGTGTCCACATAGTTGGGATTGGGGATGGCCCCACAGATCTCTCTATTGGTTCACTAGTACATGATAGTATGTCGTATTCACATCTTGGTGCACCGGTTGAAGCTTGGTCTCTCACCCTCTCCTGTGGAGATATAAACAATACCCTCCCCTTGGGAGGGTTAGTGTCCTGCTCCCCACCTACTCATCAAGTTTTAATGCAAGTGAGAAATGCTCACAGTTGAGTTATCAGGACTTGTTACAAAATTCTGGCAAGTCTGCTACTAAATGCCAATGGACATACCCTTTTTCTATAAATCCTAACCCAAAGGCATTCAGCTTATTAAGTTTGCTGGCATGGGTCAGCAAGCCTGGGTCCCTGAATTAAGTGCCCAGAGGCACCTCGCTCTGCAAGCCAGCCTCCTGCACAAAATGACTCAGCTTTACTTGCTCAGAGGTTTGAGAAGCTCATCACTCTGTTCCATGCTCTGACTACTGACTGTAATGCTGCTTCTCTGATGGTATAGCTGTTTCTCTGGATCCAGGAGGTTCACTGTGTAGGGATCTTGGGTCCAGAAGATTTGCTCCACTCCTGGGTCTTGTTGGTAATGATATTCCCTCCTCCCGATTCTCAGAGGGCTTATTTTATACACAACAGGATGGCACTCCAGGGAATTCTGTTCCCAATGACTCACAGATGAACCCCATCCATATCTTCCCTGCCTTCTTGCCAGATCCGTGCGGAGAAATGTCATTTGGTGGGAGAGACTTTGGCCAGAAGAGCTACATTAAATAACGCCTTGCCCTCCACAAGCCTAGGGTGGATTTCGGTTGTTGTGGTCATGCCTTTGTGACTCCACAATATGGTCTGGTCCCGTGATGCCTCTCATCTTTAATGCAAAGTTGGGCTCAGGTGTTCCATATGAAAATATCTTTTAATTCAAGAGGTTTTATTGTTGCACAGCTAGGAAATATCATACAGCGATGAACATAGCACAATTGAGACTTGCCAGAGTTAAAGGGTCTCAACAGTACATTTGTTTTAAATGGAATTTAGGCCTGATGCTCTCACTAGGGTGAATGCAATCAATAAAGTTTTAGATTGATTTCCAACACTGACCGTCCATAGCTGAGGTTGGACTCCCAGTATGAATTGTAAGCAGGCTTTCTAATTGAGCTCATTATTATGGGCCTTCTACTTTGCATGCTGGTTTAATTGCCAGTTGACAAACCAACAGTGCCTGTGAGGTCTAAGATTCACCTTAGCTGCATTTAATGGCACATAGTTCGCCATGCTGACCTTGTTGGGCTGTGAAGGTGGCTTATTTGGAGAGATTAGACTCCAGATCACAAACCAATGAAACACCCAGACTAATAGTAACAAGCCTAGTAACTAGCAGATTTGTGTGCAGCTGTACTTCAGAGCCTTTTTGTTGCCCAATGTGGATTTTCCTTCTGCACGTATTATTACCAAGGAGGGGCTCTCTGGTTTCATTGTTGTGTACTATGATGTTGTTTCTATTATCTCCAAATGTGATTTTCATTTACTAAATGAGGCTTTCTATCTCTCATCTTGATTGTCCACACTATGGGAATGGCCCTGAGCATTAGTCTCAATTTCCTGCAGTCCTGAAAAAAGATGAATGATTTGAGATTTTGGCTTCAACAGTTATGTGCAATGGCACAGCCGCTGAAGCATCCCATGGGTAGGCTGCTAAAGATGTATCAATTTTCTTTGGGGAGGAAAGCCAACTTCAGCTGAGACACTGTTGAAAGAACTCTAGATAAAACATATGAACTACATAGTAGCTTTTTAGGCTGGATTTTCTGCAGACATAAAACCAGTGACACTCAAATATCTGTAAGAAAGAGCTTCATATCAAGAAAGAAAATTATAACAAAGAAATGGCTCAGCCTAGTCCAACTTTAGCCTATGGAATAGATCCTACCTGAAGGCCCCTTCAGACGCACAGGGCTGCAGGTCGAGGAAGTAGGTAGGAAAGTAGGGTATCAGAGTCCAGAGGGTACACAGTCCGGGCATCAGGAACATGGGAGGGCAGGGACAGCTCCTAGGATCTACAGGCCACATGGGCCACCAGCTCCAGAAGCATGGAGGAAGAGACAGGTGTCCACAAGGTCTCATAAATAGACCACATCCCCCAAAGAGAGGTTATTGGGCTGTGACCTCACTGATAGGCTGGGCTCCACCCATATCTTCTTACAGGTGCATCAAGTTGACAGAAAAACCTAACCATCACAGTAACAAAATAGCAATTGATTGTTAATTGGATGGTTTTTCAGTCATTTTCAATAAAATTGAGTATTGAATAGTTAGAGCTTTAATAGATTAGCCTATAGTATGAATATTGTAGTAATCTATCATGGGGCACCATTCATTCTTGCCACATTTAACAACAGGCAAAATTATAAAATCAAATGGAGAAACACAGGCAATAATCACTCTTTATTAATTAGGTCTGATATAATGAGTTTCAACCCGTGAGGACTCTGTAGCTTCTATGAGGCCATATTAATTATATTAACTGGGCTTTCTGAAGCCATGAGGGAGCAATGTGCTCAGTTGCCAACTGATAGGTTGGTAGTTCAAACCCACCAGTCACTCCACATGAGAAAAACAGGGCAGTTGGTACCTTCGAAAACATATGGTTATTTCTACTCTGTCCTATAAAGTCATTATGAGTTGGGACTGACACTATGGCAGTAGGTTTGGTGTGACTTCTAAAAATATATATACCCATGCTTTAATTTGTTACTAGAATTATTTTCCTTAAAACACAGATTAGTTCATAGATGGCCACAAACTATGATAGGGCTCCTTTCTATGGTAGTTACATAATCTGCTCTAAATTTGACACTTAAGAGTGAAGGGGTGGACTTTAGCCTGTCAATCAGGTGCAGCTTGATGAGCACAATTGGAGGTACTAAGGAGATAAATAACTCGCTGGAGGTGGGATATGCTCATTCCCTGCGAGACATTTCAGCTGACAAGACACATGGAGCTACACTAGTACCCTGAGCTGGAAGAGCCACGTGGAGACCCCTGCCAATGCTGACATACTTACACCACCACTAGATCCACAAGACTTCCCACCCACTGGCCTGTGATCTTCCTGTATCCGGCATCATTGCATGTGTTGCATGAATCTGAAGAAGAATTTATAGATTGGTATCAGACATATGGGCTAATATCGGACTTAAGGACTTGATCTGTACTGGGCTGGGATGTTTTCTCAATATTCAATCGCTTTTGTATATAAAGCTCTTTCTTATACACATATGAATCTCCCTGGATTTGTTTCTCTAGTCTACCCAGACTAATACAATTTCCAAGTACTATCTTAAAAGCAATTTCTTCTTTTTTTTTTTTAAACAAAGCAATATCTGATGTAGGTTAAATACCGCATTACTGTCTCTTATTATTCTTATCTTTCTGTATGATAATATCAAGCATCAGTGAGTGAACATCTGAGAATGATAGCATCAGAATATTGTGGCAACATTGTACTAACAATAATATGTACATTTGTGTAGTTACATAATCTGGTGTTAATTTGAGGATACAGACTGAAGGGATGGAGTCTAGCCTGTCAATCAGGATATAGCCAGTGAGGCCTCTATGTGGGCATGGCCTTCACCTGAGGATTCTGGGAACTCCTGCTTTTTCTCTTTGGGGGCAGGAGACACGCTCTCTCTCTACTCACTCCCTTGGAGACTCTCTACTGACACGGCTCATTTCCTATGAGACATTTCTGAGGAGAAGCCACAGGAAGCTACCCTGATGCAACCAGAATTTAGAAGCTGAAGGAACCACGTGGAGCCCCCTGCCAGCACTGAGATGCTTATAACACTATTGGATCCACAAGACTTCCAACCCATTGGCCTGTGATCTTTCTGCATTTGGCATCATTGCAAGTGTTTTATGAGTCTGAAGAGGAATTTATAGACTGGTTTCAGGCATATGGGCTAATATTGGACTTATGGACTGGGCTGGGATGTTTTCTCAATATTCAATTGCTCTTGTATATAAAGCTCTTTCTTATACACAAGTGAGTCTCTCTGGATTTATTTCTCTAGTCAACCCTGACTAACATAACATTAAAAAATGTTGTGTGTTTCTTCATAGCCTGCATATTCCATAATGCAGAGACTACCTGTATATTACTCTATTCTGAGTGTTATGAGTTTCAGTTTTAGCTTAGGAATTTCCTTTAAAAAGCAATGGCTTTTAATGAGATCAGGTTTATTCTAATCTCATTGATTTCTGGCAACCAATCTCACAAATCAGAATGTTTACCTATAAAACATGTTTAAAAGAAATCTATACTTGTGGCATCCCAACCCATTTGTGACTGGATTTTCCATAGGATTTTCCATGGTTATAATCTTATGATAGCCTGTACTATTTTTATTCATGGTGACTTAGGTATATTCAAATTTCTACCTTTCCCAGTTAATTTGAGTTAAGCTCCACCTGTTTGCACTACCTAGGACCATAAAACCTCCTCAAACTCCCAAACTCAAACTCTGCCATCAAATCAATATCTCCTTATAGTTTCATAAACTGTAACTGTTTACTCCCCAGAAGTTATATTGCCATATAATTCACATATCCTATGATTCAATGGTTGGGTCACATAAAAAAATATTGTACCATCATCACCACAATCAATTTTAGAACATTGTCTCCATTCTTGTACACATGGCTGTTAGCTCCCCATTTCCCCCCAAGCTCCCGTGCCATACCCCTAAAGAAACATTAATCCAGTTACTATCTCTACAGATTTACCTCTCTTGGATTTTATGTAAACACATTTAAAAAAATAGAAAACAAACAAAAAGAACAGAATAACAAAGTAAAACAGATAAAAACCTAAATCTAAAAGAAAGCAGAAAATATTAAACATTAGGACAAATTGAAATGGATCATGAGAAATATCAAATGGTAGTGTGCTAAGTCTGAACTTAAGTTCATCTGCAACAGTCCACTTTCTAACGCATTCCGTGTGGTTGCTGGGCCGTTCACGTTCCTCACCATGCTCCAACGGGACTCATGGGGCTTAATCTGCGTGTGCTTCAGGTGCTGACTTTTAACTAAAACTCCATATGGGAGTAGACAGTCCTTCCTTTCTCCTCAAAACATCCTAGTGTCTCCCAAACAGTGAATTCAGAGATACAAAAACATTCCATTTTTAGCTTATTTAGTATTTCATGGCATGGGAAATGATGCAGAATATATGTTGTTCCTTTTCTTGTTGTTAGGTGCCGTGGAGTTGTCTCACTGCTGATTCAAAATTGTTGTGATACTGATTCTCTTCAAATCACATTATTAACACAAAGCTGATATGCGTGGTTGAATGATTCACTGGTCATCGTGCTCATAGTTTAAATTTTGAATCACAATTTACATTCATCCTCAATGAATTCAGAGATACAGCAGTGTTTTTGTTTATTTTCAAAAATATATTAAATATTAAGCGGATTAAGTCTGGTCTGAAATCTTACATTAATTAAAGAAATCATAGTGTTTACCTTATGCTACTAACTTTTCTTCAATAATTAAGAGAACGGGGGGTAACTTCTAATGTATTTGACCAAATAAGTGTTAATCAGTGTTTATGATTGCAAATATGCTCGTGAGGCTACTCTGTTTGTGAGGTGGTTAAATCTGTTTGGGGAACCTTATGGGCTGTCATCTCATCATTAAAAAGGGTAGTGTAGGCCTGCTTATTTGCCTTGAAAATGCTGTTACTGAAACCACTATAAATACACTAATACTTTTATAAGAGAGTCTATTATCTATTTTTCCAAAACTTTGGATATTCCAAAATACTTAGATATTTCTATGAAGATCCAGGCAAACATTGCCACAAATGGTCTGCAGCATGAGGAAGCCTTGGAGCTGACATAAGATTGAATTTTAAGCATTTATCTTTGGATGACATTTAAGAATAGATTTCCCAGTTATAATATGTGATCCCTTATTTGCTTAAAGACAGCTGGAGAACACAAGTCGTGTCTTGAGGAGGTAGGCTATGGGTAAAATCATCCGCGGCGACAACGAAAGCAACAGTGCAGAGGCCGCAAGACAAGTGAACTTTGAACAATGCTGAAAAACATTCCTCAGTTTGCCTTTCCACAGAATGACCTTTCGTGTGTTTTGATTTTTTATCCTTGTTCTTTTCCATTTCCTGGCAGGTTATCCTTATGCAGACGGTGAGCTTCTGGAGAGCACGGCTGCCTCATTAACCACTGTGGACCTCTCCTGCCCACGGATTTAGCTTTACTCTCTGCGCCACCCACCGCTTCCAATTCTTTCCAATTCACCCTGGTTATTTAACATTTGTAACTTTTTTTTGGCCTAGGAAACTACTTTACCAAACTCGCAAAACCCTTAGGAACATTTGACTAGACCCTGCTATAGTTTCTTATCTTAGCACATAGATTTCTTGACCTTCACGTTCCTAGACTAATTCTGGATAGTTGAGGTTGTCACATTAACAAATGCCTTTGCATTCAGGAAGCTTGAGCTGGAAGAGCTAGTTATAAACATAGCTGATACATAATAGTCTAGATGTGACAGGCACTTAGGGAATCAAAATAGTGCTGTACTGGCTGTCTGCAGTTTGAAATATTATCTTTTAAAACTAGCTTAAACAAAGCAATAAATAATACAGATATCAGGGGGACTCTTCTATTCCAATAACAGCATTGCATATCTCCATTTATCAAACCCTTTCCCGACTACTCAGTTCTGCAATGATTTGCAGCAGAATGCAATGCTCCTTTTGACTTTTGACATAGATGTAACCCAAGAAGAACAGGTTCATACACACAACTATTCCTGTAATCTTTGTGTGCCGTGTAAAACCTAACACTGCTCATGGAAACTACTGGGGATAGAGCCTAACTGCAAGGCTGATGTGGACCGCTAGAGAAGCCTCTGGAACACAGCCTGCTAATCTGCTTGGAAAGGTCACAACCTTGAAAATCCGATGAAGCAGCGGTCCTCTGCTCTCACCAGGTTCATTGATTCAGAATCAATGCTAATTTTTGTCCTGTTTTATTATTATTATTATTTGGTTTGTGTCTGTGTGCTTCTCCCAGCATAGTTCAAGGTTACTTGCTATTGGAAACACATTATCTTCGTCGTGGTTGGCAGTGTGGGTGGTTGGGGTGGGGTGGGGTGTTGTTTTGTATCTGTTTTCCACTGGTGCTGTCACAATGTCCCTAGGTTTTGTGGGATGATCTACTCATTGCCTCTACCCGATTCACCTCCTGAGAATGTCTCTCTTTCTTTCCTCGGCTGGAATGGGTGATTGCTGGGGCCACAGTGGTTGCTGTCTTCATGACAGAAACGGAGAGCCCAGATGCTTTCCTGCTGGAAAAGAGGACTTAGTTGAGTCTTGAGCAGAGAAGCCTAATGATAAGGTTCACATGGAAAGCCCATTGTTGCTGAATTCCTAAATTTCATCCTAACCTTTAGTAATTAACCTGGTGATATTATAACATCCATAATCCGAGTTCTATATCTCAAGAGAAGGAAAGGTATAGTATTTATCAGGCCCCCCTAGATCCTTATATTATTATGTAAAAGCAGCCCACATAAATTTCAGCATGTTGTTTATGAACAGTGAAATATTTTGTATTAAATCTTAACAGTGAACTATGGCTTAAAATAAAGATAATTGTTTTGTGCAGTTTTGAGACTTGCTTTAAGTTCAGTTCACATTTGAGTTCATTTTGACCATGTCCTCACCAAAAGTCACTGCCATTATGTTGATTCTGACTCAGAGCAACCTTGTAGAACAGACTGGACCGCCTCCGTGAGGTTTTGAGACTACAGTCCTCTACAGGCTCAGGAAGCCTCATATTTCTCTTGCGGAGAAGGTTGGAGGTTTGGATCGCTGGCCTAGTGGTTAGCCGCGCAAACCAGAGAGACCACCTGAGCTCCCTGAAGAGCAATGTGAACAGCTAGTCCTTTGAACAGTGTGTTTGAAAGCAAATTACAACCCGTCTGGGCAGCCTATTGACCAACAATGGAAAAAGCCTTGCTCATAGGTAGATTGTATTGGCAACAACTCCGGGTCAGTCCGGGATGTGTGGGACAGTCAGTCTTCTTCGCCGGAGGTTGCCTGGGTAGACCCTTGATAAAAATGGGATCCCAGGGTCCCACGGTTTTGAGTTATGCTCTGACCAAGATGGTCTGAGGACCTCAGACCCCATCCTGTAAACTTTTTTAATCTGCAGTTGTGTGCGTGTACCCTAGTCATGGTTTCCTATTTCTACAACCCCTCCTGCTCCTGTGATGAAGTGCTTTGGAATCAATCATAAATTTGAGATGGTCTTTGTTTTCCATAAGGAGCCCTTTAGTGCTGTTGTGTAAACATTGGACTCCTATGATCGGACTGTTATCCAAGGACCCCTTTTGATGCTGTTGGTTAAGCGCTAGACTATTACCTGCAAGGTGACTAGTTCAAGGTCAGAAGAAGTCTGAGGCTTGCTGCTGCAATAAAACGTAAGCCTTAGAAACCCAATAGAGGGTTGCCGTGAGCTGGAGTGACACACTGCTATCAAATCGAAGCTGTGGCTGTTCTTTGTTCCTTTGTGTTATTGTTGCCATCACGAACAGCTGTGGAGCCTTTACACACCATTGTGGCTTCGTGCTGATGGTCTCCTTCAACCGGATGGTTTGCTTTCGTCTTAATTTTCTCTTTGTCCTGGTAAAGGCTTAATAAAGGGATTTTTATAAAATATATTTGAATTTGGGGTCTTATTTGCCCAAGAAAAAATTCTAGTTACTACAGAAAAAGAAAAGAAAAGAAATTGAGTGCATCTACCCTATTTAGTAAAAGGATCAGCTGAAAAGCTCTACTTTCAAAGATACACATTTAGTAATTTCCAGCAGGGGATTTTTTTTTTCCTGTTGGTTTCATGAATTGGTTAGATCAGGGCAAAATGTGAGCTTAAATGTACTCAAGAAAAATTAAATTAGCGTAAGATAATTTATCTTACCTTCTGCCTCCATCAACCTTGGCCTTTCTGCTTCCTGGTTCGTCGGCCTTGGCAGCTATGTGACTCTGGAAAAAGTCTCCAACTTAACCTCTGACCCATGGCCTTGAACCAGACTGGACTTCATGGCTTCTACAACTGTTTGAGTCACTTTCTAGATGTTGACTTCCACTGGCTGTGCTTCTCGGAGAACGCAGCCCAGTACAATGAGCAACCGGTTGCAACGAAGTTCATTCTAACTCGTGGTGACCTTGTCTGTCTGGGTAGACCTGTGTTCCATCGGGCTTCCCATAGCCGTCTTTTTTTGATTTTTGTTTTTTTTGGAAGTAGATTTCTAAGCCATTCTCCAAAGTGCCTCTGGGTGGCCTCAAATCTCAACTTTTGGTGTTAACATTGGGTCTTTAACTGTTTATACCCTCTCAGAGGTCTTCAAACTTTTTAAACAGGGGACCAGTTCACTGTCCCTCAGACCCGTTGGAGGACCGGACTATAGTTTTTTAAAAAAAAACTATGAACAAATTCCTATGCACACTGCACATATCTTATTTTGAAGTAAAAAAACAAACGTGGCGAAAACACCCGGGCGGGCGGGATAAATGCGCTCGGCGGGCCGCATGTGGCCCGCGGGCTGTAGTTTGAGGACCCCTGAATCCCAGCTGTCATTGTTGTTTGTTAGTTACCATGTAGACTTACTAATGGAGTTTTTTGTGTGCAGAATAGACCTCTTCTCCAAAGCTGTTCCCAAAGCTGGAATGCCTTAGAAGCAGAAGACTAGGCAGTGAGTTCTGACAACCAATGTTTCACCTGGAAATGAATAGTTTAGCCTTTTGCTTCACCAAGAGATACTTTATCCAGTTAACAATACTTCCTTTCATCTGTTTGGCTAAAAATCCATATCTGGATTGAGGGATGAACTTTGTCTCTGTTTTCCAGATCCTCTTGAGGTGATCACATATCTTGGACTTTTTGAGAACATGATGGTGAATGAAATCACACTTCATGTAAATTCTTCCATTCTCGGTACAAGACCTACCTTTTAATAAAATACAATTAACATAATGTTGATTTTCATATTTATGAGAGAGATGGAATTTTTATTTTCCATTTGTTAGTGCTCTGTTCACTGTATGATTCAAAGTTGCACTGGGGTTAATACGCTTGGGATGGGGTCTCTAAGCGGCCTGGGGGAGCCCTGGTGGGGGTGGCTCTGCTTGGGGCTGCGTCCACCAGCGGCTCTGCAGCGGGGAGACTGCACTTCACCCTCCGTCAGCAGTGACCGACTCGGAGTCCCACAGGGTGCTGGGGGTCCTCGCGGATGCTGCAGCAGTGAGTGTTTGGAAATGCAGCCTTGGTGGCCCGTTGGTTATGTTTTCGACTGCTAATTACAGTAGAACCTGGACTCCACAGGATCGGATTTCGACACAAAATGTTGAGAAAATTTTCCCTGGGAGCTCGAACAAAACCTCGGAATCTGACCCAACGCACGTGATCCTTGTAAACAAAAGCAGTTCGGGTTTCGGTCACCTGGCGTTAGTTGGCGTTGTTAGTAGGTGTTGTTTAAACCTTTTGCGTCTGTGTTCCAAATGTTTTGCTCTAATTTTCTTAGCTTGTGTGGCTTTTTATATTGTCCGTAGATAAAAAAACAAAACAAAAACCATGGGTCCTAAGAAAGCGTTTTTTGAAAAGAATCATCATCATTAACCATGTTAGCGATATTGTTAATGATAATTTAGGAAACCCTTGTAGAAAATAGTTAAGGAAATGCCAACAGCAGACCACATTAGTCAGATTTTTTTTTTTTTTTTTTAGAGAAAGCCAGCTAGGCCCGAGTGAAAAAAGGCCAAGAAGGGAGAAAACTCCTGAAAAGCAGCTCCCAGTGGATTTGATGGAAGAGAATTCCCCTCCCCAACAATGACTCTCTCCACCCCTCCTCTCCACATCCGTGTCCACAGAGCCAGATCCTCATCAGTCTCAAGGTATGGGCCATACCGTAGTTGTTAAAAATGTTTTGAATGCTGTGTTTCTAATTTAAATTATGTTATTTAACACTGAACTTACTTTGAAATTTCTGTTTAATGTTTGTATAAAAAGACAAAGTTAAGGTAAAAACTTGGTGGTCGAGAATGGATTAATCCCTTTTCAGTTATTTCTTATGGGGAAAAAATGATTTGGAACTCGATTGCATCGCATCTTAACACTCCTTCTAGAACAGATTAGCGTCGAGGTCTGGGGTTCTGCTGTAAAAGCTTCAGTCCCTCCCGGGAACAGCCTCGTGGCGGTCTGTTTCTGCAAAGATTACAGCCTCACGAACCTGCTGGGGTGGGTCTCCTGTCCTGCAGGGCTGTCCTGAGCGGGATTCAATTTGCCAGCCTGTGTGGCGGGATAGCTGCTCCATATAGATGAAGTGTGTGTGTGTTTTAGAAAAAATTGCTCAATCAACAGAGTCAGGGATTATGACTTCCTGAATCTCTTTTAAAATATTTGTAACATTTTGTTGTAATTATTAATGCTTATTTTTTTAAGTGAATACAAATGGCTGAAATTTCCATAAAGCATTTAATTTCTGTCTTAAAATAAACCCAGGATATTTTCTAGTTGATAACAGATTTCATTCACTTATTCGTTCATTATATTTATTAAGTGTTTGACATTGCTCTTTGGCCAAAGAATAAAACGGAAATATATATATTTTCCTAAGTTTACATTCTAGAGAGGAGAAAGGGGAGGGGGGGTAACATACATGGTATGCATAATGATAAGCACCATGAAGTTAGATAACAGAGAATAAGGAACATTGGGGTTTCTTACAAGAGAGTGATGTGGGTGGAATATAAGAGGAAAAACCCTGTCAAAGCTGACATTTACATGCCGGCCTGAAGAGGTGAAGGAGGGGCCCTGGTCTTCTTGGTCAAGAATCACCCAGACAAGGCAAAGAGCAAGTACAAATGTATTCATGTTACTGCTCACCCCCCCCCCCATCCCAAGAAACCATAAATGTAGTTGATTTCATGTACAGAAAAATACAGTGAACCCTCGCCACTTCGCGCTTCGACTTCCGCGGCTTCACTCTATCGCGGTTTTTGCGTAACAGCACCCACTGCCTACACCCGCTCCTTCAGAGGAAAGAGACGGCGACCCACCTGTAGAGTACATCTCTTAAGTCATTTCATAGGCTATTGATTACAGTATTTGTAAGAACTATGTATCATAATACTGTATGTGAAAGATGTAATACTGTAAACTAGATGCCATAAATAATATAATAAATGATAATTGTAACGTCCAAAATGTTTTATTGTATTTTCCCTTTTTCGTTTAATAAATTGGTAATACGAGTGTAATGGTGACTAAAGGGTGTTTTTTCATGTCCTCTATGCTCTAACTACGAAAATATTTGATTTACAAATAAGGAATCCTACTTCGCAGAATTTCATTTATCACGGTAGGGTCTAGAACCGATTAACCGTGATAAACGAGGGTTCACTGCATACAAAAAGCTAACAATAACAAATTAAAACAGAGCAAAATGTCAATCAAAAAGAAAGCCAAAAATATTAAAAAATAGACCAAGTTTAAAATGAGTCAAAAGGGAGGAAAACATTATATGAGGAAGAGGATTAGAAAATGATGTCAAAGAGGTAATGTGAGACAGTCTGTGTAGGGCTCTTTGGGCCGTTGAAAAGATTTTGGCCTTAAGAGTCACTGGGAGATTTAACAAGCAACTTGAAGCTGTGTTTTGGAAGGATTTCTCTGGCACCCTTTTTGAGATAAAACTAGGAGGGGGAAAAGAGGGTGGGGTTGGAATGGATTGAAATAGAAAGACGGATTAAAAGTCTTTTGCAGATAAATTAGACAAAAGTGGCAGCTGCAGTTCTCGTGGGATGTTACTGGACATAAGTTCCATTTTATGGTTTCCAGTGAATGTGAAATGTGCAAGAACCATGACTCCAGGTGTGGGGGTTGCGCATCGCGAGCTTGTGAGTTACCAGCAACTGAACGGAAATGACTGGGAGGAACCGTGTGAGGGAAGATGGTTGGCTTTGTTGGGGTCATGTTGACTGTGTTAGTTGATGTTCAAGTAGAAACTTAAACAGTGTGATCTGTGAGAAAGAGCCTGAGATCCGAGATGTAAATTTAGGAGTAAACTCATAGATGCACAAAAAGCACCTCAGCACAGGTCCTCTTATCCATCAAAGTTTATGAGTGGCAGATAATCAAAAATAACATTAAAAAAATTCAGACCATCACACTTAACTCTCAGGAAGTCTGCTGATCTCACCCCTTATAAGATGCTTTCCAAAAGGTGTTATAAAATATTACTAGGGTAGAACTGTGGGTTTTCCATATGACTTTTAACACGTGTCCAAATCTGAACTAGACAGACTTCTAATATCTAGAAATTATGGGACATCAGCAGTTTTTTGTGGTTGCTAGTGGAATATCTTCTTGGCCAATATTTTCCACACTTTTGACCATCGATACAAGACCAAACCATTTTAAAGTAGGTTGACTGAGATCTCTGCTTAACAAGAATTAGTAAACATAACAATGACTTTGGTGGTAAGGCTTGGCTTCCTTTAACGCAAAGAAAATCAAGATAACCACCATCAATCGCTCAAGGCTGATGTCTACGAGGCAGAGCTTAGCTATGCCTCTGCCCTCTGTTTATTTTATTTATCTTCCTTTTAAACCAATTCTGACGCCAACTGTCCCTCCTATGACACTAGTTTTCTGCTGGGTCCAATGGCCACACCGAAGTCACAAACCGTACTGACAGTGATGAGGTCTGTTAGAGAAGTGACGCGTTCACCATTCAGGACTGGAAATGACACCACACTGGAAGCCGTTCCTCCTCAGGGCAGGACACCTCATGTTGGCTACTGGCCATTTTCTACCACTCGACCACTTGGCCTCCACCCTGAGTGGGCACATGTTAAAAATTCCTTTAGCTCTGCTTATTAAATACTCAAAGACACCCACTGGAACCAGTAAATCTCAGTCCAAAGGTTTAGTTATGAATTCAGGTCTAGCTATGAGGGTCAGCAGACCAATTTCCCTAAGAAAGTGCCTCTGCGCATCCAGCAAGCCAAAGACACTCAATTTTCTCACTTTGAGGGCTGAGATGTCCACCAAGCCTCCTTTGGAATTTCTTTGTCTCTCTCTCTCTCCCTCTGCTGCTGCTGCTGCTCACCATCTCTCACCTTCTCTCCAGTGTCATAGCTCTCTGCCTCCTGGATTGTGGAGGCTCAACACAAGAATGAATCTTTGGTAGAAAGGATTGGCTCCATTCTTGCTCCTTTTGGGATGATGGTGATATCCCCTGAAATGGCTCGTTTTGAGCCCATTGGAAAAGCACACTGACCAATCCCTATAGAAGTGCTCTATCCACCTTTGCAGGATCCCAACCCCACAAGGGTGCCACGGACCGTATTTACACAACTAGCAGTCTACTCAATGTCTTTGATGAGATATAAACGCCATACATGTGCATATCTAATCACTTGGTGGGAGTTACAAAGGAGTTACAAAGGAGTTAGAAGGTCCATGCAAAGTAATTGTCTGCACTACATTAGTACACTGAGTGCATACTATGTGCTCAACAATTGCTAACTGATTAATTGCTAAAGAGATATTAAATAATATTTTAACAGAATAACATCCAGATAGAGATATTAAATAATATTTTAACAGGATAACATCCAGCAAGTAATGACAGGAAAATGTGTGCATTTAATAAAGATAAGGAATGAAAACTGAGCTAAAAAAAATGAGTTAACCCAGACGTATTCTAGGTTGATTATTCCAGGTAAATAGTATACAAAAACACATGTATCTTAATACAGAAAATACAGGATGTTCCTGACACATCATTTGTGAATTTACATGTGCAATTAAGTCTCTGAATTATTTAACAATCACTCTAATGTATAAACAACGTAGAAATTAGCTATGAAAAGTTGAGTTCTATTATAGGAATATTTTCATGAATTACAATGTTCAATATGAAATACTTAATATGAAATAAATTTCAAGGTATTTAAAAATCAATAAGCAACTAGTGGGTGCACCTTTAGCCTAGAAGTCAATGTTCTCTCAATAACGATTCTATTTTCAATGAATGTTAAGCTATTGTTTAATAGACATGGTATATTATTTTCAGCAATATTGACCTATTTTGTCATATTTACACATTTTTCTCTCACTAGACCAGAAATTCCACCTTCAGGTCTTGAAATTGATAGTGCTTTATATTATGTATTGTAAAAATAATACCATTTTTCAAATAGTCTTTTATAAATTAAAGATCTTCAAGAGGACTTGCAGGAGTCCGAGGGGGGGGTAGTTGTTACCCGTGGGCTGTGTTCCTCATGGTCTGCAGCTCGGGG
>NW_022103920.1:52121735-52140451 GCF_000313985.2 Echinops telfairi | reverse complement strand
TGTGTGTGTGTGTGTGTGTGTGTGTGTGTGTGTGTGTGTGTTTTGTGGTATATCTCATTAGCAGCAAGAACCAGGAGTGGAGCATGTCCTCTGCACCCTGAGATTCCCGTGCAATGAACCTCCTGAACCAGAAAACCACTGTGACATCAGGGGACCATCAGCGGAACCAGGAGTTGGAGCAGGAGACACAGTGGTAGACTGCAAATAAAGTACAAATAAAGCTGAGTGCTTTTGAGCAGGAAGCTGGCTTATTGGAGGTGAATGCCTCTGAGCACTTACCGGAAGTCAGTGTCCTGTGCTTACTGACCCACCCAACTTGAGCTGAATGCCTTTGGATTCAGGCAAACAGCAGCATGCCCTTGGGAATTGATTATCCTTTTTGTCAGTGCCTTCGACTTTGTCCTGACTCACAGTGGCTCTGTGCACACTAGACTGGAACATTGCCCCGGTGATCCTGCGCCAACCTCACAACTGTTAGGTTTGAGCCCATCAGCTAGCCAGTGTGTCCAGACATCAGGGAGGGGGGGAGCTTTTTCTTGGCTGTCCCTTGACTTCACCAAGCATGATGCCCTTTTCCAGGGACTGGTCTTTGCCCAACATGCCCAACATTATCAGGAGATAAGATGTCCAAAGTTAATAGGCATTTGTTAGCAGCCCTGAAAGGATTTGTAAGAATTTGGGACTGAACAACTATCTCTTAAGCATTTCACACCTGCATTGACTTGTTTAATTAAACCCCTTAATCCTGAATATTCTGTGGGTTCTGTGTGACATTGCAACGAATTCTTTAGTGCAGGAAGTAAACAAGCAGAGAATGTTGAGTTCGTAATGTCCGGTTAGTAGCCTGGGGTATGACTGTACCACCCGGGGACTGCAATTATATACCGAGTACACCTTCATTGGGGCACATTATACATTAAACGGTCAATTCATACGTCAGTGTTGTGGATAGAGCCATAGCATTTTTAAAGGAAAATAAAAATGATCACTGAAGCAATCTCAACCTTGTCTACACACAAACATCTGGAAAATGATAGTAGCCATCCCCCACCCCCACCCCAAATGTCACTTCTTTTCCAAAATTAGTCACCAACAATGTAAATAAATATTTTGAGCTTTAAAATCTTAGTAAAAATAACTTGCAAAGTCTTTATGACACAAACCTATAAAGATTAAATAAACAGCCCAATATTACTGGAAGTAGGGACCTGGTCAAATTTGGTTATAAATTTACCATTTCTGACACATTTCCAATTTATTTGTCCTCACAGTCTGAGTTATCTTTTGGTTCCCTGCCATTTTCATTGCCCAGGGGAAAACAGCATGGCCAACATCTGGATATGTGCATTAGTATTCTTATTAGAACAGTATAAATATGCATACAACAAATATTTTGTAATTGTCTCCAAGGTATTGCTATTACTCTGTACCCCACATCTCCTTCAACCTGAGACACATCACAGACTTATAGAAAATTATGTGGCACCATGGGGTGTATCTATTTTAAGTACAAATATACAGTTCAACTGGACAGTGGAACACGGTGGTCAGGGAAAAATGAGATGATTAAATGAAATTAATTGATGCAAACAATGCTTAGCAATGTTTATTTAGTATTTGAATCAGGGCGGTGGCAATGAACATTGAGAGTCAGCACTATGTGCTCCCAAAAGAATGAGCAGGTCTGTCTTGGACAAACTAGAATCAGAGTGTTGCTTTGAGACGAAGATGCCAACATTTTTGCCTCATGTAGTTGGATCCAGAGAGCAGTCCCTCGAGAAGGAGGTCACACTTGGTAAAGTGAGGCCAGCAGAAAGGGAGAAAACCCTCAGCCAGATGGATTGCCACAATGGCTGCAACGATGACCTTCAACATAACCACTGTGAGCGTTAGCCTGGGCCTAACCGTGTTTCGTTCGGTTGCACATAGGATCTCTATGCATCAGAACTCGCTTGACCCTAATTAAAACCAACACCACTTCATATTTCAGATATACTCCACATGGAGTCATTAGGGATTATGTCCACTGCCTAGGGGTGAGGTCAACACTGTCAATGAAGTCATTAGGGATTATGTCCACTCCTGCCTAGGGGAGAGGTCGAAACTGTCAATGAAATCCCAGCCTCATGACACCTCCTTGATGTGTCATAAGCCTTTTGTACAGAAGCAAGAAGAATGAATACGGCCTCTCTCTGCAACCTTGCCTTCCGGCTTGCTGGGCCTCTGCCACCGACCCTGAGAGCTGTTGGAGCCCGGCCATGCTTCCAGCAGATTGGGACCCACCTTGGAGACTCTGCACCCACCAGTCCATGACCTTCCTGCTCCCTGGTTCACCATTCTGCATCACCAGGCTGTGACTACATGAGTTTGAGGAGGGACTTGTGGACTAGCATCAGATCGACAGGCTTGAGTTGACAAGGCATGACTTCTTGATAATTTCTTCTTGATTCGAAGATCTTTCTGGTACATAGATGAGGATCACTGGATTTATTTCTCTAGACAGCCTGCCTACCACACTGTTCATGGCCAGAAAAGATTCAGTAGGTGACATCCTAATTATGGTTATTATTATTAATGCTATTTGATTTGATAGTATTGAACTGGCTTTGTTATGATGGCTACTTCTTGTAGCGCAAAACAGAGGAAGTCCCTCTAGGAGGTGCATTTACACAGTGGCTGCAACAATGGCTTCCGTGTAGCCCTGATTGTGACCATGGCAGCGGGGCCAGGCGACATTTCACTCCGCTGTATGTACACAAGACTTTGAAGAGTCAGTCAATTAAAGAACATCTGTTACTTGGAATATTAGATATACAAAATGAAAGGACCAGTTGTAAGATTTTTGTTGCCCAAGGAATGGAAAATATTTGAGGGGGTAACCCCCAAAAAACAAAAAAAAATTTTTGAACCTATGTATTACATTTTCCCCCCCACAAAACAACCTTATCACCTTCAAAGTACTCTTCATGACACTTCATACATTTGTCAGATCTGCGATTCCATTCTTAGAAACATTTTTTAAACTCATCTGTTTGGATGGTTGACAGCACCTCCCTCGTTTTGATCTTCACCTCTTCTATGCCATCAAATCGCTGTGTGTGGTGGATAAATAGTCGTTTGTCAGTTTGAGGATTAAGAGTGTAGGGGTAGAGTCTAGCTTGTCAATCAGATCATAGCCAATGAGGCCTCTGTGTGGGCATGGCCTTCTGAGAATTCTGGAGATCGGTACTTCCTCCTTGGAGGTGGGAGACACTCTGTACACACCCTAGGAGACATAGCAGCTGACAAGACACATGGCCCCACCCCAATGCAGAAATCCCTGCCAGCGCTGAGATGTTTCCAATGCCACTGGATCCAAAGACTTCCTACCTACTGGCCTGTGATCTTCTACATTCAGCGTCATTGCATGTGTTTCGTGAGGTCTTTATAGATTGGTATTGGACATATGGGCTAATATCAGACTTATGACCTTGATCTGGACTGGGCTGGGATGTTTTCTCAATGTTCAATTGCTCTTGTATATAAACCCTCTCCCTTATATACATATGTGTGTTTGTGAATTTGTTTCTCTATCTACCCGGATTAGCATACTGTCCTTCCAAGTCCCTCTGAATTCGTGGAAACAAAAAAAAGTTTCACAGAGCAAGGTCAGGTGAGTCAGGTGTGTGGGACAAGAGAGGCATGCCGTTTTTTTGCAAAAAACTGGCACACTGAGATGGCTGCATGAGCAGATGCATTGTCATGATGGCAAAACCAGTCCCATCTGCCACAAATCAGGCCTTTTTTGTCCCACACTGTTATGTAATCTTTTCAGAACCTCTAAATAAAAATCTAGATTAACTTAGTCTGACCTGGTGGAATGCACCCCAAATGCACTACACCTTCACATAAAAAACAAAAACAAATGAGCTTCATCTTGATCTGTTATTTCTCTTGACCAGCTTTTTGGGGGGCGAGGTGATGATGCATCTTCCACTGGCTTGATTGATGTTTGTTTTGGGGTCATGAGAATATTACCATGTCTCATCACCAGTAATGGCCTAGGGAAAATATTCTGGGTTGCTTTGGAGTTTTTCTTTCAAAGCACGGCATGTTTCCACTGGGCGCTCTTTTCCTGGTCAGTCAGAACCCATGGCACAGATTTCGCAGTGCCTTTAAAAAAAAAAAATCATTTTATTAGGGGTTCATACAACTCTTATCACAATCCATACATACTTCAATTGTGTCAAGCACGTTTGTACATAGGTTGCCATTATCATTCTCAGAACATTTGCTTTCTACTTGAGCCTTTGGTATCAGCTCCTCATTCCCCACCCCTGCTGCCCCCTCCCCTATGAACCCTTGATAATTTATAAATTATTATGATTTTGTCATATCTTATACCATCCGTTGTCTCCCTTCACCCACTTCTCCGCTGTCCATCCCCTAGGGAGAAGGTTATATGTAGGCCTTGTAATCTGTTCCCCCTTTCTCCCTCACCTTCCCTCCACCCTCCCGGTATCACCACTCTCACTACTGGTCCTGAGGGGTTCATCTGTCCTGGATTCCCTGTATTTCCAGTTCCTATCTGTGCCAGTGTACATCCTCCGGTTAAGCCAGATTTATAAGGTAGAATTGGGATCTTGATAGTTGGGGGAGGAAGCATTCAAGAACTAGAGGAAAATTGTATATTTCATCATTGCTACACTGCACACTGACTGGCTCGTCTCCTCCCCACAGCCCTTCTTCAAGGGATGTCCAGTTTTCCACAGATGAGCCCTGGGTCCCCACTCCACAGTCTCCCTCATTCACAATGCTATGTTGTTTTATTTTTCTTTGATGCCTGATACCTGATCCCTTTGATGCCTTGTGATCTCGCAGGCTGGTGTGCTCCTTCCATGTGGGCTTTGTTGTTTCTCAGTTAGTTGGCCGCTTGTTTATCTTCTAGCCTACAGGACCCTATATTCTATATCTTTTGATAGCCGGGCACTATCAGCTTTCTTCACCACATTTGTTTATGCAACCACTTTGTCCTCAGCGATCAAGTTGGGGCAGGCTGGTGTGTTTCTTCCATGTGGGTTTTGTTGTTTCTCAGCTAGATGGCTGCCTGTTTATTTTCAGGCCTTTAAGACTTCATATGCTATATCTTTTGGTAGCCGGGCACCATCAGTTTTCTTCACCACATTTGCTTGTGTACCCATTGTCTTCAGCAATTGTGCCAGGAAGGTGAGCATCTCAGACTGCTGAATTGTTAGAACAAAGTGCTCTGTGTTGAGGGAGTACTTGAGCAGGGGCCCACTATCCATCTGTTTTCTTAGTACTCAACCTATTAAATATATGTGCTTAGATCTATTTCCCCCTCATCGTATATAAATATATTTACATCTGTATATGCCTGTATTTAAATATCTATGTCTACCCTTTGCCCCCTGGTTCTTTCCTCTATTTCTTTGTACTTTCCTCTTGTCCCACCATCATGTTCAGCATTCATTTGGGTTTTAGGAATTCCTCTCCGTTACATTGCCCTTGATCCAGCCCTGCCAGACCTCTTACACCCTCCTTGCCCCTGATTTTGGATCACTTGTTGTTCCCTGTCCCTGGGTTTGTTAACACCCACTTGCTTTCCCCCACCTCCCCTTCTCCCATGTTCCCCCAGAACTGTCATCCCATTGTTCTCTCTTCTGGCTTGTTTATCCCACCTATCCCTTCCAGGTAGACATGCTATGTACCATCACCGGACTGAGTACAATGAAGCAACAATAAAAAGTAAACCAATAGCTACAACAACAACAACACACACACAAAACATTTAAATAGTTCAGGGTCTATTGTCCTTCATGAGTGCTTTCCAGTTGAGTCTGATGGGGTACCATGCCCTGTCACCAAATCTATCCCTGGAGACTTCATTGCTCTGCTCCCCCCGCTGCTCTGCTGCATGCCCCAAGAGGCTGGCTTCAGCGCAGTGAGCTCAGGGTGGGCAGAATTCCTACCGTGTGTCTCTAGTGTTGTCCCCAGTGGTGCTATGGGTCAGTGAGGAACACTGTGTCCCGTGGTGGGGCCGGCCCTGTGGTCATCTCTGTGCATTGCTGTTCTGAGCAGGAACATTGTCCTCAGGGCTTGGTGAGCCAGGATGTGCTTCATTCTTGTTTTTTTTTTCCTTTCTCCCCTCCTTGGCTCCTGTGTGCTCTGATCAGACAAGTCCCTCTTCTGGAGCTGTGGCTTCAGTGCTGTCCTCTGAAGTGAATTCTGGAGGGGAGGGTGGTGCTGTCCACTTAGTTGGTAATGGGGCCAGCCCCACAGGCCTCTCTATGGGTTCCCTGCTTCATGACAGTATGTTGCGTTCCTGTCTTGGAGCTCCAGGTTGAAGTCTGGTCCCTCTTTCCCTGTGGAGACACAATCAACGCCCTCCCCCTGTGTGGGTCAGTGCCTTGTTCCACTGGCTACCCATAGCGTTCCCCACTCCCCTCCATTTTAATGGGCTACCATATGTATCCCTGAGTTTGGTCTTGCCCCTGCCATATTACCTGGACCTCACCCCAGGGCGTATGTGTACAGTAGATTCTTCCCCTATGCCCTTTTTGAATTTTTTGAGCTTACCTCAGTGGACTCATGTAGTACTTGTCCTTTTGTGCTTGGCTTACTTCACTGAGCATAGTTTTCTCCAGTTCTTCCCATGCGGCGCTGTGCTTCATACGTTCGTCACCTCGCAGCACCCTTCTTCATTCCCAAATCTTCCATGAAAATTCACTGAGCCATGCTCCAAGAGAGTCCAGGTAACTCCCCATCTCTTCAATGGTCTGTCATCAGAATTCAAGCACAAGTGCACACATTTTGTCAACATTTTAGTCTGTTTGGGAAGGTGATGGATATCCTGAACCAAGTTTGTTATCAATCGACATTGCATCTGTTTTTATTTAAATGAAAAAAAAAACCACTATACACTTTGTTTTTCCCATGGCACTGCCCTTGTAAGCTGTGTTCAACATCACAACAGTTTCTGTGGCATTTTTCCTGAACAGGAAAAAAAATTCACAGCTGCACACTGATCTCTTAAATCAGCCATCCCAAAAAGCAAGGTTCAAGTGAAACTGCTTCTACAAAAACATTCACTGTGACCACAGAGAACCTTCCTAGGCAATGCCACTGGTGCACTAACTCAGAGCAAGTTGCTTTTTGCTCACCTAGTGAGGAAAATGTGTACTACAAAAGCTCAGCTTAGTGGAGCATTTTTCTGTTTATTTTTTAAATTTTGGTACCCCCTAGTGGGTACAAAGTCTTGTGGATTCATGGGTGGTGGAAGCATCACAGGACTCTGGCAGGTCCCAGATTGGCTCTCCCGGGAGACAGTGAAGGCAGAGAGAGAAGGGGATGTTCCCGGGACCCTCTTTATGAGGAGGTCACACCCACAAGGAGTCAGCATCAGGCTGTGACCTGGTCAACAGGTTAAACTCCACACAGACACTTTTATATAGCTTCTAATTGACATGAGGTTGTAGAACTACCACAATAATCAACATAGGTTAATCAGTAAATAAATAATGTCAGTCTTATAAGCTTAATGTCAATAAGAATTATTTATTTCTTAAATCACAGTAGAAATATAAGTGAAGAAGCTTGATTCAGAAATTGGACTACAGCTTGCTAAACCTCTCCCCTGAAAGCTCTTCCCTGGATTCTCAGTGTGTGGTGAATCGAGTAGCAGCAAGAGAGAAAGAGAGTCAGAGACAAAACAAGAGATATAGAAACAGTGGGATGAGAGATACGGAGACATACATTGGAAAATACATAAGAGGAAAATGATCAACATTGTGTTTGATGAGATTGGTTATCTGTAATCTGAAAGTATGTTACATATTTCTGTGGGGGGAAAAAAGAAATTGCATGTATGCTAATGTTATTTAAGAGCCACTTCTCCGTCGACTTGTCAAACTGCGGTGGCTTGTCTGTTGCTGTGGTGCTGGGAGCTGCCATCGGTGTTACAAATGCAGCAGGGTGGCCAGAAGAGAGCAGCTTTCAGTGGAGCTTCAGCCTACGAACAGACAATTGAGAAGGCTTCAGCTCCACTGGTCAGAGGGAGAAGTCACTGAAAATCTTAAGCATAGCTTCAAAATATTTGCAAATCGTGGACGCCCAACAAAGGGAGCAGCACATTGTTGGAGATACTACAGGGAGATGGACCCCTCAGTTGGGGGCACTCACAATGTGACTGAAGAAGAGATGATTTCTTGGAGGGGGGTGACCATGGTGATGTGAGCCTCATAAAGCCTGTAGGAGTGGAGCTTTCAGGATCTTCATTTGCTGATGTGACATGAGAACCAGCTGCAAAAGTTTTCTAATGATTATAAGTTGGAATGTGTGAAGTGTGAATTTCAGAATGCTGGAAGTGGTCAAATATGAAATAGAAGGCATGATAATTGATATCCTAGGCATTAGTGAGTAGAAATGAACTGGTATTGGGCATTTTGAATCAGAAAAATTATATGATTTACTTTGCCACAGATAATGCAATCAAGAGGATGGCATGATATTCCTTGTCAGAATGGATCTTGCTACATTCAGCATGAAGTACAGTGCTACCTGTGATGGGATTACATCCATCCTCCTAAAACTGTTATTCAACTTTATGTGCCAGTCATAATGCCTAGTGATAATAAACTGAAGAATTATCCCAAAGACTTTAGTTGGAAATAGATCCAACATGAAATCAAGATGAATTAATAGTTATTGGTGATTGGAATGCAAAAGTTGGGAAAAAAGAGGAACAATAGTTGGAAAATATGGACTTGGTGATGTAAACATAACTGGAGATTACATGATGTGAATTTTGCACAACAATAACTTGTTCATAGCAAATACCTATTTCAACCACACAAAAGTGACTATACACGTAGACTCTTCCAGATGGAAGCACCGACATCAAATTGACTACGTTGGTGGGAAGACACAGTGGAGAAGTTCAATATCAGCAGCTAGCCAAGACCAGAGTGCCTGTGGAACAGACTGTTGGTTGCTCCTCTGTAAGCTCATGATGAAGCTGAAAATTGAAACAAGTCAGCAGGAACCAAAGTAGGACCTGGAGTCTCTCCCTCTTGGATTTTGAAACTGTCTCAAGACCCGATCTGATGCACTGAGCACCAATGAAGAGGACAGGCTGTGCTGTGGGATGACATCACAATGACCAGCCCTGAGGAAAGCCAAAGGCCCTTGAAAAGACAAGAAAGAAAGGAAAGGTCACAGTGGCTGTCGGAGGAGACTTGGAAACGTGCTGGTAGTTGTAGAGTAGGTGGAGCAAGTGGAAGTGGAGGCTAGCTATGAACTGTAATACATGAATTAGTGACTCACAGATGAAAATCTTAAGGGATTTGACACTATTTCCACAAACAATGGGCATTGGTGATAAGGCAAAACTTTCGATAACATTCCTTAGAGTGGCAGAACCAGGCTTCCCAGATTACTATATGTCTTTAAAAAGCAAGAAGGGCTTTGAAATAGTAAATAAATGGTAATCTGACAGCCCCTAATATAGAAGTCATGTGTTTCTTCTCACCAGACATAAGTCCAAGGGCTACAAGTTTGAGGGAGAGCCTTGGTCACTTAGTGAGATTTCACATTGAGTCTACCCTTTTCAAAATTGTGTGGCCCATGAAAGATGTTGTGCTCCTTGAAAAAGGAGGGTCTAAAGTAACAATAGTCTATAGTGCATGGGCTGGTTCACCAGCCACTGAATGGAAACTAGATCAAAAGTGTCTAGTTGGGAATATAATACCAGGCATATTTCCCCCTTGGGTTCTTAACAATGAGCATTGTTAAGAATGTTTGTCCCATTGAGAGGTTGGTCATGTGCCATGCTCACAACTATACCAATGCTTGAGCCCATTATTGCAGCCACAGCGTTAATCATCTTGTTGAGGAATGTCTTGCTCACTGCCATGCTCCACTCCCCTCCAACCATGAGACCCACCTCCAAGGACTGGTTTTCCCTGACAACAGGCCCCAAATGTGCAGGGCGAAGTCCTGCCATCCTTGTCTGCAAGGAGCACTGTGGCCTTACTTCTTCCAAGAAAAATTGGTTCATCCTTGTAGCAGTCCAGGGTGCTCACAATATTCATCTCCAGCATCACAACATTAATGCACCAATCCTTTGGTCTTCTTTGTTTAATGTTCCACTTTCACATGCATATGAGGCAAATGAAAATACTATGGCTTTGGTCAGGTGTACTTTAGTCCTCCGCACGTCCTTGCATTTCAATACTCTGAAGAGGTCTCCTGCAGCAGATTTACCTAATGCAAGGTGGCTTTTGATCTCTTGACTGTTGCTTCGATGAGCGTTAATTGTAGATCCATGCAAGACAAAATCCTCGACAATGTCAGCCTTTAGCTCCTTCATCATTTGGTCCACTTGCAAGGGTTTTGGTCTACTTTACATTGCGTTGTCATCCATATTGCAGGCTGCAGTTCTTGATCCTCATCAGCAAGTGCTACAAATCCTCCTTGCTTTCAACAAACATGACGGGGTCATCTGTATATTTCAGGTTATACATAAAGCCTCCTCCAATCCTGACACCACATTCTTCTTCACAGACTGAGCTATGGCTTTCTTTTCCATGTTGTTTTTTATATTCCAAATATTGGTACTAAATTATTGTATTTCCAAAAATTAATTGGAAATACTTCTATTCTCTTAAACTTTCTGGGAGCTTTTAAATGTTAAAATGATCTGCTTTTGAAATTCAGAAAGTATTTTTGTTTAATTTCTTATTCTACTCCTGGGTCTGAGTTACCATATCTACTCATGTATCAGCTGAGTTTTTCAGCACATTTTTTATGCAGTTTATGTGATAAAATTAGGTGCCTCAGCTGCTATTTGGGTAGGCTTATACTGGAGTATATATGGTAACTCACACTTTTCAGGATTGAAGCAAGGGAAAAATGAACAGGTTCAAAGATCATTCCAGTTTTAGGTCAACTCATTCAAATCATTAGGGTGGGACACTCATCCTTCCACAGATTCTTGCTATATTTTGTGAAACAATTCAGACAATTTGTCAACCAAGTAAACTGAATAAATTACCTCTACACAATGTGCTGTCTGTTTCTCTCAGACAACACTCAATGAGAAAAGCAACAGGTTTAAAGGATCTCAGACATTCCCAAATTTACATGCACTTTACATGTTTATGCAAAACCTTAAATGTCTCCTTTCTTATCATTCCTTCAGGATTTCTAGTAGTTTAGTGGTTATGTCTTGGACTGCTAACTGCAAGGTGAGAAAGATGGGGCTTTCTACTTCACATAACTATATAAACTATAAATTTAGGGTTTCCAGTTTACCTTTTTTATAGCATTCTTTATGTGGTGATAATCCTGAATTCAAGGACAAGTTTTTTCAAGATGTATGTAATTCATATTAAGTTTCTGTGATTAGATTATATAAGGAAAGATGTTTGCATTACATTACTTATTATCATAAAGCAGTTTGTTAAATCATCTCTAACTTGACCATCCTGGTAATTTTATGTACTCTGCTCAATTTAAAAATAAAGTATTTGGAGGTGGGGAAAGTTGAAGTTGCGGGCCTAGTTTTCCTTAGATTGTTAAGTCTGCGCTTTGCGGGTATACTATTTAAGACATGAACCAAACTTAAAACAAACAAACAAACAAACAAAAAACCTCACCCCAGGCTATTGAGTTGATTCTGACTCAGCGTTATCCCACAAGGACACTAGGACTGCCCCTGTGGTTTTTCTCAGACCATAAACCTCGAAGAGAATAAAACTCACTTCCATTGAGTCGGTGTGGATTCATAGTGACTCCATAGGACAGGGTAGAACTGCCCCTGTCAGTGTCTGAGACCGTAACTCTTAACAGGGTTAGAGAGCCCAGTCTTTCTCCATAAGAATATAAAAAGCCTCCTCTTATTCCTGTAAAGCCATGAGGTGATTTCTCCCTGCTGACTTCATGGCTAGCGGTCCAGCGAGTTACCCACTCTGCTTCCAGGGCTTCTGTTAAACCTAGACCATTATGTTGTTGCTAAGTTCTGTCAAAGTGCTTCTGATTCATGGCAACTGCACACATACAGAGCAATGACTTCTCGACAGACATGCCACAGCTGTCATCATCTTTCAGAAGCAGACTTCCTGCTTCAAACCATCAACCCTTTGGTTGGGAGTCAAACACGTAACCATTGTCACCACATTCAGACTGCGCAATCCCCAAACAAGCCTACTCCAGTCTACTCGAGTCTACTCCACTCACAGTGGTCAGATAGAGAGTTTTAAGACCACGAATCCTGGTGTGAACACATAGCCTCATCTTTCTCCTGAAGACCTGCTGGTGGATTTGAATCATGAACCTTTCAGTTAGCAGCCCAACACAAACTCCACTCTGCCACTTGGGTTCAGGGTTCCTTAGCACATTTTAATTCCAAATTATCGTCATCTGTGAATGTATCTGGTATTCGGCATTTTTGTAGAGATAATCTCATTAATGAGCTTTGTTTCTGAGCAGTAAATAGCAATGGGCATATGAGGTTCTGGGAAAGAAGAGGTACGTCTTTATAGAGTTTCCCATTTCCTAAATTTTTACTCCTTTATAACCATATCCTGTGAGTAATATAATTTCTCCCAGTTTACACGTGGGGAAAGCAGAGAAACTAAGAACCTCTCCCCCAGGTCAACAGTAAGCAGCTGAGTCTGACTCAGTCAACCTTTCTGCTCCTCCAGGAGAGGGGCCTGATTCACCCTAAGAAGCCTTGTTTGTCTATAGTAGTTTGGGAAAAGAATTGTGTGTTTTATCTCTGCTTCAGGAAGGGAATGTAATTAGCTGAAAAAGAAATATCTCAATGAGTCAGCAAGGGGTCTTGGAGTTGACATAAAGCAAATTCTCAGTGGAGAACCCAGGGAGGACCATCCTGCCAGGGTGAGGCAACCACGTGTTTACATTTCAGATCACCAGTGGGAGATGGAAGGACCAGAGGAACACATAAAATAAATCACACTGCATAATATGCCGGCAGAAAACTAGGACAGATGGAGCCTGAAACACGGACAACCCCTTTCTAGCAGTCAACAGGGGACTGGGGAATTAATCCTGAACATTTCAGAATTTTAGCATGGACTCATCGAGCAATTATGTCTTCAGCCTGTTTGTGTCATAAACTGACACAACTATCCTGGCCCTATTTGAGTTTGTACTACAGCAACATTTTAATGGAGATGATGCTGCATTTAGAGAACTTAATGAGGACACATATTTATCTCAAATATAATGATTGCTCACATAAGAATAGTATTAGAAGTATTTAACTACAAATAAATGACCCACAGATAACAAATCTAATATTTGTAGTGTTTTTTAGATGAGAGGACCTCTTTGAAAAGAGCAATATTTAGAACAAAAATGAACTGTCTTTTGGAAATGGCATGCTTTCTGTTACCGGAACTCCTCAGGCCGTGGCTCACGGAGTTCCTGGAAAGACGAGAGCCGCGTAGGCACATTAGGGAGCGAGTTCAGTTCGGAAAACCTCTGACACTCCTCCAGGTCTGGCATTATAGTATTATATATAAACAAAGCAGAAGTAATGTGTGTGTGAGGAGGGGCGGGGAGGGGGGGCTGCAGATATTTCTCTCTAACCCATTTTGGGTACTCATATATTTTGGTGCTATTTATTCAGTTGTAAAACATTAATACCCAGATCCTAGTAGATGGCATGACCTTTAAATTAAGTTACTTTTATTGATTTCATGTAATGCCAAATTTAAATCACTCTTCTACAATTTTGTGTGTGTTCCATGAGGGATAGGGATATTGAGCATCTTGGATACCTCTAAGTAAATTACTTGAGTTAGTGAGTAATGAAGTAATTTTTTGTTATCTGGGAATTCTACATTGAAAGAGTCTAGGAAAAAGATGAACAATCTTCAATTTTACATTGGGTGATTGTATTGTTGTTCATTTCCAAACATTGGATACATGATTTGGTAAATGCTAAGTATAATCAAAGAATCAGCATGAGAAGAAATTAAGTAAAATAATTAAGTATATTAATCTTCTATCTAGTCTATTGTTAAATTCCCTCTTTTCTACTTCAAATATTTAGATGGAATCGTGGAACCTACAGTTTTATCTGAACTGAATGAATTGAAAAGTACTTGAGAGAACATTTGGTGTTTTTTTTTTAATTCAATTTCATAGCTTCAATTTCATTTATAATGGGATCCAAATGGCTTTTCCAAATACATAATCGCTCTAAAAGCTATGGCATGCTTAAATGGACATTAGAACTTTTATCTCCGTAACCTTAGCTGTAACACACTTGTAAACGAATGGGATGCATGTAAAGCCTCGAATCATTCTGGATTTAGGAGATTTAACTTGTTGGCAATAAATAGTTGGAAATGAGAAACCACCCAAGGACAACATCTCCATGAGACCATTTATTAAACACTAACATTTTCTGGTTCAAGTGTATTTTCCATCAAAATATATTCTATCAAAATGTCAAAATAAATCAACCCACCACCATAAATTAGGTTTGTTTGCTGATAAGACTAAGCAGTAATATGAAAGTCACTTTGCCAAGGCATTTAATGGTGATGTAATTCAGATGCACACACAGTTCATATTCTATGAATCTGTATGTTTGCTTATACAACAATAAGGAAAGGAAAACAAGTACAAAAACAAAGATGAGCAAAATCAGAATGTATATAAAATAAGAAGCTGTCATAAGTCAATTAAAATATTCCAAGTAAAGTTAAAAGTGCATTTAAAGTATAAGACATCAACACTAGCTTAAATATTAGTGTTGTCATTTTGTATTTATTCCAAATAGCATTGTGTTCACTTCCAAGATGGTACAATAAAATGTGGCTAAGTCATATATAGAGACTAGTTTTCCAAGTGATTTAACTAGCTGGAAAGCTCCGAACGTATAAATGAAGAAGAAGCCGTGGTAAGAGAAAGGCTACACATAGCCTGCATTTACTACAGCCATGGAATGTAATCAAAGAAACCAACATAGGAGGGAACGAAAGACTCCATTACGTCCAGTGCTCTACTGGTCAACTGATTCCAAACAAACGGCCTGATTGTTCTCCAGGTGAACCCACACTGGGTAAAAGGGACCCATTGAAAGCGCTTCATACCCTTCACCCTCTTTCCATGCACGATTCAAGTGATACCTAGCACTCAGGGCTACTATTGAAGCAGTCCCATTATTTGCTGGTTTCTTTCTAATGTTTCTAAAACAATTCACTGTTTGGTAATCAGTATTTGGTGGTGTTTGCATTGTTATGTTTTCAGACTTTCAAATATCTTTTCTTAAATGATGTAAACTTGAGAATTTGACTCATCGGATGAAAGTGCTGTACTATATTAGTCCACCAAAGCAACATGAATATATACTCTAGTGTTTACATTTTGTTAGCAATGCTTTCAGGTTATCTTTTGGCATCTCCTGTTTGTGCCTGGTCTTTAGCAACATTTCCTAAGGTATCTACAATATGAAAACACAATTCCCTTATTTTTTTCATTTCTATAGCATGTGTTTTCCAATAAGTGTTAGGAAGACATTTTAATATTTGGTTATGGTCTGAAGTGTTTCATGAAGTGTCCATTGGTGGAGAGATGTGGCAAAATGTGTATTAAAACCAGAGTTAAAAAAGAAAAAAGAATCAACTGCTTCTAGACAACAATCTATGGAGCTCTGTTCTATAAGAATTTTAAAGCAACATGTCTCATGAACATGGAGTATTCACCCTGTTCTGAAATGTTCGCTTAAATGCCTTTATAAGACTGACATCACATTGGAAGCCTTGTAATAAGACTGCCCTCTGCACTAGAAAAATTTGTTTTGCAAACTTCACACCAATAGTGAAATACTTGATTTGCAATTTCTTCAGAAGGGGACATGAAATGACAGATATCATGATGATATTAAATTGATCATGACTGAATTTAGAGAATACCACAAAGATGTTTGCCTGTGTTTCTTCGACTATGCAAAGACATTCAACTGTGTGGATCCTAAAAAATTATGGTTAACAATGCAAAGAGGGGGGGATTTTAGAACCTTTAATCATGCTCATGTAATACATGTATAAAAACCAAGAAGCAGTCTTTTGAACAGAAGATAATATTGTATGGTTTAAAATCAAGAAAATGTGCCTTGGAGTTAAATCACTGCACTGTACTTTCTCAGCCTGTATACTAAGCAAATAGCCTGAAAATCTGGACTATTTGAAAAATAACACAGCATCAAGATTGGAAGAGGCTTATTAAGAACTTTCAATATGCAGATGACATGCTTTGCTTGCTAAAATACAAAGACGCTTGAAGTATTTACAGTTGGAGATAAAAAATCATAGCCTGACATATGGATTATACCTCAAGGTAAAAAAAGTGCTAGCAACTTCATAATAAACATCATGATAAATGGAGAAAAGACCGAAGTTGTCAACTATTTCATTTTCCTTGGATCCATAATCAATGTGCATGAAAGCAGCAGGCCAAAACCAAATGCTATAGTGCATTGTGGCATTTGCTGCAAAAGATCTCCTTGCAGTGTTACAAAGCCAAGAGGTCACTTTGAAGTCTGAAATGCACCTGACTCAAGATATGGGATTTTCAGTGACCTCTTACGCATGTCAAAACTGGACAAAAAAGAAAAGTTCAGATAAAAATGGATGCTATGGATTATGATGTTACCCAAGAACATGAGATATACCATGCCGGGAAACTGAACAATCTGTGTGGGGTGACCTAAAGACACAGTGCTCATTGAGAAATGAGGGTGCTGTGACCAATTTCATACACCGTATATCCTTGTGTATAAGCCGAGTTTTTCAGCACATTCTTTATGCAGTTTTTGTGGTAAAATTAGGTGCCTCGGCCGATATTCAGGTCGGCTTTTACTCGCGTCTATGCGGTGTTTTGGACATGTCATCATGAATAGACAGTCATAGGAGAAGGACTTGCTAAAATGGAGGGTCACTGTGGTGTTAGGCTGGGTTGTCTAGAGATACAAATCCAGTGATTGTATATATATATATGAAAGAGCTTTATATCAAGAAGTAATTATATATCATGAACTCATTCCAGCCTAGTTCCACTCAAGCCCATAAATCCAATGATAGTCTTTAAGACCTTCTGAGTCACGTAGCCACATGCGGGAGATGATGACATGGGGAATCAGAAAGAAACTGGCCAGTGGGAGCAGAGTCACATGAATCCAAAGTCGATGGAAACTTAGCAAGGCCGGACAGCTTTCAGGGTCAAGTGGTCCACCTAGGATCACCGCTGAAGACAGACAGAGTCCCAGTGAAGTCCCAGAGAGGAGGAAGGAGAAGTAACAGAGAGAGAGAGGCAGATCCTAGAGCCTCTCATGCTCATACAAAAGACCATACCCCCAAGGAAGTATCTCATTAAGTTACCACTTGATGGACATGTTTAGCTCCATCCCTTGCCAGGGGGCTCTAGTTGACATAATCCCTACCTACCATAGTCACCACAGCAAAGAAGACCCTAGGTGATATGGTTCAATGAAGTAGGTATAATAGGCTCTGTTAACCTGGGCTGTCTAGAAAACAAATCCAGAGTCATTCATCTATACATTAGAAAGAATTGTATATAAAGAAGTATGTATCTCTCAAGAAGGCATGCCAGCTAAGTTCAACTCATGTCCATAAGTCTGATGCTAGTCCACAAATTCTTCCTCACACTCACGTAGCCACAGGCCAGTGATGCCAGAAAGCCAAGCAGGAAGCAGGAAGACCATAGGCTGGTGGGTGCAGAATTGCATAGATTCAAGGTTGGGCAAACATAGCAGGGCACAGACCGCTCTCAGGGTTGGGTGGCCAGCATAGGGTCACCCCTGGAAGCAGGCACAGAGTCGCAGCAGGTAGGAAGGCAAGCTGGGGGAGAGAAAGCTATGCCCTGAGTCTCTCACTCTTAAGTAACAGGCCACGCCCCCAAGGGGGCATCATGAAGCTACCCCTTGATTGACAGGTTTGACACTTCCCTAGCCATGAGTGTCTAGTTGACATAAAATCATCCACTTACCAGAGGATCAATCCTGACAATAATGGTGAGGATGGTCCAGGGCCAGGGTTGTTTCTGTCGGTGGCACGTAGGTTCCCTATGAGCAGGAACCAGCCCGACAGCGCCTGAGGACAACAACAACCGTTTTAACTAGTTAGGATTTTTTAATTGTTTTTTTTCAGCGGGCTCTCTATACTGGATAAAAGAAGCCCCAGTAGTGCTATGGATTAGGCCTTGGGCTGCTAAAAGCAAGGCCATCAGTTCAAATTCACCAGCTACTCAGTAAGAAAAAGGTGAGGCTGTCTCTTCCCATAAAGAATTACAGTCTCGGAAAGTACATCTTGGACACCCTGTGAGTTGAAATCGAAGCTCTTGAGAGGAATTAGTGTGTTATTAGTGTATTAGAGGAATATTATATTATATATATAAAATGAAAAAAGAAAATTTCCTTGTGAATCATAGATTTTCTAGGAAATATGTGGAATTCCTCCTAATTTCATGCGACAGCTAACTTTAGAAAAGCTCGGGTAAGCCAATAAGCATGGCACCAAATCCTTTGGTTGGTTTACTGCTAGAAGGATAAATCTGAAGACAAACGGGTGCATAAGCAAATGTGGCGAAGAAAGCTGATGGTGCCCAGCTATCAAAAAGTATAGCGTCTGGGGTCTTAAAGGCTTGAAGGTAACCAAGCGGCCATC
>NW_022103920.1:52004862-52121096 GCF_000313985.2 Echinops telfairi | reverse complement strand
AACGATGTACAAATGCGCTTTACACAATTGATGTGTGTATGGATTGGGATAACAGTTGTATGAGCCCCTAATAAAATGTTAAAAAAAAAAAGAAAAAAAAAAAAAAGAAGGATAAATCACTATGTCAAAGAAAACTTGCCCCTGAATGATGCAGATGGGTACTGCGACTCTCCTGCTACACGAAAGGGCTGGAAGTTCAAGTGCACACAGTCGTCTGATTTTACAGTGATGCTTTAAGGAAACTGTTAGAGACTATTATATGTTAAATTTAGAGTTATGAACAATGGCTTGAGAACATGATACTGCATGAAAGTAAAATATAAAAAGATAAGCTATTAGGAAAATACATTATCAGGCTTCCTAAATTGCCCTCAGAATGGGGTCCAGTTAGCCAAATATAATCTATATGGGCCTACGTTAAAGGATTTTGATTACTTTGTGAATTCACACCCGAGGTACATCATAATTAAAAACAGAAAGAAAGTTTCTTGTGAAAGTTTACTTTCTGGTCACAAAATACTTAGCACTTCGGAGTGAAATTTGTAACTTGTTTCAGAAAGAAATTGTCATTATCCGATTTTCCTGACCCGGATTATTTTGAATTGTTTCTAAAGTAACAATTCAAATATCGTGCCTGTTTATTTTTAGTGTATTGTATGAAGAAGCCTGGGGCACATCTTGAGGTTTTCAGTTTGTTCTCCACTTGCCGTGAGTCGGTATTGACCCCTGGTGTCGTGTGTCGATCATGTGAACATTCGGTTTTCTGCAGTAGCTTGCATGGTCTTCCTCTCACGTTTGCCTGAACGCACTCACACGTTCCACTTTCCTTCCACAGCAGAGCTGTGTTAGCTAGTCCAGTCTGACTACTCAGGCATACGTTTCATTAGCATAGGGATTGTCCTGCAAACAGTAAACCAAGGAATTCCCTTCTAAGAAGTCTGCTTGCCCACTTTTGTAAAGTTTGTTACAAATGCCATGAGGATATGTTTGATACAGCGGTTTCGACACTGCTGATTTTCTGAAAAGTCTTCTTGAGACGAGCATGACCTGTCTCCCCTGTCGCCATCAGCCACTCATTGGCTTTATTTTGGAGTAAAAAAATACCATTTGAGATGAACATTTGAGTGATTTCGACTGTGCCAATATGGCTCCGTGATTTCTAAAGTTCTAATTGGAAAAAAAATGTCTTTAGTGTGGAATAAATAGTTTGTAGAAATTAAAACAACTCTGATTTTTCTGTACCTGTGGCGAAGTCCTGTTGGCTTCGCGGTGTTGAGTTGGGCCACTCACTGCAAGGTTCCCCACATCCCGTTGCTCTTCGGGAGCGAGATGGGGCTTCCTGTCACCAAGAGTCACCGTCTGGGAGCCCCACAGGGGCAGTTCCGCCTTGTCCTCTAGGGTCACTATGAGTGCCGTTTTCCCAATGACTGTGAGTGTGGTTTCTGAGCTTGTACGGAGGAAGTGAGCTGGAGATGACTTGACGACAATGCATTTTATGTGCGGAAGAAAAGACACGTGAGGGGTAGGTCCATACCAGCACCCGGTATATGGGAATACAGTGGCGATTCACAGTACACGTGGTGGTGTGTGTTGTAGTGGACAGATCGCACACTTGTTGATATGAATCGCCTGGAGGACTTAGTGGTGGACCCCCAGAATTTCAGAATGAATAAATGTGAGCTGAAACTTGGGAATTTGCATGTTCAAATGATTTCAGACCGTACTGCTAATTTTGTTTTAAGACAGTGTTTTGAGACTCTCGGATTTAGGCCCGCCCTGGTTAAAATCATTGGTGGCACCGTTGTTAAGCACTCAGCTTCTGATGGAAAGGTGAGATCTCAAACCCCCATCCAGGTTCAAGACTTTTAATTATTTTCTGTTATCAGCTGATATTCTTAAATTTTATGACAGTTAAGAACAATGCACTCACTTTTTCTCTTTTCTCTAGAGGGTGGTAGCTAGGCAGATCTTTGTAGAAGAGTAGCCATGGGACACTCAGAAAGCACGTTTGGCCGCATTACTTTGCTGTGAAATACGTATTTGTTAACTCTTGACCTCCAGGGGGAAAATATGTATATGTATGCATCGATGCCTAGGGAAATGAAGACAAAAATCCTAAAATTAACTACCTTGAATAATTGACTTAAACTTTTAATATAGCATAACATTCCATTTTTCTCTAATCCTCTCATTTTGCATCCTAAGTGACGCACAGCTTTCCAATTAAAGATAGAGTGTGCTCCTATAGAAGTATTTTACATATTTAGTTTCACACTAAGCACTTTGTATGGGTCTTGGCATGACATTTCTATGCTGATTTGGTCCATTACATTTCTGTGGGCTGAAGAATGTCGGGGGCTCCATGTAGATGCATCCAAAGCACAGGCGTTTTACACTGGAACACATGAGGTCCAAGTATGTGTCACTTGGCTTTTATGATCTGTGAGTAATACACAGCTCAATTGGATAAAGTGTACAAACACTTAAAAAAGAAACGAATGGCAAACACTACTATCATTTTTGAGTGATGAGATAGTTGGAGACATGTGAGCTCTTGACTTACCTCTCTATCCATTTACAGAAAAGATTACTTTGTCGATTTGTGTAAAACAAGCAACACCATATCTGAAATTCTTTACTGTTTCAATCAACTTGCTAACGTTTTGAGAGTGAGTTAACTAAACTTGTACTCACCATGTATCCTGTTAAATAGAAAGTTATAGAGAAAGGGCAATTCAGAAATCAATCATTAGACATCTTCATGCAAGTGATCTTACATGTTTCCGTACAAAGAAAATGCTAGTAGAAGAGTGAAATCATTAGGAAATATAATTAATTTTTTCTTCAGAAAGAAGCCTCCTTTTATACTAACATGTTATCTCTTCATAGAATTATGTTTTGAAATGTTAGAGTTGTTGGGTGGAGAATACTGTAGCATTTTCTAGTTGGTTTTCACGAGTATTGCTAATGGTCATTTATGTCATTATTTTTATAAATTTTCCTGTGTGGAGGAGAAAACAAGCTGATGTTTTAGTTCATTTCATGTTTTTCCTCCTCACAAATAAGTAAGCAATATAGGCTGCTGTGCTTAAATTTTAGGTAATCATTTTAACAAAAGAAATTTGATTAAAATCTTAGAAATTGAATCCAGTAACTTAGAATAGTTTAAAATTGGCCATTGATTTTCAGTCACTCAGTGAGATGAGCCTTTCACAGATGTCTCTGTTCAGCAAGAAGGAGGGACTCTGGAGCAGAAGCACGGAGTCCCCAAAGGGAAGGCCACACAAGATAGCCTCTGCTGAAGAAAGCAGGGTCAGATGTGCGCCACTTAAACCCACCGCTTGATCTGATTCCATCTTTCATTCAGCAATGGCAGGAGGGAAATCTTACCAATCTGTAAAAAAAAAACCCAAACCCCCCAAAACGAGGACCGCATTTTATGACATTCTGGCATCACTTAGTGTTCGCATTGAACACCCTCATAGAGCTCTTTGGTCGTTTTCTCTTTTTGGACCCAATACATAAACTACCCTTTGTTTCTACACAGTCATTTCTCTGTTTAGAACTTCTGGTAACACTAAAGCTCATTCCCTGTGGTAATTGATACATCAGTCATGCAAGCCGTTTCCCATGGCATGTACTTCAAGTATCACTCTGCATCAAACCATATCGTAAGTAAAGGATAAAAGTGACTGGTGCTTAGAAATGTAAAATTTACTCTCCCTTAACCGTCCACTTTCCAATTTCCTCTCGAGGCAGACTATGAAGGGCCTGTTGGGGACTACTTTTTGCTTCTTTATTTCTCCCAGGAGAACCTAACTTGTTTTTCTTTTTTGAAAAGGAATAATGCATTTTGCAGATTTTTCACATCAGAAAAAAAAAAAAAGAATAGAAAAACATATTTATCCAGAAACAAAGACTAACAAAGTTTGAAATGAGCTGTTTTCAACACCTTACTCTGAAAAGAAATACCAATTGGAAACTATTTATTATGATAGAGAAGGAATGATAAGCATAAGGGTGTCTTCATTTATGGGTGTGGATTACACATGATAACGCGCTGTCCTTTCCCTACAGGTGCTTTAACCTGGGTCAGCTGTGGGAACATCCTGGTCAAGGCACACAGCCAGCCCACTCGCCTTCCTTTGCTGCGAAATGCAGATCATAGCAACTGCCATGCTGACCATGCAAGACCTGTGTGAAATCGAGAAGGTCCAGATGCTTTGAGAATTTTAATGTATTATTGTCATGTATAGTGGCTTTTAGTGTGTTGTTTTTCTATCCTTGTCATTTTAATTGGCTGTGGCGCTGGTTAACAAATTCATAAATTAGACAATGAACACTCACTGAAAGCCTCGTGAAAATTTTGAATTCCTGCTACTATTGTTCTGGATTCTCAAAAAAAGAAAAGGTTAAAAAACCCAAAACATGAACATCCATTTTTTTTTAAGGTTTAATGGAAAGAAGGAAAAGGAAATAGATGCATAAAAATGATTAGGTAGTTAAAATAGAAAATTTAGCTTCATTATGGATTGATAGCACCCCTAACATGTGCTTTGCACACCCTGATTTTTATGGCTCTGATTATAATGCCATTAGGAGATGAATGGCCTTTGTTATGTTAATGCTCAGGATTACTGTAGGGTATGCATTGAGTTCACCATTTAAAATATAAAAGGAGAAGATGAAGGATCTGAAATGGGGAAAGACAGACTCTAAGTCACAAGAATATACTGGATGGAGACAAGAGAACAATCCCTTCTCCCAAAGCCCACAGACACAGAAAGCCTCCCGTGATTACTGACACTCTGAAATTGAGTTTCCAGACTCTTAAAAATGTGAGAAAATAGATTCCTGTTTGTGTAACCAATCCACTTGTGGTAATTCTTTTAGAGTGTCGCTAAATAACCAAGACAGACTAGAAGAAAACTTTCGGTGACTCCATTTTGAAAAAGGAATGTAACGTAAGCAAATGAAAGAATAAAAGATACTCAGAAGGGCAGGACCCAGGGAAGAGTGGAATACAAAGAATCCCGTACTATCCGTGGAATTTACTAACTTTTAAAAAACATGTACTTGGTACTATCTTATTACCTCTTTTGCCCTTAAAGTATCTTTGGTATTTAATCAGACCTCCAGAGGAATGCTATGCTGAGAAGTCAGAAACACCAGTGGTAGTGCAAAATTGTGCTTAAGTCTTGGTTTCCTTATTTATAACTTTATGACCTTAAAATACAGTTCAATTATTTGAGAAGTGCTTAGAAGCGTGTCCGGTACATAGCATGTAGGCATTAAGTATCGTTAATATCTCAACATCGTTCTAATTAGGGTTTCTGTATGAAAGCAAAACCCAAACAAAACACACTCATTGTTAATAAAATAGATCATTTAAACCAGGACTATTACAGAAATGTAGGATACAAACAAGAGCACCATTAGCTATCACAATCCTAATTACTATAATCGCCTCATTTCACATGTAAGAAAACTGAGGAATCCTGAAACAAACAAATGTGCCCAAGGTCATAGAACTAGAAAATGGGGGAGATGCCGTTTTCTTCCTGACCCAGTCTCCAGAGTTTGAGGTTGTAGAAGTACCGTGTAACTATCAATAGGTATAGCTGTGGTAATTCAAAGACACTTAAAAGCTCAGGAAAAAAATCCAATTTCTGAAATATTCTGGATAAATAGAGTTTTATTATACATGCTGTCAATGAATCATTGAGCTTGTTAATTCTAAAGACTCGGTTTCGTGAATAACTCAGCATCATAAATTGTAGGACTAGATTTGCCACAAGATGGCAGACTTCACTAAGAAGTAACCATTCTTGTCAGGTGCAAACACAGCTAATTAAATATGCTCCACAGGCCTAATGACCTAAGTTAAATGTAAGGTCAGTAGTTCAAACTCACCAGCTGATCCATAGGAAAAAGATGAGGATGGTTACTCCCATCATGATTTACCCTCAGAAACTCAAAGAAGCAATTCTGCTCATCCTGACCAAAAAACCTAACCCCCCCAAACCTCTAAAATCCAGCGAACTCATTGTCTTAGCGTCCATGCCAGCTCATAGCAACCTCCTAGAGTGGAAAAGAAGTGCCTCATGTGAGTTTCCCAAACTGTAGCTCCTTACAGGAGGCTGAGAAACCCCTTGCTCACAGCGGGTTGGGTTTGCGCTCCAAGGTAAGCAGTGGGGCTGATGGAGGGGAAACGAAAGGGTAACTGTCAGTGAGCCTTTTACATAAACAGCAATCTCTGATATTCCTTTGATGGCGATCATGCTGGGCAGGCCACCTGCAACCAGACTGATTGGATCATCTGTTCAGAGCTACGCCGTTCGTGTCTCTCTCTCTTGCAGCCATTGGATTCTGCTTTATGTGCTCAGTATTCGGGTTTTAAGATCAAAGCTCTTGGTCTGATGTAGTGATGCTTTCACATGGAATATTTTGATTACACACAGATTATATATCCCCTGGGAAAATCGCTTTTCAATGTACCTATCCATAAGGGTGCTTTGGGTGGAAATAAACATTTGCATTTAGACTGCTCTGTAACCTGTCAACATCACGATGGCCCATCAACACTGTCAGAGCATTAGCAGGAGACTAAACACCAGGGAGGAAGCCTTGATAAGTTAGAGGAACTAAACAAACCTAGGGAAAGGCCCTTGACGGTCTAATTCCACAGGAGAATAACGGAACGTTTAGCTGCTTTGTATTTCTAGATACAGTATTAAAAATTGGAAGGGGAACACTGTGAGATTCATTAGAAAGGATAGATTACTAATCCAGCCTATTTTTCAAACCATCTCTCTAGAAGGGTCTCAAGGCCTTGCTTGCACTTGGAAAAAGTTGGGCAGGGTTGGAAGGCTTTCCATGTTTAAGAAACAACTTCCCATGAGTGATCGGATCTGTTCAGAGAGCTGTCAGTTCTCTTTAAACCATGCCGTACAATTGCCAGGCAGCTAGAGGACAGAGCTTCTATGAGCAAAGGGGTCAGGGAAAAGTCATGTGCTGCTCAGAATTTCTTACCCCAGAATCTGAGGGACAGACTGTGTAGGATGATGCATCGCTCCGTCCATCTCTTGAGTGGAAAATGGATTTGAGAGATTAAACCTAATTCTCTTGTGAATGGGTGCAAGGAACTCAATTCAGCGCTGCTGTGCTGGCAGATGGTGGGCTGCTCCAGCAAGCCCTGAAGAAAACGACCTCAACATTGGAGCCTATACCTGGTGGAAAACCCTCTTTAAAAACAATAAGTCTCGAAGAAAAAGGATGATTTAAGATAACGAAGCTTTAAAATAAAGACGCTTTAAAAACAGAAACATAAAGCTTCCTTTGTTTAATTTCATACATGGGTTTAGCTCAATCTTTTAATAGTGAGTATATTTTCTTTGGTCCAGTAGTGCCTGCCAGAAACTAGGGTTTTACCTGTGGTGTATCGACATGCAAACAATGGCCTTCGCTCGTGCAGTGGCTTCCCAGACTGGACCTTTGGGAGCCTACTGCTGTGATACTTGTGAAAATAGAAATAAGTCAAGATGTTATGGATTTAGAATTCTTTTGTAGGTCATGAGGGAGTCGATTACAATACAACTTTTAGATGTCTGCAATAATAGGACTATTCAGAGTGTGTCTGACTTAAGATTTTGGTCAACCCTGACCAGTGGTTTCCCTTCAAACCCTTGAGTCATGAAGGACTCCCTGAGTATTCACTGGTATGAGTCTGTTTCTTGCCATTTTAAGGCATTCCAGAATTAATGGGAAAAGCAGAAGGACTATCTATGACATTTCCATGAAGGCTGACAAATGCGACAGATCCACCGAGTAAGGCTTGAGTTTGAATAGCTCTGATTTGTTTTAGAATTTATGTCTAGTGTTCATTACTTCAGCAGTTATTTGTATTATATTAAAGTGATACACTTTACTGATATAAAGATATGGTGATTGAGCCACATATTCAACATTTTCAAAGTGCAGAATCATCCAGTGACCGAGAAGCCTGGGTGGCACAAGGGGTTGGTTTGTTCACTCTAAAGGCTGAAGATTTGTGCGCAAGCGTCATCTTGGGAACAGTGATTCGTAGAGGCAAGGTTGGGGAGACTTTGTCTTATACTTTGTCTTATACTATTGTCAGGAGAGACTCGTCCCTAGAGAAGGACTTCATGCTTGGTAAAGTCGAGGGAAGTGAAAGAGAGGAGGGTCTTCCTGGAGCTGGCCAGACACCCTGGCTGCCACCATGTGACCAAGCCTAAGGACAATGGTGAGGATGCTGCAGGACTGGGCAGTGTTTTGATTCGCTGTTCATAGGGCACGATGGATCAGAATCGATTCCATTGCACCTAGCAACAACCACAAGCGTCTCTGTCTGGCTTCGATGGTTACTCGCTCAGCAAACAATATGTGGAGTAACTCGAATGACAAGTTTGACTGTATAAAGAGGAACATGTCCTAGGGGTGAGAGGAAGGCTAATTAACAACTAAGGTTATGTAGATGACACAACTCTCCTAGCTGAAAGCAAGGAGGGCCGTAAGTCCTTAATGAGGAAGTTTCAAACTACAGCCCTCAGTATGAACTACACCTCCGCATAAAGAAAACAAATGTCCTTTCAACTTGGACCAATAACATCATGACTGATGAAAACAAGACTGAAGTTGTCAAGGATTTCATTTTATTTTTACCCACAACCAATGTTCGTGGAAGCAGTAGTCAATAAATCAAATGGCATATGGCATTGGACAAAACTTCAGCCTAAAACCAAAATCACCAAATCAATGCCATCAAGTTGATTCTGACTCATAGCAACGGGGTCATAGAGTGTCTGAGACAGTAAATGTTAAGGGAGCAGATAGAAGATAGCTACATCTTTCTCCCAAGGAGCAGCTGGTAGGTTTGAACCACTGACCTTTCTGCTAGCAGTCCAACACTTACCCTGAAGCACCACTAGGAAACCAATTTAAAGTGCTGATGAGCGAAGATGTCACTCTGAGTCTAAGGTATACCTGACCCAAGCCATGATCTTTTGAATAAACTTGTATGTTTGCAACAGATATATAATGAACAAAGAAAATATTGGAATTATTGATGCATTTATATTTTGGTGTTGGGAAAGAATGTGAAATGCACCATGGATTAGCAGAAGAACCAACACAACCTGTTTTGGAGGAAGTATAGCTGGATTTCTCTTTGGAGGTGAGGGGGTCTAGACTCGTCTCCTGTACAGTGGACATGTTGTCAGGAGGAACCGGTCCCTAGAGAAGACACCACATGAGGCAGAGCAGTGGATCAGGGAAAAAGTGAGATGTCAGATGGATTGACGAAATGACTTCAACAATGGTCACAAAGATATCAATTGTGATGATCGTGCAGAACCGGAAAATGCAGGTTCTGTTGTTCATAGAGTTCTTGTGAGTCAGCAGTGAGCTCATGGCCCCTTGTGGCAACAACTGTGTCTCTCTGGAAGAAAGCATGACAAATCACACAGTCATAATGGTGACTGCCAAGAAATGCCTATGGAGCAGCTTTCTCTGTACCCAGGGATTTGTTGTGAGTCAGGAACTGCCTGGACGGGAGCTAACAACAACATCGGTGTCAAGAAGGGGTTTTTAGTCTGGACTTCAGCTTTGCCTCTCTTCTTATTGAGTCCCTTTAGGTCCCAGGATGTGTTACGGGACTATAGTCACACGGTCTTGATTTTCCATTTCTCCCAAAATACTAACAGAATGGCAACTTAAAAGCACAAATTTATTTTTGTAAATGTAATCGGTGTAGATTAGTTTCTGAGTTCTACAGGTTGAAAGTGACTAGGTCTGGCTGGTTTACCTGCTTTGAGTTATCACCGGGACGACCCTAAGTCATCAGAAGGCCACATCCACTCCGGTGACCGAGTGTGTTTCTTGCGACAAGTAGTTTGTTGGCAAAATTTGTTTCCAAGTGGTGATGGGACTGTGTTTTTCTTGTTGGCTGTCAGCGGGCATCACCCATGTTTCTCCGAATGTTTCTCCTTGAGTTTTCCATGTAACTGTTGCATCTCACAACCAGAAACTGTCGGGCACATCTTCACAAGTCTCATTCTATTATGTCAGATTACATATGTCTTCATTGACCTTTCCATCATACTTTTGTGTTATCAAACATCCATACAATTATATGAGACACAGAAAGATAGTCTTTCTGCTTTTTTTAATGATTAGTTTGACAATTTCATTGATATGCAATTCACATATTTCTACTTTCAACCATAATTTCATCTTCATTCCTTGAGAATAATTTTTTATAATCCCAGTTTATCTTTCTTCTCTATTCTGTATATGATATTTTAAAATTTATTACTTTTTATGGCATATATGTGTGTATAAAGCGATAGACAGATAAATAGATAGATAACCACATATAATACTCACATGCTACTTTTAAATGATACATTCCATATCATTGGCAGTATACATTCTTGACATGATCTGTTCCCCTGATTTTATGTGATATTGTTGCCAGGTATGCTAATTTCATAAATACTATTAAAACACCATATAGTATTACTTTTCCTTAGAACATTTACAACAATTGAATAATTTTACTGTACTTTCCTTTATTCCTTTCCCATTTTATTTTTTCTAAGTGTCGGTTTGTGATTGATGTATTCTTTTTGCTTGAAAAACTTTAATAAAATTTACTTTTAATAATTCTTTGGCTTAGAATTCCTGATTCTTCAGAATTTTTGTTTCAGTCAATCTTTTCTCTCTCATTTTGAAAGGTATGCACACAGAACTCTGGTTTTTTTCTCGTCAGCACTTAAAGAAGCCACTTTATTCCATTCTTCCTAGCCTGGTTTGTGATGAGTTGTCAGTGTGATTCTTATTTTTGTTCCTGAGATAGGACTTTTTTTCTGGCTTGTTGCAATATTTTCTATTTTACTTTGACTTTTAGTAGTTGGAATATAATGTGATATGCCCAAAGTTGGTTATTTTAAATTACATTTATTCTCTTTGATGTTCCCTGCACTTTTGGGCATCTATAGTTGGTGTCTGTTAATAATTTTGGAGAGTTTTGTCCTTACATCATCAAATATCCCTTCTGCCCCATCTTTCTCTTTCTTCTTCTCAAATTTCTATTAAGCCTATGTTAAACTCGTTAATATTTTCTCCTAGTGCCTAGATCTCTCCTTTGGTTACTTTTATGATTATTTTCCTGTTTTTCTTTTTTAGTGTGATTTTGCTTACTTTTTCTTTGGCTGTGTTGACTCTACTAATGCACATTTGAATGAATAGTTCTTTTAATAGTTGTTAAATGTTATTCTTCTATGTTTCCAAAATTTTCATTGAAATCTTTCTTATAATGTTCATCACACTGCTGAAATGAGCTACCTGATATTACAGACTATCTTTTTTTTCCATTTTATTCATATCAATTATATCACCACCACCCCCAACAACAACAAAAAGACTAAACCACCTACCATCAAGCCAATTCCAGTTTATCTATACAGTGACCCTTTGTAGGGCTTCCAAGATGTAAATCTTTATGGGAGCAGACAGGCTCATCTTTCTCCAGTAGACCAGCTGGTGGGTTTGAACTAAGGACCTGTTAGCAACTCAGTGCCTACTCTGAAGTGCTATACACACATATACAATCCCAAACTCAAAACTCAGTGCCATCAAGTCTCTGTCTAGTCATGGTGACGCCATAGGACGGAGTAGAACTGCCCCGGTGGGTTTCTGAGACTGTAACTCTTCACAATAGTAGAAAGGGCCAGCTTTCTCCCGCAGAGCGGCTGGGAGTTTCAAACTGCTGACTTGGTGTAACCAAGGTGTAACCACTATACCATCAGGGCTCCTCAAGGAGAGTAGTTTCTAACCTAAATATGCTTTATTCTCACTGAAACATCTTCCAGCCTTTTAGGGTGTGAGTTTGTTATTCAAGTAAGACATGGGCTTGGCTTTGAGATTTGTTGCCAGGTTCACTTTCCATGTCCCACCAGCTTCTAAGCCCTTAAGTCAGTGGTTCTCAACCTTCCTAATGCCAAGACCCTTTCATACAGTCCCTCATGTTGTGGTGACCGCCAACCATAAAATTATTTTCGTTGCTACTTCATAACTGTAATTTTGCGACTGTTAGGAATCATAATGTAAATATCTGATATGCAACATGTATTTTCGTTGTTACAAATCGAACATAATGAAAGCATAGTGCATTACTCTAGGTAGACTAGAGAAACAAATTCATAGAAACTCATATGTATATAAGAGAGAGTTTTATATAAAGGATAAGTGTACATTAAGAAAGAATCCCAACCCAATACTGCCGAAGTCCATAAGGTCAACATTAGCCCATATGTCCGACACCGATCCACAAAGTCCTCCTCCATCTCACAAAACATGCAATGATGCCAACTCCAGGAGGAAAGCTGAGTCCGTGAACGTGTAAACATCTCAGCGCTGGCATGGGTCTCCACATGGCTGCTCCAGCACTCAGGGCTGCATCGGGGTAGGTCCATGTGGCTTCTCCTCAGAGATGTCTTGCAGGAACTGAGCCTTGCCAGCTGAAGCAGGGAACTGGCTAAGGCAGCTGCACCCTGCTCCAACCATCAGAAAGCAAGAGACCTGAGAACTTGAAAGGCTTACCAATCCATTTATCTCTCCGCCCTTCAATTAACCCCACATGTGTTTATCGACCACAATAAACCTTAACTATCTCACATAGTGGTTAATCACATAAACAATATGTCATTATATATTGTGAAATATTGATTTCTAATGACAAATAAATGAAATTTTGTCCTGAAGCATGGTGTGGCATGGGGAACAGTCTTCACACTGGGTACTCGCATGTAGGCGTATCTGCATGTAGGTGGACCCACCTGGAGACGGATAGAGGAGCAGTGTCTCGGTTTCTAAGACCATCGGAAATATGTGTTTTCCAATGGTTGTAGGTGACCCCTGTGAAAGGGTCGTTCGACCCCTAAAGGGGTCCCAACCCACAGGTTGAGAACTGCTGCCTTAAGTGATACCTAGTATTAGCATATAGACTGGTTTGCCAGAACTTCTTCTTTGGTCAGTTACTGTTTCCTACTTGGGCTTCCAATCTTTCCTCTTGCCTTGGTTACATAGTATCGTATAACAGATATACCATAAGTGAATGGCTTTAATATACCAAGATTTATTTTCTTACAGTATAGGAGGTAAGAACTTGGAAATCAGCGTGCTAATTCTAGGGGAAATTTTTACCCTCTCATCTCTAGAGGAACAATCCTCGTCTTTTTTAGCTTCTGTTTCTTAGTTCCTTAGAGATATCCAGTAATGTTTCTATCTAACCTCTCCCATCTCTGCTTATCTAACCCGCTATTTTAATATCTTTATGTAAGAGATTGACTACTAAAGACAGACCCTACACTAATCCTGCCTAATTGACATAACAAATATGATCCATCCCCAAATGGAATGATAACCACAGGCCGAGCATTTCAGATTCAGATCTCACACATTTGGGGGCACAATCTAATCTTTGTACTATGCACCAGAAAACATTTCTAAGGTAAACCTTCTAGTTGAATTCCCTGCTGTTTTACTTGATACTTATTAAGTTGGGGTGATGTGATAGGTTTATTGTGCCAACTAGGCTACCATAGGAACATGTGGGCAGAGTTAAATCAGGTCACAGCTTGATTAGAGGGTGACCGAGATAAATCACTTTCCAATGCCACTTCTCTCTTTCTTTCTCCTTGGTTATAGGAGCATTGTGCTGCTACCTGTGCTAGCCCTGTGCCTCAACCGTGTCCTGCACTACCTGTGGGTTGAACCAACTCTTGTCTTGTGTGGCCTTGCCATGCCTCGATAGAGCTTGAGTCTCCATCAGGACCTGCTTCACCATACTGTCATGACTTCTGGCTTCTGCTACTCCTCAACTTCCTGCTGTTGCTGCTCCACCTTGCTGTGTCTGCTGCCTGTCTTGATGCCTAACACAGGTGCGAAATTTGAATATTCTCTTACATTAAGTTTTAGTAAGAGCTGTGTTCCTGGGTCTCAGTGGCATTACCGTTCCAGCTTTTCCTGCCTCCCTCTAAAGTAAGAGCTAGAACTAACATGTTTCCCTGACCCTGCCAGGCATTGTGTTTTGTCTTTTTTAATCTGTTGCTTTTCCCAACATCAATGGATTTCTACCAGTTCTCTGAAGTGTAAGTGTTCCTTGGTTTTATTATGTGCTAGAGATGTGGAGGGATATGAGCGGACATAGTCAGTGGCTGCTATGAACCTCCTTCATCACCATTACACTAGCCAATGCTTTCAAAAGCACTATAAGGAGGTTTTTAGCAACTCTACTTTGACTGGAATATGAAACTTTGCCATTACATTAATTTTTAATTTGCTTCTCTTTATATTGAGATCTTTAATACTTTTATTTGATCATTGATGCTGGTTTATAAAAAAATTATTGTTGCTGTTACAGTTTGTGTCTTTCTGTTCTTAGTCCTTGTTTCATGTGTTTCTGTATAGGGAATCCAGGATTTTTGAAAACAGTCATTGAAATCATAATTATCTGGGGTATGAAAATGTAGGATGAGGAAAATCAGAACCAAACAAACACAATGGGTACAAGAAGAAACTTTTTTTTTTTATGTTCCAAAGTTGATTTTGATGATGACTGCACAACCCTTTTAAATGATCGCACTATTGAATTTCATGATGTGTTCATTAGAGTTCAATGAAACTAATTTATAAAAAAGACTACAGTTAAGAAAAAAATCTTCTTTTCTCCTCCTAGCATTTTCCCATTATTTCCTGTGTAAATGTGGTGGTGCTTGTTCAGACTCAGCCTGCAAGATTGTATGAATTTCTTTCTACTCCAAGGCCCAGAACCTTCATATTCTCACTAGCCTGCACAAACCTTTCTGCAATTACTTGAGTACTTCTGATCATTTTTTTTGCATCATTTTATAGACTTGCATGGTGCACAGTAGTGTGTGCTTGAAGGATCCCTAGCAGAGGAGCTGTCAAACAGGTGCGAACGGAAAGACCAGCAGTTTGAACCGACTAACGGTTCCACAGAAAAAAGATGTGGCGTTCTGCTTCCACCAGCAGGATCACAGCATCAAAAACCCTCTGGGGGCACTTCTGCGGGGTCCTTCAAGGTCACTATGAGTCAACATTGACTTGGGAGCAATGGGTTTGGGTTTGTGCCCCAGGTAGTCTCATGCTCAGGTGTCACTTCTCTGTGCGGATGCCTGCTTCTCCGTGAGTTTGGGATTACTTGCTTTGTGAGCCCAAATCTGATGCATTAGCTTTCTGTTCTTGAAGAATACCTGTCTTCTTCACGGAACAGGGCAAATGCTAGCTCTGACCTGAAACTGAAGTCCTCTGCCCCTGCTTTTGTGATCTGGTTCACATGTTAAGCCTTCCAGGCTAGAACTTCAAGTTCCTTTGTGAAAGCGAGGAGCCAGATCCCAGGTGACCTCCCATAGGACCTTCCAGATTTAAGTTAATGGAATATAAGGTATTCCCAAAATTCCTCTTCAGGTTATTTGAGAAGCTCTGCTCTCACAGCTACCACTTTATGGAAACAAAGCAATCAGAGTTCTGGCCTCTGTAATTACTTGTTGCTGAAAATCAGCCACGTTGATTCTATTCTCTACAGAATAAGACAAGAATGCCTGGTGTAGATGACAGGATTTCTATTTAATTCACATGCACATCCGGACACAACCACATTCATGCACACTCATGTGACGCAGGAATTTAGATCACATGCCAAGACAAAACATGCTGGGGTGATCTGTCATCTGTAAAGTGTAATGTAGAAAATGAATGCCGTCAGATTTACCAAATAAAAAGTGTTCTGGCATTTAATCAGATACCAGATTATGTAAACATGCACTTTAAAAAAAAATTAAAAGAAGTTGCTCTTTATTAGCTTATCTGGAATTTACAAAAGAAATTATGCTTTACTGTGAATTTCTTTGTCACTACTATCTATTGCAGAATGGTCAGAATTCACTACATTAATCTTATAAGTAGGCTAAGGCTTTATATCTCCGTCATAGCATTAAAAAAAATAAAACATACTTAGTAGATGAAACATTTAAAATATATTACTCACTCAGTCAACCTTCAAATGCAAGCATCTTGTCTAATAACCTATTTATCCTCTATCATCCATTAACTGTTCACACCAGTTATGCTCGAAATAATAAAATGATACATAAAAGCAAGTGAGAGATATGCTAAAGCTCTGAGTACCACAATTTAGGAGTGTTTTCCATGATTTTTTATTTAATAAAATGTATAATTTAAGTAGTTAACTTTAAAACGAAAGAATATAGTAAAGTGAATTAAAGACTGGTTTTGAAATTAAAAATATGAATGCCATGTAAAATTGATTGCTCTCTTTCTGATTTGAAGACAAATTTTTATTGTTATTGTTTGATTGGTCTGTCTTTAAATTCTAACTAATGACAAAATGTAAGTAATATGAAAATCATTTAATGTAAACTGGACTGGTGCTTGTAATGAATTGGTTTAACTGGTTAAGTAAATTTCCATCTTTAGTCTTTATAATGTTTTAGTGGATTGATGGAAAATACCAACTTTTAATTCTCATGAAAATTATAACCCCCAACTAATAATTGAACTCAGGCTCTATTGCTACTTGTCCAAAAGTTAACAGTAAATACTATTTGTAAATGATATAAATTTTCTCATTGTGTCAGTTGCAAAGCAAGTTTGCTTATGGTTCAGTGACAGAAATTGTTGATTTTCTCCCTATATATATTCTCATCTTTTTCATTAGCAACGTAGCTCCTATTCGTGGGTTTGTAGCACATTTTCCTGCATAAGTAGCCCTGGCCTCGCCTTCATGTTGCTGATGAGGGTGTCAACAACATGTCACCAAGGACCCTTGGATGGGGTGTTAGTGAAAGCTCTCGTAAGATTTCTGATTCCTTTGAAAGGCATTGTTTATTGTTCTTTCTTCCATCCTAATTTCTACTCCCCAAACATGGATTTATGAAGCTGTAACAGCAGGCTTGGAACTGTGATGAAAAGACAGAGACTCACAGAGACCTTGGCCTTAATATTCTGAATCACTAAAAGAAGGCCTGCAATGACCTATTTCTGGACTCTTGTTAAACAAGACAAACAAACCCTTTTATATTCAAGCCAGTGAGTCTGCTACTTCAGTGGGTAAAGCACTTGACTGCTGACCAAAAAGTTGGTGGTTGAAACCTATCATTTGTTCCCTGAGGGAACTCATAAATATCTTAGCCTTGCAAATCCTAGAAACAGTTTTACTCTGCATTACTGAGTAGTTATGAATCTGAATAGACTCCACAGAAACCGGATTGCTAATTTTGATGTTAATTTACCATAAGTCATTGTAACAAGGCCTTTGACTCTATATGTGAAATTTAACCAAATGTGCAATATTCAGTTACAAAGGCAAAAGTCCACAATTCTTCAAGGCAAAATCTAATCTAACATCAGATTATGACCAATTCCCATTATCAAAATTAATTTTTGTATGTATTTGAGTGTGTGTGTACATTAAAGAGCTTCAAAATGTTCATGAAACAATTCCATGGTCTTTAATTCTATGTTTTCACAAGCCTTTTGAAGTCCTTTTGTCTATATGAAGGCAAGTAAGTATTGCAAAGCACTGCCCTGGGGACAGCTGTCAGTGCTAAAAGAGCACTGTCACCCTTGCCCCGGCAAGGCCGAGGCCAAGGACACATGGGGCTGGGGTGCCGAACCTGAAGAGAAGGTAGGCAGGCCTTCCAGCATGACTGAGAAGAGAAGCTGTGGACCAAAGGACTGCTTTCGTCACGGACTTGGTTTTGTTTTTTTTATAACTTTGACTTGTCATGTGTTCACTTCCCCACTAAGTGCAAAATCATGGCTATCTATCGTCAGTGATTCTGTGTAGTCACTGCAGCAGATTGTCAAAGGCAACAGAGACGTGGAGTGCCATGGGATGGCTAGTTGGTGTCAGAATAGGGCAAGGGATGTGGGAGGTCAGAGGCATGTCTATCTCTGCCTCATAGGAAGTATCCTTGAGCTGGTGGGGGTCCGTTCTCCTCCTTTTGGCAGCCGGAGGAGTTCCGACATGTGTCCAATGCCAGTTCTTCACCTTTCAATGTATTTTTCAGCTTCGGAATGAAAAGTCCTCCGAAGGGCAAAGTCAGGGTTGTAGGGTGGATATGGGAAGGCTTTCTAGCCAAATTCTCATAGGACAGCTTCCCTTACCTGTGAAGTAGGAGAAGTACAATTTCCTGATAGGACAACAAAAGCCTTGATGCAATTTTGCTGGTTTTTCCCTCACCGAAGTAGTTGTTAATTTTCATAAATGTATTCATAATAAGCCCCTGTGACCATCCTTTGAGAAAATCTATCAAGATGATCCTTATGACCTCCCCCAAAAGAGTTTCCATATATTTCTGAGCTGACCTCTCATTTGAATTCATCTGTTTGTCTCCTTCCCCATCCTTGAAATGCTTCAGCCCTCTGAAGTGGCTTTCATGCGGGGAAGCATGTCAGTAAATGTGTTGCAAAATATTCAATGATTTAGGAAGCGATCTACTTGGATGGGCTTGAAATTTGATACTAGCTGTGACCGCAACATGGTTTTCTCCATATCACATAAAGCTATGGGCGGGGGCTGGGGGGGGGGGGAGGGTAGATGGGGGCAGGGGCTGAAAGCAACCTAACTAAGCTAAACTTTATTCCTGAAAGAACTTGTTCACAGCTATTTATAGCAAGTTTAATCACATTGTGTTTGTAAAAAACGTGCACCTGTATGAATTTAAACGGGTAGCAATACCTTGGACTATCATCATGTATATTTGTTTGTATTATGTAAACAGTGTATGAAAAGCTGACATACCGTTAATACAAACTGCTTATGCTTTCCTTAAAGTTCAGTCAAAACTTTATAGATAAAATGTTTCCTGACTTTAATCTTAATAAACTTTGTTTTATGTCCCAAACCACATAAGAATATATTTCTTTCTAGATTCCTTTTCTGTTCTTGGAATTTGTTTTCCCCCTTTTTATGTCATACACCTATTGGTTAATTGGAAGAGACTAGATCCATGCACATATATTATATGGTACTGACGGTTTGAATGTTTCCATTGCTGACACTTATTTAGTAAAAAAAAAAAGTGGAGGGAATGTTTATTTCAGCCTATGAGCTAGGACTCTGTATAATGGCAATTTTAGCATATAAATAATATGTAAAATAATAAAAAATGGTCAATAATGATAACCTCCTTGGCAAATGGTAAATTAAACATGCAATAAAAAAATTCACATGCATTCTTACTTAAATTAACTAATTCAAGTTGGTAAACTATCCTGAATTAACCTATTAAATTAATATAAAATATATGTAATATTCCTCAGAGAAACATGACTAAGGTCATTAATTTTTTAAAATAATTTCTTTCAAGAACAAGTGAGAAAGATTAAATCTTTATGGATAATTTTTTGAGACATTTGGGAAAGAACACCACAAGACAAGGGATATTTTTGGTATAAATCCTCTTTGCTTCTTCAGAATGTGCTAGACTGCTTTCAATTAAAATGTCTAGTGATTGATGTAAACATTTTTACAAATACTCATTGAAAAATGCACTTTTATGAGACTCTTGCTGTTTTATGTGTAAAACAATATATATATATATGATTAATTTCTGCCCTCGAAACATTTATAAGAAAAACATTTCATGGTGGTTTTGACCAACTTGAAGCAAAGACAAGAGCTACAGAAACTAGGTTTCAATCTTAAACATACTACTTAATAACAATATGTTATTTATTGTAGGGAAGTGAAATTACTTGAAATGGCTTTTCTAGCATATCTTTTTAATTCCCACCAAATGACTGGGTGGGACTATGGAAACAGAGGGGGCAAAATCCCAATAGATGGGGTTAGTGTGTATAAAATGGAGACATCTCAGGAGAATCCAAGAATCATTGAGAAAAAACAGACACCAGCTTTGAGAAAGCACCAGGCAGTGAGAAATCTCTGCCTGAAGTGGTAGAGGCAGCCGTGGTCTTCCCGCAGAGACCATGAGACAGAGCAAAGGAAGCCACGGAGGCAGAAGTCAAGGGACTGTCTGCCTGATGGGCTGAGGACCAGAGACTAACGCGGCTGCTGGCTGAGGAAAGGTACTGTGGTGGATATAAGACTGTTTTGTCTGGATACTGATATGATCTTATTCTTACCACCTTAGAGTGGTTTGGTTTTCATTGTCTTCTGTTGGCTTTCCCAGCTGTGAAGCACAGGTGGGGCGCATGTAGAATGTAGAATGATAAGAACTAATACAAGGTATTATAGGGAATGCAGGGGTGGGGGTGGCTGATAGGGAGGGAAAGGAGATTTTGGCATCAATTAATGAAGGGATTGCACCACACCTTTTAAAGGCACTTTCACCATGGGGGGTGGGGCCTGGGTGCACGGAGGTAGATGTGATGCTGATTGTACAAGCACCCTTGATATGATTGAATGGCTGAACTATTCAATTGTATGATATGTAAATTGGGTGCCAATGAAACAGTTAGGGCAAAAAAAGACTTCATCCTTAATGTTTTCTGATCCTGGCTCCACTTGTGGTACCCTTGTGAACTTTTCTAATAACAAAACAAACTCCGTGCCAACAAGTTGATTGTGACTCATAGCAACTCTGTAAGACAGAGTAGAACGGTCCTGTGGGTTTCTGAGCCTGCAAATCTTTCTGGGAGTAAATAGTCTTATCTTTTCCCCATGGGGTGGCTGGTGGATTACTTAATGCTGTAGTCCAACACATGTGACCAGGGCTCCTGACGTTCCTTCTACATTTCCACGATTGTGAGTATTGTCTATGAGTTCTATGTGGACAAATGGAGGGTAGAAGATTGTCAGACTTTTGCCTTCTGCCTTCTGGGAATTGACCTTGGGTTCCTTTGAGATGGAGTCTCCTTCCTACTGAAGCCTGAGCAGGTCAGGTCCGGCCTCCATGCCTTTTGCTCGTTTCATCTTTAAATTCTTATGAGGTACAACCTAAACAATATAAAATATTTAAATAAGTTTCTATGATACATAGAACTCACTAGGCACTCAAAAACATGTTTGTATTTTAACAGTATTTGGTTTGAATTTTGGCTTTACTTCTTGCGAATCGTGGGAACTTGGAGAAATGTATTCTTTTTCACTGGTAAAGTAACATTAAAAAGAGTATTCAGCATACCCATAATGGTTATGGGTAGTAGTCTTACATTATGTAATATATTTATTAAATATGCCAGAGAATTCTATAGTATAGGTTATAATGAACCATGGATAGCCTTGAGAAGAAGGGAAATTCCAGGGCACTTCATTGTGCTCATAAGGAACTTGCACATGGACTAAGAGGCAGTTGTGCAAACAGAATAAGGGAATACTGCATGGTTTAACATCAGGAAAGGTGTGTATCAGAGTTGTATCCTCTCACCATACTTATTCCATATGTACGCTGAGCAAATCATCAGAGAGACTGGATGATATGAAGAAGAATGTGGCATTAAGAGTTTAGGAAATCTTATTAATAATTCAAGATATGCTTGAGATATTAACAAACTTGTTCGCTGAAAGTGAGGAGGAGTTTAAGCATTTACTGATACAGACCAGGGACTGCAGCCTTCCGTATTGGTTACAACTCACTCTCTAAAGAAGATCAAAATTCTCGTAAGTGGACGAAAAGATAGTATCATGATAAATGAAGAGAAGATGGAAATTGTCAAGGATTTCATCTAGCTTCACCCTACAATCAATATTCGAGAAAGCAGCATTGGAGAGATAAAAGGAATGTACATCATTACATTGGGTAAGTCTGCTGCACAAGACCTTCTTAAAGTGTTGAAAAACAAGGATGTCAATTTGAGGATTAAGTTGGGCCTGACCCAACCACCTCATATGCTTGTGAGAGTTGAACATTGAACAGAGAAGCTAGAAGGATAACTGAAGCATTTGAATTGTGGTGCTGGAGAGAACTTTGAAAGCGCCGCGGATTGTCAAAGCAACAAGCAGATCTATCTTGGAAGTACAGCCAGAGGGCTTGGTGGGGGCAGGGATGGCCAGCTTTTGTCTCGTGTACTTTTGTCGTGTTGTCAGGATAGACTAGCTCCTAGAAAAGACATCATGTCTGTGAAAGTAGTAGGGCAGCAAACAATAGGAAGATCTTTGACAAGAAAGCCTGGCACAGTTTCTGTAGGATGGGGCTCCAACATAAGCACAATGGCAAGAGTGGCACAGGACCAGCGCCTCGTTCTGCTGTACACAAGTTCACTGTGACGCCTAACCTACTAATGGCCCCCAACTCCAACAGCATGGGCTACAAGAGAGCCAAGGATAGAGGAAGGAGCCTCGCTCAGAGCAGCTTGTCGCCATCACAAAAGAAGAGCTGGAGGTGGAGTGCGTTCTTTGGACTGGTGTTCATGCACTGAAAAACCTTGGAACTTTCTCCAAAGTTAACATCGTCTGAATGCGGACTTGTAGTCTCCCAGACTGTGAGAGAATGAACAGCCTTGGTGGCATACAGGGTGCTGCATTGCCTGAAAACCGAAAGAGCAGCAGTTCAAAACCACAAGCAAGACAAGGGCTTTCATTCCCTTAAAGGGTTAAAATCTTGGAAACTCACAGGATTTCTCTACTCTGTCCAAAGTCGGAATCACCTCGGTGGTAGTGAGGCTGGAGTTATGGAAGCCGTCTACTTGTGGCACTTCCATGATAGCAGGACTAAGGGGAGCGCTAGATTCCTGGTGAAGTTCCTAAACTAATCTATGTAATGAACAAGCTGGCTGAAGTCCCTCACACCAATCCAGGTAAACGTTGGTTACCTAGCAAGTCTTTGATACCAGGACCAACATGTCAAAATGAAGTTGTTTCCACACCTTGCAATCTAAAAGAGGAGAACATATCTGGTAAAAAATGACAGAAATAACTTTATTTGTTTTGCTCCATCTTGTAATTTGGGCACATTATTTTGGCCTCTGTTTACAAAAGTGATGATGAGAAATATAAGAAAATGGTTTTGCTGGTAAATCAGAGAAAAACCAGCATATATATTGCCCAATGAGTGTAACCAGGATTTTAAATACATTTATTCAAAGAAATTATTTAAAAGGCTACCTATGGATGGGTTGCTGATGATAATTGATGATAATGTGTCAGGCACTAAAGAAATATGAGGGAGCTTTAAAAATGGGCAGGAAACATTCCATTACCTTAATTCAATTTTTCTATTAATGATATATGAAAAATAAATCATGGAAATTACCCCTTCCAATTCTTCCTACTAAATACACACACACACACACACACACACAGAAAAAGATTGGTTTCTTAATTAGTCTCAAATAAAACTATTTTCAAGATGGAAGACTCTTCAGTGATAACCTCCCCACTATAATAAGAATATTGAAATTAGAATGAATAATTGATATATACAAAGTGACCAATAAGAAATAAAACTAGTTGTTTTCTCAACCTTTTCTCCTGAAAAGGACTTAAGAAAGAACTTGTCTTATTAAGTCAATGCCTTAGGGTTACAGAAAAGATTGACACAGGGAAAAAAAAATATAGACAAATGCTAATTAATTTTCATATCAGTATAACATGTATTTTACACCTCTATTAAGTGAATCTGGATATTAATAACCACTCCCACCATTCCCAATTACTTGCAGCAAAACTTTATCCAAATATTTTTTTAAATAAGAGTTTTCTTGTTGTGTTTTATAACCTATTGTGAATTGAGTGAAGGTTTACAGAACAGACACATTTTTCATTCAACAATTCATACAGATTTTGTTTCCAGTCAACAATTCATTCAGATTCCAATCTCTTGATTGGGAATCTCAACAATCTGCCATCACTAACTTCTTCCCCATTCCTGATTCCAGTCCTCTGGCTAACCTTCTGAACTTTCTCCTTGGGAAAATGCAGCCCCTTTGATCTTAAATGGTCTCCTGTTCTGAGGTGTGATTACCTCATTGTGTTAATACTCCCCTTATGGGCCTGTCTTTTGTTTGGCTGAAAATTGAGCCACTGGGTGAGTTCATTCCTGGACCTGAAGTGTAAGTGCTGGAGGCTCAAGTAGTCTGTATTTGACCAGGAAACCTGTTGTTTTAATAATGCGGAGTGTTGTCCCATGTTTTCCTCTGCCCGGTACTATCTCATGTGACCCCTTTCAGAGCAGTTGGTAGAAGTAGCTTGGCAATATCTAGTTTTTCTGATCTCAGGGGTCATGGAGACTGACTCTGACTAATTATTTCCAAACATCTTTGATTTTCATCATTTTTCTTTCTTCTGGACAGGGAGAGACCAGTATTTGAAACTTAGATGGATGCAAAGGGATTATTAGGGCCTCCGTCCTTTTTCACCAAAGTAAGATGTAGAATAATGCCGTTGTGGATTTTGTTGTGCCAGTTGACCTTGATGTCCCTCAAGGTGTTTGGCTAGGTGAAAATTTGTTCCCCATATGCTTTAACACATCGAGTGATATATTTTCATATCTTGAAACAATTTTTTATAACACAACAGCATGTGCTGTATTTGGAATTTTCTTTACCTTGAACATTTTTGAATATTTTTAATTAGTTTAACTTTAAATTTTATTACTTAATCATACTGTACAAGCAAACCAGCAGTAAGGTAAAAGTAAAGACTTCTAAATGAAGGGAAGATTTCTGCAGCATAGCGGAGTCGTTCTAAATTCATGATTCTGATCTGTTCATCAGCCGGCCCTCTAAGTCACTCTATAAACAACACGGACTGTAACCACACCTACAGACTCAATTTCCAATCGGAAAATATCACACTGAGCACTTTTGCAGAGGACTTCATAAGTGGATTCATCTTCGAACCTAAAACACAGATTTGGGAAAACAAAATTAGAGGGTGTGAAAAACATTTTTGAACTTTTTCCTTTTACCATCATGCCAAAGAGTGGCATTTAGCTGAGGAAAAGCACACCCGTTATATTTAATGCCTTCCTATTAAACGAAAAAAAAAATTGGCAAAGAAATAAAGCAGCAACAGATACTTTTAACTTTCCAAGCTCTATAGTTTGACCCAAGTTTTCCCCTCTTTAGTCTACCAATAAAAAATAAACTAGAGCCTGAGAGAGATGATTGAACTAGTCTAAATGGAAAGTTGAGGTCTGAGTTACCACCCTAAGGGAAGCACTTGTACTGTCATTACTGACATTTTCCTGAATGGAAGCAGAACCGACTCTACTTTTTGTCAGATTCACTAGTCCACCCGGATCCCATTTGCTACTTTCAGAACAAGGGGAATAACACAAGAGTAAGGGCATTAATTTTCCTGACCATCATCTTTGTTTGGTGTAAATTGAATCAAAGACAGCAACTTGTTGCATTCATATAGGCTACCCTGTCTAAAGCTTTGTCTTTATAGATCACCTTCTATTTCAACATAGTTAGAATTTATCTTTGCCAGTCTGTAGATTTATAGTTGCAATTTTTCAAAGATCCCATTGAAGGGTTTTAAATATTTGTCATCAAAATCACTTCTCTAGGTATCTAAAATTAGAATTGATTGAGCTAAATATGACTTCAGCTATAGGAAAAAGAACAATTAAGGCAAAGCCCAATTATAAAAGTGACATTGAGAGATTTTATTTAAGTAATTAATTTTTGTTTTTTGGGGGGGATTCATTGTATTTAAATGTATGTTAGCTTTACAGAACAAATAGGAATTTGCTTGAGAAGATTATATATTTGTTGATGAGGGAACCTGAATAATTCCAAACAGAGTGAACGGTATGTGCAAAGGTATAAAAAGGTATGAAACCACTCCTGATGGGGAAATAAATGCATATCTCTGTAACTGGCTTACAATGATCGAGGGAGACATGATTATGTTAGTTTATAAAGATGTCCTGATATTGTAAGGAAATGGAACACTAGAGAGACTTAAGGAGGGAAAATGTTTCACTTTTCATTTTAAAATCCACATAGAAAAAATGTAGAGAAAAACGTGCAGCAGAATGATATCAGAGTGAGGAAGGCCAGTTAAGGCATTTTGACTAGTTTGAAATTTGATGTGCACGTCAGCTGAGAGCAGTGGCTAAAAATGATCAGATAGGAAATCTAGAGCAATACCAATGACCATTAGACTAACATTTCTGCGGGGATAGCGCCTGAGAATATTTCTTTGTAACAGGTCCGCAGGTGTACTGATGTTCCTGACCCAGGATCGCACCTTACATGCCACTGGTCCAAAGTCTTCTCACCCAGCATTTGACCTTTGTACAAGCAGTATTGGCATCACCACGACCTTGTGAAAAGATGGAGACTCTCAGACCTTATGAATAAAAAACTATATTTGATGATATCAACAAATAGCCCTTAAGAAGATTAAGGTTTGAGATGAGATGTTCTCATGTAAGATAAAGAAGAGGTGGAACTTTTGAGTTTGGTGGTGGGGTGGGGGGCGTGAAATGGAATGTCTAGAATGATTGAAGCTCTTGCTTGGTTTTTAAATAGAAAGTGATGATTGTGTGTACTGAAATCATAATCATAGGTAGAAGGAACCTGGTGGTGCAGTGACTTACAGATCAGACTGCTAAGCACGAGGTCAGTGGTTCAAACCTGCGAGCTGTTTCATGGGAGAAAGATGAGGTTTTCCACTCTCATTCTGTTTTTATTATTGTGGTTAGTTCCACAAAACCCTGCTCCCTCTTGCACCATGTTCACAATTATTATTATATTTGAAGCCATTGTGCACTCACTGCGTCAACCCATCTTGTCCAGTTTGTTTCCGGTTTCCACTGCCCCTCCACTTTTCCAAGGGTGAGTCTTGCCCCATGTCATGTTCTAATCATGTGAGAGGAAGTCTTGCCATCTTTGTTTCCATGGTTAGTTGGTTCTTTGACAGCCCGTGACACGGACGCCGACCCCCACAGAAGCAGGGCTCCTCTGTCTTGCGGGGTGGAGATGAGTCAGGATCGACTCCATGGAAGTGAGTGTGGTTTTGAATTCGAGTCACAGGTAGAGAGGACACCTCCTACGATCAATAAAATTCTCACAAGCCTCCAAATGAAACGCCGTGCATATGCTTACGCATTCTATATGCCACACATATCATGTATCTGATAAGGCAAGCAGATGCACAAAGGTGAACAAGTAGTGTAAACATGTCATGAAACCTCTGCCTTGGAAACTGAGATTCAAAACTATATTTTCTCTACCAAGACTTTGCTTTCTAAATAAGGAAACATATCCAATTCCTCGCTCTGATTTTGTGTGTGTCCAAATATGCTTGTTGTTGTTTTTTTTTCCCCTCCTCCTCTGGCCGGGGATCCTGTTCTAGGCCAGATAGCTAAACTATTTCCTTCCTTCCAGACAGGTAAGCCAATTTCTTCTTGCTTATGTTAACAAGAAGAGAAAGTAATCACATGCTCTTTTTTTTAATAAGAAAAGTGGTTTATTGCATTAAGCAAAGAGGATAAAACATGATACTAAAGAGAGACTGTTGTACCAGCCCGCGGATTTATTTTCTCTTCTAAAATTTTTTTCTTGGGAAAAGTAGAATTTCTGCCAAATCATCTGTCACTGAGAAGAGGGTTCAGTAAATGGTGTCAGGAAACTAGAAACCGTTGTCAGAGAAAGTTAAGAAAGTAAGTCACCAAACTCATTTTCACAGCAAGGGTGAACATGGCGGGCGGTGACCACGAGTCAGCATTCTTCTCTAAGCCCCACGGTGACTGGCTGTGAGATCTTTAGAAAGTACCTTCATGTTTCCAAGCCTCAGGGTCTTAGAAAACCATCCGACACTTGGCTGATGCAGTAATTAAATGAGATAATAGTCATCAAGCTTTAGATAAAGTATCTGAAAGTTAATAATAGCTCAGACATTGTAGGCAGTAATTGTCTTTTTTGGCCCATTGATTACCAAAATGGAGCATACCCCAGATTTCTTTGGTTATGTTAAATATTTTTGGCTGGATTGGAAACAACAGCCCAAAATGTTAAGACCCAAGGCAGCAGGAAGATCTTCTAACTACCAGGTGGTGCACTGGTGTGGGAAAACCTCTTCCTTCACACACGTGCCACTATATTATGGTAAATAAAGACAATAAATAAATACATATATGTGCATGTGCACGTGTGTGTAGTGCCCTGAGCATATGACACTTGAGGTAAATGGCCTGTGGGCCATATTTGACCTACTTTGGTTATTATCATGATACAACGGTCCAAGGTGCTTCCATGATCCATCCTTTTTTATCTTTTCTAATATCAACCATCCCTCCATCTGCTGAGTTTGATAATTTATTGCAATGGCCATACCGAACTCACAATTAAGGGGGGTTATTTGGGAAGTTAAGAGGTTACCACAAATCAGGATCTGTAAAAAGTAAGGATGCAGTCATTGGCCCAAAGAATCACCTCTCCTCAGCCAGCAACCAAGTCCTCTTCAGTTCTTAACTTCTCAGCCATGTGGTCCCTAAACTTCTGCTTCTGTGGGCCCAGAAGCCAGCTTACTTGTGGCTCCTTCTCATAGTCCCATAGTTTCAGGCCAGAAGAGAAAGGGTCCCATAGTCTTGATGCTGTTTTTCTGAATCTCTGTGCCACAGTCTCTGGTGCACCTGGTCTTGGGGGGGCTCAGCCCCTTCAGACAGAGATCTTCCATGTGCTTTTTCACTGGTCCCCAGGAAATTCCTTTGGGTCCCAGGTAGCTCTTATAGGACATCACGCTAATGTAAAACATATCTCTTTTTACTCACGAACTTCAAAACTTCTTTTCATGAATATTTAAGAAAGCACAAGGAAGAAAGACAAAAAAATAGTGTTCTTCAAATAGTGACATAGAATAAAAGTTGAACCAAGTATTTAATATATGATGCATTTATATATACCATTATATATGTCACAAAACCAATGACTTTTTCATAGCAAATACCTTTTTCAACAACACAAAAGTAAACTATACACATGGACTTCCCCAGGTGGAATGCACAGAAATCAAATATATATATATTTTAAATCCTTTTATTGGGGGCTCATGCAGCTCTTATCACAATACATACATCAATCCATTGTGTCAAGCACACTTGTAAATTTGTTGCTATCATCATTTTCAGAACACTTTCTTTCAATTTGAGCCCTTGGTATCAGCTTCTCATTTATTCCTTCTCCCTCCCATCCCCTCATTCCTTATGAACTCTTGATAATTTATAAATTATTATTTTTTTCATGTCTTACACTGACCAATGTCTCCCTTCACCTACTCTTCTGTTGCCCATCCCCCTGGGAGGGGGTTATAGGTGTATCATTGTGATCGGTTCCCCCTATCCACCCCCCCCTTCCCCTTCCCCTTCCCCTCCTGGTATGGCTATTCTCAATATTGGTCCTGAAGGGTTTATCAGTCTTGGATTCCCTGTGTTTCCAGGTCTTATCTCTACCTGTGTACATGCTCTATTCTAGTCAGATTTGTAAAGTAGAATTGGGGTCATGATAGTGGGGGTGAGAAAGCATTAAAGAACTAGAAGAACGTTTTATGCTTCATCGGTGCTACACTGCAACCTGACTGGCTCATCTCCTCCCCGCAACTCTTCTGTAAGAGGATGTCCAGTTGCCTATAGATGGGCTTTGGGTCTCCACTCCACTCTCCCCTTATTCACAATGATATGATTTTTTGTTCTGGGTCTTTGATGTCTGATACCTGATCCTATCGACACCTCATGATCACACAGGCTTGTGTGCTTCTTCCATGTGGGCTTTGTTGCTTCTGAGCTAGATGGCCACTTGTTTACCTTTAAGCCTTTAAGACCCTAGATGCTATATCTTTTTATACCTGGGCACCATCAGCTTTCTTTACCACATTTGCTTATGTACCCGCTTTGTCTTCAGGGATTGTGTCAGGAAGGTGAGCATCATGGAATGCCAGGTTAATAGAACAAAGTGTTCTTGTACTGAGGGAGTGAGTACTTGCATGGAGGCCCAATGTCCATCTGCTTCCTTAATACTAAACCTATAAATATATGTACATAGATCTATTTCCCCATCGTCATATATAAATATATTTACATATGTACATGCCTCTATAAATGCCCTTTGCCTCCAGTTCTTTCCTTTGTTTCCTTTTACTTTCCTCTTGTCCCTCTATCATGTTCATTGCTTTCTGTTACCTTTCCCTTGATCAAGCCCTACTAGGCTTCCTACACCCTCCTTGGCATTGATTTTAGATCACTTGTTGTTACCTTGTCTCTGGGTTTGTTAACACTCACTTCCTTTCTCCCACCTCTCCTCTCCCATGTCCCCCTGGAACTGTTGGTCCCATTGTCTTCTCCCACCTATATTATCTAGATAGACATATAGAGATAATAATATGCTAAAAAGAAGACAGAGCAAACCAATGTAATAAAATAAAACAAAACAGCAACAACAACAAAAACCAAGGACAAAATAAAAGCCTGTAAATAGCTCAAGGTCTGTTTGTTGACCTTTAGGAATGTTTTCCCATCAAATCTGTTGGGGTGCCATGCCCTCACCCCAAAGTCCATTTTTGGTATTCACTTGGGACTTCGTTGCTCTGTTCCCCTTGCTGTTCTGTTGCATGCCTTTAGTGTTTCGCCTTGGTGTGGTGGGGTCATATCGGACAAATTCCTACACTGTGTTTCCAGTGTTGTCCCCCATAATGCTATAGGTCAGTGAGGGATGTCGTGTCTCCTAGTGGGGCTTGGCCTTATGATCCTCTGCCTGCATTGGCTGCTATGAGCAGGAACATCGTCCTCAGGGCTTGGTGGGCTATGTGGCCCTTATTAAACTGTGGATAACCTTGAGAAGAATGGGAATTCCAGAATGCTTCATTGTCCTCATGAGGAATTTGTACATGGGTCAAGAATCAGTTGTGCAAACAGAACGAGAGAATACTTAGTGGTTTAAAATCAACACACATGTGCTCAGGGTTGAACTCTCTCACCATCCTTGTTCAATCTGTAAGCTGAGCAAATCATTAGAGAATCTATCTTATATGAAGAAGAGTTCGGCATCAAGACTGGAGGAAGACTTATTTTCAACCTGCACTATGCAGCGGGCACAACCTTGCTTGTTGAAAACGAGGAAGAATCGAAGCTCTAGCACATGAGAGCCAAGGGGTGCAGCCTTCAGTATGGATTACAACTCAGTGTAAGAAGAACAAAGTCCTCATAACTGCATCACAAGGTAAAATCATGATAAAAGGTTGAAGTTGTCAAGGATTTTGTCTTACTTGGATCTGTAATCAATGCTCATGGAAGAGAAAGACCTATTGCATTAGTTAAATTGCTGCACAAGACCTCTTTACTTTATTGAAGAGCATGGGTGTTACGAGGAAGGCCAAGGTGTCTGACCCAAGCCACGGTATTCTCCATTGCATCATGTGTGTGTGGAAGTTGGACCCTGAATAAGGAAGGCTGTAGAAGAATCGATGCATTTGGATTCTGGTGCTAGAGAGGAATATTGAAATACCATGGACTGCTAAAAGGTAAACTCATTTATATGGGAATAAGTAAGGCCAGGGTGCTCTTTAGAGTCATGGATTGCAAGAATTCATCTTACGTGTTTTGGACTAATTGTCAGGAGAGAGAAGTCCGTGGAAAAGGACAACATGTTTGGTAAAGTGGAGGGTGGTGAAAAAGTGAGGGGTGCCCCTGACAAGACAGATCGACGCAGTGGCTGCACCACTGGGCTCAGGCACAGGAACAGCTGTGAGGATGGCACAGGACCTGGCAGTGTCTCATTCTGTTGGGCACGGGCTTGCTATGGGTTGTAGCCATCTCAATGGCACCGAACCACAACAACACAAAATAGATACAATAGTGATAACATACACATGTTTTATAGTTTCTATTCTGAAGCCTTTAAACACTTTCCCTGAGGAGGGGAACACCCACTAGGATTACAGAGAGACCATTTATAGTCTGGCTAAGGATACAGAATAAACCTCTGCTCTTCTTTTCAAACCCAGAATGCTTCTTTCCCTCGAGTGATCATCTACAAAGTGAGATGTGGTCTGGTTTGATGGAGTATAAAGATATCCTGCCTCGGTAAAGCTAGGCAGAGAAGAGAAAGCTTGGGAAAATGCAAATATGCTGCAGTATATACCCACAGAGAAGACATTCTCTCCTTGATCACCACAGAAAGCAGAGTTAAACAGCTAGAACATGTCATTAAATGATGTGGCGACAAAGGAATACAGTGTTCTTCTTTTTGCCATTACATTTCTGGAAACAATCTCCCCTTAAATTTCCCCTGAAGTGTTGTCCTCTTACTGTGTCAAGGAGACATACAGGTATAGAGAGTGTCTATTCAAATAAAAATGCTCATTGGAGCCAAGAAATGCAACACTAACTCCGGTTTCAGATCGCTTCATACGTACTAACATTCCCCCACCCAGTTCAAATAAATGGCCCTCCGAACTGTTGAGCCATACTCTACAATCTTCTCTCTTGTCCCATTGAAGCAGAGCGAGTAGGGAAGGTAGAAGAGAAGGTATAAAAAAATGCTCCGTGTGCGGGGCCTGCCTAAACCCTATAGTCGTGCTAGCATGAACCCTGCCACTCTGCAAGACGAAGGTTAGAAACCCGCTTGAACGTGCCACAGCTCCGGGATCTAGAAACCTCAATTTGGAGGATATAAAAAAGCAGAATTTGCATTTAACAACAGTTTACATTTTAACCTATTAGAATACAAAGAAACACCTAGAGTCCCATTTCTCTTGGGCAGGGCAGGAGTGGGGGATGATATTCTAGAAGAATCGATAATAAAATCATGAACTTTTAGGTGCTCGTTCTTAGAATCTTAGAAATGTTAGAAAAACTCAAAATACTTGAAAGCATTTAATCATGAATTTTCTTTTCCTCAACATCATTGATTTTTCCTCACTATCATAAGAAAGACAGCTACAGATCATTATGGAAAAAAATGTAAAATCCACTTTTGAACCACAAATACTTATATAGAGTCGAACTAAGCCTTTCATTTTTCGGAATCTTTATTTCATTTGACCCACCATAGCAAAGGAAAAGCAAAGTAATTTCTCTTTCCTCTCTTCTGAAGCGAATTTCCATCAGCCAACCACAAGTGGGAAAGGATTTCACATGTTTGTAGTACTTTATAACCACACACTTTTGTGCCTTCCAAGAAAATGTACATTTATTGGTTTGTGACGGTGCTTCCCGGGGATTCAGTACCTACCATCTTCCACTCGCCCCCACTTACAGACAATGGAGAAGACAATTAACAAAATGAAAAGTGTGTAGGCCCATTTCCTTTGACTTAATTGCTTAGGAAAGTAGTCACTAGGTATAATGTTCAACTTGATGCCTTTTTTTTTTTTGGTCAACAAAATGCAACTTTAACTTGCACTCTGATTTTTAACTTCCCTTGAAGACACCTTTCTGCAAATGTTTGGTTGCTACGGATGCTCACCCATGGTGCTTGCACATACCTTATTGCCAATGATGAACAAATCCTCAGGAGCTGAATCTGTGCCCCACATGGAAAGGTGCATTTTGTTCTCATCTCTGACAATCCCAGGACGCATTTATTTTCACAACATGAAAGCGTGGCACAACAAATTGGGCCACAGTAAATCCAATGCTGGCCGGTAAGATGGAAAAACTAGTTCAATACTAGATCTTTGTTTAAAATAGTTGCATGGAAAATAGGTTCATAAAACCGTCACTGGAGTCTTCCGATGTGATTTTAAAGGAGAAGATGGATCGTTGGCAATCAGGCAACAGCAAAGTGTTTCTGTTCAGTCAGAACTGTGGGTAAAACTGAGGATGGGAGAAATAATACAACTATAAAGACTTTTCTCAAAAAGCACATGTTTTGCATTAAATAATTCAAAGCATGAAGCAATTGTCAATTATAGAATCTGTTTACTATTTATTTAAAGAAGAAAAAGAAATATTTCAAACTAGCATGGGAATTTTAAAGAATGACTAAAAATTACAAGAAATTACGGATTAGTAAAAAGTATTAAAAAACATTTAAGATGGATTTCTTGGCTTTGTAAATGAATTGGAGTAGCCAATATAGGAAGAAACTTGTGGCTGTAATACCTATCTACTATGTTTATGGGCCCAAGAAGGAAAGCACTATTAAATTTTAGAAAAAAGAAATAGAGTGGATGACAGTAAAGGAAGTTTTAATGTAAAACATTAGTAATGCTGTCTTCTCTTATAAGACGAGAAGAACTTTACTTGAGAGCTTTAATGCTAGTCTATATATCAAATACTTGTAATACATGTGCATACTGCTAACCATATTAATCACAGGTCTTATTATTTTTAATGTATGGAAGTTCAGGGTGGAAGAATTTCAATAAAAAAGATTCATGGTTAGTTATTTGAATTCTTATAAAAACAAAGTGTATGGGTTCATATATTCAGGACTAACACATCTTAGACAATGATTATGTGCTAGATATTTGTTAAGGAGTCTAATGGTACAGTGGTTACAATGTTTGGCTGTTAACTATGTTAGTGGTTCAAATCCACCTGCGACACTGAGATAAAAAGATGTGGCAATCTGCTCTGTACAGGTTTAGAATCTTAGAAACCCTATTGTACAATTCCACTATGTCCTACAGAATTGCTCTACATCATAATTACCTCAATGTTGGCAGTAGGTCTGAATTTTATTATATGTGTAAAGGTCCCTGGTGGTACAGTACAGTGGGTTGTGATCAGCTACTGAACACTAGGTCAGCTATCCAAGTCCACGGCTGATCAATGGCAGAAATATATGGCAAATTGCTTATAAAATATTTATTATAATTTTGGAAACCCTTTAGGGCCGGGCAGTTCTACTCTGTCCTACAGGGTTGTAAAAGAGGAATCAACTAAATGGTTTTGTTTTGATTATTTATGTGACTAAATATTATTTTTATATTTATTATCAGCTTGATGTTTATTTTCCTTCAATAATATTTTATTTTTATATTTCACAATTTCACAATTCATATATGTCTGTGATCAATTCACAGGAGTTCTGGAATGCACTGCTTTGTCAGCTACATATATTCAAAATCTCTTTCCCATTCTACAAACTTTGTTTGCTCTTATGGTCTCCCCTGTGGATGAACAGAAGGTGTCAGATTAATGCAATCAAAGGTATCCAACTTTTTCTTCTAAGATTATCTATCATTTTCTTTTTCTCACTGCCCCTCCCATTTTCCTGTAGCTTAAAATCATAGAAAGAGTCTCATATAATAATTTCTTAAAGCCACAGAGTTTTGTTTTTCCTATTTTGTTCAGAAATCCATCTGCAACTAATTTTTGTCCACATTTTTTAGTAAGGGGTTCTATACCATATTTTCCCATAAGTATATCCAATTTTTGAGCACATTTTTAAAAGAATAAGTTCTTTCCCTTGCCAAACCATCTCTGTCATGAAGCAATTCTTCCCACAGCTGCTGTTCTTCTGCACCACTGAGTAGTCTCTGAGTTACAGCGGCCCTATTACAGCAGAATTAAGCCCTACCTGTCCTGCTCCCTATAAATGTACTGCTGCAACCATTTTGGAATTGTCTTCAGCAGTGTGATATTATTGGTGTTATTTGTTATATTGCTGGTCACCTTTCTTTGGAATGGGCGTGAATGTTTTTTTCCAGGCAGTTGACCACCATAACTGTCTTCCAAATTTCTTGGCGGAGATGAATGAGTGCTGCCAGTGCTGCATCAGCTTTTTGAAACATTTCAATTGGCAGTCCATAAATTCCTGAAGCCTGATTTTTCACTAATGTCTTCAGTGAAGCTTGGACATCTTGCTTCAATATCACTGGTCCTTGGTCATATACCATCTCTTGAAATGGTTGAGCATCCACCTTGGCAGAGTGACTCTGTGTAGTCCTTCCATCTTCTTTTGATGTTTCCTGCATCATTCAATATTTTGCCCATAGGATCCTTCATTATTGTAACTCAATGCTAGATTTGTTTTCTTCTCTTCTGTCAGCTTGAGATATGCTGAACATCTTCTTCCTTTTTGCTTTCTAAATCCAAATACTACAAAATTCCTTATAATACTCCACCTAATCTTCTCAAGCTGTCCATAGAACATTTCTGTTCAGCCTATTCACTTCATTTCTCCCATTTGCTTTAGCTACTCAATGTTCAAGAGTCTCTTCCCACTTCCACTATGGCCTTTTCTTGGTTACCTGTCTTTTTCAAGACTTTTTGCTTTCTTCATACATTATGTGCGATGTCATACTGCATCTGTAATTGGAGTTCAAGGCATAAAATCTATTCTTGAGATGCTCTCCACATTCAGGTGGGATATACTCAAAGTTGTAGTTGGTCTTCATCAACTCGCTTTACTTTTTTTGTACTTCAACCTGAATTTGCATTACAGTCATTAATAGTCTGTTCCTGGGTCAGCACTGGTCTTGTTTTTCTCATAATATTGAGCAGTCTCTTCTGGCTCATTTCAACACTTTAGGACAGAGTAAATGGCCTTTGTGGGTATCCATGACTTAACTCTTTATAGGAATAGAAAGCCTAATCTTTTCTCCCAAGAAGCTGCTGGTGGTTTAGAAATGCTGACATTGTGGATAGAAGCCCAGTGAGTCACCCACCATGCAACCCAGATGCCTTCTCTTTCCACAGATGTGATTCAATTGATGGAATAACACAGGAATCAAATCGACTATCTCTGTTCTATTCCATCTGGTGAAGTCTACGTGTATTGTTGCAGTTTAACTTTTTGAAAAAGAAAAATGAGTTTGCAATAAGAAGTCCTTGGTCTTTCAGAATTCCATGATCTCCAGTTGCATTTCTATCACCAAGACCTTGTTTTCCCAACAACGTTTCCTTCTTTATTTCCAACTTGTGTATTTTAATCAACAGTACTTATCAATGCATTTTGATTGGATATTTGTACATACTGAAAAGTTGGAAGAATTCTTCAACTTCTTCTGTAGCTTTAGTGGTAGGTGTGTCAATTTGAATAATCATTGTGTTAACTGGACTTCTTTGTTGCCATATAGATATTATCATATCACAGAGAGCATTCTAGTTCAAGATAGATTTTGGAATGTTCTTTCTGATGATGAATGTGGTGCCTTTTCCCTTGAATTTCTCATTCTTGGTGTAGTAAATCATAAGATTATCTGACTCAAAACGGCCACTGCCAGTCCATATCAGCTCACGAATGACTAGGTTATCTACAAGTGTTTCATTTCAGTTCTTATAATTTTCTAATTTTAAAGATTCATACTTCTTACATCCCAGGTACCAATTATGAATGGTTACCTCAGTTGTTTTCTTCTCATTTTAAATTTGTTTCCCATTAGCAAATGAAGGTCCTGACAGCCTTACTGTCTCCATGTCATTAAAGATGACTTCCTTTGAGGAGACTGCTCTTCCACAATTGAATGCTGAATGTCTTCCAATCGTGAGCACTCACCTTTCAGCACAATTTCCAACATTTATTCCACTGAAAACTCCTCACCAGGGTTGACCACGCTGGTATTTCAAATACTGGTCTGGTAGCTTTCACACCACAACCACATGCAAGCCACCACAGAGCAACCAAGCAGCAGACCCGGGGTGGGTTCCTGCATCAATGAGGGCTTTTGTCACTGTAGGTACTGTTTTAATTTAATAACAAGGTTGAAGCAAACTTGTTATCATGCATTCAAAATATTTTAAAATTAGAATTATAATTTCCCTTAGCACATGGTAATTTGTAAATATGTTCCTTAGTTTTTTACTAATATTTTTAATTACTTTGTTTTTAGTTATTACTTTATAGTGTAATTGCATAGTTTGATAAAATTTGTTCTGCAAGATATAAATACATTGTAAATTTGCTGATTTATAATGATCATACCTTCCTGATAGATGGAATTTTTCATTTTAATAATGGAGCACCCTTATGTCAAGACATATACTTTTGGCCATCTAGTCTACCTTAAATTAACAGCAGTACCTATCCTTTCTTTCGGTTAGTGTTTACATGGCAGATCATTCCCCATTGTACCAGGACCTTTTATATTTCTTAAAGCATAACATGCATTTCTTTTGAATGCCGCACTTTTGGAATTTTTAATCTAAATGTGGATCCTTTTTGTTTTGACTGAAGCATTTAATCCATTTGCACACACTGTACTTTTGATTTGGGTTGAACTTTCCCTTTTTCATCTGTAGTGCTGACCTTGTTTCATTTTCCTTTTAATTCCCTTTTATGCTGAGTTTTAGAGTAATTTGTATTCAATAGTTCAATGTTATGACTCATTCCTTTCTGCTTAAAATATGAAAAAGTGCAAAAACCACAGTATACATAATTATGAATGTCTAAAATTAATGAATATGTATACCATCTTCGTAAGTCCAAAATATCAAGTTCCTTTAAATTCTTTGCAAATTATATTAGTATTGTTCAATATTTTTAATTAAATTGTTTCTAAAATACTGCTATGCATTATTGAGTTGACTTATTTATATTTTAGCGCTTATTCACGTCTACTACATGTATTTACATGGCTCTCTTCTGGTCACTCAGACCTTTACCCTGTGGAAGCATCCCCCACTCTCTGACATATAGCTTTTGGAATTTTCTTATTAAGTGTCTCCTCCTAAACATTCTCAAATGTCTTTATGTTTCTAAAAATGTCTATCTTATTCTCTTATTACATTGAAGACATCATGCAACTATGTGACCCAACATTTTTCTGATTGCATTTAAGCTTAACTATACTTCTGTGGGGCAGACATTTCAATGATTTCTCTTTAAGTTTCATTTCTGACATGGGTTTTCTCTGGTGTGTGTGTGTGTGTGTGTGTGTGTGTGTGTGGTTTGCAATTTGTTGTATTTCTTGAATATATAAGTTAACAACTTTAATATATTATAATTCATTATTTCTTTGGGTGGGGAGGGTGAAGACATTTCACTCACTGGGGCAGGAAGAGGGGGGAGTTAAAAGCAGCAGTGAACTGAATCCTTCAGTCACCGTGGACAGTGTCTCAGTCATATTTCTTAAAATATCTTAATCTCATGTCTGCATTTTCCACCTTTTTGTATCTGTGTTAATATTTGGAGACATTGTTTGGCTTCATCTGCTCCTTTGTTACTTTTATTTTTGCTGTTAAGTGCCTTCCTGGTGGCTCCCACTCAAAGAAACCTTATGTACAATAGAACAAAACACTGCCCGGTCCTGCTCCAGCCTCACAATTGTTCTTATGGTGGAGTCCATTGTTGGAGTCCTGGGACCAACCCATGTTGTCAAAGACCTGCTTCTTTTTCACTGCCCTTCCATTTTACCAAGCACCGTGTCCTTTGTCAGGGACTAGTCCCCCCTGACAACATATCAAACATATCTGAAGTCTCAACATCCCTGCCTCTTAAGAAGCATTCTGGTTGTACTTCAAGATAGATTTTAGTGGATACAATTTTAGTTATGTTCAATTAGATCCAATTATCTTCTGTTTTTAAGTTTCTATCCTAAAATCCTATTAGGTGGCTTAAAAATCATACTATAGCATACAATTCTTTGTAGACATTTCCTTGCTTGTTTTTTTCTTTGAAAATATTACATACACATATAAATTTTATGCTCTGGTTGAATAATTTAAGTATCTTATTCACTTTTTGCATTACTTTTTATTTTGTAACTCCTTGCTTGGGTTCAGTCACGATGTATTTTTGCTTGCTTATTAATTTTTGCATGGTGCTTGCTACTGACCTTGAAAAAATGACTTCTGTGGGAATGCAGATATCTCCTCCAGAAAGTATTTATATTTTTATTTGGTTTGGCCAATTGCCTGAGGTACTACCTAATGGAAACATCCTTAAATGAATCTATGCGTGGAAATAGTTTGTCCATTTAATCAAGCAAATTTGTGTTGAAATACATGATAACTGGCATGGTTAATAATTTCTTGGGAAATATATTTGGGTGCTTCCTTTTATCTTTTCTGCTTTACTTTTTCTTTCTTTCTATGCTCAGATCACCTTAGAACAACTTCCTCTGTAAATAAATTTCTAATTCATCATTGTCCTAATGGGAGAGCCTGAATGATATTTGGTTAGAATGTGTGGGCGATTCAAGCTGCCACCCTACTTTGGAGAGAGCATGAGAGTATGATTGTAATTTCTATGCTCCATGCCCATGGAATTTTTAAAATTGCAGCTCAATTTTATCACCTCTATTTTGTTGCAATTGTAAAATATGTTCAGAGCAAACATGAAATCCCGATGGTGGTTTTGGCCTTTAAGTTCTTTATCTTTTCACACCTTCCTAGTTACATATGTATACTCATCATACATTTTAAATTATTTTAGGCATTAGCATGAGTCTGAAAATTTGATCTGCTTAACAGTTTTATCCAAAATTATATTTTGATAGTTAAGATGAGAGCAGGAAGAATGATAGGACTCTAAATTGTTCAGCTGCATAGGGTCACCATGGATTAAGCAGGGAAATGAATTTGACCAGGATTGTAGTTATGCCAGTGAAGTATTACTAGGCTAGATTGGATAAAGGGGGTTAAGATTTTATGAAGACCTTCAAAAATTCATGGGGAAAAAATAATTATTTTAACATTTCCTTTCCCATGAACTTTCTGAAGCCTCTTTGTAGGAAAGAGCCTCAAATTCCAAGGTTGCTGTCTTAGTTTCCAAGTGCTGATGTAACAGAAATACCACACCCGGGCAATATAAAATAACAAATATATTTCCTCATGGTTTTGCAAGGTAGCAGTCGTAGTTTAGGGTACCGGTCATAGGGAACGCCTCTTTCTCAGGCTCCTCTGAATTTCTGGCAGCTCCCTGTCTACAAGCTGCTACAACAGTGGTTGCATGATCTTCACCAGAATCTTACTTGAGCCTGTTCTATCATTTGTGCCTTCTATTGGGCCACCTTTCTTGGGAACGGGTACCACTGTGGACCTCTTCCAGTCAGTTGACAAGTAGCTGTCCTCCAACTCACCTGGCCTGGATGAGTGAGTGCTTCCAATGCTTCATCAACTTGTGGAAGCGTTTCAGTTGGGTTCCTGTCAATGCCTGGAGTCTTGATTTCGGATAAGAATGCATGTAGCACAGAGCGAGTTTATTTCTTCGGTGCCATTGCTTCTTGCTCCTATGCTACATCTTGAAATAGTTGACTGTCAGCTAATTCTTTTTGGGTATAGTAACTCTGGGTTTTTTGCATCTATTTTGTTGCTTCCTGTATAATTCAATATTTTGACTATAGAAACTTTCAATATTGGGGGTGGCGGCTTATTTGAACTTCAGTTATTTCCGTTTATTTATGCTAAGAGCGTTCTTCCTTTTGGTTTTTTCACTCTAGGTCTGTGCACATTTCACTGCATTTTACTTTGTCTCCTTGGGCTGGCCTTTGAAACAATTTGTTCAGCGCTGTCTTCTTCCATCTGTCTCAGCTACTTTATGATTAAGAGCAAGTTTCAGAGTATCTTCTGATATCCATTTTACCTTTTCTTTATTTCTTATCTTTTTAATGACATTTTGTTTCCTTCGTGTGTGACACTCTTGATGTGATCCCATCACTCATCAGGTCTTATATCATTAGTTTTCAATGGTTCAAATCTGTTCTTGTGATGTTCTGGAAATTCAGATGGGATATAACCAAGGGTGTAGTTTGGCTATCCCGGACTTGTTTTACTTTTTGGCTACTACAACTTGAATTTACATATCAAGAATTGATAGTTTGTTCCACAGTCAGCCCCTAGTTTTAGCAGCTGATGTTGTGTTTCTCCACTGTCTCTTCCCACAGATGTAGGCAATTTGATTTCTGTGTGTTCCATCTGGAGATTTCCATGTGCATAGTTTGTGTTGTTGAAAAAGGTGTTTGCTATGAATCCCGAGTCTTACAAAATTCTATTATGAGATCTTCAGCTTAGCGTCTATCACCAAGGCCATATTTTCCAACTACTGCTTCTTCCTCTTTGGTTCCAACTTTGGGATCGCAATCACCAAGAATTGCCAAAGTGGCCTGATTTTGTTTATGAGCAATTTCAAACCAAAGTTGTTGACAAATTTCAACAGTTTACTCTTCACAAGATTTAAAGGTTAGTGCATAAATTTGAATAATAGTTGCATTGACTGGATTTCTTTGTATGCAGATAGATATTTTTCTAGCACAGACAACCTTGTACTTCAAGATAGATCTTGAAATGCCCTTTCTGTAATTCATGCAGTATCATGCCTCTTGAATTTCCCATTCCCAGCCCACCGAAGTATATGGTTTTCTGATTAAACTGGCCAATTCCGGTCCATTTCAGTTCTCTAATGGATATCAATTTTTATGTATTCTATTTCATTCTTGACAGCTTCTAATTTTCCTATATTCCTTCTTTGTACATTCCAAGTTCCATTTCTTGATGGATGTTTTCAGCTCTTTGTTGTCATTTTCAGTCATGCTCCATCAGCAAATGAGTGTCCCAAGGCTTACCACGGCCCTACCATTATGGTCGACTCTATTCCTCCATCATAGCTTGAGATCCTTCCCACCAGAGGGGGGTGTTCGGACAATGTTCTTCTGCTATTTATGAGATTTGGGGTGTTTGACCATGTTCCATCACTATTCAGAAGGTTTTCAGTGGCTAATTCCTCAGGAGTAGACAGCCTATTATTCCATTTTAATAGTCTGCCCTTAGTCTGTAATAGCTGCCGAAATGTGTTCACCTTGGGTAACTCCACTGGTCAGTGAAATACCAGTGTCATAACTTCAGGCATCACAGCTATGCTCAAACCACCACAGTCTAACAACCTGACAGACATGTGGTTTGGCATTATCAAGAACAACTCTCAAAGGAAAAGGCATTTAAGTATTTTCTTTACTGAAAAGGAATGGATGTCATGGTACCACTGAAAAGAAAATTAATAGGTTTAAAGAAATTATTTTAATTACCATTTGTATAGCACATATATCTTTTCCAATAATCACTTGACTTTTGTGTGGTTTTTAAACTTGACGTTAGGTAGGTCACAGATATTGGCAGCTGGCTGTGGTAACCCGGTCTTAGGCAGCAGTTGACAAATCCAGTATGCTGTTTATTTCTTAGCCAAAGCTCTGTGATTTTTCTTTCTAAGCATATTGGTATGGAGCTTGAGATAGATAACATACGGAGGCTGCTTCATATCACTGCTAATAATTTTTTTCTGTATGACATTTGAAGTCTTTTTTTCTGAGTGGCTTAATAGAAAAGTTTGTTTGTACATAGATGGAAATAGTGATTTCATCACTGTAGGATACTTAAAATATAATTGGTATTGGACCCATTTCATTGGGTCTTTAAAAGTTCATCTTTAAAAATGAACTGATTATATAAACTCTGAGGGAATAACAAGTGTTTTCCAATTTTTTATTTTATTTTATTGGGTGTTGTAGTCCCTAAAAGACTGGGTCCCCATATAGGAACAAGTCAGGAAAATGCAGCTTTGTTCTCTAGATCACCACTCCATACCAATATCGGGGCTGCAGATTTAGATTCTAAAGCTGGGAAAGATCAGTGCACACAAGGAATATATTTGCTAAAAATGGATCTATATGTTTCAAAAATAAAAGTCTGTATGTTTTTAAAAAATAAATCAGGCAAAGCAGAGTTGTCAGTGAGCAGAATCCAACCCACGGGAACCTCACCGTGTCAGCGTGAAGACGCTCTTTACAGAGATGGCTGTGCCTCTCCAGAGCGGGACACCTGGTCTTTCTTCAGAATCCCCTCTGGGCAGATGGAACTGTCAGCCATCTGGTTAGTAGCTGCGCACTTAACCGTTTGTTTCACCTGGAGACTCTTGTCTTCCCATTTACCCTTCAAACAGTCACTGCTATTGAGTTAATTGCAACTCACCATGGCTGTGATTGTTTTGTTTCGTGTTAATCTGGTTGCACCTATAAGAAAATATGAGTGGTGCTTGCTTTGGCAACACATAACTAAAGAAAAGAGAAGCGATACACAGTCTTGCACCCTGGTCACAGCCTGTTGGCATCTGCTTAAGGGATACGGCCGTTGACATCCCTAAGATGAGATGCTGCAAAGAGCCCTGGCCTTCTTCCTGTGGTTGTGCCCACTGTACCTGCACATTCACCTTCAGCTTCCTGGCTTCCTAGCTTGCAGCTTCCCAGTTCCAGGCATAGTCTTCCAGCACACCTGATCTACTGATTCAACTCAGCGTCTGCTGGCCTGTGGCCAGCTTCTGGTCCTCAAGGCTTCCTGGATTCCCAGACCCAAGCAGCCATGTAGATCAAGAAAATCCATCTCAACATCTGACCCTTGGACTTGAACCAAGTGGCCTTAACCCTTTCTACAACGGCATGATCCATCTTTCTAGACGTAAGCTTCCCCTTTTATATGTGCATATCAATTTCACGGGTTTTGCTTTTCTAGAGAATCACATTGACCCTATATGGGGTTTCTGAGGCTATAAATCTTTACAACAGCAGAAACGTTCATCTTTCTCCCTTGGGAACATTGGTAGTGTTCAATTGCTGCCTTGGTGATTAGCAGTCCAATGTTTACCTGACAGTACCATAAGGCTTCTGATTGAAAAGACATGTGTAAACACACTTTGATTTAAAACAAACAAGACAACCACACACTTGTTTGGAAATACACTCATGGATGTATAGACTGAAATCTTAATAGCAATACTAACCCTTGTATATAAAATGGTAAAAACTAGAGAGGATGGCCAAGTACAACCTACAATCTTTGTCTACACTAGAACACTTCCTATAAATTTGAGATTATATAGAAATAGACTAAAATATTCAAATATTTGTTCATCTATTTTATCTGCTTGATCTCTTAAACATGGAAAAATGGTCCCCTTTTAATTATAATTACTGTGACATTTCATCAACTTTCTTAGCTGAACTTAGTCACCAGACTATTTTTAAAATTATGGTTAACTCAAATCACCTGTATTCCTTGAACTCACCCTACAAAGGCTTATTGACTAGCATACTAGAAGAACCCCAGGTTGCTAAGTTTTTTGAAATTCGGCAAGATCTACACAAGTAATTCCTGTCTGGATCAAGACATACCTGCCAGCAGGAGGCAGAGGATCTCTGTGGTTAGGATTGTCTTGAATCTGGACTTTTATCTTCTCTGAAGCTGCTATTTGGGGAATAATGAAAAGCGGTCCTTCAAATTCAGTTCATCATAGCACACACCTTTTGCTGTCTTTCTTCTTTTATTTGGGACCCCTGGTGATGTAGTAGCTACATGCTCTATGATCTGTAGCTATATGCTGTGAACTTCAAGGTCAGCAGTTCAAAACCACCAGCCACACCGCAGGGGAGAGATTTGGCTTTGTATCCCCTTAGAGTTACAGCCTTGGAAACCCAAGGTGGCAGATCTACCCTCAGCTGTAGAGTCGCCTTCAGCCGTAGTGCACTTGATGGCAGTGACGTCGGTTCTTTGGTTTGGTGGCTACTATTTCGGGAATACTGAAAAGGTCATTCAAGTTCAGTTCATCCTAACATACATCTTCTGCTGTCTTTCTTATCCTTATTCGTGGTGAAATGGTGAAAGGGTATAAGCAAAGCACATAGGTATTGGGGTTAAAGGTTTGGTAGTGAACTGAAAGGTTTGTGGTTCAACCCCGTCATCTGCTCTGTAAAGCTGTAACAGCCTTGAGAGATCACAGCCTTGAACACACAATGGGTGTAGTTACATTCTTCCCTGTAAGGCCACGATGCATTATGATCGACTCAATACAACAACAACAACAACAACAACAACAACAACAACACAAGAATACAAACCCAGCCTTTATGGCATTCCACTGTTAGACGCCATGTAATCTATCCCTCTTTACAATTACGGACCCCTCTCTGCTAAAATAACTATTTTCACCTGTTTAGAAAATAACATTAGAAAGCATAGCTAACTCAATATTTATATTTAAATTATTTTAAAATATATTTAAATATTTCAGAAAGATTCCATCACCAATCCTCAAATAATTGTTTTTCTTCAGTCCCTTCAACTCACCCCTAAATCCAAACCCACTGCCACGGAGTCCATTCTCAGACACAGCAACAGGACAGGAAAGAAGGAAACTGCTTCACGGAGTTTCCCAGGTTTGGATTTGGATCGCAGTTGGCTGCGACCTCTTTTCTCCGAGTGTTTCATCTTTCTTCTGAAGACTGACTAGTGAGCTTGAACCTCCGACCTTATGATTAGCAGTTCAATGCCTAAACTAGTAGAAAATGTAATTTTAAGCACATTTAAATACCGAGAGCTTATTTGATCATTCCATTTATAAAACCTTTGAGGGTTTTTTAAAAGGATTAAAGGCTTTGGCAAGACTTGAATGCTTTAATAAAATGTGAATAATCCAGGAAATACAAACACTTGAATATCATAATGCATTAAATAAAGAGGCCTGGGATTGTATCTGTATATAATTATTTCATTTATAGTTGTAGGTCATGGTCATCGTTTTTTTTTTTTAGCCTAACATAAAATGTTATAATTGATTCATATTTTTCTTAGGTTGTGAGCAGGAAAAACCTATTCCGCATGTACAACTTTGGGGTTAGTAGAACTACACATGATATTCTTCAGAAAGGAACAAGAAGTGACACACACACACACACACACTTGTGTGCATTTGCATGTGTCTACACATTTTATTATGTATTTTATCTTGTAAAGCTTGTGGTTTCCTTAAGAAATGTTAACATCCCATTGTTTGGGGAAAATAAAAGTACTGTAAATCTCAATTACTTTAAAAACAAGCTAAGCCACAAAAACTAAGTACATGGTGTATGAAATAAAGAAATAACATAAAAATCTCAGATGATATTCAGATGTGATTTTTCCAATGAAATCTATTGATCTTATTTTTTAAAATAAATGATATTTTTTATTTAAAAGGAAAAATGTGGCAAGACTTGTTGGTTTCAAAGATAATATATATGTTAATTGACCTTTAATTTTTATAATTTGGGTCAACAATGTAATGATATCAAATTAAACATTTTTCCTTCTTGTCTGCAGGGTAATTGATTCTTTATATTTTAGAACAAATACTAAAATCTTGCCTTTAAAAATAAACAAGCGGGGTGGGTGAAGGGAGGCGCCGGACAGTGTAATGTAAGATACAAAAATAATTTATAAATTATTAAGGGTGCATGGGGGAAAGGGAAGGGGGGGGGGGGAAAATTAAAAAAAAAAGGAAAATGAGCGCATTCCGGGAACCCAAGAGGCAAGAGAATTTTGGGAATGATGAGGGCGGCGGATGTATAGATGTGCTTTACACAATTGATCTATGTATTGTGACGAATTGTATGAGCCCCAATAAATTGATTAAAAAAAAAAAAATTTAGCTCTAAGAAAAAATAAAAATAAAAAAAAAAATAAAATTGGTGCTAAATAAAAAAAAAAAAAAATAAAAAAATAAACAAAACCCAAAGTGCCTAATGCCTCTCACCCTTCTCCAGTAACAATTCAGAAAGGTCTCTACCCTTGTCTTCGTTTTCTTCCTTTCATTTCTTCTTGAACTCTCCCACCACGTCTCTGAATTACTGTTGTACTGAGACTGGTCTTTCACGGGGTCACTCAATGCAGTTTCACTCAATTCAGTGGTGAACTCTCCAGCCTTCCTCCAGAAACTTCTCCTCAAAAGTAAACACCTCAATTTCAGCCATTAACTAACGTTGTGATTGTGATTTTGATTCTCTGGTCCTAAAAGCATATTTTGTGGTATTCTTTTGTGTCTTTACCATGATTACCATGCAATAAATTAAACAAATGTGTGCATGAAAAACCTAAGTATCTCTCTATTCCATTCGTTTTTGTCTTTCGTTCTTTCTTTCATTTCTTCCTTCCTTCTTTCTCTCTTAAGAATAAGTCAAATACATTGGGTCTCTACTTAAGTACTCCCTAAATGTAAGAACACTGTTCTAATAACCTGGCATTCTGGGATGCTCACTTCCGATATGATCACTGAAGACAAATGTTTGCATAAACAAATGTGGTGAAGAAAGCTGATGGTGCTGGGCAATAAAAAGATATAGCATCTGGGGTCTTAAAGGCTTGAAGAAAAAAAAGCAGCCATCTAGCTAGGTAGCAACAAAGCCCACATGGAAGAAGCACACCAGCCTGTGTGATCATGAGGTGTCTATTGGATTAGGTATCAGGCATCAGAAGACTCAGAACAAACAATCATATGCATGTGAACGAGGGGTGGAGGGAGTGGAGACCTGAAGTCCATCTGTAGACAATTGGACATCCCCTCACAGAAGGGTCACAAGGAAGAGATGAGTCAGCCAGGGTGCAGTCTAGCATCAATGAAACACACAACATACTTCAAGTTCTTTAATACTTCCTCCCCACTCTCCCCACTATCATGACCGCAGTTCTACCTTACAAATCTGGCCAGACCGAAGCATGTACAGTGGTACAGATAAGAGCTCTCAACATATGGAATCCAGGACAGATAAACCCTTCAGGAACAGTAATGGGTGCAGTGATACCATGAGGGTAGTGAGAAGGTAGGGGTAGAAAGGGATAATTAATCACAGTGATCAAATTATAACCACCCACCCTACCCCAAAGGGGATGAACAACAGAAACATGGGTGAAGGGAGACAGAGGTCAGTGTAAGATATGAAAATAATAATAATTTATAAATTATCAAGGGTTCATAAGGGAGGAAGGGTAGGGAAGGGAGGGGAAAAAAATGAGAACCTGATAGCAAGGACTCAGGTAGAAAGAAAAAGTTTTGAAAAAGATGATGGCAACATAGGTACAAATATGCTTGACACAATGGATGTTTGGATTGTTGTAGGAGCTGTAGGAGCCCCCAATAAATGATTTTAAAATATATAAAAGAAGTCCTACAAACCTTTTCTTCTGTGGTTTCTCTAATTTTACACCAAATTTTAAATAATCTTAAATCTATTTTTACTTCAACATTGCAAATTTAAGAAAACAAAAAATTTTCAAATACTATATGGTGTTGAACTGTTTACAAATATAAGAATGAAGTATGTGTTATATAATTCATTAAATAAGAATAATAGGGATCCATCATGTATAATTCATTGTCATATATTATAATAATTATTACTTACAAAGCTTAAATTTCCCTCTCTTTGGGTTGAAGGGACTCTCAAATTGGCACCTGTCAGGTTGATGTGACACTAGCATTCCTTGATTCCTGGAACTTCTGGCACTACCTTGTATGACAAAGGTTCCATATTTCACTTCTACATTTCCTTCTTCAAAACTGAGTTCAGTGATTTCTCCAAAGGCTCTTCTTTTTCTTAATGGGAATAGGCTTTAAGACCACAATATGGAAATCAAGGATGCTTATTGGTACTAGACTGGTCTCTCTGGTTTAGTCTCAGAAGTGGACTGAGAGAGAGGTAGGGAGATACTTTTAAAAGATAATTTATGAGTTCTTATTAATAATCCAATTAAAATGAACTTTTTACTGCGTTCTTATCTGTTGATATTAAGAGTCCAAATTCACATAGGGACAGGAGCTAATAAAATTTGCATATCTCTATATAACCTTTTAAAAACTTTATCCTATCTTATTATGTCAACAACATTCTCCAAAAAGCAGTGAGACTTCCCTATACATCATTGCTGAGGGAGCAGTGGTGGCAGTTTCCCTTCAATTGGTTGTCACCTCCAGGACACCTGAATGAGACAGTCTTTGTGATCGTTACTGTTCTTGAGCCCATTGTGTGACAGTATTGGGAGTGCCGTCCAACCCAGGGGTCTAATTTTTCATCACTATATTGGGTAATATTCTGTTGCGATCCTTTGCTTTCAATGACTAATTTTTGTAAGTAGATCATCTACCTTTATTGGAATGCTTTGCTGAAATCATCGAGTGACTGACCTTATTGGTTTTGAAATTCTGGTGGCATAACTTTTAGCATCATAGAAACGGAGAAGACACTATAGTATATGAAGCTGATACACAAGTGGTGGAAAAGTAGTGGTGATAATTAAATACATTTTGATTTGTCAAGTAATAGAACATTGACTGGTATTTTGAACATGCATTAGTTCATCTTAATGTTATATTTTTATTATTGCTACAGATCTCCTAATTATCTCTTAAGTTGGTCACAGGTGAGTAATGAGATTTTATTTCCCAAATATTTTGAAACTAATAAATCCTCAGCCCAATGAAAGGTATTCTTATCACTAGACAATGCTGTTTGACTGTGGCGAACAAAGCCTGGATTTTCCATTCAATCATTCTTTTCTCCCTATGTCTTTTAATTTGCAGTTACTGCACACATCTGTCCTAATAAACTAATTTTAGACAAGGCTCTATTTTTTATAGGCATGAAAGAGCGCGAGTCTGTTTCTTCTTACAGATCTCACTAAACACCTGGATCTGGTTAGGGTTCCGAGAGAAACAGCGATGGGAAGGGCTAATATAAAACCTACATCTTTCCTCTGTGGATTCTCTAGGGCGAGAATGATATCAGGCCTCCTTTGAAATAGCCCATGTGGTGTGTAACGACCCTGTGGTATCTCAGAAGAGGATTCCTTTAGTCATTTACATGATAGTTTTAAAGGATAGGGGTAGGGAGCCAAAGCAACATTGTGTGTCTTCTGAGATAACCACTACTGAGGAGGAACATAGTTAATAAAATTTAACCAAAGATTACACAACACTGAGGACTAGATCCAGAGAAAGGTTGTCATATTTCACACCTAATCTCCACATACTGCTTAAAAAAACAAAGAAGGTATAATAAAATATTTGCCAAATGGGCTGCAGTTTGCTTCATCATGGTGCTGTGTGATGGTGGTTTGCAGACTGAATGTCTCTGGGAAAGACAGACTCCGCTTACATCTACCCAGGAAGTATAGGCAGCCGAGTTTTATGACTATCTTCTCATATACAAAAACAGGGGCATCAAGATGCATGGGTTGCATGAATTTCCATATTTCATAAGAATTTAAACCCCTAAAATACTGCCTTTATTTTAAAAAAATACTCATCTTCTTAAAGTCATTAATATCATATGCTAATTTTCAGTGTCTTCTAAATGTAAACAGTCCCTATAAAGTTGGCCCTGTTTTGTATGTCTTCTCACAATGGCCTGTCGCTTATCATGCAATTTAGTACTCTCACTCCAAGAGCAGACACTCCTTTTCCTGCCCTGGGATAAAAAGGATGTGGGGCTTAAAGCGTTTAATGAACAGGTGTCTAACATAAAGCCTTCACGTTTTGTGCTCAACAGCTATCTTACTGGACGTATGAATGAGCAAATGTCACCACGTCCACTGACAAACTGTCGCATGATTTTGCTCTCTTGGTGGAGACTGCCCCTCAGGGTACAGCCTTTTCTCATGAGGTCATATGTTTGCAATAGGAGTGTCAAGCCATCGCAAGTGAACAACGATTTGCGTGTCTTGGTCCATGCTGTCAGCAGGAGCTGTAAAGACATAATTTTAGTGGTATGAGTTTTTTTATGGCTCATGTTTCTTCCTCTGGTGGGGAATCACTTTCACCTTTGTTCTATCATTTGAACCTTCAAAGACCTTGGTGAGGCAGATGGGGCAGCTGTTATAAAGGGGAAACTGGGGGCTGAGGCACAAAATTGGGTGGGAATTTGAGAATACCTTTCTCATAGCCCTCGCTTTCCTTTTTAAATTAAAAAAAAAACCATAAACATATTCAAGTAGGGGTATTTTGCACTGGCTGTATGTAAATAAGGTAGGACAGCTAGTTTCCGCTTAGCATTCGCTGTGCATACACATATTTTACCTCTCTGCCAGAAGGCTGTCAGTGCAGGAACTGTAGAGCTTCAAAGAGACAAAGATAAACTATTATTGAAGTAAGTTGTGGAAGTGAAGATTCGCTGTGCAAAAAGCATAAAGTAAGATACCCACTAGCTTTCTGATAAAAATAATTAAAATCAGAAGTCTGTATGAGAATTTGATAAAAAACAGATTCTCTATCAAGAAGCATCAACCATGGTGGCCGTAGGGAAACTGGTGGCACTGGGATCTGAGGCAGCTTCTCTGTCAGGATGACAGCCCCCGTGAGTGACCATCAGCTCCGGGGACCATTGGTGAATGAGAGGGGAGGGCGTGATACAGGGGCAGCACTAACACTAGACTATAGGGGTCTGGACAGGATCTGAAGAGCTGTGTTTTCTTGGTTCTGTGATTAGGGCAGGCCTTTCTGATCAGGAGAAGCCTCCGAGATCATAGAGCTTTAGATAATTTGTCAACAGGGCCAAGGAAACCTCTACAAATAAGTGAGAAAGAACTTAAAAGTAATTTCAGGCATTAGAAGGTAGAAGTCAGTCAGAAAATGCAACAACAGAACAACCACGTTCATTTGGATTAGGATCCCATTTGTTCAATGAATAAATATTGTAGGGTTCTCTTTCATAGAAACAAATAACACCGGCTTATATAGAATTTCAAATTGTATCATTGAACTGTAAAATATCTGGAAAATCAAGCAGACCCTCTGATACCAAGTCAAATTTGGCTCATTGCAAACCTAGAAGACAGAATAGCTCTGCTCCTGAGAGTTTCCAAGACTAGCGTTTTCAGAAGCGTGCAGCCTCATTCCCTGTTGGAGCTGCTGGGTTTGGCCATGGACCTCTGGGTTAGTGGCCAAATTCTTATCTCACAGCTCCATCAGGACTTCTTTCTTGAGCACCACAAACTTCAAACAGAACTTTGTTATTGACATCTTGTGGATTTGTCCACATCTTTTATGCTTTGACAATTCCATTTTAGCAACATGTTAATCAAACAAGTATATTACTTTGCAATTTAATTTCTTTCAAATGCCTTAACACTATATTAGGGGAACATTTCAATGTATGAACTCATTGCTTTGTGTGTTTTTGCACACACACATAAACTAAGAAATGTCAAAAAGTATTGCTATTAGGGTTTCAGCTCATGCCTACCTAGGTTTATTCCAAATAAAATGAGTTCAAACATGACTGACTGAATGACTACAAACAAGTTCTTTAAGAAATACTCTTATTTTAGGCTTGATGGGGTGCCATCATTAAGACAGGTCCAGTCAGAACAGGGGCTTCCATCACTGGGCCCATTCAAATAAAGGCAAAGCGGTCCAGCTGAGAAGGCTATGGTGCTGAATTTGGAGGTAGTGCCAAAGGTCATCTTGAAATATTCTTATCGAAACAAACATAAAGGTCACAGAAGCTGACTGTGAAGAAGTTTTCATAAACTTTAAAACTTCATCGATGAGACAAGGCCCAGGAAAATTCTGCTGAGAACTTTTCCCCTCAACACAACAGCATATTGCCTCATGGGTTCTGAGGAGGAAGGGCTGTCCTAAGAGAATTTCCCAAGAGTTTATCCCATCCACCAGGCAGTCCCGACCTTTCACGTTCAGGATTTTTCTTTCCCGAAACTGAAAGAAAATTGAGAAGTATCACAATTTGTGTCCCTGAATGTGTCAAAAGTGCTATTTCGATGTGATGTCAATGGAACAGTGCAGAATTCTTTGGGGAAGGTTTAGGGAAATGGAAAAGGAAATATTGCCTTCAGAAGTGTATACACCTAACATATTTGGATATTATGACATACAAATAACTTCAAGAAACAAAAATATTAAATTAATATTTTATATTTTAATAAGAATTTCCTTAATGGAAAGTCAAATTGAACATCTTTTCATATACAGTGGACCCTCGTTTATCGCAGTTAATCGGTTCTAGACCCTAGCGTGATAAATGAAATTCCGCGAAGTAGGATTCCTTATTTGTAAATCAAATATTTTCGTAGTTAGAGCATAGAGGACATGAAAAAACACCCTTTAGTCACCATTACACTTGTATTACCCAATTTATTAAACGAAAAAGGGAAAATACAGTAAAACATTTTGGACGTTACAATTATCATTTATTATTTATTATATTATTTATGGCATCAAGCGTGTACAGTATGAGCCAATCAGTGGCAGTAATGACAGAGCATGCGCTGTTAGGCAAAAACCGCAATAGAGTGAAGCCGCGGAAGTCGAAGCGCGAAGTGGCGAGGGTTCACTGTAATTTCAGGCATTTGTTCTGCCTTAAGAAAACCAAATGCCTACTAGTCATAGTCTTGAATAATAGCTTATAAACAAATTGAAATGGTCAATAAATATTAAGAGATTATCACCCTAATAATTATGTAAATAGAAACTAGAGCCATGATTACACTGTACAAAAATCAGACTGATTAAAAATGGACAATACCAAGAATTGAAAAGGATATGGAAAAGCTGCAAATGGTCCATACTGCAATCATAGTATAAATTTTGGATCCACATTGAAAACTGCTAAGAATATCCATTAGAGCTTAATAAACACAATCACTATGACCCAGGGCCATACTATGAGCAAATGCCCTTCGTTTATATCTATGAGAAGTGTGTACATCTAATCACCAAAATTTATGAAGAAGTAAGTCCATGGGTGCCCTATTTGATCTAACCTCAAGTGAAAAATATCCAACATCCAAGAACAGTGAATTTGGAAACAGATAAATACAAATACACACAAGGGAAATAACATATAATAATATTCAGAATTAAAATTAAACTCCTATTAAACTCCTATGTAGCATGGATACATTTTACACACAGATTGTCACAAAAAAGGAGTTAGATATAAAAATTGTGCTGTATTACTCACATTATATACATTTTATTAATAGGAAAAACTAATATATAATGTTTGAAGTTTAAATAATCTTTACAAAGGAGATAATTGTAGTTAGTGGAAGAAACTATGAAAAGTAATTTGAAGTACTAGTAATAGTCTATTTTTCTGTGTCTTTGTATCTATATGTTACAGATAATTTAATCAAAGGAAGCAAGATTTAGTATTTCAGTGAAGTGAACATAGGCAACATCTGACTTCAGAAATACATCACGATACCTTTTTTGTAACTAGAAAATAAATTGATGCTATACTCAATGCCAATTGCAAAAAAATATTAATAAGAGACAGCAACTGTTAATGTGAATATTATCAAAATCGGTTATTAAAACTCTTTAAAAATCTTCCCAGCCTTAGGAGTATTTCTATAACTTTACATTTCCTGACAGAACTTCATTATTGGTGGATGATTACACTGATTCTTTGTGTTTCCCTAAAAGAAAATCTAGAAGTAGCAATATTAATTTCATTTTTGCTTTCATTTTATTGTGAGTTGAGTGAAGGTTACCGAGCAGATCAATTTTCCATTCAACAATTTGTACATACTTTGTTTCCTCTCATTGCTTGTAATCCCCATAATGTAGCATCACTTATCCTCCTTTCTCTGTTTCCTGTCTCCATCCCCTCTTCTTTCCTAACCCTTCTGAGCTCTCTCCCTGTGTAAGTGCTACCCTTTTGCTCGTTGAGGGTGTTATTTCTAAGGTGTGCTTACTTCATGAGGGTTACTGTTGTCTGCTGTTTGCCTGAACATTCAGCCATGGGGGTGAGTTCATTTCTAGATGGAAAGGTGACTAAAGGCCATCGTCTCAGGGGTTCCACCAGTCTCTGTTTGACCAGCAACGCTACTTACTTTAATGAGTTTGACTTTTGTGCCACCTTATCTCCTCCTCTATCCAGTACTTAGTAATGTGAGCCCTCTCAGAGAAGTTAGTAAAGGTAGTGTTAGCAATATGAATCTTTTCTGCCAAGTCACATTTGTAGCTTAAGTTGTTTTTATGCTGAAAAGGGAAAAACATGAAAGTCCTGAACTCTTCCCCACCCTCAGGCACATACACATTTCTCACCAGTGGGACAGCGGTGACTTTCAAGAAACAGTCGTCACGCTGGTAGGGCCATAGATCACAACTGTGTTATGTGAACTCGCTAAGGGATACTCACCCTAACGTTGTACTATAGTCATGTAAACTGACAACCAAGCTATTTCTTAACAGCCTTCTCTCCTTTTTATTTTTCCTAACTCTGGAACTGTATCGCTGTAGGGATAGAGACTCATTCATATTTGTTATTGTTCCCGTCCCCACCAAATGTGCTCATCATCTGCTCCAGCCACTGGAAGGCTCCTTATGGAATTCTAAGACTCCCTGGTTTTATAATCCTGGAAACTGGGTGCATTGGACAAATGGTCGTGACTCGAAGTGAGAAAGGAAAGCCTGTTGTTGGTAGGTGCTGTCAAGTGGGGTCCAGCTCTAAGTGGACTTCTGTACAGCAGTATGAATCTTATAGCATGTTAGGGATGGTGGGGTGGTAGAAAAATGTACTAGGGAATTTCATTGTTTTCGAAGCCAGACTGGAATAATCCTATCAGCTGATATGAGCCAGGAATGCATGTTGCAGGCTCGGGTGATTTAACTTGTGTCAGCCTTGCTTTCTTCACTCGTCACTGTAATGTAAATGATTCACTAAGATTCAGGGGGGCTTGCTTTCGGGAGATAGAGGTGGCATACCTTATAACACTGCTGCTGTTATCCCCTGTGAGTTTCTTTTCTTTGTCCCAGAGATCAGAGCCCCATCTAGTCCCTTTCACAAATTAAATACATACGTATGCTACCAGAAGGACCATAAAGATCTGAGCTTCAAAGTACTTGGGCTTACTTAGAAACTGTCCACGCAAGAAGTTACAAAGCAAAAACCACACATCGCAGTTGGAATTTCACCTAGTCCCTAAAACGCAACAAACAGAGGTGTCTGTTTCCAAGCACAGTAACTGTAGCTGAGCTTGGAGTGTGTGGTTCTTTTGAGCACAACGAGGTGGTTTCTTTTTACACGTCAGACTGGTGGAAAAAAGCATTTGTTACAGCCAGATAAGAAGTAATCCTTTGGCTCGGATTCAGATGAATTTAAAAAGTATGATTTTCTTGGAAGAAAAATGAATCCCTTAACTGTTTTCTCCTGCCACCACCGCAGCACTAACAGTGATTTACAGCCGCGTGTTGCTTAATTTTCCATCTGCATATTGTTTGGAATGAGTAAAACGTATGGTAATGCAATGTGCAAATGAGTAAAAACAGAATTGTTTGCTTTCCTCGCTGACGGTACACAGTCAGGGTTTTCTTTTGTATAATGCACATATTGTGTGTGCCTGGTGTGTCAATTTTGTTTCAACATGAGTTCCAGTGGAAGTTTCAGGATCAGCCTGCCTAGCGAACTTTTAGGAATTTACTAAACATGAAACATAAAGCACTAGGAGATAGTGTGTAAATCAGATGCAGAATGATAGTTATTAGTTATCAGAGCAGTCAAAGACTCTTACTTTTTAGATACATAAATGGGAGGAATCATCTGATTCTGCCAGTGCAGGTTTAATTAAAAGAAGAAAATCACATTTCCTTAACATTTTCAACCCCTTCAGAACTTGGAAAGGTTGAAATAAAGGAAAGAGGGTAGGGATGCCACTCCAGTTTCTAATTTCAACTGGGCACTTCTTCTTGCCTCTCTTTTATTATTGAAAAAATAATTTTCATGTAGAAGATGGGTTATCTAATAATAACAAGATTAAAAGTCATTGCTGAAGTTGCAATAATTAAAATCAAAGTGCAAGAAAAGAATTTATATCTGCCTGTTGTAGATTTTTAAAACAAAACCTGGCTTCATAATGTGATGAAAACACACATGTGCTCATGCAATCCTTTTGATTAATTTCATATCACTGACCATGAGAAAATATGCAGAGCAGCATAAGATCCTCACGTCTCACTTTTGAACAGGTGGCTTTGCAAACCTGGCATTCTGTGAGGAGAAGAAAAAGGGTAGGTGCCTGGTCCTCAGAACTACGCCCCACCCTGTTGTTGTGCTCTAGGCCCTAAGGCCTTGACTTTGGGGCTGGGGCTGGGCTGGGCCTGGAGCAGACATGGGGCCCAAGGTCTGGACTAGAGGCCCAGTTGGAGGCTCTGGGTTTGGGCAACTGGTGGGAGTGGGTGTATGAGTGTCTGGGTCAAGCCTGATGACAGAGATGGCTATCCTTGCCCATGCCCACTGAAGCGCCCCCTTGGCAATCCCAGCCATCTGTTGCCACTTGCAGTCTTGAAGGGCCTCATGGAAATCAGATTGGACTGTTGGTCTTAGAAGGCATAGAGTCCAAGACAGAGGACCTAAAGACAACAGCTGTGTGAAAAGGAGTTGAGTGACTGTAAGAGACAAAGGGGTGACCGACTTCTACTGCTGCAGCCTCGGGCCCCAAATCACTGCCATTCCTTTGACTGCTGCAGGATTTAGTTCCTCTAGGGGACTTAAGACTAGCAGAGCTGCAACATCAGTAATCTCTTTGCATAAGTTTCCTTCTGAGCCCCTCCAAATACTCACCTGCCCTTCATAGAAGATCCCTCAGACACCTCCTTTGCACCATGGAGGCTTTGCTGGTGGGACCAGCAAGAGAACTTGTGGAGAGCTGGCTGCTTTAGCTTTCAGCCTTCTGGGCATCTGTGCACCTACATCCTGGAACTGATAACTGGAAGGAGAAAAGAAACCCAGCTTAACGTGGAAAATGCTTGGGTAGTAGCTCTTTGAATGCCATAACTATAAGACGGCAGAGTATGATAGTCAACAAGTGAGGAGAAAGTGTGTACTTCTCAAGCATAATGGGAAATAAAATTTATGGTTCACTTGTGAATCAATCTATAAAGTGGCAAGCTACCTGCCATAACAAAAAAATAGTGATAGATAAAAAGAAGTCGGATGTTATCCATGTCTTTGCATCCTATAGTTTGTAACTAAAAATAACATTCACATAATTGGCAGATTAGATCATAATCAGTGTTACAAATTTGATAAATTATTTTCTTAAAAGTCTTGTCATTTATTATTGTCTTATTGTTTCCCAGTAAGATTGGTAAATCATATTGGGGAGCAGTAAATTGAACATTGCATATTTGGAAAATTGAATTCCATTTGAGTAAGAAAATATCTGGTAACCTCACTCCACTGTACTCCCTTAATCAGTATCAAATATCAGAATTATTTTTACTTTAGCTCTGGACACAGCCTGTTGTAATAAGACGAATTATGTGCCAAATGTTCTATTCCTGTTTGAAGATTTCATTTGCAAGAAAACTCTCTTGGCTCACGAGAAATAGAACACAGCATTTTTTTTCAACATTTCTGCATAGTCCTCAAAAATGGATGTGCAGTCTTGCCTATGTATGCTGTATACAAGGCCTAAACTGCTAGACACTACTCGGGACTAAACATGTAATTAATTTATAAAAACTCGCATTATTGGCACCGGCTAACTTTTAGTTTCTCTGACTGAAGGAAAGGTGATTTGGATTTGAAGTAACGAGAGATTGGAAAGTGCTGGCATAACTGTGTGTTAGCAGGAAAGTTGGCAGTTTATCTACTCTGAATTGACTTGGTTCCTTCTGGTTGTCAATTTTTTTTCTAAGAAAGAGCCCAGTAGATTGTTTCCCCCTTATGATTCCAGTCAGTTCTGCAACCCCGTCCAAATGATCTGAACCAGTGGCCACGTTATGGAAACAGCAGAGTGACAGCTCCGTGCCCCAGCTTTCAAGGTCAGTGTTTGCTGTTTTTTACAGATACACCAAGTCACTGGCGAAACAGGGTGGTCTCTGAGGACGAATGTCTCAGCCAGGACTATGCTAGGGAATTTAATCAATACATGACCCCTGGCTCCGTCTGCCTGGCACCCCAATGTGTGAGGGCCGCTCCTTGAAATTGATCAGAAAATGTGCCTAACTTCTAAATGGCTTGTTTTTCTCTGGTTTGCATATTTAACATTAAAATGGCTGAGGTTATCCAGAATACCTAGCTATTACTAGCTCTGATCTTACTATCTAAAATCTGAACAGTAAAACTTACTCTATATTGTTTTGAACAGTTTCATAATAATATCTGGTATTATGTTTGTCAAGGAGTAAATTTTAACCTTACAGAATGAATTAAACATGTTAATATCATGTATCCGAATGTCCAATGAGCCTATTTTAATCAGATTAAGAAGTGTAAAGTACAAAGATGTAGTTCAGCGAGCTCTCAAAATTTAAGCACACTGTACATACATTTTCAGGGTGTTTGTTCCCCCTGAATAAGGGAACCATATTTCTCAGATCTTTAACTAAAAATGGTGAAGAACTATTGAACTGTAGTGATTCTACTATTATTATTTAGTTTACTGATGAATCAAAATTGGGATTTTTAAAGCCAGCTAATTAGGAAATGATTATCAGTATCTTAAAGCATCTGCCTAGCTGTTATGAAAGATTGACCATCTGTTCGTTCCTATCTGACCCACATCGAAGTATGCCGTGGCTCCCAAAATGCTGACCCCCATCAGTTCAACACAGTCCCCAATGCTTTGCATGCTCTCCTCGTTTCTTTCACTTGGGTGAGCAGTGGGTGTAACATTCATATATTAGCCAGGAGAATGGGCAAGCTCCAACGACGTGGGTAATAACAATAGCACCCCAATTACTTATATAGGGTCCCTCTAAAGCTGTTATACGTTGGGCTGTTATCTGCAAGATCCAGCCTTCAAAACCCCTAACTACTCCGCAGGAGGAAGACTGGCTTTCTACTCCTGTCCCTTGCACTCACCGGACAATTTTACCCTGTCCCACAGCGTCATTATGAGTTGGCAGTGACTCGATGGCAGGGGCTTTGGTTTGGGGAGTGAATAGCGTTCCCTTGGTACTCAACACTGTGCTAAATGCTCTAGCCCCGCATTTAAAAAGAACGTGATACATTGGGTACCACTGTGATCCCCTCAGCTTAAGGTGATGGCACCAACACAGAGGACGTTACATACCTGTGGTCATAGAGCTAGGCGGTATGCAGTCTGTTTCTGTTGTTTCCCCCCTTTGTTTTTGTTGATAACTTGTGTGAAGCCCAGTTTGATGCATGGTGATACACATGCAACAGAATGTTGTTTTGGACCGTCCTGCTCCACTGTGATGATCATGGTCAACATCCGGTCCATGGTGGCCACCACTGGGCATTTGGAGTGCCTTCCTATTGCAGAGGTTCAGCACCAGCACTATATTGGGGCCTCTTCCATTGTAATCCATAGGGGTTCAAAGGGCTACATGTCAGCAAGAGATTCCCAGTGATTTCCTCGTAATCTGCCTTAGTCTGCAAGCTCTGCTCACGTCCATCCCCTACGACCGGCCTGGCTCTGTTGGATCTGCCTGGGGCACCAATTCCCGGATGCTAGCAACATGCACACCACCCCTGTACCACAGGGGTGGCTGCAGGAATTTCATATTAACCATGATAGCCATGCTTAGGGGCCTTACAGAACAGAGAAGATAACATCATGGAATGCATGTATTGTAAGGCTGAAGTAATGATGGCGCTTTTAAAAGATCTTCTTTCTATGTAGCAATATCAGATCTGTCCCATGGCTGTGTTCCCAATCTCAGTCGTCCCACGCTCTCCGTTACAGGCAGAGTTTTGATGATGCGAGTACGATAAACTGTCTCCACGTGGCTCTTTGCGCTTCCCACTTCTTCCCAGTATGAACATTCTTCAGGGAACTTCTTTAGGGTCACCAGGAGTCCCAATCAATGGCAGTGAGTTTGCTTGGGTGAAGTCACAGATGAGAAGGAGATCTGGCCTACCCTTCTGTCTGGGTATCCCCAGTGCGATGGCAGAAAGGGTTACTGTGCCCAGGTTTCCATGGTTCAGGTCAACACAGGCACGCCTAGTTAATGTACTGAGTTTGGGAAAAATTCAGTCCACCATCCGACCTTTGCGAGAGTAGTCCGCGAGTTAATGGTCAGATAATAACACACTCTGGGTAGTTGTATTATTCAATGGTACCACATGCGGCAAGATGGCATTTCTGTTTCTGCTCACTGGGGCAAAGAAGTTCAGTTTTACCACATCACTTTGAGACGTCTCCCTAACCCGAGCGGGAGTGTTTACTCCTCATAGTTGCAAGTGTGGCTGCAAATGAAATTACTGTAAAATAGTTAAAAAGGGGGTGAATTTTAGGAGCTTGGGGATAGCCTGTCGTAGGCGATAGACATGAGAAGAGCGTGCAGACTAAGGAGGAGTTTGAGACCGCCAGGCAGCTTCTCTGAGGAGACAGATGGCATGTTCTACTCCTGTAAGAAACGCGGCCTCTGAAAACCCTGCGGGCAGCTACATTTCTGCTGTAGCTTGTTTACGTCAGAATTGACTTGGTGGGAGTGCGTGTGGGTTTTTCTTAAAGAGTAAAAGCAGAGTGACTCGGTGCCATCGTGGGCTATGAGTTGGACAGCCAACTGCAAGGCCAGCTGTTCAAATCCACCAGCAGCTCTGAGGCATAAAGCTGAGGTTATCCCTTCTCATACATATTTATCACCTCGGAAACTCTCGGAAGTAGTTTGACTCTGTCCTATAAAGTTTTTCTGAGTCAGCATTGATTCAGTGTCCTCCACGATGATACAAGGAACATTCCCGGGCAGCCTGGAGATTGGCAGAACTATGGGAAGTAGGACACAAGCCAAGGCCTTTTTCTTGTTTTCTTTCAAAGTCTGGCTTATAAACGCACACATCTCGAAAGGTTCTTCCACAACCTGCCACATTTCACAGAGCTATATCTTCGTCAATTCAATTTCAGAGTGTGGGGCCACCACTCACGAGTTCCAGAAGCAAGGCCACCACCCAAAGCAGAGAGTGGAGGATGATCAGAGCCAAAGGCCAGAAGAAGGGGGCCTGCTGGGCGTGACGTCACCGCTCAGGTGGCCTGGGAGACTGGGGCTACCACCGCGGGAAGAAAAGGCGCGACTGAAGCCCAGGACCAGAAAACTTCGAGAATCTAAAGAGTGGGGTCAATACCTAGAATTTTGATGGAAGGTCATTGTTTCAGAGAACATAGGATTATTTCCAAGCATTGGGAGATAATGTACTTTGTTCTGCTGGGTTTGTATTTGTTTTGTACTGATTACCCCTCTTTTTCTCCATTTTCGCCCATTGATAAAGGAAATGTCTATTTTGTGCATGTTCAATCATTACACCCTGGAAGCAGATAATTTGTATTCTAGATTTCACAGGTTCACAAATAAGGAGGAATTTCACTCCAGGATGAAATAAGCCTAAAATCTCACCAATATTTAATTTAATTAAATCAAAAGATGAGATTTTTTTATTTGGAGTTGCCTTAATACTTTTGGAATTATGTGATGGGATAAATGTGTTTTGCATTTGACAAGCACATGAAGTTTGGGAGCCAAAGGATGAAATGCTGTAGGTTGAATTTTGTACCCTAGAATTATATGTTATAAATTCTAGTCTATAAACCTGACATTATGATTAATCCCATTTGGAAATGGGTTACCTCCATTACATTAATGAGCCACGATTAGTGTAGGCTGTATCTTGATCTATTTTGAGATGTACTAGAAATTTAACAAGCACATGAGAGAAGCAGGGATGGAAGACGATTGATGCCAAGACACTGGAAAATCTTCAAGGAATCAATAAACAAGTTGAAAGACCAGGAACATTCCCCAAAGCCAACAGAAAAAGAAAACCTTCCCCTTGAGTGACAACTTGAATTCAGATTTCTAACCTCTTAAACTGTGAGAAAATAAATTTCTGTTTGTGAAAATCATCAACTTGTGGGATTCGTGCTATGAAAGCATGGGCTATTATAAGAGGTGGGGGAAGAAAGATGCCAAGCCACATACTCCCTGAGTATTGTCAGGGAGCAGAAGCTCAGAAGGGCCAAGTCACCTTCCTTGCACAAGCGACCTTCTGGATCCCTGGAAACACTCACCCACCACCTTCCCTCAAAATCCACTGCAGAAATATCTTCAAGGGACCAGAAAGCAAACTAAAGAGATAACTTCCCCCCAGCCAACAGAGAGACAGGCATCCCTGGCAGCCAGTACTCTGAATTAGGATTTCCAGCTCCTCAATTGTGAGAAAACAGGGTTTGGGAGTAAAGACCACTCTTGAGGGTATTAATGTGCTAGCAGCACGAGTTAAGGAAAACACCAGCTCTTTATTATGTGAAAATACTGGCAATGAATGTCATTAGTACATTAATATCGAAAAGGTTATCCAAGAAAAAGTATTTGTTTCAATAACTAAGCAAACACGTGAATGTTTATATTTATGAAAAGCTTCCTTTGATTTTCCATTCAGCACCTGACAGATTTATCTATAACTATGACCAGATTCTCATTATCAGAATTTCTGAAGCAATGTAATGGAGCCCACTAAATCAGTTATACTTGGTCAACTTAAAAAGTGTTGACTACTTTTTCAGTTATAAAGAAATGTTGAGGATTAGAGATACTACCACAATTGTATTGTGCTTTTGATACAACACCAGATTAATGCGTAAAGAGCAAAATTCTCTATGATGTCATATGTAAAATTAGGCTGACAAGGGCTCTACCGCATCAGGACTCGACATAATCAGGTTTTGATGCGAAATGTCGAGAACAGTTTGCATTGGAGCTCGAACCAAACATCGGAATCCGACCCCCCAACAGGTGATTCTTGTCAACAAAAGCAGTTCGTGTTTTGGTCAGTTGGCGTTAGTTGGTGTTGTTAGTACTCATTTGTTTAAACCTTTTGCGGCTGTGCTCCAAGTGTTTTGCTATAATTTTCTTAGTTTTCGTGGCTTTTTGTACTGTTTTCAGATAAAAAACATGGATCCTAAGAAAGAGTTTTTTGAAAAGAATCATCATGTTAAGGAACTGGTTAACCGTGTTAGCGATATTGTTGATAATTTAGTAAACCCTTTTAGAAACAATTAAGGAAATGCCAACAGCTGACCACATTCAACAGATTTTTCTTCTTCTTTTTTTTTTTTTAGAGAAAGCCAGCCAGGTCCTGGTGGAAAAAGGCAAAGAAGGGCGAAAACTCCTGAAAAGCAGTGACCAGTTTATTTTATGGAAGGGGCTTCCCCTTCCCAACAATGACTCTCTCCATCCTTCCTCTCAGATCCATGTCCACAGATCCAGGTCCTCATCAGTCTCAAGGTATGGGCCAGACTGTAGTTGTTAAACACTTTTTCATGTTATGTTTCTTATTTAAATTATATTATTTAACTCTGAACTTTTTTGCTTTTAAATTTCCATGTAATTTTTTGTATAAAAGGCAAGGTTAGGGTAAAAATGTGGTGGTTGAGAACGGATTAATCCATTTTGTTATTTTTTATGGGAAAAATTTGATTCAGAACTCGACTGCATCGGATCTGGATGCTCCTTCTAGAATGGAATAGCACCGAGGTCCGGGGTTCTACTGTAGTGCACTCTCTTCTAATGTTAATCATAATAGTTGCTTCCATTTCCATTTTTTTCCTATATTGATCTCAAAACAAACAGAAACAAACAAACAAAAAACCCCAACCATTCATTGCCATCAAGCACATGCTAACTCATGGAGATCCTAGAGGACAAGGTAGAACTGCCTCTGTGAGTTCCCAAGACTGTTAACTGTTTGAGGAGTAGAAAGCCTTGTCTTTCTTCCCAGAGAGGCTGGTGGGTTTGAACTGCTAACCTTGTGGATTGCCACTCAATGCGTAACCACCACACCTCCAGGGTTGTTTCAGTATGGTATATGATATGCATATATCCATGCTGAAATTTAATATATACCTAATAGCTATTTTATTTTACCATATAAATGAAAAATTAAATCATTGTAAAATAATTGTGACTATAAATAAAGATTGTGGGTACTGTATGAGGTAACAGAACAGTTGGAAATGAGTTCATGCATTTTATATGATTCCCAATATTGATAACTGTATCAAATTCATTAACATATTACTAATATGATAATTTTTAAATGTCATTATTTTTCATTCCATTTTTCCATGATCATTTTGATGCTCTCTCATACGCATATAGGTTTGGAACCTATGTACAAAAATTTCTTGAATGAGTGTATTTTATATTTTTAAAGAAAAAATATCAACGCTAGTTGAGAGCATAATGAAAACTCTAAGGAATTAAATAATTCTAGTTTACTATAAGTATTATACTTTTCTAGGTATATAATTTATGTCATGCATATGTGTGCCTTAAAATTGTAGCAGGTCATTAACCACATTTAATCTCCAAATATTTTCTCTTTGCAAGGGTCTGACCTTACATGAAGGAGATTTCAGTCACATCAAGCTTTAAAATACATTAAGTAAATTAAAACATTCTGACCCTAAGAAATGTTTCCTTTATCAATGCATACATATGTAGCACATTTCAGAGCAATAAAACCCCTTACCCTTTAAGGAGACCCCCAAGTCCAGAATGCTGTCTACTGTATTGTTTTAATTGATGAAAATTTAGAGACCATCTTAAAAACCCCCAAGTAAAATACAAACCCTAGATTATCCTACTGAGGATGAACCAGGATAGTCGAAGCAATCATAAATGTCCATACCATATGCATATTTACTTGCTTTTCAGAGAAGATAACACAAGGAGGAGAAATGATATGACTCTACTGAGTCATAATTAAAAACACTCCAGCAATCACCCATAAAAGGTTTGTGGGTAATGTGAGATGTCTTATTTGCAGAACTATCATAATTCAGCCTTGACATTTAGCTATGCCTTGGTCACCAAAAATCTGCTGTAAGTTATTATCACACACTCTATGGACTGAGTTGCAGGGATGATATAAGTCTGTTTCCAAGTTCGTGTCAATTGGGCATTGGTTTGGGTCGTATCTAGAAGCCTCGAGAAATGAATTATAGTGAGCATTGGATTTGTTTCATCAAAGAGCTTTATTTTTCTTCTTTCACTAATTTCCGAAGCATGCCAGAAAATTTAGGGGGTGGGAGCCTTACAAAGCCTAAAATAATCCCCCTGGTTAAAGCAAGTCACTTTTATCATTTTATATACAAACTGGTCCTTTTGTAAGGTTTACTGAAAAGAGAGTGTGTGCTGAGTATCAAAGTGGATTGTTCATTTTTCGTAGCCTTGACGTGTTTCTTCATTGCATGTTGGCATCACAGCGCATTCTCAATCTTTGTCTATCTCAGGGTCTGTGGAACATTTCGAGACCTGGACGTTGTGGACACACAGAAAATACTGTAAAAACCTACCCCAAATACCTATTTGGGATTAAGTAAATTGGGTTTGCTTTCTCTTTTCATTGTTGTTAGGGGCCATTGAGCTGGTTCTGACCCGCCGTGACCTAGTACACAGTAATATAAAACACTACCCACTGCTGCACCATCCTCACAATCACACCTCTGCTTGAGCCCCTTGTTGCCGTCATGGTGTCCGTCCACCAACTTGAGAGCCGTCCTCCACTCTACCAAGCATGAGGTCCTTTGCTCGGGATAAGGAACTTTTGACAACATGTCAAAAGTGTATCAGATGAAGTCTCACCATCCTTGGCTCTAAGCAGCCCTCTGGCTAACTTCCAGCGCATTGTAAACACACTCAAATTCTTATAACCAAATTCTACCATATATCAAGATCTACAGTGATGTTTCCTTAATTAGCATGGTATAAGAATATGGTGTCTACTTTTCATTTCGAATAGGGTTTCTAAAATGACTAACTATGGTCCCAAATAAAATTTGCAGCAGGAAATTTATATTCATACATGTTTTGTATATTAAATAACAGCTATCTAAAATTTATTCAGATTAAAATCATGCATATAATATGTTTTGTGTTATCACACAATGGGTCCTCTGTTAAGCTTACATGTAGTACCAAAGAAACTACAGAGCATTGTCCGAAAGGAAAGCTTGTCTTTGATGGGAGGCTCTTATAGATGATTTTTCATGAGATGAAGGGCAGACATTACAGTCTATAATTTATCATTTAATTCCAAGGTTGACAACTGGTAACTAAAGCTGAAAGAACTAATTTTGATTAAATATTCCAAGAGATATCTAGATGAAAAGCAAGAAATACTTGTTGAGCAAACTATATACACTTAGTAGGTACAATGAATACTTGAAATATATGGCCTAGGGGAATATTTCTCAAATTTTTTATTCTTTGAATTTGTTCACTTGTCAAAATAACATTTCAGCAGCACACTACTTATTATTTTCAGGGATAACCAATGTTGGGAAAGTGTTCAAGGAATGGTGTCTCCTTCAGATGGATTTGTAAAAGTGTGAAAGTAAAAGCCACTCCTCCAGTCCAAGGATTGAGGTACAAAACAACAGGATGCAATAATTCAAGTGGTGCTTCTTTTGTTGGAAGGAAATACTTACAAATAATTTTCATCAGGATATTCAAAGATTCAAAGGAATATATCAAGTTTAATTAACAAAAAATGTGTCAAATATTAAATAACAAAATTTTAATATTATGCCCCAAATATTACCAATGTGCTTTGTGTGAAAGGCTGTGAACATATTTAATTCTGTCAATCCAACTAGATACAGTTTTTTAAAGAAAAGAATTAATATAGCTATGTATGAGGACTCTGAACAAAATATAATAACCTTTTTGGGGAAAAATTCCAGAACTGGAAATAGCACTGAGCCAAGCATGATGTGGCCTTTATATCATTCTTTCCTTCCCAAGTTCCTTGGCTTGGCATCGAGAGACCTCAAAGTGGAGCGGACATACAGGAAGACTGTGCTTCTCTAGAAGCTGTTAAGTTAGGCGTCAGTACAGTGAAATAAAGCTTCTAGTCCAATTTCAGCATCAGGAGCCCGTGGACATCTACAGCTCTGTGGTAGAAGAGCCCTTTTCTATGATTAGTTAAGTTGTAGTCTCAAGTAGGTAGAGAAGATCTCTATTGCCCCCCCACCCCCCACCCCCGGCCACCACCACTGTTTTTCTGTTCTGCTTACCTGATGTATGGTCCTCCACTTAAGCCCAGGAACAAAAATATGCAACATGATGGGGTCAAGAAAACCTCTGCCTTCTGGTCAGAGGATCAAATAGAGTAATCTCAGGAAATTGCAAATACCAAGGAGATCACAGACAGGGGGTGCCGAGAGAAAATCTGTACTTATTTGGTTACTCTTAGATCACTCTTCAAGTATTCCATGGATGGATATGATCCTGAACCACCAACAAAGGATGCTAAGAACAAAACTAGGTGACAGGCCATCATCCACTTTTACTGTCCACTGTAGCACACAGTGAAGGGGGGGGGGGGGCGGCAGATCGCATTGAAAGCATCCTTAACCATAGTTTTCCAAAACCAAGAATCTAATAATACAATATGCAAAATGCTTAAAATCTACTCCAAAATTACTTAACATAATATTAACTAAGAAAACCTCAACAGTCACACTTCATGATAATCAGCATATGATTTTCACGGTTGACACAGATGTTGGAACACAGATGCAAGAACTTTAAAGAAATTTAGAAACCAATATTAGAAAATGTTTCATCCAATACGTGTGCACACTCTTACAATGACTGAGAAACTATAAAAGCTTAGCCAAAAAAATAAATGAGTTTAATAAAATTTTATAACGAGAAATACATGTTTCACCCCTCAAAATGGAAACAAAACCTGACTGAAATGCTTAGCTTAGTAGCAGCATGGGTAAAGCAGAGTAAGATTAAGGGATGTGATGATAGATTAATAGGAGTGATTTAGTTTAAACGATGCTGTTGATGTTAATTGTTGAGTCAGCTCTGACTCGTAGAAACCCCACGTCCAACAGAAAGAAACATGGCCAGCTTTCGCACTGTCCTCACCCCCAGTCCTATGTTGGAGCTTGCCTTTCTGGTTTCCTCTCTTCTTTACCACGCAGATGTCCTTCTTTAGGGACGGATCCTTCCTGTTATCATGTTCAAAACACTTAAGATAAAGTCTCACCACCCTTGCTTGTAAGAGCATTTTGGTTGTGCTTCCTCCAATATGGAGTGATTCGTTCTTCTGGCAGCCATCTGATATCGTTAGTATTCTGCACCGATAACAAAGGCAACATGCTAGATACTTTTCTTAAAGCACAAGAGACATATGGGAAAACGCTAAATGAATGACTCAGTGGAGTCACAGCAGGAGAAAATTACAGGGCAGGAAAATTTGTTTTCTTTTAAATAATGCCTGAAACGTTCTGAATTTTAGGAAACTCACAAATTTTTAAATCCAAGATGTTAATAAAACCTCAAATAGAATAAATTTTTTAAAAACCTATATGCTCACACACTGTCCTAAAACCTTTGGAAATTAAAGAAAAAGGAAAACAAATCTTCAAAGTAGCCACACACAAAAAAAGATATTGATTAAAGGGAAAGGAAACTAGAATGTGTGGCAGATTTTATATTAGGAATCATCGACGATAGAATACGTGAAGCACCGTGTTTGAAGTGCTAAAGAAAAAGACTTTGAATCTTAAATCCTATAACCAGTGAAAATATCATTAGGAATGAAGAAAAATACAAAAATTCTTAGATGGTGTGAAATTACAGAATTCGTTTGCATACCTGCTCTAAAAGAGGAAGATGTTTCTCCAGGAAGACATCAGGAGTACATATGAATCATAAAAATGGAAGAAAAGGCAGCAGAAAGCATTAGTACTTGGGTAAATATAACAATAGACAAGCCTTTGTCACTGAGTGTGTTTTTTTTTCACGGTGAAATAAAAATGGCATTATCACATGAAATTGTACTGTAAGCAGTAGGACAGTATCGGCCACTACAATATGAAGGTTGAAAATAAAAGAACCTATATGGTGCTGTGGTATCTGAGTTCCATTTTCAGTGAGAAAATATTGATTCTAAGTAGGATGCGAAAACTTCCGCTATAAATTGTAATCTCTAACACCCACCTGCAACCCACAGCTGTGCTGTCGATGCTGACCTGGTAGATACCAGTCGGTGCGGGGTTTCCAAGCCGGCAGCCTTTCGGGGAGCAGAGGGCCTGTCTCCCGCAGAACTTCTGCTTCATTTCAACCACCAGCCTTCCTGTTAGCTCTCTGCCACTTACCCAAACAAGTCAGCAGGGTTCTTGTAAAATTTAAAATAAGCAAACAGAGAGTTTACAAAGAAATGTAGATAAAAGCAAAAAGATAAAATTATATATTTATACATAGATATATTCAAATAACTCAAAGGAAAGCAGGAAAGAAGAAAATGTAGTAAAGTCAATGAGAGGAAATAAATGGGAGAAAAGTACTAAACCTACATTCAAAAAGCTATCATTAACTTCATTGAATCAGGGTGCAGGGTAGCAATGATGAAACTCATATCTTTCCTCTAGTTCTTTAATTCTTCCATCCCCCCCACTGTCATAATCCCAATTCTACCTTACAAATCCAGCTAGACCAGAGGATGTACACTGGTACAGATAGGAACTGGAAACACTGGGAATTTAGGACAGATGATCCCTTCAGGACCAGTGGTGAGAGTGGTGATACCGGGAGGGTGGAGGGATGGTGGGGTAGAAAGGGAGAACCTTTCAAGGATCTACATATAACCTCCTCCCTGGGGGGTGGACAACAGAAAAGTGGGTGAAGGGAGACATTGGACAGTGTAATACATGAAAAAATAGCAATGTATAAACTATCAAGGGTTCATGAGGAAGGGGTGGCCGGGAGGGAGGAGAAAAATGAGCTGATACAAAGGGTTCAAGTAGAAAGCAAATGTTTTGAGGATGATGATGGCAACCAATGTACAAATGTGCTTGACACAATGGATGGATGGATGGATTGTGATACGGGTTGTATGAGCACCCAATAAAATGGTTAGAATTTTTTCTAAATATGTGAATTAATTAAAAAGTGCAATGCAACTATATTATGTCTATCAGCATCCACTTGAAACCGAAGGATCTAAGAGAAGTGGCTTCCAGGATCCCTGTGTGAGATGCTCTCTGAGCTTTCTTCTGTGACAGAACCCTAACCAGTGCCAACAGTCCCGTACTGCGAACAGATCCTACGTGGAAACATAAGGAATTTGTCCTCTGTTCCCTTGGGCATTACAGAGATTTTTTTACTGTAAAAAGAAAACATTTTGAAATAGTGTTAAGAGCATTCCGCAAATGGCAAACTATTCACCAGAGAATTGACTCAATCTTGGAAGAACAAGTGTCTGGGACACATGCCACAGCTTCCCCACTCCTCTCCCATGCCAACTCCGGGCAGTTTAGAACCACGGCAGGCAGTTCAGCCCAGAAAATATAACCCGCTTTTCAGCTAGACTACTATTTCTAGCTGGTCGCTAGCAGTTCTCATTAACTTTGTCCAGTTGTATGTTGCATGAGCAATTGAAAGGTTTGGGTCTCCTTTCCTATGCCCTGTCCCACGGTGAGACAAGGCAGGCCAAGAAGGCTCTTCCGTCACCCTCACAGCAGCTCCCAGCTGAGGCGAAGGTGCCACATCATGAGAGGCGGGCTAATAATATCAAGGTGCCTCCCTCATTGAGGCCTCCACTCAAAGAGAAGTAAGTCACAGGGCCCAGAAGCACTAGTAACATATACAGTTTTTCCCACCCTCTTCTTCCCACCGTCCTAATGCTCCGCATGTCGGAACATGGAAACAAGTTCTCCAGGAATGTCTATGTTCGTCTAGTTCCTTTTCCTTTTTACAAATAAGAAGCACACATTTAAGACAGAAAAAAAATGAACAGTAACATTTAATTAGTGAAAAGCAATAACTAGCATTTTGTATTATACCTGAATTTATAATTTATATTATTTCAATAAGCACAGAGTTCTCCTGTGAGCAGGGAAGTGATGAAATAATTATTTCCACCTGTAAGGAATTTTTTTATGTTCCTTTATAATTACTTTAGAAGTGACACCTACACAGGTTTTGAAAAAACAAACAACCAGAGAACGATAAAAGTACCCTATTGTGCCGACCTCCTCCAAAGTAATAGAGTCAGGCGATGATTTGACTCCTTGCAGAATATAGACTGGTGATTGCTTCTTTCTACCACTTAATTTACCGAGTCTTGATTTTATGAATACATTGGCTAAGTACTAAGCTCAATTTATAACTTGTTTAAAATAATATTCATAACTTGAAAAACGAAGTATCTGCCCCGTCTGATAGGGAAAAAATCTACCTCTGGGAACTATGTGTTCAACCTTTGATTCCTTTTCTCAGCCCTCTCAAAAACCTCATTTCCTTAACTTATAAGCACCCGTTTCCTTGAAGAGGTGTTCAATTTCTTCACCTTACACCAACCATCTTGATGGTTCTTGTCAGCTTCTGGTCCTCCTCATGGAAAAGCAACGCCTACAGTGGGATGGACCTACACTTGTACTGAAAACCGGTGAGCGAACCGGGAAGTGACCAAAATATCAGGGGCTCTAGCTACGACAAAGGCAAATGGTTGTTTCAAAACGGATACCTTCCAATTTTATTTTTATGTTTAAAAAAGAATCTTATTATGGACTAAAAAATGTGTGTCTGTAGTGTTTTCCAGATTTGAAGACTTAACCACTCAGATAAATGATACGTAGACATTTGAATTTCAGTAGTACTTTTAGAGTGTTAATATTAGAACAATTTTGTCTAATCAGAACTGACCCCAGACATGAATTCCTGCTCTCATGAAATTCTAATTATATAGATGCAATCTACTTTGTTTGCTCCCAGAGTTTCCTGGAAACATTTATTTTCTCTGTGGCTTATATGTCCTATTTTTGGTTAAAAGATTTATTCCAATTTCTCTCATTAACACAACAAGCAGTTTCAAGTGTGGATCAGAATTTCTAATTTAGATCCACAATTTCCAGATCCATTTGGAGATTCAAAAATAAACACTAGGTACCCTAAAGAAGTTTCTAAATGCATACTATATCTTAGCTTAATTCCTGTCTTTCACTTTAAAGCACCAGAATCATGTTGATGGACTGGCATTTTAGGCTAACTACAGCAAGTCATACAAATACTAGACTGTTTAATATGATTGATAAGATGTTGATGTCATACTGTTTATACTTTTCTTTCTTGGAGTATAAATGACATGGTGTAAGCAACATCAACTGAAAAATATATGTACAGCTTTTAGGTTATGATAGAGTCTTTGACTAGACAAAAATAAAACTAATTCAAATAATTACCTGGTTTTTGCTTCACAGTTATAGAATAACCTAGGGTTTAATTGGGGTTATACTGGTTTGTGGGAACTGACTTCCACAGAATACATGCTTAGAAGATCGTCACTTGAAGGGTTAGTGTCAGCATTTTTTAACATTAGATTTGAATCCTTTACTTTTTTCTTCCATACTGTCATTTTATTTTTTATATGAATGAAAAAATCAACTGTTCTTTCAAATGAAAATAGCTGTTTCAGGTCCTTCCACCAATTATATTTGCTGAAGAAAAATTTAACAACAAAATACTATATTATTAGCTAAATTCTACCAAATGATGAATTTTACCTTCTGTAGTTTTTCATCTATTTACAGGACCATGACAGCAAGCTAAAAACAAAAACAAAAAACCAAGAAATACCATTCGCATTTAGCATCCACGCATAGAGAAGCAACTGCAAACATCCATTAATATTAGGAATGTGGACTGTGCAAAGCATGAGTCTGGGAAAATTGGAGGTGGTTAAAAATGAAATAGAATGCTATCTTAGCCATTTGTGAGTGGAAATGGACTCTCATCACCAGCACAATGCCTGGAGTGGGAAAGCTACGGAGGAAGAACCTGCTTGACGTTTGACAAGCTGAAAGAACAGAAGGAAAAAATCCAACCGTGAAGAAAGACGTGAGGGGAAATGACGGCCTATAGAGGCACAGTACTAACCCTAAGCAGTCCTCCAAGCAGGTCATTGCACTAAAAGCAATTGGTCAATCTTCAGCCATTTCAGGAAGTAGCAGGTGGACAAGTAGTAATGGATGATATTGGAGAAAGAAGCCCAAGCTGGACTGAGGCATTGGTAAAAAACAAAAACAAAAAAACCCCAGGAATTGACAGAATACCACTTGAAATGGTTCAAGACACACTGTAAGAAGTACAGCCAGAATGTTCGTTAGAAACGAGACTTTGTCTCATGTACTTTGTGCATGTTACCTGGAAGAGACCAGTCTCTGTAGGACAGCGTTCTGCCTGGGCCCTGGCGCCTGCAACGCTGTATTCAAATACAGCAACAATTTGGAGGAAATGACAGGACCCGGCAGAGTGGTGTTCTCTTGATTCAGAACTTGCGTCACAGTTTTGTTCTCCGAATTCCTCAATGGCACCACCAACAATCACAGGCTTAAAGTTGATTATTTTGCCACTGTGGAACGATTACAAACTAGACTTCATATTGAGAGTTTGGTCAGAGACAGCAAAATCTTTTTCTCCCTTGCTGTAATTTCATGTTGTACGCCTTTTCATTTTTTATAAACAGTTGTATTGGTACATAATCCAAATATCATACAATTCAATAGTTTAATGATATCAAGAAGGGTTGTACAGTCATTACCACAATCAATTTTAGAACCTCTTCTTTTTTGGGCTCCTTATTCTCACTTCCTCATTTCTCTCCAACCTCCCGTGCTGTACCTCGAAGAACCGCTGATCCAGTTGCTGTCTCTACAGACCCACCCATCCAGGTTTCCGAATACCAAACATCACACGCAAACAAAAACAGTCATAAACGTTGACAAAACAAAATAGACAACAGTCTCAGCTAAATAGAAAACAGAAAATATTAAAAATTAGACAATTTTGAAATGGGTTAAACAGGAGATGAAATAATAAGGTGTTACGTTTTAACTAAACCTGCCATCATCCTTTGAAATGCCCTCTGTCTGGTAGTAACCCTCTTCACATCCGTGGGCTTTGTTCAGAGGGAATTCACTGGAGGTGTGATTCAGATGTGTTTCCCCTTTATTGGTTGATTTTTAAAAACAGACAGAACTTTTAAATACGTTAAAAGGGGGATCAAATCGGATGTTAAATTTTAACCATCTCTACAATACTCTCTACTTGATGATAAGGCTATTCACATTGCCCGACTACGTCAGAAGGAAATCACCGACCCTTAATCTGTATGTGGCTCCCACGGATGGATGTGGGGCTTCTGATGTCATTCATAGCCTTCCGCAAACCAGGTGCTCAAAATGTATGCTCTGATAGCAAAGCCATTTTACATATCTTTTCTATTTCCTCACTCAGGGAAATACTGACCATTAGAAGTGACATTATTAAGAAAACAATGAAAGGACATCTAGAGCATTGCTTGTCCCAGTAATTATGCATCACCACTATTAATGTCTAGTAGTTATTTTTGGGTGCCTAATCTTTATTGGTTCCCTCCCTGTTCATTCCACTCTCTTGTGTGATAATGAACTTTACACACTCGAGCCATTGCTATTCCATCTCATAATGACCTTATGTCTAACAGACTGACCACGCGCCATGCTTGTGATCATTGTATGCCCAGGAGCCCAGGAGTACAATTACTGTGTCAATTTGTGTCCTCGCAGGCCTTCTTATTTTATGCGGACTCTCTACACGACCAAGTGTGGTGATCCTCTCGATAGCACCGCCATAGTGTGTGAGATGAAGCCTCACCTTTCTCGTGATAAGAAGCATCCCTTACCAGGAGCACACCTTGCCCTCAGTATGTTGATATATGTTTGTTTCTGCCAATTATACAAGTTTGTCTGTGTTTTGAAGGATGCCTGGAAACACGATGTTAAGTAATTGACTGCTAATTAAAAGATCCCAGGGTTGTACCTACTGGGGATTGTGTGGAGAAAGGTGTGGCAGCCTGGTTCTGTAAACCAGACTTGGAAATCCTATCAGGCAGTTCACCTCTGACCTGTCAGTTAAAACTGATTCGTTGATGTTGAGTTGGGTTTTGTTTGGGGTGTGGGTTTTGAAATAGGGGGTGAGACAGGGTCCATCTTCCAGCACATATTTTTATTGTTATTGTTGATACATGGAGGTGTAAGATGGGGTGATTTAGGTATTATGCAGCCAATTTCCTACTCTAGGTCTCAGAAGGCAATTGTATCAGCACAAACGGATAGGAGAGTGGTGTTTCTTGATGGTAACTTCTCGATTTAAGGACTGGACATACGGAGGTGCTTTCTCCTACTCAAATTCCCAAGCATAGCTGTAGAGTTAATGCATTGACTGATAGATCAATCCTAATTCATTCTGAAATAATTTGTAATGTTGCGGCATAGAACCACACATCTTCAAAATTTTAATTATTCTCCCTTACATACCTATTTCTTGATGGTCCTTAAAAAATTCCTAGATTGATGTGTGTGCCATGCACTGGGTTTAGTATGTGGTGGTGGTGGTGGTGGTTGTGTCATCGAATTGGTTCCTACTCATGGTCACACTATGAGCCATGGAATGAAGCACCGCAGGTCCCGTGCTATGCACACAATCATTGCTGCAGTGCACCCCATTGTTGCAGCTACTTTGTCAGTGCATCTCACTGAGGTTCTTCCTCTTTTTTCACTCACCCTCTGGTTGACCAAGAATAGTGTCTTTCTCCAGGGTCTGATCCTTCTAATTTTATGCTCATAGCCTAAAGAGATAAAGGCATGCCGTTCTGGCCTCTCCCAAGGCAGGTTTGTTTGTTCTTCTGGTAGTCCATGGTATATTCACTGTATTTGGCCAACATTAGACTTCAAAGGCACAGAACCAGTTGTGGAATGACATTTCTTAATATGGCTCTTCTACCCAAGTTTCTCCCAGCAGATGATTGAGTGAGCTTGTGCAAAAAGGTTGTGTGTAAGACTCATAGAGAAGATTGGTCAGTTTTCACTACCACCCTTTGGCTATAAGTGATGAGACTTATTTACACTAGCAGAGACAGAGAACGCAAAGGACCATTGCAACAGTACATCTCAGATCGCTGTCTGAAGTGCTGCTTCCGAGTCCAGAGACTGGGGCATGGCGACTCACAGGAGCAGCTCTGAGAGTATGGGTAGCTTCTCCTCTCTTGGCCTGAGAGTATGACATTGCGAGACACAGTGACAGGTGGGCTGGGCGACGGGCTCATGAAGACACAGGCCAAGAACCCATGTGGCTGAAAGGCCAGTGACCAGAAAGAGACCTGGTTGCTGCGTGAGTTGAGTTGTGGTGTCGCTGTGGACCAATGATTGAATACTTTCTGTTTGCCAATCCTGACTAGGAGTAGTAACCCATTAACTTTCTAAATGAACCTCCTTAATTGTGAGCAGTCTGTGAGGTCTGTGTGTGGCCATTACTATGAATTTTTGAGTCTAGCATAGATGTAGACAGCTATAGGAGGAATGATTGGTCTCAGGAGACAGGCCCGACTCCTGCCTCATGGAGGTCATAGGTGTCCGCTGCCACGGCAGCTTACTGTGCAGTCTTCTCTCACCTTCCTTAACCAAGGTCAAGTTATAGCACGTGATTAAGGCAGTCCCTCACTTAAGACATTTTCTTTATCACACCTTAATTAAGTCCTTTGCTCAATTGATATTTTGGGCAAATTAAATTCAAACTTTTTTAAAATTTTAATTTTTTATTTTTATTTTCCCAATACAATATATCCTTCGGTTTCTTAACTATTGCTTCCATGGACATTAATTGTGGATCCAATTAGAATTAAATTCTTGGGGGAAAAATCAGTCTTTTTTCTGTTTGTTGGGATGTTTATTCATCCTTTGTGAGAATTTTCCTTTTCTTTATGTTGAAGTGTAATCCATACTAAAAGATATACTCTTTGACCTTCATCAGTAAATGCGTCAAGTCCCCTTTATTGTAAACAAACAAGGTTTGATATCTCAAGTTGTTAATAAGTCTTCCTCCAAACATTATGCCTTGTTCTTCTTCATATCGTTTAGCTCCTTACATTATTCATTCAGTACACATATTGAATAAGTATGGTGTAGGATGCAACCTTAGTACATGTTTTTAAAATTTTAAGCCATACAATAGCCCCTTGTTCTGCTGCAAAGACTTTCTCTTGGCCTATATACAGGTTTCCCATTAGCACAAGGAAATGTTCTGGAATTTCCATTTTGCACAGTGTGATCCATACTTTGTTATTGTACACACAATAAAATACACAACATAATCAAAAGATACAAATAAACAGTCAACATAGGTTCAGACACTGTTTCATCCTTTTGTGTATATGTACAATGTCACTGTGAGTCAGAGGTGAGTCAATGGGAGTTAGCCACACTGTGATGAGTACTAATTTTACAGTCCACACACTCTTCTTGTTTTAAGTATTTCATTCCATACATGCAGCATTTCAGGTAAATAAAGCCAATACACAACACAGGTTAAAATTTAAGGAAAAATGCTTATGCATTTTAAAACGAATATTCTTATAGTTTATATAGCAAATTTCAGGAGACAATGATAATAAAAGTGCAACCAGTTAACTTGCAGGACTACAAAATGAACGAGCACATAAAAACGACTAAAAAATCCCCAAAGTGTGAAATGATCCAGATGAAAGTTTTCGCTACTATGGATTTGGATTGAGCAGAGAGGTGAAAAAATATCTGCCAATATCTTCAATGGAATATGAGCAGCATTTGTGTAATAACATATCTTCAGTAAGTAAGAGTAATAACATATCTTCAGTAAGTAAAAGAGTTAATTCTGCATATTGATAACTCACTAGTGAACCTTGGGCTGGGAGAGAAGAGAAAAAACTATAGAGTGATATATATATCTGTGAACCCAATTCAGTTTTCTTTTTTTATTTTTAAATGGAACTTATTATAGGACATATGTGTTTGGATGAGCCAATTTCAAGTGATTAACTGCACACTGTTTATTGTAGAAGTTGGATAATCTATTGACCTTGCCTGGGATACATTCCAGGGAGAACGTTACAGATGCAAACAGCAATTAAAGAAACTCCTTTTTGTGAAATCATAGTCATTACTGACTATGAAAATATTGGCTTCCAAAATTTAGAGTCTGAAGCAATATCATCTTGAACTATTTAATTTTAATTCTTAATCACCCTCCAAATTATAATTGATTTGGATTACATTTCTGAAACAGGGGAAAAAACATTTTTCCATGAAGTTGTTTTCATTTTAATCATCCAGTAGAAATTTATGAAGCTACCTATCTCTATATACTCTTCTAAAATATCACATACGGCAAGTAAAAGGAAAATCTTTCAGAAATTAAATGGAAGTTAAGCATGGCTTCTTTACATCATTTTTAGAATCACACATTCAAAGAAGAAATACTGAATTTATTACAGTATTTGCCTTTGCATTTTCTTCTTAGAGTGTAAACTGGATTCTCTATCCAGGATCCTATTTAATAATAAAATATCAATTTTAAAATGTGTACTACTGCGGCAGTTAGAGTTTATGTCAACTTGACCCTGGTCAAAGTGTCAGGGTGCGATGCCTCCTGGAAATCAGATCACAGCCTGATGATGCTCTTTGAGGGGGTGCCCTTTGGTCTCAGAACAACAATGACAAATTCTCTTCCTCTCTCTGGACCTTCACCTTTCTCCTTGCTGGGACTCTGTGTCTGCCTCTGGGGGTCATGCTGAAAGCTCTCAGGCTGCTGTATTCCCACCAACCATGGATCTGCAAGGCTCTCCACCCACCAGCCGGGGTGATCACCCTTCATTCCACTTCACCTTTCTGCATCATCAGCCTGCGGCTGTGTAAGTCTAAAGAGTGCTCTGACTGGTTTTACATTCACGGGATTGCGTAGCACCAGGCTGAAATGACTTCTTGATATAAAATTATTTCCTGATATAAAGTTCTATCTTATACATGTATATCACTTGTTTTTCTTCTCTAAACAACCCAGACTATCACAATCACATAACAACTTCTACATAAGGCATTCCACATGTATTATCTAGTTTAGCCTCCAACACTAACACAGTTGTTACCTTCTATTCGCAGATAAAGGAACTGGAGCCAGGGAATTATGCTGATGTACAGCGTGGATAGGTTACTGAAGTCCAGTTTCGTACCAATTCACACTGATACAGACCCCACCTTTTGTTTCCATGTTAAAAGAGCCTTGTGACTATATTGGGCCCACTTGGAAAATACAGGACACTTCCTATCCTAAAGTAAGATGATTAATGTGCTTACCTCCATCCGAAACAATAACTGTTTTGTGATGAAGCACATTATAATCACGGGTTCTGGGGATGAGCATAGGACACATTCTGCCTATGACACCACTGCTTCAAAAACCATGGGCAAACAAGACTTGTAATTAGGGTAAAAGGTCAAATTTAAGACCTCCAATTGCAAATGTACAAATGTGCTTGACACAATGGAAGGATGGATGGATTGTGATAAGAGTTGTATAAGCCCCCAATAAAATGATTTTAAAAAGAAAAAAAATAAGAAAATAACACCTTAACTTGCTTATCTCTAAATTCTGAGAGTAGCTGACTCTGGTAAGGGCATACATATACAAACTCCTGTGGATTTTTTTTTTTCAGTTTTCTTTCATGACTTTCTGAAACAGTGCCAAAAATAGTTCAAATTCTGATGCTTGGTAATTGTTACCTTAAGAAAACCTGTGATTATTTTTGGATCTCATATTCCTTAATTTAAACATAATAGATATATATTATCTATACCTGACATCATCCCTCATTCAATTTTTTATAGCTACAGTGCTATTTTCTGAAAGAGAGGGCTGTGTCGAAGACATGAAGTTAGGAGAATAGTGGATACCAATGACCGTAATAACATGGCATCTGACTATAAGAAAAGCTAATTGAAATGTTACTGATTTCAATTGATGCAAATTTAACATGGATACCACAGAAAACAGAGAAATTATGCACATAAAATTTTATGTTTGACAATTTTCAGATAATAAGAGGATTTTTCTCATAATAAAGTAGTGGTATATGTGGTTTATTATATTGATATAATTTGTATTCAACTTATTTAAATTATCCTTGGAAAAAATGAAACATAGTTGAAATATCAACAATAGATGCCTACACAGTCACCTCTTTTGTAGAGTTACAAAGAATTCCGTTGAAAACCAGCATCTGGATTAACAGATACCCTTGTCTTAACACAAAAATGCACTCATACCACGAAAAGGTAAAAGTACATATGTTTATGACATTAAAGATTATTATAAATTCATATTCATTCTTTTTAATTACATCTCATGGTTGAAAGTGGAAATAAAATTCTAAATCTAATAACTTCAAATAGAAGAATACACTCAATAAAAAATGGATAGAGCAGAAAAGTATTTTTTGATGTCACACAGCACCAATCTTTCTTTTAAAATCATTTTACTACAAATGATTCTCTCGCCCTATTGATTTTTTTCTTGTTTATATCAACATAAGCATGTACTGTGATTTAAAAATGTCCATAGGTACTGACCTTCTAATAGACCAGAGGTTGGTGAAAGGCTCAAACCTTGTGACTAGAACAAAAATGAGCTTCAAAGAGAACCATATGGTGACCAGTCACAAACATAAAAGAAGTAAGAAAACACACTGAGAAATGTGAACTTGGACAAGTCTTTAATCCCCTTGGATATTATTTTTTTATTTGTAAAATTTGGGATCATGTGAAATGTTTTTTCCATCTATCAAAGACTACGATTCATAAAAGAGGAACTGACAGGGTCCAGGAGACTCAAGTAACAACTGTAAAGTTACCATCCCTCAAAATTGAAAGACACCAGAGAATTCTAGACAAGGCTGGAGAGAGAAGACTTATGGGAAATGACTGAGCTGAATGGGCTGGGAGGTGTGGGTGGAGGCTGGAATGGGAAGCAGTAGAAGGTGAAAAGATATTCTTTTGTTGGGATTATAAAACAAGCTGAATTAGTCCAAAATACAGTGTATACTTTGAGTGTAGTTCAGGTCTGGAATCATTTGGGGATAAGAGGGAAGATTATTTTCCTAAAGCATCACTAAGAGCAATAAGGTTTTAATAGAGCTGATAGTAAAGAAGAAAAACTTGAAAAGAAAATTGGGAGATATACAAAGTGAAATCTTTAGCTAAAGCCAAGGATAAACGTTAATACATAGTTGATACTCTATAAAATTTCATTGAAATGGTGCCCATATTTATTTTGTACATCTTCACACACTTTGCACAATGAGATGACTACAATTACAAAGAGTATGCACTCAAACCTGACGGAGACCCCTATGGCTCACTGCCTGTTTTCCTTAAGAAAGGTACAAGAAAGAAATGGGCATTTAAATATATTTGTTGGATATCTGCCTTGTTTATGGCATTATACTAAAAAAAACACCCCATCCTCACTGCCATTGAGTCAATTCTGATTCACAAGAGTACTATGACAGGTGTTAAGATTTTTTTTCATGTAATGATTTACTCAATATATGGGATATAGTGAGCACTCAACAGATGTTTCAGTTTATTCTTATTGTTCTTGAGCAATGAATCTGAAAGTTTAGATGTCAGTTTTATTTCTACTACTTAACACTTATTTATTTTCTACATCTTATCTTTAATATCAGTTCCCATGTTAGTTATTACTGAATAGAAATATCTATTATCTAGGCCCTGGACAGGATTGTTATGAATGAAGACTTGACATGGTAAACAATATATCTCTATTTGGTTACTTGTTGGACTTCTAACCACAAGGTCAGCAGTTCAAAACCACCAGCTGCCCCTGGGGAGAAAGATGAGATTTTGCTAACCCTGTAAAGAGCTATTGTCGGGAAACCTCTATGGCAGTGGTTCTCAATCTTCCTAATGCTGTGACCCTTTAATACAGTTCCTCATGTTGTGGGGACCCCCCCAACCACAAAATTATTTTTGTTGCTACTTCATAACTTTAATTTTGCTACTGTTATGAATTGGGCGACCCCTATGAAAGGGTTGTTCAGCCCCCAAAGGGGTCACGACCCACAGGTTGTGAACTGCTGTGTTATCGGGTAGTTCTCCCCTGCCCTATCCTATCCTCATGAGTCAGACTTGATCTCAAGGCAGTGAGGGCTCTTCTTTCGTATAGACTTTTGTAAACTCTAATCTTTGTCAGCTCATCAGCAGAGTATCTCAGGGTGTACATAAAATACTGATAATGTAAAGAAAGGAAACCAGAAAGGCTGTAATAAAAGAATAGTTTTGTTATTGCATTTATTTGGACCTGCTATCAGTAGGGACCACCCCAAGAGAAGAACGTGATTCTTGTAAAAATAAAGGTTCGGTGAGAAAGAAGAAGATCCTCAGCAGCATGGATTGACACAGTGACTGTGACAAGGGATTGAAACATAGCAACAGTTGTGACATTGGTGCATGACTGACCAGTGTTGCATTTTATTATGTATCAGGTCCCTATGAGCCATAAGCAACTCAAGTACACTGAGCAGCAAGATAATGGAGTTTCATTTATGAGACAATTGCATTAGTGAATAATTTTGATACACAGTTGATCCTTGAGCATTTCAAGGATTAAGGGTACCTAAATCCATGCATAACTTTTGACCTCTCCAAATCATAACCACAAATAAGCAGCATATTTACCAATAGCACAAACACCTGAATATCCCATATTTTGTATGTTATATTTATTATGATAACACTCACAAAAAGGTGCATTTTCAGTATAAAATTAAATAGCTTTTTCACAAATAGTGCAAGTGTTTCAAGCTGCTGGTGTAACTGAAGTTGTGTCCTCATGAAATTCTTTTACATTTTTTACTATGGTCCTTAGTCTGGATTCATTTTTCTTGAAACGAGACATAACTGCAAAACTCAGTCGTCTGCACCCGTCAACCAATTCAACATTTAAAGGATTGTACTTAGCACAATGAAAAATGCCTGAGAACACTGAGAGAGCCTCTTGCCTGCAGTGTGCATTTTACTGAAGAGACAGACTGCTTATGTGGAGAAGATTAGCATCACATGGTAGTTGAAAATGTACCTGCATGCAAGTAGACCTGAACAGTTCAAACTTATGTTATTCAATGACCAACTAACCATAGCACTCACATCAATAAGTTCAGTAGGTTTGGTATAAGAGATCAGAATGGAATAAAGTCATGTTTTTACTGGGTGAACAAGTGTGCGCACTAGCGTTTGGTATTGCATCCCTAGCACTGTATTTAGTCATGCCCGCCCTTCACCATCGACTTTTCACATAGATTTTACTATTTTTTAATCATTTTATTAGGGGCTCAAACAACTCTCATCACAATCCATACATACATCAATTGTGTAAAGCACATTTGTACATTCATTGCCCTCATCATTCTCAAAATATTTGCTGTCCACTTAAGCCCCTGGCATCAGCTCCTCAGTTTTTCCCCTCCCTCCCCCTACTCATGAACCCTTGATAATTTATAAATTACTACTTTGTCATATCTTGCCCTGTCCAACGTCTCCCTTCACCCACTTTTCTGTTGCCCATCCCCCAGGGAGGAGGTCACATGTAGATCCTTGTAATCGGTTCCCCCTATCCAACCCACTTTCCCTCTACACTCCCAGTATCGCCACTCACACCACTGGTCCTGCAGGGATCATCCGCCCTGGATTCCCTGTGTTTCCAGTTCCTATCTGTACCAGTGTACATCCTCTGGTCTAGCCAGATTTGTAAGGTAGAATTGGGATCATGATGTGGGGGGAGGAGGAAGCATTTAGGAACTAGAGGAAAGTTGTATGTTTCATCGTTGCTACATCGCACCCTGACTGGCTCATCTCCTCCCAAGACCCCTCTGCAAGGGGATCTCCAGTGGCCTACAAATTCACTATGATATGGTGCAATGTAGCAACGATTCTACTTAATATCATATCAGAGTTTGAAAATCTATCATACACTTCAGTCTAGCAGCACCTTTGGGTGACTGAGAAATTACTTGAAACTTCATAAAAATATGACAAAAAGTGATATGCAAGCGTATCCTAAGTGTAATATTAGGAAGTCTTTGCAAGAAGGTGGCTGATTTACAGTAGAATAAGGAAAATAATAATAAAAAATGTGTATAGTGGACTGTAGAAGAAACCACAAAGAAGTTAAAGTTAAATGTCAGGGAAACCACAGAATTATTAGATTAAGGGGCTACCTCCCTGGGGAAGTAACAGCAGCCTCGTGACCACTAAGCCTGGATCAGGCGGGGTGAGCGAGCGAGGCGGGGACAATAAAGGAATGTGACACTGAAAAGGAAGGAGGAGCGCTGACCTTTCATTTTTTCTGCAATGTTCTTGGACACCAAGCTGCTCTGAGACAGCAACATTTTTTCTGAATTAAATGTACATAAATCAGAAACATATGTATTAAAATTATGTACTCTGAAGATGACCTTGGCCGTCATAACGTGGTAGGGGGAACAGTGGTTACATTCCAAAGCTTAATTATTTAGCAAGCCACAAACAAAAGTCAAGTGAATGTAGAGATGTGTGGCCAGTTTTTTGTTTGTTTGTTGTGTTTTAAGAGTTCATGAAACAAGTTGATGAAATAGGAATCATCTAAGGAGGTAGCTCTCAGATGTTTCGCAGATTCCTTATCTGGGCCTGAAGCAGTCAGCTCCTTGGGGCAAAATATCTTCTAGGATGACAGAAAGTCGTTCTGACACAAAATGCTCCGCGCTGATTCCCAGGATTCCTTTGTGGCGTATCCTCAGCAGTTCCCTGCTGGACGTAGTAGGGAGAGCACTTTGATACATAATTCAATAAAAAACCCAATATAACTTTGCAAATTTGTTACTGACAACTAGGAAGATGAAGAATGGCATGCCATCATTCTTCCTGGAATTTCAAAGACAGCGAATAAAACTTTTCTGCTCAAAGTGCCTGTTCTGGAAGGGTAGCCCCATCACGGGGGAGACGTGCTCCGAGAGTGCACCAAGTGTTTACACAGGCAAAGAGAGACAAATGGGAAAAGCCACTCTGGGCTCTTTGCTCACATACCTTCTCAACCAAGAAAAAATATACCGAACACGATGGTACGATTACACCCGTCTGCATTATTAAAGGCAGTAGAATAGCTTCTCAAGACAAATTGGAGGCTCAGAATTGATAATGCAACAAGAAATTAAACCCTCTCTCAAAGTCTTAGTAGTTTTAATGCTTCCAGTGCAAATTTTGGTACTATGTACATAAAAATGATCATAATTTTTCTTTACAAAACATTTTAGATAGAATCGACTCTGTTGTGAAGTTCAAAAGCTATTCTCTCAAGGTAACTTCCTTTTTATTCCCAACAGTTTTATTGGCAAGTAATTTACATATCATATAATTCAATAGTTTAATCATTCAATTAAATCAAGGAGAATGGTACAATCACCCGCGCATCAATTCTAGTGCATCTCCCCCATGTTTAATTCAACTCTCTGAGTGATGCAATCAAAATCTGTTCTAGTGCTCCCTCTCACCTCCTGACTTCATTATCTACTCCCCAAATCCCCTGACCCTCCCTGTCATCCACCCCCCACCCCTGTATTCCCTATAATCCCTTGTCTCAGTTATTCTCAATGTGCATCCACAGCTCCTGTGCTTCACAGCTGGGAGACCCAACAGAAAATGAAAAACAAAATTTCACTAAGGTGCTAAGGATAACATCATAGAATACAGACAAAAATAGTAATAATGAGTAAGAAGGAAACAACCCCAAGCAACATTCAAAAAGCCTGGGAAGACATTTCTGTCACAGAACCAGTAAGAGATACTTGCACCCTGAACAAATCCAGGTCACTGTATAGGGTGGCCAACTGGTCAAGTATCAAGTTTGATCCAGCATAATCAAGATTACAATGGTCTCTGCCTGACAGTAAAGCTGTTCCAGGTCTTGCCTGTGGCTAGAGTGAATCTGCTAGTGGCTCAGTCTGATTAGATCCTCTGCAGATGGGATTTGGGCTGTCACTGTCCCCCATAGCCCCCCACCATTTGGGTGTTCATAATTTTAGCTCTAGTCCGTTTCTGTTTATCATCTTTAAATTTTGTAAATTGTCATCTTTGGATCACACAAGCTGGTATGCTTCTTCCGTGTGGACTTAGTTGACTCTTCTCTTAGATGACTGCTGATTTGAATACAAGCCTTGAAGACCCTAGACACTTCTAATGGATAGCCAGGCACCATCTGCCTTCTTCACCACTCTTTGCTGTAGCACTCTTATCATCAGTCATCATTTCATGTAGGTGAGTGTGAAGCAGGACCATTTTGTAAGAATGGATTGTCCTTAAATTGGAGATAGGATTTAGTGCGAGTCCAAAACCCATTCATGGATCTGCCTTTTTCTTTTTCAATTTTCTGTAACTTGGGGGCCAATATATCATATCATGTCATTCCATAGTTCAATCATGTCAAACATAATTGTACAAGTCCTTCCATAGTCATACTTGTTTTCTAAAACATACTTTTCCTTTTTGAACTTCTTCATACCATCTCCCTTTTATCTCCCTGACCCCTCCATAGCCACCTTCCCCTAAACCCTTATTCTAGTTTCTTTCACTGTAAACTCAACATCCCTGGGTTTCATTTACTAAAATATAAACAACACAGCCTCAAGAGGGTGAGCCCCAATGTCGATGCACCATGGAGATACATCCTAATATAACGAGCATAAGTAGAATATAACAGAATAGCTGTCACAAGATTTCCAGGATAATGCATATGTTGATACAGCACACAGGACCTTTTTTGTTTGCTAATCAACAGTGCCCTGCTCTTGGTTCAGCTGTCTTCTTCTTCCTCAGACACTGTGTGTTTTCTGCCTCAAGTGCTCAATTTACAAGTGTGTCTGAGGGAGAGTCCAGTTCCCCCAGTGGAGTTCCCATCTGGGGTCTCATCAATGCAGCCCCTGGAGCCTGACCCCAGAGGTCCAGGATTCAGTGTCTCAGTGTTCTGACGCACCCCGCCTGGGTTCCCGGGATGTCACCAGATACCCTAGAGCAATTTTGCCCTCCCAATGCACTACTAAAGACCCTCCCTACCTAAAGATCCCAAGAACATCCTCAAGCTGGCAGTCAGCCCTCCCTCCTCTCCCCCCAATGGACATGCACCTAGGATGCCCCAAACTTGACCATTCCCTCTCCCCTCTCCTGAACTGCCCCTCCCATCAGTAAGTCTCATTGCTCTCACAAGGCCGCCTCCCTCTCTGGGGAACCTCAACCCTGGTCCACATGGCTCCCACTCAGAAGACAGCATCCCCTTCCTCCCCTGACCATTTGATCACAGCAGTCGTGAGATGCCCTCCTGCCAAGTGACCTTAACTATACTTACGGTTCATTAGCACTGGTCTAGCTCTTTACCTGACTTCTGGTTCTGGGCCAGAAGACTAGATGGCCTGAAAACTTGAACTTGTGGCCATTCTACTGCTTGTTCCTACTGCAGTGGATTCATACGGTATTTGTCCTTCTGTGCTTGGTTAATTCACTCAGCATAGTGTCTTACAGATCCCTCCACAAGTTGAGCTGTTTCACTGCTGTTTCTTAGGGATGTGTATTATTCCACTATGTGTATGTACCAGAGTTTGTTTTTATCCACTCTTCTATTGATGGGAATTTAGCTGTTTCCAGCTTCTTGCAATTATGTACTATGCTGCAATGAACATGGGGGAGCAAATATCTGTTTGTGATCTGTTTCTTATTTTTTTGGGGCATACAAGGGGGTACCCCCGAAATAACAGAATTTCTCTGGACAGAGCGGAGCTTTCATAATACGCATTTTCCCCCACTAGGCGAGCATTGAGTAACTTGCTCTGAGTTAGTGCACCCAGTGGCATAGCCTGGGAGGATTCGCTCTGGCCACAGTGAATTTTTTTCATAAAAGCATTTTGCTCATACCATGTTTTTGTGATGGCTGTTATAAGAGAATGGCATGAGGGCTGGCAATTTATTTTCCTGGTTGGGAAAAATGGTGCAGAAACTTGTGCTGTTGAACACAGCTTACAAGGACAAGGCTATGGGGGAAAAAACCTCAAGTGTATGAATAGTTTTCTCATTTCAAAAAAGGTAAATCTCAATTGATAACAAACTTCATTCTGGATGTCCATCAACTTCCCAAATGGATGGCAATGTCACCTCATAGTGCATTTTGAGTTCATTACACCAGGTCAGACTGTTAATCAAGCTTTCTGTTTATAGGTTCCAAAAAGATTGCATAACAGTGTGAGACAAAAAAGGCCTGTTTTATGGCAGACAGTGTTCTGGTTGTGCCACCATGACAATGCACCTGCTCACATAGCCATCTCCATGCGCGAGGTTTTGGCAAAAAACAGCATGCTTCTCTTGCCCCACGCACCTGATTCACTTGACTTTGCTCTGCATGACTTCATTTTGTTTCCACGAATGAAGAGGGCCATGAAAGCACAGTGATTTGATTACGTAGAAAAGGTGAGGAAAGCAATGAGGGAGGTACTGTCAGCCATCTAACAGATGAATTTGAAATACATTTCCAAGAATGGAATCACAGATTTGACAAATGTAGTGAGTGTAATAGAGAGTACTTTGAAGGTGGTTAGGATGTTTTGTTAAAAAAAATTAAGTACAAACCTTTGAAAAAAATCTGTTTTGGGGGGAGTGTCCATTTATATGTGCAGCAGTGGTATTGCTGGGTCATATAGTAGTCAATTTCCATCGGTTTCAGTTATTGCCATATCGCCTTCCATAGTGACCGCATGAAGGCAGTACTTCTTAAAATGCTAGAAATATCTTCATAAAACTTCAAAATGGAAAATCACTGCAAAATCCTATATTTCCCTCATTTTATACTGTCACTTTCTCCAGTTTACATATTTCTTAATAATACATTTGAATCTTGATTATTTGAAATACATGATCATATTTGTAGCTTCTCTGGATTATTGACAACTTCATTATTACTTGGTGCCTGAGGAGATATGAAATTGAGAATTGTTCAGCTTGACTATGCTTCTCTTTGCTTGGGAAACTTTTAAATTCTAGTATTTCTTAATCAAATACAGGATAATACGGGCCATCAAAATTATGATTTTTGTAGCCAATTGTTTTTGTTTTCACAAGTAAAGTATGTATGTGTATACATTTGTTTTTTCTTAATTAAAGGTTTTTTTCTAAACTATGTACAGCTTAATTTATGTGGACATATGTGTTAAATATACATTTCTGCACATACATGTTTTATATAGGATCCCTGGTCAGATACTGTTTGGGCTGCTAACTACAGAATCAGTAGTTTGAACTCACCAGCCACTCTTAAGGGAAATATTTGGGTCATAAATAATTACGAATGTACAAGCAAATTTCAAATGCTAACTAAATCTTTTTAAAATTATTCATCATGTATTCAAAAATTGAATGTTCTTTGATTATTCATTAGACTTTTTATATTTTTCAGATCTGACAAATTATTAATTTGTATTGATATCAACCACATCACTATATTTAACCTTCCATCTTTAGCCAGGTTGATAACTGTAGCTTTAAAAACATGAATTATATGAATTAAATAAAATGGCTGGTAGTGCATTTTCAAATCTGAAAAGAAGAGAAAAAGATCCTCCCCAAGTCAGAGCATGCAAAAGTGCCTCCAAAAGAAAACCGAGAAAAGGGTTTTATGATGTTTGGAATCTTTTTAGATGTTTTCTTTGCACTGTCTTATTTTACTTATCCACCTCGGTCCAAGAGAAACTAACTAATGTCAGGTCAAATCCGATGATTTTCCATTAAATGAATTCCAAGCTTTCAAAAAATAAGAACTGATAGGAAGAAGGACAATATTTTGATATTTTCCCCTCCCGTTTAGACCCATCAAGAGGAAAAGTAGAAAAATAAATAGTGGTTCTTCCAAAAGGCAGAAGCACAAACATGACATGACTTGTGGTATTATTTCCCGAATGGCTTATGTGATGTTTAGAGAATATTTTTATAGGCTAAATTACAGACTCATAAGATCGTGGATTTTTCAGAAGTGCAAGGAATTTAACAATCACTAGGGTGCCTTTTAGTAAAGTCTTCTTTGAGTGTTCAAAGTAATTTTCCACAGAGCTAGCCTAGGTTCTTACGAACCCCCTTATCTCAATGATTCACATATGCTTGATACATGGTGCCTTGAAACTTCACCATATTACAATCTAATATTTCATACAGTCTTAATACTAGAAGTTAAAAGAGATTCACGAGCATATATATTTATCTAAGTGTATTCTCTAGCAGAAATTCAGATAAAATCACTAGGATAAGTTTTCACTGTAAAGGAATGCATGTCACTAATGAAAATCTGCATCGTTCAGCAGAAACATTAGCCTCATTTCTGATATCTCACATTAGTTTATTTTGTGTTCATGGATTCAAATATTGTTTTAGGGTAACATCTATATGCTATATGACTGATACAAGCTAAAATTGCATACAGCAGGGACTTGATATTATTACTAATTTGATTTTAGTATTTTAATGAAAATTGCTTCCCCAAAATACAGATTTTCTAGTGCATCCGATGATAATACAAACTATTCCAATAAAATAAAATCAATGAAACTAAGTCAAATAAAATAAATAGACATTACCAGAGAAAATCGTATTTTGCTTGAAGTCATTATTTTCTTGAAGCCTGACAAGAACCATTTTTAAGGTGAACAGATGAGAAATGCTGCTCCAATATCAAGAAACAAAGTTGAGCTTTAACCCAGGTTCTCGCTACAGCGATGTCTTCCTTTGAAAAATAAGAGAAAGTCATAGGTTTTACACCAACTTTTATCCATCTTCAAAAAATACTAATTGTTAAACAAGGTATTTCATGTAAAACCAAAAGCAAGTTTAAAAATTATACAAAAAGCATAGTTTATTCTATGTTATGTCATGTAATCTAATCAAAGAGGGGAAAAGAAATTTAAGACAATTTTCTTTAGAAAGCTTTGTTTCATCCGTCTCCAGGGTTTGTTTATATTAAAAAAGGAAGAGAGAAACAGAGAATGCCTTGAAGTAAGCACAGTACTTGCAAAATGTGCTCCTGAATTTCTGATGGACGCGGTTCCCGCACCGTTGACATTCCTCCCAGACTCGCTCTGGATTTTGTGTGCAGACAGTTATCATGGCACTCTATGTAGAGATGCATGCTTAGAGAACCTGTGGATGCATCCGTTTCTGTACACACACAATTGTTTTACTGCTCTGCGTATTTCCCTCATTGTGACTCGTCTCAGATCAAGTGAAATCCAACCCATAGTAAGACTGGGTGGAACTTGCTCTGCGGGTTTCTGAAATGGGGACGCTTTCCCCGTGTAGAAGTCCCCCATGGAGCTCTTACACAGGGGCTCTGACCCTCATGGGGCAGACAAACCCATCTTTCTCCCGAGGAGCAGTGGAGGGCAAGGGTTTGAGCCCCTACCGTCACCGAGCATACAGTATCATCAAGGCTTTTAAAAAACTTACTAAATTATTTCAGTCTCTCAATTTACATGGCAATTTCTATCTTTAACATGAGGAGTCTTTTCTTTTCCAGCATCCCATTAAAATGTTACAGCTACTCTTGGACCCACATTGTTCTTCCAGGGAAAGCTGCAGCTATTTCTGTCTTATAGATTAGGGTACGCTTAAAGAGACTTCACCAATAGTTGATACTACAGTCTATTTTCTTGATTTTCTTTCACGTTGGCTGTTTTTCCTACCCTTGTTGAGAGGTTCTAAGGTCACTGGATACCTTTATTTTTATTTAGGTGCCTTGGCTCTTTCATTAGGGAAAAAGAAAGCTTTCCATTCAAAACAAATCAAAATACTGGGTGGGCTTATGAAGTTCCAAAGTTACTTTTAAATGAATATTTTTCTGCCAAAGTTGATTTGATTTATCAGTTTTCTTCTTTAGTCCAAAGAAATGTCCAATTATTTAAGTTAACATTTTAAAGTAAATAAGGATATGATTCTACTCTACATTTAGAGTTTTCATAAAATTTCTGATTCATTGGGCTAATTTTTAATCTGGGTGGCTAAGATTATAATTAGCATAATAGACCTAGAGATGAATTAATAAATCAATGTGAGAAATAAATATATCTATATCTACTGTGACTAATATCAAACTCAAAATATTCAACAACACAGACTAAATATTTTAATGCAATAATTCTATCTCATCATTATATTTAATTAAGCATAATTTACTAATGAAAATATTTTAAAAATTTAACCTACATCCAGTCATTACAATTATTCAATAGTTTTTGTAAATGATCCCTAATTATTTAGTAATTCTAATGGGTCTCAATGCAGTGGCTATTAAGATTATATAACCTGGGAAATTTATTCACATTTCATCTTATAGGAGGCAAGACAAATGTATAGTTTTATAAGAAAGCAGTTTTTTTATGTAAATAACCCTTCATCAAAATCATAAAGTTTTAAAAATGTATTAATTGTTACAATTTTATTTTATTATGTACATTTTTATTTTAGCAAATAACTCTTTCAAAATGATGTGCAGACAGAGCACATTTCTCAGCAAAAGTGTTTTTATCTGAAGCGCCACAGAGATATTCGCTCAATCCTAAGTCTTCTGTCTGACATACTATATTTTCAATATCGGAGGACTGAATCCCTTTGTTAGTATACTTTCCTATTTTTCTTCACTCTTAGATTAATGCGCTGGAAAGACAAGCATCTCTTTTGTTTCTCCTTTTCACAACTTCCTTTTGACACTTTATCTAGCATATAGATTCATTAGCTTTCACTTGCCACTAAATTCTGTCAGCCCTGCCTTTTGTTCTCTTCCTTGCTGTAGCATGATCACCAAGAACATTTTCTAGCTCATAGGAAAAAATATTCACAGGAATTGTATATTTTTCCTGGACCACTTTTCGTTTTCAATCACTGTAATAATGATTTACTTTTCTTCCATGGTTAGGTGCTGTAGAGTTGGTCTATCTCAGTGTGATCCCTATGCACAACAGGGAAAACATTTCCTTGTTTAACGCCGTCCTCACAATCATTGCCAGTTGAGCCCATTGTTGTAGCCAGTTCATTGAACAAATGATACTCAATGAGCCTCAATTCATCTCATTGAGAGTCGCCCTCTTCCACCCTGACCTTTTACTTCCACAGAATAACTGGCCCCTCCTGATAACATGCCCCAAGTATGCGAGACAAAGTAAACCATTCTTGCTACTGAGGAACATTCTGTCTGTCCCTCTTCCAAAACAAATCGGATTGTCCTCTCATTGGCCAAAGTGTATTCAACGTTCTTCAAGCTCCTTCACTGTGCTTCAGCCTTCCTTCCCGTGCTAGGAGGCTCCTGAAAATATCCTGCTTGGTTCAGGTACACCTAAGTTCCTCAAAGTATCCTCATTGCCTCCTAACACTTAAAAGAGGTTTTTTTTGAAACAAATATACCCAATGTAATATGTCTTCTGTTTGATTTACTCTTCTTCCATAGGCATTGTTTGTAGATCCAAGTAAAATGAAATTCCTCATAGGTTCAATATTTTCATTTTTCGTGAATTATATAGTGTACAACTATATTTTTCTGACCTTAACAAGCTTCTATGTCAGCATATATTTCAATGATCAATATAAAAAGAAATAATCAGATCCGTGGAGTTAAATTGTAATCATGACCGCCCTTTTGACACTGTCTCTATCTAACACATGTGCATTACATCTCTAATGCCTGCAACTCGTGTCAGAAGCAATAACCAAACAGTGTTTGAATCTTAACACTGAAAATGAGGTGGACAATTTGCTGTACAATCTCACTTGTGATATTGCTGGCACTATTGATATCTTTCTATGCCAAAGAACTGCAGGAAGCCACACTAGAATTCAGAAAGACCAACTCTTGCCAGAAAGGCTGCTAAGTGAGCCTGAAGAAACTCTCACAGGTTGACAAGGATTGCCACAACGTATTTTTCAAGACCTGCCTTTGACAGTCTTCTATTTCCAGTCCATAATTTTAATTGTTCCACTCAGATGGAATTAAATTTGAAATAGTCAAAGTTAACTTGTTTTTATGTAAAAGAACCATGCACTGTGAAAACAGGTGGCCCAGAATTTTGTATCACTTGAATAATTACCAAGTTTAATGTCTTTGGAAAACTCCTACAGATTTTTTGTTTGTTTGTTTTTCCTAATTCTTACTATGCTAATCTGAGAAAACAGAAAGTTTAGCTGACTGATATCTGAAGTCCCTTTAAACTTTACATTCTAAAATGATAATTAATATTTCCAAATGTTCACCTGTAGCAATGTACTCCTTAGCTTAGAATATTTTCCCCTTACTTACAGCTTTTTAAAATAATTTTTCTATTCTAATCTTGGATTTTTAAGACCCAATCTAATAAAAATTCAAGAACATTTCTCTCATTACTTCATCTTCATTTTAATCTTATAGCATTTTGTGTGATTTAGAATGCATAGTCATAATATGCTATCTTGTAGAGTATATGTGTTTCATAAAGCCAAAAACAATGTGTGTGTATAGTAGTTTTACATGTAGATTTCTTGGCTGGGTTAGGATCCATAATGGGTGGCTATGCTTCTTTTATATGTCCTGTAACATTTTGTAAGATGTCCGAGTGACACTGTGATTGCGTGCTTGGCTGCAAATCTTATCAGCTTTCTCCATGAGAGAAAGACGTGGCAGTCTGTTTCCAAAAGATTGTGGCATTAAAACTCCTCTGGGAAAGTTCCGTTTTGTCCTATAAGTTTGTCAAGAGCCAGCCTTGGCTCTGTGTCAGCAGGTTTGTTGGGATGGGTTGGGTTTGACTGAATAGCATTTGGTGGAGTCCTAAGCTGTCACTGCACTTGGCTGCTCACACAAGGGATGAAGATTCTCAAATACACCCAGAAGTGGCCCAGAAGAAAGGCCTGGCAATCTAGTTCTAGGAAAATAGATGATCAAATTCTATGTGGAACATATTTTATGGAATTGTCACCAGGCAATTCTAAGACAACAGCAAATAGTTTTGTTTGTATGTCCTCTAGTAGTGTACTGATCAAATAGCCCCTCTCCACCACCATGATGGATACTTGATAGACTGTTTGCCAAAATGAATTTAGAGGGATTATAAGGAAATGACATGGTGGCCACATCTGATCTTCTCTAGCTACACTAGGGGTCTGGGAGAGAATAAAATTTCCCACCAGCCACAAGGCATAAATCATACATGCCTCCACTCTCTGTCCTATTTTACCCTATTCTCCAACTCATTGCCAATGCCACACAGAACTTACAGACAATTGTGGGGGCTTCTTAGGGTAGCTAACAGCTAACAATGTTAAGGGAACAATTGTTTTATCTGCAGTGTCTCTTCTCAGCAAGGCTGGCGGGAATGTCTCTCTGGCCCGCAACTTTCAGCCATGTGATTCCTGGGCTTCTATCCCTTTGGGACAGAAAACCAGCCTTCTTCCTGGGCTTAGAGTCTCAGTGCTGCTCCTCTTCTCAGTTCCATGGTCTCTTGCCTCCGTCTCTGGTGCCTCTGGTCTTGTTGTTTCTTTGCTATGCTCAAAGCCTCGATGCAGCTACTCTGCTCCATCTCATGATCTCCAGGCTGCTGTCTATGTCTCTGCCACTCCACATAGGTGTCTCACACATGCTCCATCACTGGCTCTTCTTCCTTGATGCCCACAGGCTTTCCTGTTCCTGCTTCTCTATGGCTCCCTCTTACATACCCGGTGGAATGGTCAAATTGACTAGTCTCTTAGTGGAAGTCCTCTACACCTTATTTACAAGTTGGGAGTTATAAAGATTAAGCACAGGATAGCCATATTAAACAACTTTGCTTTATCATAGACTCGTATAAGTTTTGTACTATAAAAAGTCTCCAAAATGAACATTCCTTTTTTAAAAGAATAAGAAACGTGATATGGTAAAATTTTTCATTCTTTCAGCAATCATGGTTGTTGCTTCTCATATAGAATTCTGATTCTGAGAATCAGTTTTGTCTACTGAGAATTAGCAAGCTTTTGGTGCACCTTTCTGGGAATACGGGTACTGAGAAACTAAGCCATTTCAGGTGCCTGACAATTGGCTCAAGTTAAATTGTTCCCTCAACTGAGCTAAGGAATGTAACAGTACTATCAGTAACAGTAAGGGGGCATTAAAACCAGCTTGACTTGTAAACCCTTGCATTGAATAACTTAGTCTATCTATGCTCAGTCTACTAGTTCCTTTTTAGTTCAGCCTGTTTTGGTTACTTCACAGATGAAATGAAAATAAAATGAAATCATTAATTTTAGAGACGCTTTCAAGTATATGTTATACACAATTATTAGCATATTTCTATTTTAAGTTCTCTTTTCTATTCTCCCTTCAAGTGTGCCATCTTTGCCAGACACACTGTTGTTGTTGTTGTTGTTGATGTTGTACTTGTTGCCCTGTGCTGTCAAGTCCATTCCATCTCATAGCCACCTCATAGTCTTTACAACATGACGAAGCATCACCCAATGCTGCTTCACCATACTCACAATTGTTCTTGTGTCTGAGCCCATAGCTGTAGCCACCATGCCAATTCATCTGGTTGAGAGCCTTCCTCCTTGTCCCTGTCCCTCCACTTTACCAAACATAATGTCCTTTTCCTGGGACTGGTCTTTCCCGATAGCATGTCCAAAGTACATGAGACAGCATCTTTCTATTCTTGCTTTTAAGGAGCATTTTGGCTGTATCTCTCCTAAGACAGAGTTGCTTGTTCTTTTGGCAGTTCATGGAACTTTCAGTAGCATCCATCAACACTACAGTTACAATGAATCCATTTTTCTTCAATCTCCCTCATTCAGTGACCAATTTTCACACACGTATGAGGGGATTGAAAATGCCATGGCTTGGGTCAGGTGCACCTTAGCTCTTAAAGTGACGCCCTTGTTTTTCAACACCTTAAAGAGGTATATTCGACACACTATTAGAAACCTGTTTAATTAAGTAGAAAAAAAATCATCAGAAACAAACAAAATCTAGGACTTAGCTCACTACTGAGAATTGGAATAGAAGAAATAAATGAAACAACTATAAAATGCATAAGGCTCACCTCTACTGTCTGTGTGGCAACTTTAGCAAATGATCCTGGTAAGCCTAGATAATTATCAGGAAAAAAATGAAACAGGATCCATACCTCACACCATACACAATCCCAAACTCAAAGTGGATCAAAGAGTTAATTGCTAAATGTGAAACTATGAAGTTACTGTAAGATAATATAGGGACAAAACTATGGGTCCTAATTTATGGCATACATATATCATGAACCATAACTAAAATGCACAAACAATAAGATATAAGGTAGATAGCTATGCATTTCTGTAAATTAAGTTGTTATCCACACCAAATGACTTTACCAAAGAGTAAGACAAGGATGGAGAGGCTGGGAAACATTGGTTGGCAATGACATCTGACGAGAGTCTAATCTGTAAAAGATACAGGGAATGCTTCAGGGACTCAACAACAAGAAGAGAAGTAATCCAATCGACAGTGGCCAAGGACATGAACAGACACTTCAACAAGTAAATAATCAATTATGAATAATGACAACAAGGTGGAAACATCCTAAGTCTTCATCAACAGATGAATGGGTAAACAAGTTATGAAACATCTATACAGTGAAGCTTGCAAATGATGAGGAATAATGGGAGTCCAGGAAAACATTTTATTAAACATGTTTCTTTGAACAACCAACAATCAGTAGACAAAATAGGCAACATTTCTTGAAAAAGAAAGATGAGAAATCAGGAAAAGGCAGGAAAATCTAAGTTCCAGGAGGAAGGAAGACAAGGTAAAAACACAGTAAGAGCGAAAGTCATGAGAGTATCGATAGTCGTCAACTCCTGAGAACAGTACACATATGAATGTTTTAATAAGGAACTAATTTTCTGTGTCAACCTTCACCTAAACACAACAAAGTACTCCATATTAAATAAATAATCACGTGGAAAATAACATTTAAAAATAACTTTACTGTTTTGATTATATATCGTCTCCATCAGATGTATTTGTTAATGAATATATTGTCTCTGCTAATATGCTTTGCTTTTTATTTATTTCCAAACTGAGTGCGGTTTCTGATGGCTAAGTCTGCTGAGGCGCGTGTGCCGCACACTCGGCCAATGGTTGATGTTGTGGCACAGCCACTCCTTAGGTCCTTTGGGTTGGAGGCCCTGGGCAAGCATGTTAGCCTTTAGAAATGACATCATACGCTTCTTTGTTGAGTCAGATTAAATTGTAGGAACCTCACAAATTTTACAGAATATTAAATTATATCCTTATCTAATAACTATTAAATGAAACGCATCAACAGGTAATGAATGAATTGCCTTAGGTAGCTTCATATGAAGTGCTATATTTTAATTGCTTTCTATTAATTATATGTATTCTAATTTATTCCAATTTAATGAGATATTTTTATGTTCTCAAATATTCATTCTTATTTGCTGCCTCCGCCTGATTCTTTACTTGGGATTACTAATAGTTACTGAGAACTAATTTTACTTTCGGAGCCCTAGTGGAAGAGTGGTTATGCGTTGGGCTGCTGGAAATTGCAAGGTCAGGAATTTCCACCAAAAGGGGAAGATGAGGCTTTCCACTCCCTTCTAGAGTTACAGTTTCAGAAACCCACAGGGCAGCAGTCATAATCGATAGCAGTGTTCTGTCCATTAGTTTGTGGTTTAATTTACTAAATTACCTTAAGTATATTGTTTAAACATCACCATAAAGTCATGATACAGGCATCACTATTATCCTTAATTTTATTTTTTCTGATAAGGTCCATGATCACATATATTTAGAAATAATTTTCATATTTGAATATACAATTGGAGCAAATGAACTTTATTTAGCATATTTGTCTTTATGTCACTATTTCTGTTGTGTTATATAAAAATGTACATTAAATTTTTGATTGAAAAAGATAATTCAAGCATGGAATAAGCACAAATTATATATGTCACAGCTCTGTATATATATGTACACATAATACATAACATTCATTGATTTTTACAAAATATATTATTCATTCATTTAACAAAAATTCTACATTAGCATAAGCCATAAATAAACAATAATACAACAATAAAAGGCCGAAAGACTGCCCTGGATTGAAGGAGAGTAAAGAAATAAGAACATAGGATGCCCAAATCCATTGTGCTCCCACTGGTTGATCAATTCTGTAACCAAAAATGTATGTTAGTGAAAAAGCTGGTGGAATTCAAGTAAAATCTATAATTTAGCTAATAGTATTACCAAGGTTAATGTCTTAATTTGATGAACGCATGATGATCTGTACAACTTTAGGGAGAATTGGATAAAATATGTACAGGAATTTTCTGTACTGTATTTAATTTTTTCTGTGTATTCTCAACTATCCAAACTAAAAATTTTATATTTACCTAAAATTTTTTCAGCACTTACCTTTTGCTAAAGCATCCATAAGGGGAGAATGTAATAAATAGGGAAATCCTAAGAGAGCCCTGTCTTCAATGAGCTCAGTTATACTGCAAAACAATAGGGCATGTCTGTATGAACATGGATTTGCACAGAGAAAATACAGGCACAAAAGAGAGAGAAAACAGCTATAAGAGAAGAGAAAATAGGTGGGGATTCAGAAAATATTTCACAAATCTATTATATCACCTTAATTTTATTGTGACAAAAATGGATATTATTTACAGGCTACTATCACTTCCTAAGATCTATTGTGGATGAAAGATTTATTTCTTTAAATAATAGGCAAGAATACACATATAATTTTATTTACTATATTACTTATATAATTCTAATTAATGTAGCAGTATAAAATTTGCCTGATTCAGGAACAGTTCTCTCCAGATACTAATAGACCCATGAAGTCAGTCTTGATACTTTAAATATTTCAATCGATAAGAGACACTTTAGATTAGAATGTTCTCTCAGAGCATATTTTTATATGCTCTTGTAGTTAAGTTTGTAGAAAATGTTCATTTTTTCAGGAACAGTGACTTATACTGGAAATTTGTATCAGTTTGTTGATCATGGCATCTATCATATTTAAAACAATTTGTCTTACTGTATTCCTGAATTATTGAAAAATGCTACATTCAATAGGTAATGGAAACTAATGCAGTAATTGTACTTGGTCAGGGCTTTATATGAATATTCACCAAAACAACATTCTTGAGAGAATAATTATAAATCAATTATAGGATAAAGATAATGTGTTTTCTGTGTTCTGGTTTTATAACAAACCATTTGGAAACCCATTAAGAAAAGGCACTCTGAGCCAATGAAATACTGTGCATGTCACTGTGTGATTGGTCACTGTAAATACAGGCTTGGAAGGGCTTTATGAACATTCAAGTAGATTTTAGACAACACCCTGCAGGCCATTTTCTATCAGTGAAATGCCTACAAGTTTACACTTGCAGGGTTTTCAAGAAAACCAGATGGACCACATTACCATTTGGCTTCTTTGAGCTGTATGAAAACATGACCTTGCGTCTCACAAAAGTATACGGTTTTATGGTAGTGTTAAGTGCTGTCATATCTCTATGCCTTTAACTAAGTTCGACCTGTTCAAACAGAATGTTATTTGATACCCTGTGAGTGTTGTTATGATTGTTTATGTTACTGGCCAGTGTGCAAATAAGGAATAAGAGCAAACATAAATGCACAATCAATAACACCACAATGCCGTCTTAGTTAGGTCCACTGGAGCTTGCTGACACACCATCATGAGTATATGGACTTTAATCTGTTTTCCTGGCAGTTGTAATACATTTACAATAAATCAATTCATCCACATTCTCTTCCCCAGTCTTTCATACGATCTATCATTTGCATTTTAGTTATTGATGTTCTTGCACACATAAACTCAACTAAATTGAAGAATAGTCTTTGTTTTCTATTCCAAATATCTAAGCATATTGCAATCAAGTTCATCCTGACTCAGTTTGACCCCACTGGATAGACTAAAATGTGCCATAGGGCATTCCAGGCCAAAATCTTTATGGAAGCAAACACTGCCACAATTCCAGCACACAGAGAGGCTGGTGGGCTCAAACTACTGACCTTTCTGTTAGCAGCCAGCCGCTGGTGGGCTGCCAGGGCTCCTTTTCTAACTGTTACCTGGTCCTCACTTGTCATCAATTTTGTCTTCCTTGCTTTACTCTGCTTTAGGAGATTCTCTCAAGAATCACTCATGTTCAGGATAGAAACTGATGGCTTAATTATCTACTGTACATTTCAGCATAAGAAGCAAAAAAACATGTCGCCTTCTTCTTTGCTATTTTCTTCTTTTGAAGTTGTAAAACCTATTCAAGAAAAAGACCCAAAATGTACTTGTAGAGTATCCGGAGCAAATAGGCTAGGTGTACATTTTGTTTTAGACCTCCCCATCACCCTACATGCATACTATGTAGAGAAGCTTACCTCCAAGTTTGCGATAAACAGATCTGCTCCATGCCTGCTTCCCTGGGATGCATACTGACTGGATTTGTTGTCATTGGGATCCCAATTCTTATCATCCACTCTATAGTTGCCTAGGTAGTTGAAAAATCTGTCCTACTAAGGGACCAGCTTCTGCTCACAGTGCAGTATAGTGAGGAAGGTGTGCCAGAAGAGATATATTCATTTTAAAAAAAATCTGTGTTTTCCTACTATTCAGTGATCTCTGCTGTGTTTGTCTGAGTAAACTACAGAAACAAATCCTGGGAGACTAATATATGTATGGGAAAGAGCTTTATTTCAAAGAGCAATTGTATATTAAGAAAACATCACAGTCCAGTCTGGCTCAAGTCCATAAGTCCGATATTAGCCCATTGTCTGATACTAATTCATAAATTCCTCTTCAGACTCACGTAGCACAAGCAATGATGCCAAATATGGGAATATCACAGGCCAGTGGATCCAGCGGCAGTGGAAGCATCTCCAGGACTCTGGAGTGTGGTTCCATGTGGCTTGTCAACAGGAAGGTGTAGCAGAAAGTGTGTCCCTCGTCCAGGGAAGAAAAAAAGAAAACTCCCAGAATCCTCATGAGAAGACCACGCCCACAAGGAGGCATCAATCAGGCTGTAACCTGATTGACAGGCTAGACTCCACCCCTATAACCGAATTATCAAGTTGACACGAAATTATGTAACTACCACATCTGCTATTTAAGGTTTCTCAATTATTGATATTGGGTTATTGTATTTTTTAAATTTAGTCTCTATCTTTTTATTGCCCAGAGTAAAACGAATGATGAATTTACTGAGACAGATCAGAAAAGGCAACGTCAGCATACATTTTCTGGTAAAAGCTCCAGTATTCTATATCTGTTTCAAATCTTTATAGGTAAGATGAATATAGAGATGATTGCCAAAAACACTGTGCTTGGCTCAAGTTCTAAACCCCAATATAAAACTAAAAATTCCAGGTGTTCCAACAAAACTCAAAAATGTCATATGTTAAAAATAGATTTATATCACTTTTGTCATTATTTAAAATGTATTTTTTTAAAAGCACAGCAAGAAACATATAGACTCAATTAATAAAATCCTGGAGGAGCAGAATAGTCCAGATATACTGTAATTGGATATGCTTTTGAAACATATGTGCTTAAGTCACTGGTTCTAATTACATTTACAACAATAGTCATGTTTTCACCGAAAATCCATGACATAGTCACCATGCCAGCAGCTGACAATCTCCAAAGGCAGGTCAGATATCGAAATGGAAGTAGAAAGGCCATCTTGTTACACATTTTATTTAATTAGCTCAACATGTCACGATAGTACAGAGCAGAGTTTCAGAAACTATTGCTATCAATGTGTTTTCACGAAGGGGTTCTCAGTTTCAAATAGTACTCTTTTAATGAATATAGGCTAATCACATAGTATAGTATATCTTTTTAAATTTAAGTAAAAGTCAGGTAGACAAAAATTTACTTAATTTTTATTTAATTACATGACCGTTTCTTAGGTAAGCCCTTAAATATCACAATAATTTCATAAGAAATAATATACAGAATTAAATAGATCAAAATAGGGAAATGACTATGTATTTTTATTTTGAGCCAGCCCCATTAATAGTAAACATATTTCAATTAAAATTTCTGAATAATGAAAACAAAAAATAGTGTTCTTTTCTATTGTTGAAGACTTATTATGCATATGTCTGAGTCTTTAGCAGCAAAATAGAAACCCTTCAGCAAAAACTTTGTTAAAATTAAGAGCATTCTGCTATATACTTAAAATAGGACTTCTATATAAATGTATGTGATTTAAATCGTAAAATATCTGAATTCCCCTTGATATAGAATAGACCCACTCGTTCTCTTTTGTGTGCCTTTCTGTCTGTGCTGAATATTCTCAGTTGATACTCAGCATGGTGTCCTTTTTTACTGCCTTGACTGAAAAAAAAGGACTTTCCCATAGTCCCCTCAAACGAACGTTTGGGATTGACTTTGTTTCTAATAACTGGTAAATTGCGTGGGCATAGATCGTATTGGGGGGCCCAGCATTCCGGTGACTGCTAGCCTGCTTTCAAAGGCCAGCTGTTGTAGCATTGGTGTGAGCAATGCAACTTTGTGACGCCTGAGCAATTGTAGATTGATGATTGTGACAGTCGCTCTGTGGTGGCAGCATTTCAGGCTCTCCAATGGGTGGCCAGGGAAGCATTGAATGCTCTGTATTCTAATATTGTCTGTTTGAAATACTTATAGTGCTTACAATTCCTTGTTTACCATGTTTGTTTTAGGGTACTACTCATTGTCAGGCAAAACTCAAAGGATTTTGGGTTAGAGCTCAAGAACTTGAATTATCAAGAGAATTTTATGTAGAGAAGATCCAGCTCTATTCTCCCTTTTTAGTTTCATAAATTACAATGCTATGTAATGGATATATATGTCCCCACTGTGAGCAGATGATGAGAAAGGACACAAAGAAATATCTTTTCTCCAATAAAGGAAAGTTCTTGCAATCTCTCATGGAAATTAAAAGTTAGATTCAGGATTCATATACTCAATGGGAAGGATCGTTCTGAGAAAAAGGCTTGGAGGTAAATGCTTAAACCTTAATTCCAACACCACCTCTGTAATATGACATGCATGCTTGTGAGTAATTGTTAAGAATCCAAGGTTAAATTTCAAGATATGCGATTCCACTTCAGCCTCTAAAAGTACTTAAACTACAAAGACTTTCATTTATTAACCAATTCAATAAAGATGCAGACAGATATAACCTTCTATTCTTGTAGGTAGTTGTTATCGGAGCATACAACACACTTACACCCTAAGCTGTTGAAGTAGTTCCTATTAACTCCATTATACCTTTGACCCGAGAACCAGTGCTTATTTTTTCCCCAAATTTCTCATTAGAACTTTTATCTCAAGTTTTCAGTGCTGCAGTTAAACATTTACATTGCCAGGAGCCTAGTTCCGGTTTCTATGCCTTCTTTCAAACCATAGTAGGAGCCTTAAATTGGTTTCTCCGCCCCGTGACTCCTTAGCATTGCACAGCTCTGACAGATGAATCCTCTTTCTGCTAAAGAATTTCAATAAGCTTCTGTCATCTTCCAAGATGAACATAGCCATTCTCCGCAGTGTGCAGTGGGAGTGTGCATGACAAATGCTTTGCCACTTAAAACAGTTTATGTCAAAAGCAATTTCCCCAAAAGAATTAACGAAAAAAGAGAGCCCCATTGGATTTTTAGGGTGGGTGGAGCCGCACCGAGTGGTGTGTCTTGATGGGGACACTAAGAGCAGTGGAAGCATGATGATCACTGTACAAAGAGAAACACATTAGTGCCATGTGTGGAATAGTCATGAGAGAAAAAGCTGCAGCCTAGAAGGCTCTAAAAAGAAAGGGCTGTAGCCAACACCTCGAGCCTTACCCGTGCCCCATAGAAAGCAGAGCCTTTTCTTCCTTCCAGTTGTAGACACGAAGTTCCCCAGGCTGATCATGCGAACGCTGCCACACTGGCCGCATTTTGTTCCTCTACGCACGATGTCACCAGAAGGCAGGGTTTGACTCTCAAACAGCTAGTAACAAGAGCCCCAAACTTTTAGTAACGTTTTTCTCTAAACCTTTCTATAAAAGGCAGTATTATGCATACTAAGTATACTAAACTTAAAGTTGAATTAAAAGTGTTGATATCACAGAAGCCGTTTGAAAATGGAACACTCTGGGGAAGTCAGCAGGCACGATCAGGCGTCATTCCTCACTCACTGCGTACCACAGCGTCTGTTTGTCCTGCGGTGCCTTGTTGGCAGCGAGCAACAAGACTACCAGCAAAATATGCCACAAATTATTCTGAGAGGGCATGTTCATACGTTACCTAGAGTTTTGAATATAGTTACGCAGCAGGTCACACTGGTATACATAAAAAAATTCATTTCAAACTATATAGACTAAATTGAAACACCTTCATCATAGCTCTGCTCCCAATCTTATCCCTAAAGTCTACAAACTTTTAACTATACATTCAACTATACATTTTAACTGTACCTGCCAGCCCCAATACATTTGGTTTACTCATACTTGAAACTCAAACCTGCATACATGAGTTCAATAAGAGAGCATATTAACCTATTCTGTGCCAGACACTTTTCAATTCTGTAGTAAAATGGTAAATCGGAACTTGTGTTTTATTAAGAAATTTCATGTTCAAGTGGGAGAAAGAACAAGTGCCATCATGCAATTGCGATACAATATTATGCGTAAAATTGTAAAAGTACAAACAAGGTTAAGACACACAAATGGGATTTTGATAAATTCTGAATGAGATGTCAACAAATACGGCAGACAAGATCCTAAAAGATCCCATACATTTGCAGTATTTCTCATCCTTCAATTGACATCATATGGTTCAAATTGTGATGGGATGTGCATTATTGAAAAAGCAATTTGCCCCTCCCTCTCTTTCTCTCTCCGCTAAAGATCATAAAATCTGCGGGAGATTGCATAAAGGTTTATAGGAGTAACCTGGAACTCTGGGTGCTTTGAGGAAAGTGTCAGACTATTGCAAGTCTTGGTGGAGTTGAGCAAAAAACTGACTTTGTTAAGGCATACAGGTTTGGGGGTACCAGTGGTTGCAACTAAGGTTTGAGGATAGCTAACTATCTTGACTAATTCTGGGAGAAATAAGTAAAATTGTCAATTCCATTAAATATGCTATCTTGTATGAGGAATATAAAGTTGTACACAGTTCTGTCAGATAAATCATAAACTCTTGGACCAAGTTATAGTATCAGTAAATCACACACACACACACACACACACACACACACACGTAGGCATGTAGTTTGGAAGCTTTCATCAACATAGGGTATTGATGAAGTATAAAATTTGATAGATGTACATCAATATATAATATATATAGCTAAGATGCTTATGCACCATGAAATAGAAACTTCAAAGGCATTTGTTCAAATATAAGGAGGCCTTGGTAGATTTCCGAGGCTAAATTTTATTTTCTACCAAGATTTAATCTGGTATAAGAGTGAAGAACATTGTGAGTTGGACAGAGAGATGAATTAGATTCTTTTACTTAAGTCTATGTAAAAAAAAATCAAATCTTAAAAGCAACAATAGGAAATATAAAGACAGTTTTAATACACCAACTATTAATTAGGCAAATATTGAGGTGGTTAAGTAATTGATTAGAAATCAGAGGGTTAGATTTTAGGATCAATCCGATTTGAATCTAGTTTCTTCCTTCTATATGAATCCTAGTGCCACTGTATGAAAAGTTCTATGTGGGAAAATATTTGGAGAGAAAGTAATGAGTATAGAACAAAGTAAGTAAATGTGTTATAAATGTGGTTATGAGGATAAATATGATTGTGAAAACTCAGGGGGAAAGAAGGGAAATAAAGACTGTTAACACGATATTATGAATAGCTTTTTTATTTATGTTTTCTTTTAATTATTATTACTCATAATTGAATGGTGATTATTTTAAAGGTTGGAAATTTGGAAAGTAGGCCAGTGATTTCAAAATATTTACTAATAAAGTAAATAACGAAATTTTTTATAGAATTTCATGGAGAAAAAGAATGTGAATTCATAAGAAGATTTAAGGCTTCCAATATGTCCCGTTTGACTGTTATCCAATTCAGTAATGAAACTCACTTGCTACAGGATTATTTCATATTTGAGATGACTGACAGAAACAAAATAAGAAAACAGAAAATACCAACAAAAAGAAATTGAATAGTACCTACACTGATGAAATGACATTTCCTCGACCCACACAAATGGTGTACTTGATTATATATATGCCAGCCTATAGATGCTTCCCGTGGCCATCACACTGCCCTCTGGCCTACTCCAATTCATAAAGACCGTACGAGACAGAGTAGAACTGTTCCTTCGGGTCTCAGAGACTATCAGCCCATGGTGAGCAGACAGCCTCATTGTTCTCTAGCAGAGAAGCTAGTACATTGGAGTGCGGACTTGCAGTTAGCACCCAATGTTTAGCCTAATGGGCCAAGGCTTTAATTTTCAAAGTATTTGTCCAGAATGTAATGTTAATGTTATTACACATATTATTTTATAACATTATATCTTATGTTAATGTTGTTACACATTGTCCTGAAGAGTTTTACCTTAACAAAACTTTCAAAAATAGACCCCAAACCTAAATAGCAAATCAAACTTCCTGCCATCCAGTTGATCCCAGCTCAAAGCATCCCTGTCAGACAAAGGAGAGCTCCCCTGGGCCTTTCCAAGCCTGCCACTCTTTGGGGAAAGAGAAAAAGCCTCATCTTTCTCTCAGGAAACAAAGGCAGCACAATATATAGCCCAGTCTGCTGCCAGAGCTAAGTTTACATAATAAGTATGATATTTTACAAATTTATAAAACAGAGAAGTTAGAAGTTCAGAAAACGTATCTTGAACTAGTCTTCTTAATTTTCTCAACGTTTTAAAACTGAAAAGAAAATAAAGAGTCCATGTTATAGATGAAATTTTCTGGTAAAATTTTAGAGTTGTCCCAGCATAGTTTTCTGTAACTAATTACCTTTAAAAATAGTTTTCCAAAGCTAATACAAGACACTTTATAAGAAGCAGCCTGGTCAAAGGACTAAATCTTGGCCCACATTTAGCTGGCCTTGATTGTTTTTCTGTGTGACCTTATGAAATAATTGTATTTTTCAGTATTCCCATCCACAGAATGATGATAAAAACACTCATTTACTCTAGGTTTTGGTGGAAGCCAGTTAACAAGTTAGAAAAATTTATTCTGAAATGTATAAAAGTACTTCATGAAATCCAATTATCAGTTAATTTTCAGGCTTATTTTTCTCAAGAGCATTTGCACTAAAATTGAAGTAGCATATGTATAATTAAACTGCTGTGTTTCCTTTTATGTATGACCAGATGTGTAAGCAAATGCTTGGAACTGAGTAAGTAGAGACTTTTTTTAAATATGTATTCTTCTTTGCAAAAAAAGAAAATCATACTCATCCAAAATGAAGCAAATAGAAATGGATATGTTTCTGTTCGCTTGTAATACAGTACTATGATGGCTGCTGTGTTGCTGTAGAGGTAGCAGCCCTACCACAGGTATCTCAAAGACCAGCAGGGTCACTCAGGATGACTAGGTTTCAGTGGAGCTTTTACATTAACAAACTAGGAAGAAGAATTAGGCTGTCCACTTCTTAAGATTAGCCACTGAGAACCTGATAAATATCAGTAGAACTTTGTCCAATACTTTGCTTTGAGATGATCCCTTTATGTTGGAAAGCACAAAAATACAATTGGGAGAGAGCTGTTTCCTCAAAAGCCTATCAATCTTAAGGTTATAGATGGAATCAAGCTTTCCGGGCCTTCATTTGCTGATGAGGCATCAGATAAAACCAAAGAAAATAAGCAAACATCTATTAGCTATTACAATGTATCATGCACAGAGCATAAATCTAGAAAAATTGAAGTAGACAAAAAGCAAAAGATGAAGGACATTAGTGAACTAAATGGTCTCCTATTGGCCATTTTTCAATCAGAGAGTCATATGGCTTATTTTGTGAATGAAAACATGAAGAGAAATGATGTAGCATTCATCATCAAAAAGAACATTTTAAGATTTATCTCAAAGCACAATACTATGATAGGTTAATATCTATATTTTATAGGGAAGACTAGTTAATACAATTTTAAATTTAAATCACTAAAGCCAATGATGAAGAAATTAAAGAATTCTACCAATTTCCTCAGTCTAAAATTGACCAAATATCAAATCAAGATACAGTCATCAATATTAGAGTTCAGAAAGGCAAATTTGGAAGCAAATAGGAAGGAACAATATGTAGAAATTATGACCTTGGTAATAGCAACAAAGTTGCAAATGACTTAAAATATTTTGCAAGACCAAGAACTTCTTGGTCTTGGTAAAAACCTTTTCTCAACAGCACAAAAGGCAACGATACACATGAACTTGTCCACATGGAATGCACAGAACTAAAAGTGGGTCCATCTGTGGGGAGACGACGGAGAAGCTCAGTAACACCTGCTACAACAAGGCCCAAGGCTGACTGTGGAGCAGACCCTCGGGTGCTCAGATTGTAAGTGCAGGTTGAAGTCGAGGAAAATGAAAATCAATCCATGAAAGGCAAATTACCACCAGAATTTAGAGCTCATCTCAATAATATAAATACATTCAACATCAAAGCAAAGATATGATGAGTTGTGGATAACATAAAAGGCATCACACGTGACAAAAGAAAAAGTAACCTAAAAGACAGGAATGAAAGAAAAGATCAAAATTGGTATCAGAAGAGGCCCAGAACCTTGATCTTGAATGGAAACTAGCTCATATGAATAGAAAAAATAATTAAGTTAACTAGCTGAATAGAAAATTTCAAAGAACCAGCAACAAAGGAAGCATTATAATGAAATGCGTGCATACCTACAGTTAAAAAAACAAGAGAGAACACACTCAGCGTGTCTCATATGAAAGAAATGATGAGAAAATTCAAGCCTTGAGCTGAAATATTGAGGGATTTTATGGGGGAAATATTGAATGATGCAGGAAAAATCAAAAGAATATGAAGTCAGTGTGCCAAAAATAATGGTTCAATTTTCAACCACTTAAAGATATGACATTTGAATAATGGTTATATTTAAAGAAGTCCAAGATACTCTAGCAAAAACAAAATAAAAAGGATCCTGGAATTGAGAGAATACTAATTCAATTTTAAAAAATTGATGCAATGTTTGAAGCACTCACTAATCTATGCCAAGAAATTTGGAAGACAGATACCTGATCAACTGACTGGATGAGACCATTATTTGGACTAATTCTACAAAAAGATGGCCCAAATAGGAATCAGAAATTATGGAATATAATTAATAGCACATGCAAGGAAACTTTTGCCAAAGATGATTCCAAAGTGTTTGCAGTAACATAACAACATGGAAGTAGCAGAAATCCATGATCAGTCAGAAAAGAACTTGGAATGAGATTTAATGTTGATATTAGATGGACTATGGCTGAAAGCAAAGAATACAAGAAATATATTTGATGTGTTTTATTAAGTATGCAAAGGCATTTGACTGTGTGAATCATCAAGGATAATTTACTAAAAATGTAAATTCCAGGACCCTCAATTGTGCTCATGTATAACCTGTATAGGACAAAGAGATTTAGCACAGGTTAAAATCAGAAGAGGTATGTATTAGGGCTGTATCATTTCACCATACATATTCCATATCTTTGCTGAGCAAACAATTTGGGAAATGAAAATATATGAAGAATAATATGGCATCAAGATAAGAGAAAGGCTCATTAACAGTCTGTAGTAGGCACAAGACAAGACCTTGCTGGCTGAAAGCCAAAAGGAGTAAATTAAGCGAATTACAACTCATTGTAAAGAAAATTAGGTTCTCACAACTGGGCCAATAGATATCCTTGTGATAAATAAAGGAGAGATAAAAGTTGTCAATAATTTTATTTTTTTTGGATTTATAATCAACACTAATGGAAGCCATAGGGAAGAAATCAAATGATACATTTGATTTGTCTTATGTACTTTGGACATTATCAGGAGAGACCAGTCACTGGAAAAGGTCATTATGGTGGTCATGTAGAAAGTAAAGGAAAAGAGGAAGACATTCGAGCAATAGGTTGGCAGTTGCTACAACATGGGCTTGAAACTAAGCACCATTGTGTATAGGGCACGGAACCAGCAATGTTTCCTGCTAGTGTGCTTGGGGCCACTATGAATGCCCACTGAACAGCAATGAATGCTTTGGGCAATGAGACCTATCTAAGTCTTCAGAGTAAAGGTATTGAGGACTAAGGTGTGCCTGGCCCAAGCTATGAAATCTTTAGTTGTCTCATATGCATTTGAAAGCGGGACTTTGTTATAAGTAAGGCTGGAGAAGAATGTCTACCTTTAAATGAAAGTGTTGGTGAAGAATTTTGAAAGTACCGTTGACTGTCAGAAGAACAAATGAGTCTGTCCTGGAGGAAGTGCAAGCACAGGGCATCTTAGAAATCAGAACGGCAAGACTGCATTCAGATTCTTGGAGCATACTGTTCAGAGAGATCAGTCCCTGGAGAGGGATATCGTTGGTAATTATGGCAGGGGCCAACAAAACAGAAGATCATAAGTGAGGTGATTTGATACAGGGGCTGCCACGATGGGCTAAACATAGTGACCGTGAGGCTGGCGGAGACAAGGGCATGTTTTGTTCTCTTGTACGTAGGGTCTCTATGAGTTAGGCTAGCTCAATGACACCTAAGAATAACATAAATATAGTGCATATATGAACGATAAATACTGAATGAAGTATTGTATACTGTAGGTATACAGTACCTACAGTAATAAAGCATTTGTTTATAAAGAAAACAGTCAGAATGAATTTCCCTGATATTCTCAGATATTGCATAGTTGCTGGCATTTTACAGTTTGAAAGACTTTCTTGATGCTGTTGTTTTAATTTACTTGTACAGGAACTAATGGCCTGTGTTAGATTAAGTAGAAATATGTATGTATTTGAAGAATGCTTTCAACGTGTTTTCTTTCTATATTCAAACTGAAATCCTGCTACATCAGCAGAAGGGATAGTTGTCCATTTTTTATGCGTATGGGCATTTTGTCTAGTGCTTTGAGGGCCATGCTTTGTTAGTTCATGCCTCTTAGGAACATTTATCAAGATGAAATTAGAGACAAAAGGGATTTACTGGGGTGGGGGAGGGGCAGGAAAAGACAGTCCATTCCTCAGATCATGATGCTATATGGAAAGAGAAAAAGGAAGACTGATGGGTAAATTGAATTCTGGTCATGCAATCCGGATGATGGAAAGTAAGATAGAAAGCTTCTAGAAGCATTGGGGTTGTCTTAGGACTCCTGTTGTGCCAAGTCCCTACTTGGTAGCCACTTGAGGGAAAGGTGGCCTCACTGTAACCATGATAACCAGTGGGGCATCAGCTGGGACCAGTAGTCAGTTATGCTGCCTACAGTCAGAATTCGAAATTGTTTGTATCATGGATATCACACTGGTTTAGGGAACACTTCCATTATCATCCCGGGTGTATGTACGATTAAAAAGGGAAAAACGATTTTAGTCCATTAATTAGAGCCATAGATTAATATAACAAGAGAAGTTTCATTTCATACATGATAAAAATGTACTAGTATAGGTATCCCAGTAGAATTTTTTGCAGAAATTAAACATGAAAAAAGTACTCAAGTCTTTAGCTTGGTTTTTTAAGTATACATTTATTCATGATCTACCAATTCATCACCTATTAGCAGTATTTGTAAATGGAAAGATCAACAACTAAGAATTCAAGAAACAGTTTTTTTCTGCCTTTTTTTTTTTTTTTGCTTTCTCATTTTTCCTCTGTCTCTTTGTCTCTCACTCTTTTAGAGCTTTTGGCAAATGATTTAGCTTCTCTTAACCACTTCTCCCTTAATAATAAAATGAAGGCATTTGAAACATCACCCCTAAGACAATATGGTCAGTGAATGTACTAAGAGTTACAGATAGCTCTAGGTCTAGATTAAGAATGTAATGGCATTCTGGATTCTATTGATTGATTGTATCGATACTGATGAAGTCGGACACACTTAATGGAACACAAAAGCTGATTCTGTTACTTTCAAACTGAGCCAGATCTGTGGTGCCTTTTTCATTTGTTTGTTTTTAAATCATTTTTTTTAAACATTTTATTAGGGGCTCATACAACTGTTATCCCAATCCATACACACATCAATTGTGTAAAGCGCATTTGTACATCGTTTCTCAAAACATTTTCTCTCCATTTAAACCCCCGACATTAGGTCCTCATTTTTCCCCTCCCTCCCCGCTCCCCCCTCGTGCATGAGCCCTTGATAGTTTATAAATGGGTATTTTGTCATATCTTGCCCTGTCCGACTTCTCCCTTCATCCACTTTTTGGTTGTCTGTCCTCCAGGGAGGAGGTCACACACAGTTCCATGTAATCGGTTCCCTCTTTCCTACCCATTCTCCCTTTACCCTCCCTGTTTTGCCACTCACACCACTGGTCCTAAAATCATTTTATTGGGAGCTCATACAGCTCTTACCACAATCCATATATCCATCCATTGCATGAAGCACATTTCTACATTTGGTTGCCATCATCATTCTCAAAATGTTTGCTTTCTACTTGAGCCCTTGGTGTCAGCTCCTCATTTCCACCCCCTCCCCCATGAACCCTTGATAATTTATAAATTATTATTTTGTCATGTCTTACACTGTCACATGTCTCCCTTCACCCACTTTTTTGTTGTCCATCCTTCAGGGAAGGGATTATATGTAGATCCTTGTAATTGGTTTCCCCTTTCTACTGCCACCTTCCGTCCACCCTGCCAGTATGGCCACTCTCACCACCGGTCCTGAAGGGTTCATCTGTCCTGGATTCCCTGTGTTTCCAGTGCCTATCTGGACCAGTGTACATCCTCTGGTCTAGAAAGATTTGTAAGGTAGAATTGGGATCATGATAGTGGGGGGAGGTAGCACTAAAGAACTCGAGGAAAATTGTATGTTTCATTGCTGCTACACTGCACCCTGACTGGCTCATCTCCTCTCCGTGACTCTTCTGTTAGGGGATGCCCAGTTGCCTATAGATCGGCTTTGGGTCCTCACTCCACACTCCCCCTCATTCACAATGATATGATTTTTGTTCTTTGATGCCTAATACCTGATCCCTTTGGCACCTCGTGGTCATACAGGCTGGTGTACTTCTTCCATGTGGGCTTTGTTGCTTCTGAGCTAGATGGCCACTTGTTTACCTTTAAGCCTTTAAGACCCCAGATGCTATATATTTTGATAGCTGGGCACCATCAGCTTTCTTCACTACATTTGCTTATGCACTCATTTGTCTTCAGCGATTGTGTCGGGGAAGGTGAACATGGAATGCCAGTTTAATAGAACAAAGTGTTCTTGTGTTGAGGGAGTACTTGAGTGAAGACCCAATGTCCATCTGCTACCTTAAAACTAAACCTATAAATATATGCACAAAGATCTATTTCACCATCATCATATATAAATATATTTACATGTGAACATGCCTGTATTTGGACCTCTATAAATGTTTTTTGCCTCCTAACTCTTTCCTCTCTTTCCTTTTGCTTTCCTTTTGTCCCACTATCATGCTCAGCCTTTATTTGGGTTTCAGTAATTCCTCTGAGATACATTGCCCCTGGTCAAGTCCTACCAGGCCTCCTACACCCACATC
>NW_022103920.1:51996831-52003994 GCF_000313985.2 Echinops telfairi | reverse complement strand
GGTGTTGGGTTAATGGGTTACTGTTGGACTTGTGGGCTTGGGCAGCATTGGGTTGGGATGTTTTCGTGATGCACATTTTCTTTACATAAAACTCTCTTATACATGAGTCACTGTGGATTTGTTTCTCCAAAGTACCTAGACTAATACAGATGTCATGTCTCCTAGTGGGGTCAGCTATATGGTCCTATTTTTGTATTGGCTGCTCTGAGCAGGGATATCATCCTCACAGCTTGGTGGGACAGGATGTGCTGCACTCTCTCTTCCTCCCCCTTTATTTGCTCCCATGTGCTCTGATCAGACATGTCCCTTTCCCTGAACTGTAGCTTCAGTGCTGTCCTCTGAAGTAAATTTTTCTTGGGGGAGGGGCACCTGTCCATATAGTTGGGATTGGGGCTGGCCCCTCACACCTCTCTATTGGTTTCCTGTTTCATGCTGGTATGTTGCATTCACATCTTGAAGCACTGGGTTAAAGTCTGGTCCCTCTTTCCCTGTGGAGATACCCTCCCCTTGGGTGGGTTAGTGCCCTGTTTCCCTGCTACCCATTTCTTTTTTCCCCCCTCCATTTTAGTTGTCTTCCATGTGTATACCTGGATTTGATCTGGCCCCTGCCATACTATCTGGACCTCACCCCAGGAATGTTTGAATACAGTACCTTTTTCCCTAGGTCCCTTTTGCATTTTTTAAAGCTTACCTCAGTGGACTCATGTTGTACTTCTCCTTTTGTGCTTGACTTACTTCGCGTAGCATGATTTCCTCCAGTTCTTCCCATGTGGCAATGTGCTTCATGCGTTCATCACTGCTTTTTAGGGACATGTAGTACTCCATTGTATGTATGTTACACAGTTTTTTAATCCAGTTGTTTGTTGATGGAAATTTGGGTTGTTTCCAACTCCTTGTAATTGTGAACTGTGCCAGGGTGAGCAATGGAGCACAGATGTCTGGCTGTGGTTTGTTTCTTGCCTTTTCTGGGTATATGCCCAGTAGGAAGATTGCTGGGTCTTATGGTAGCTCAATTTCCATCTGTTTTAGATATCACCAAATCGATTTCCATAGTGGCTGTACATACCTACAGGTCTACCAGCAGTGGATGAGAGTTCCTATCTCACTACATCCCTCTAACACTTGTTGCTTTCTGATTTTTTTGAATTGGGCTATTTTTGAGGATGTTAGGTGGTATTTCATTGCTGTGTTAATTTGCATTTCTCTTATGGCTAATGATAGCAAACATATTCTCATATATTTGCTGGCGATTCAGATTTCTGCCCCTGTGAAACTTCTGTTCAGGTCCTTTGCCCACCTCCTCGGTGGTCAAGTAGTTTTTCCTTTTTGGAAGGTAGCAGAGTATTATAGATTTCAGTAATAAGGCTTTTGTCTGATGTGTCCGTGGACTCTCTTATTACTCTCTTGGTGAATTCTTTTGATGTAGACAGGTGTTTTATCTTCAGTATATCCCACTTGTCAATTTGTAACTCATCTGTATTTGTGTCCTTCCCTATTTCTGACTGCCTGTATATTCCCTGTGCCAAAGTTCTCAGGTTTGTTATAATTCCCTCATTGATGGCCCTAATAGTTTGGAGTTTTACCTCGAGGTCTGTGATCCACCTTGAGTTTATTCTAGTGCGTTGAGTGAGATAAGGGTCTTGTTTCATTTTTCTGCAGGTAGTTATCCATTTTTTCCAGCACCACATGTTAAAGAGGGTATCTGCTTCCCATTGGATATTTTTGGAGCCCTTATCAAATATCAGTTGTCTGTATGCTGATGATTTTATTTCTGGGTTTTTAGTTCTTTTCCATTGGTCTAAGGATCTGTCATTATACCAATACCTTGCGGTTTTGACCACTGTTGCTGTATAATATGTGCTAAAGTCAGGTAAAGCAAGCCCTCCCACTGTATCCTTCTTCTTTGAAAATTTCTCTGCTTATTCGGGGCTTCTTCCCTCTCCATATGAAGTTGGTAATCAGTTTTTCCACTTCTTTGAAGAAAGATGAGGTTAATTGTATCGGGATTGCATTAAAGTTTTACAGTGCCTTTGGCAGAACTGACATCTGTACTATGAGTCTTCCAATTCATGAGCATGGGATAGTCTTCTATTTGTTGAGGTCACTCTTAGTTTCTTGTAATAGTATTCTGTAGTTTTCCTCACACAAATCTTTTGTTCTTTTATTCAGGTATATACCTAGATATTTCAATTTGTGCTTGGCTATTGTGAAGGGTACCACCTTTTCTATCTCCCCTTCTGTGCTCTTATCCAATGTGTGTAGCAGTCCGATGGACTTCTGTTTGCTGATCTTGTATCCTGCCACTCTGCCAAACTCCTCTATTGCTTCCAGTACTTCCCTTGGGGAGCTTTTGGGATTTTCCATATATAAAATCATATCACCGCAAATGACCATAGTTTCACCTCTTCCTTCCCCAAGTGAATACCTTTGATGTCTTTTCTTTGCCTTATGCTGTTAGCTAAAACCTCCAGTACAATGTTCAATAACAGTGGGGACAAGGGGAATCCTTGTCTGGTCCCCTTTTTCAGTTGGATTGTGTTTGTCTTTTCTCCATTGACTACCACGTTGTCTGTTGGTTTTCCATGTATAGCTTAGCTTGTATTATCTTGAAGGATTTTCCTAGCATTCCTATCTTCTTGAGTATCTTAAACAGGAATTGGTGTTGGATGTTGTCAAATGCTGTTTCCACATCTGTTGATATTATCATGTGGTTTTTTTATAGTTTTTCATGTCAATGTGGTGAATGATACTAATGGTCTTTTGTATGTTGAATCATCCCTGCATCCCTGGTATGAATCCCACTTTGTCATGGTGGATTATTTGTTTTATATACTTTTGTGTTCTATTAGCCAGCATTTTGTTATGGATTTTTGCATCAATGTTCATTAAGGATATTGGTCTGCAGTTCTTAAATCCTGTGGGATCCCTAACAGGTTTCCATATCAGAGTTATACTAGCTTCATAGAAGGAGTTCGGAAGTTTGCCATCTTTTTCTATGTTCTGGAAGAATTTGTGTAGGATTGGTGTCAGTTTTTCCCTGAATGCTTGGTAGAATTATCCCGCGAAGCCATCTTATCCAGGGGATTTGTTTGGTTAGTAATCCCTTGAAAACCTTGTCTATTTCTTCTATTACTATGGGTGTATTGAGATTCTTGACATCCATCTGGGATAGTCTAGGGAGGGATTGTCTTTCCAAGAAATTACCCATGTCTTCCAAGTTGTTGAATTCATTGTAGTACAGTGAGGTACTACGGAAGGCTGGAGGAAACCCTCAGTCATGTGGGACCACAGAGGACGGGTACGAGTTCCCCCAGCCACATAGGCAGGATTTCCGCCAAAGAAGGTAGGTGGAATTTCCCCAGCAACATGTTAAACACTGCAGAGGGCAGGCAGGTGGAATTTCCCCGGGAAGAAGGTAGGCGGGATTTCCCCCAGAAGTTGGGTGGGATATCTCCTAGTGGAGGGTGAGTGGGCTGGCTCTCCCCACTCTCAAGTTAGGCTGCAGAGGGTGGTACTCTCCCAGCTGGGTGGAGGGCAGGCATAAAAGCCCTAGGCTGAGGGGAGTGGTCTGGAGGTCAGCAGTGGCATCTGAGAGAAAAGGGAAAAGTAAAAGAAAGAAAGGAAAAAACAAAACACTCCGCCTGCTGATACTGTGGAAGGACAGAGAGAAGAGAGGGCAACAAAAGTTAACAATATAGCTGATCCCCAATCCCTGACTGTGGGGCTGGAGGAGTCTAATCCTTGCCCCAAGGTGGTGGCAAGCTGTGGCTATGTTGAGATAAAGACTGCACCAGCTCCAGATGATCCCGGCTCCAGCCAAGACAGTGGCAGGACTAAGGTTAGACCCTAGCCGGCCTTCACTGTGGTTAGCCAAAAGCCCCCAGCTCCTCAAAACCTAGTAGATCTGTGCCTACTTATCTTTATGATGCTCCTCCTGCAAGCAGGCAGTGTGCAATTTCCCTCTGAGTAATTCTCATGCGCTGATTTTTGCAGAGTCCCTTTGGTATGTGCAGATCTGTGGTTTCTAAAACAAACTGGAACTCTGCACTTATTTTCTAAGAACTCATCCACTAGCAGTGCTGCATAATAATAAAGCTGAATTTTCACAAACATTAGGTGTCTGAAAGGGAAATACACTTATAATATGTGTTTTTCAAATACAAAATAATAGAAAGTGATCCAAAGATCATGGTTTCTTTTAATTTCAAGATGGGCTTTTAGAAAAGTTCATTGATATATATTTTTAAGGTAACACTATTTTATTTCAGTCTTCATTTCTTATTTATTTATATTTTAATTGGGAGTTAATATACATATCATGCCATAGTTCAATCACATCAAGCAGAATGGTACAATTGCTACAAGAATCAATTGCCAAACATTCTTTTTCTTCCTGAACTCCTTGACATCATCTCCCTTTTACTGCCCCCCGCCCACCACCACTTTACCCACGCACTGCCCCCAAACCTTTATTATACTTGCTGTCCTTATAGGTTCATTGATGATGGGTTTCATATTCCAAAAAACAGAAAAAACAGAACACAACTTCAAAGGGACACTTCTAAGACACACCCTTATATAAATGAAAAATAAAAACAAAAATATGGAAAATGTTGATCTGGTCCAGCTCGCATCACAGGGGGATCAGCTGACAAAGTTTTCACTGTTCAAGTCAGATTTATGCCTTTGATCTTCTATATTCTTCTCTCCAATGTCCTCTGTTTAGTAGCTTCTTTCCTCCCATCCCTCGATTGTGGATAAAGGGAGTGCACTGAAGGCCTGTATCCTATGTAGTTCCCATAAATGAATATCAGGCTCTCACTGACATCCATAGTCTTCTGCAAACTGGATCTCACAATTTGGGCTCTGATACTAATTCCTCCTTTGATTTTGGATTTGTGATTTACAATTCTTTGGTGATAGATGATGGTGTTCTTCTTCCGTATGGATTTAGTTGACATCTTGCTTGGATGGCTGCTGGTTTAGAGACAAGCCTTTAAGACCCCAGATCCTATTTTATCTGATAGCTGGGCACCATGTAGTTTCTTCACCACATTTTGCTATAGTACCCATATCTTCTTTGTTCCTTCCTGAGGGTGAGTATCCAACAAAGCCAGGATAAAAGAACTAATTGTTCTGAAGTTGGAGCTAGGATTTAGTGTGAGCCCCAACCCCATTCCTGGATCTATGTTTCTTTTCCTTTCTTTTCTTTTAATTTATTATTGCTTGGGGGCTAATACATATGTCCTATAATTTCATAGGTCAATCACAACAAGCAGAAATATAAGGTTGCTTCCACAATCAATTTTCAAACATACTTTTTCTTCCTGGACTCCTTGACAATATCTCCCTTTTTACCACCACCTCTGTACCCCCTTCCCAAACCATTATTCTACTTGCTTTCCCTATACATCCATTAATTATGGGTTTCAGTTACCAAAAAATATATACAACACAATTTTAAGAGGGTGAGTTAGTTAATTGTGCCAGCCTGGCCGATAATCACATGTGGGCTGGTTGAAAGGCGGAGGGATAAATGGGTGGTGAAGCCTCGCCTTTCTAGTTCTTGGGTCTCTTGTTTTGTGATGGTTGCACCGGGTGCAGCTGCCTTAGCAGTTCCCTGCTCAGCTTGCAAGATTGACTTCCTACAAGACATCCCCAAGGAGAAGCTACATGGACCTATCCCGATGCAGCCCTGGGTGCTGGAGCAGCCGTGTGGAGACCCCTGCTAGTGCTGAGTTGTTTGTTCGTTCACTGACTCAGCTTTCCTCCTGCAGTCGGCATCATTGCCTCTGTTTTGTGAGGTGGAGGACTTTGTGGAGTGGTTTTGTTAATGGGTTAATGTTGGACTTGTGGGCTTGGGCAGCATTGGGTTGGGATGTTTTTGTGATGCACCTTTTCTTTACATAAAACTCTCTCTTATACATGAGTTGCTGTGGATTTGTTTCTCCAAAGTACCTAGACTAATACAGAGGGTGACCCCGAATGATATGACATTTCTGAGATATACCCCTATATGCACAAACAAAAACAAAACAAAACAATATCCATCACAGGTTAGCTGGGATAATACATACGTTAATCCAGCATGTAGGGTGTTATAACAAGACCTTGTTTGTCCATCTACCTATAGTTCAACAATCTTGGTACAGCTCTCTTCTGCTTCCTCAGACTCCATGTATTTTCTGACGTAAGGCCTCATATTACAAGAGAACCTGAGGTAGAGTCCAGATCAGCCAATGGAGTTTCCACATGCGATCTCTGATGCAACCTCTGAAGGATGCTGTATGCCTTGAAGATACAAGAGTCAGTGTCCCAACACTCCATGACACCCGGCCCTGGTCCCCAGGATATACCCAGAAGCCCGGGTCAATGTGGTTGGTGCATATCATCAAGGGCACGCCCCCACCCTCGTGTCCCCCAAAGCATTTTCAGTCATTCTTCCCCCCACCTGGAGATGGGTCATCCCTCTTTTCCTACACAGAGACATTCATTTGTGTCCCCCAGACGTGTTTCTCCCTCTCCCTTCCACGCACTGTTTTCCCATCAGTATCCTTCATCCCTCTGGTAGGACTTTCTACCTGTCCAGAGGGGCCTCCGCATAGATATACATGGCAGTCACTCTGGAGACCACGTCCTCTTCCCCTCCCTTGACCATGTGATCCCTGCTGACATGAGGTGCCCTCTAACCAAGTGACCTTCAAAATACTTACCTAGATTGGATGGTATATGGTTCATTGGTACAGTCCAGCTCTGTACCAGGCTGTCTGGCCCCCCAGACAGTAGACTGGATGCCCTACAAGCCTGAACGTCTGTCCATTCTGCTGCTTATTCCTACAGCAGGGCACTCACACAGTATTTGTCCTTTTGTGTTTCACTAACTTCACTCAGCATAATGTCTTCCAGCTCCCTCCATGTAGTGAGGCGTTCCATAGTTTCATTGCTGTTTTTAGAGATGCATCGTATTTCATTGTATGTATTATATCCAAGAGATTCTTTTTTTACATTTAATAACAGAAGGAGCAGAGGAGAGTCTTTTTAATCAGTTTATTTTATGTTTATCTCTCATGCATTTCACTTTTTTAAAAAAACATTTTATTAGGGGCTCATACAACTCTTATCACAATCCATACACACATCAATTGTGTAAAGCGCATTTGTAC
>NW_022103920.1:51967932-51996204 GCF_000313985.2 Echinops telfairi | reverse complement strand
AGGTGTCGAAGGGATCAGGTATAAAGCATCATCAGAACAAAAAAATCTTACCATAGTGAATGATGGGGGGAGTGCGGAGTGGAGACCCAAAGCCCAGAGATTTTTTTTTTATCCAGTTTTCCGCTGATGGGAATTTAGGCTGTTTTCAGCTTCCTGTTATTGTGAACTGTGCTGCAATGAACATGGCAGAGCAAATGTCTCTCCGTGATATTTCTTATTTCTTTGGGCTATATGCCCAGTAAAGGTATTGCAGGATCATATGGTATTTCAATTGCTACCCGTTTTAGGTATCGCCATATAGCCTTCCACAGTAGATGGACATATTTACAATCTCACCAGCAGTGGACTTCTTACCACACCCTCTCCAACACATGCTGCTCTTGGATTTTTTTAAATTAGACTACAGTTATGAGTGTTAGATGGTACCTCTTGGTTGTTTTGACTTGCATTTCCTGAATGGCTAGTGAACAGGAACATTTCCTTATGTGTTTATTTCTCATTTGAATCTCATCCTTTGTGAAACCTCTGTTCAGGTCCTTTGCCCACCTTTTCATGGGATTATTAGTTTTTTTCTTGTTGTAGAATTGTAAAATACAGTAGATTTTAGTAATTACTTCTTTGTCTGTTGTGTTGTTACTGTTTAAAATTTCTCCCCAGTCTGTGTGCTTTCTTTTTGCTCTTTTAATGAAGTCTTTTGATATACACATGTGTTCTATATTTAATAGGTCCCACTCAACTGTTTTTTTCTTCCATGAAGTGTGTTTCCTTTGTTAGCTTTGCCTTATCTTTTCACTGATGATTCTTATTGCTTTGGATTTTACGTTTAGGTCTTTGATCCACCGTGTTTGTTCTTGTGCCTGGAGTGAGATATGGGTCTTGTGTCATTCTTCTGCAGGTCGATATCCAGTTTTCCTAACACCATTTACTGAAGAGAGCATTGGCTTCTCGTTCATGATTTCTGGGCCTTGGTAAAAATTCAGTTGTCTACATGCAGATGTTTGTATTTCTGGGACTTCTGTCCTGATCCATTGGTCCATGTATCTATCATTATACCAATACCAGGAAGTTTTGACAACTGCAGCTGTATAGTAGGCTTTGAGCTCAGGTAGGACAAGACAGCCTATTTTGTTCTTCTTTTTGAGTTCTTTGCCTATCCTTGGCTTCTTCCCTCTCCATATGAAGCTGGTAATCTGTTTTTCTATTTCTTTGAAGAATGATGCTGGAATTTGCATCAGGGTTGCATTGAATTTGTAGATTGGTTTAAGTAGTATTAACATTTTCACAATACTTAGTCTTCTGATCCCTTTTGGCTTATTGTAGTAATGTTCTATAGTTTTCTTAGTAAAAGGTCTTTTGTTCTTCTTGGTTATGTTTTTATCCTAGACATTTCAGCTTTTACATGACTATTGTGAATGGTACTGTTTCCTTGATATCTCTTTTGGTGTTCCCAAGACTGGGATATAGGAATCCAAATATTTCTACTTGTTAATTTTGTATCCTTCCTTATACTCTACTAAACGCCTCTATTTTTTTCCAGCAATCTATTGTGGACCACTTAGGATTCTCAATATATAAAATCATATCATCTGCAAATAGCAACAGTTTCACATCTTCCTTACCCAACTGTACTCCTTTGATTTCTTTGTGTTGTCTTATGGTACTGACTCAGACTTTCAGCACAATATTGAGTAAAACTGGGGATAAGGGACATCCTTGTTGGGGTCTCTTATCCAATGGAAATGTTTCCAGCTTTTCTGCATTCAGTGTAATATTGGCTATTGATTTTTCAAATATGGCCTGTGTTGTATTGAGGATTTCCCCTTCTAATCCTATCTTCTTGAGAGTTTTTACTAGAAATGGATGTTAGATATTGTCAAATGCTTTTTCTATATCAATTGATATGATTGTATGGTTCTTGTCCTTTTTCTTGTTCATGTGGTGGAGTATGTTAATTGTTTTTCCAATGTTGAACCATCCTTGCATCCCTGATATGAATTCTATGTAGTCATGATGTATTATTTTTTATATGTAGTTGGATCCTATTGGCAAAGATTTGTTGAGAATTCTTGCATCTATATTTGTGAGAGACATCAGTCTGTAGGCCTCCATCCATGTGGGGTCTTTTCCTTGTTAAGTTCCAGGATTATACTCACTTCGTAGAATGAGTTTAGGAGTTTGCTGTCCCTTTCTATATTCTGGAAGAGATTTTCAGGGTTGGTGTCAGTTCTTCCCTGAATGGATGGTAGGGTTCTCCTGTGAAGCCATTTGCATCGGGGCTTTTGTTAATTGGAAGTTTCTTGATGACCTTGTCTATTTCTTCTTTTCTACAGGTCTGTTCAAGTTCTTAATGCCCATATGTGTTAATTTTGGTAGAGATGGATTTTCCAGATGTTTGTCCATGTCCTCTAAATTATGAATTTGTTGGACTTTAGTCTTTCTTAGTAGTGCATTATTAATCTTTTTATTTCATTAGGTTCTGTGGTGACTCCCCTGTTTTATCCCTAATTGGCATCTGCTCCTTCTTTTCCTTTGCTAAGTTTGCTAGCAGTTTGTTGATTTTGTTGATACTTTCAAAGAACCAACTTTTTGGTTTGTTGTTTTTTTCTATTGTTTTCTGTTTTCTAATTCACTTATTTCCACTGTAATTTTTATGATTTCTTTTGTTGTTGCAAGGATTATGCTGTTGACACTGTTCTAATTGTTGGAGGTACTGTGTTAAGCTGCTGAACATGATTCTCCTCTGTTTTCATGTGTGCATTTATTGCAATAAAGTCACCTCTGATAACGGTATTAGCTGTATCCCATAGGTTTTGGTATGCTGTTATCATTCTCATTAGTTTCTAGGAACTCCCTAATTTCCTCTTTTATTTGGGCTATTATCCAGTCTTTTTTGAGTAGTATATTGTTGAGTCTCCAATTGTTTGTCTTTGTTTTTTAATCTTCCTAATGTTGATTTCCAGCTTTATGATGCTGTGGTTAGAAAAAAATGTTTTGAGTTATCTCTATGTGTTTGAATTGATGGTTTGGTTGATGAATTTTGATTGTTTTTAATTGGGCGTATATATGTTTATCATGATTATGAGTTATTTATCCCTTGAGTATTATGTAATGTCAATTCCTCTCTATCATTATATTGTGTACCTTGAGTTCTACTTTGTTGGAGATTAATATTGCTGACCCTGCTTTTTTCCCCCATTAACTTGGTAAGTTTTGCACCAAACTTTGACTCTTAGTCTGTTTTTGTCTGTGTGTTTGAGGTCTGTATCTGGAAGGCAGCAGATTGATGGATCTTGGTATCAACTCCAGTCTGTGACTCTTTGTCTTTTAATTGGTGCATTTAGTCCATTGACATTCGGTGTAAATAAATCTAATTGTTGATTAGTTGTTGTAATCTTGTACTATTTGTGCTCGACACTTACCTTTTTTCCCCTTTGAGAGGGGTGTGTGTGTGTGAGAGAGAGGAGTGTAGTCTTGTCTTTGTTTCTTCATTAGATCTTTAATGTTTTAGGTACTGTTTTCAGTGTGTTGGTTTCTGGGTAGTGTTACACCCTGTGGTGGTTTCAAATTTGAGTGCTGTGGTTGTTGGTTTCCTGACAATAAAGAAGTAAAAAAGTGTTTTTTGTAATGATGGTTTTCTTTTTACAAATTCTCTAAATGTTTCCTTATGTGAGAAAATTTTGATGAAAAAAATTTGATGAGAAAACGTTTCCTTCAAATTTGATGGAAAGCTTTGCTAAAGGATCTTGGGGTACAATTGTCTTCCAGCTTTCAGCATAGGTTTCTGCAGATTCTTCTTTCCTGCATGGTCTCTGAGGAGAGGTCTGAGCTTATTCTGACCTGAATATGTGACTGCTTTTTTTCCTCTCATGATTCTCTCCTTGTCCTTGATGTTGGATGATTTGATTACTGTATGTTTCAATGTGGTTTTGTTTGTTTTATTTGCAGGGTTTAATCTGTTAGGTGTTCTCTCTGCTTATTGTCTCCTCCTTTGTGAGATAGGGTAAATTTTCTTCCAATAATTTCCTTATAATTTTAACTGTAGACTTATTTGTTTCTTCTTGCACAGGCACCCCAATAATTTGAATATTATTTTTCTTCATGGTATCTCACATCATCTGTAGGCTTTCTTTAGATTCTTTTGAATTTTTGTTTGATTGCTTCTCTCATTTGCTGGATTCTGCTTGGTTACCTTTGTTTTCACTGATTCTATCTTCCATGTCTTTCAATTTATTGGTCAGATCCTGTACTGTGTTATTTCTTCTACGTCATTCCTTAACTCCTGAAATTCCTTTGGTTGTGAACTTTCTAGTGTCTTCAATGTTTCATCTCTTTTCAGCATTGATCTCCTAATCTCTTGTATTCTCTATCTGGCAATTCAAGGGCTTCTTCTTTTGTATATTCCATTTGGTTTGGGTAATCTTCATTACATGACTTTTGTTCTTCTTGATTTTTTTGTTGTAGCTGTTAGTGGTTGTTTGCAGTGCACAGCGGTTGAGCTGTAGTATATGTGTTGGCTTCTGGCTTGTGAAGGGTCTGGAGGGATTGGCTCTAGGTTAGAAAAAGTTTAGTCGGTGCTAGAAATCATATTGTGTGCAGATGAGGAGGGAGTGTTAGTTGGGTGGGTAGAAGGAATAGGATATAGGTGCTTAAGAGTAGGTTTGAAGTGGTTGCATTAATCATCAAAAGTCTTCCTGTTAAGTATAGTAATTTTGGATAAGTTAGAGAAGAGGGTTATAAGAGATTCTATGCTATTTGTTAGGTTATAGCAACATTTGTGTTACTGAGGTAGAGAAAGCAGGGTCTTGAGGTAATGATGGTTGGGATATGTGAGAGGTCTAATAAATCTACCAGAGTCACTTATAAACCCTGTGTATTATGTAGGGAGCATGCAGCACTTCTTTTATTGTGTTTACAACAAAAGACCCTTTTATTATGGATTTCTGCACCACTTGGAACTATCTTCTCCTTGAGTGTGGTTCCTGGGTGGAGATAGACTATTTTTGTGGTGGCCCAAGGTGAAGATGGAGGGGGAGGGACTTCAATCAGGCAGTGGGAGTACTAAGGATATTGAGTTCTATTGTCTGCCTGTCTGCCTATCTGCCAGATGCCGAGACAGGGGAGGGGAAGCTGCTGAGAAACTTGAAAATTCTGGGTTCTGTTTGCTTTGGTGGGAAATAGAGTTTTGTTTTGTTTGTTGTTGTTGTTGTTTTCTGTGTTAGTCTGGGTAGACTAGAAAAACAAATCCAGAGATATGCATATGTGTATAAGAGAGATTTATATCCAACGGTAATTATACATTAATAAAACCTCCTAGCACAGTCCAGATCACATCCATAAGTCTGATATTAGCCCATATGTCCAATACCAGTGTATGAATTCCTCTTTAGACTCACGCATTTTATGCAATGATGCAGAATACAGGAAGATCATAGACCTGTGAGTGGAAAGTCTTGTGGATCCAGTGGCAGCAGAAGCATCTCAGTACTAGAGTGGCTCCTCCACATGGCTCCTCCAGCTCCAGGACTCTGTCTGGGGATCAGTGTGACTCCTTGCATCTTGTCAGCAGGAACAAGAAGCAGAGAGAGAGTGTGTGCGTCCCACCTCAAGAGACGAAGACTGGAGTTCTCAGAATCCTCAGGAGAAGGCCTTGCCCACACAGAAACATCATTGCCTATGACCTGATTGACAAACTAGACCCCACCCCTTTGCTGAAGTGGACAGGAGATTATGTAACTGCGACACTTTCTCAAAGGAATATAGGAAGGTATATAATAAATTCCTGGAGCCCACTGTGCAGTCAAGTTGTGTTCCTCTTCCACAGGGGCCGGATCCCATTCAAGATAGCTGGGGTAATCTGTCTGGAGGACTGTGCCCCCACAAGGAGGGGGAGAGCGGGACTTCTGTGAGAGATTGTGCTGTGGAAGCTCTCTTCAGCAGGCTGCCACGGGTTCTAGCATCAGGACTTCCAGAGGTCTGCACAGAGACGCGGTGGTGGGCTGGACTTGGAGGTAGACTGTCTAGGGATATTTCTCTGTGCTGGCTGATAGCATAATCATGGAGTGGGGATGAAGTCGACAGTCGCCACACCCCTGACCTTGATATGGAAGGGGAAAGGCAAGACCGCAGGCACGGCGAGAAGGGAACACCATGTGGCATGCTCAGATGAGTTCTCTGTTGGTGAAAATCTGAGAGGGAGGTCTGACAAAAAGGACCCTGAGGTGTGGAGAGTCCACGTCTTACGTCCTATTTCCTAGAATTGATCTCCTCACCTGCTGATCTGTTGGTCACACAATGAGAACTCTAGGCAGGTTATTGCACATCAGTGCCATCTTCACCAGAACCTCCACAGTCAATCTCAAGTAACTCTACCGATGAAGGGTAAAACATATGGTATCAAAATGGAGCAAAATTGTTCAGAAGACTGAACATGTTACAAAAATTATTAATTTTATCACTAATTCTGATTCTAAAACTGTACCTTTTGAGCTAAGTTTATAATTATGAAATAGACTCTATTATGAAATAAATAAAATAATATTAAAAGTAATATGAATTTATATTTCAAAGAAAATACTATTAATAATACAGATGCAAGATGCAAATGTGAAGATTGGCTGTCCAGTGGGGAGCAATGCATATCCATGAATAGGTATAAATTTGAAAGAGGATATTATATTTAATGTATATTAAGTAAATTAATATTTAAAATCAAAATTAGATATGAACTATTTTACTTTTAAAAAACCTAAAAAAAATTAAAAGGTAATTTTATTGCATGTCAAAAACTAAATATCAGTCAATATAATAAAGTTTAAAGTAAAGAATCATAATTTTAAGAGTAAATATTTAAGATAAAGAAGAGAAGAAAAACAAAATAGAAAAGTCTTATAATAATTTCCAGCATAAAAATAAAATGTATAATTTTATTTAATATTGAACTGACTGCAGTTCTTCTAAATTAACGCGAGCTGTAGATAATCATATATTCGCCCCGTGTGCAGTGTATGTCCCACTCTCTAGAGGACAGAGGTAGTGTTCTTTGTGTGTGTTGCACTTCCTTTTTCTTATCATTCTTTGGCCTTTGGCATATTCCTTTAGGAAGTCAAATATAAAACATCTCTTTATCTTTTTAGCAAATATGAAAGCTCAGCATGATTCAATGATCTTACATACTAAATTAGAGTAGCCATTTCAAGACTTCTTGAAGTATGAGTAAAAAATATTGTTAAGTACTATATAAATGTGAGATTATAAGTAATAGAGTATCTATAGCAAAGAGTGAGTATATTAAGAATATGAAAAAATAGCCTCATTTTTAAAATGTTGCTGGTATATTTACCTGCTTACTGATGTACACTTCTCATGTTTCTATATGTAAAAGAAACTTGAGGGGATAATTGCAATATCATAAAGTTAATAAAAGGCAAACCCTACTGAGATCAAGAAATTACAATGATAAGACAGTGATTTTATTAAGTTACCTCAGGTACCAAGTTCCCTAATGGAAAAGAAATTTTGTTTGACTCCCCGAATTCATGGACTCACAGAACTCTCATGCGGCTGCTGTGTCCCAGACAGAAGCTGTCTGAAAAAATGAGTACTATGAAAATCAGCTCTAAGAATAAAACCCCGAGGGCCAGTTTTATGTCCAAAAAAAGCTAGAAATAGACCGTAGTATTATAAAACCACAAACCAACCTGCTCACTTGTGTGTTATTCCCCAGATGGCTCTGTATGAGAAGCATTGTCCCCCAAAGAATACTGCCCAATTCCTCCATCTTCTGTTAAATGATTCAAGTGATGAACGCCCTACAGTTGCTTTTATTTTCACAGGTTGAAAGCCCGGCACTAGTATTCTTAACCCCTGACTCTGCCTTTCTCGTTTTCATGCATCAACCACCAAGTTAAATCAGTGGGGAATATAAACTGGTCTGTGCTTTTGCACTTCACGAAAGGGAGCGCCTATTTACCCTAAGAGCTGGGTTCTGTTCCCATGTCCTTTTCTGTGTCATAGGAGAACTTACATTTATAGGATGTCGAAATCATCCCCAGAATTTACTCGGAGGGAGATCAGGATGCATGCTTTTCTTCTTCTTTCTTTATTGTATAGCCATCTTAAATAGTCTTAATTTTCTTAAATATCAAATGACTTCTTTAGCCAGAAAAGTATCTCCTAGATGACCTACTAGAATGTCTGAAACACTCCTATTAGTTTTATCCTTGGATTTCAGAAACACACACACACACACACACACACACACACACACACACATGCACTTCTATTAATATTTTTAGCCAGTAGGGTACCCAATTTTGAGAGTTACCACTCATAAAATATTACCAAGAACAGGAGAAAATGTGATTAGCTAATTAGTAGTGGGATGCTGTGAGTTTGAGTGGAGAAACAGGTGGTAAGTGTTTTAAAGTCCTTTCAATATGAAGGAAAAAATAAAAAGTTAGAACTAAATGGGAAACACATTTTGCCTACGGCATACCCTCCGTGTAATACCGTGCCTCACATAACATAAAGGTTTTGTCTATGACATTGATTTATATGCACACATAGGCTAGCTTGATATTATTTGGATTTAAGGTATTAATGAATGATGATTAAAGGAAATTATGGTCTTTCTGTGTGCCTACGGGCATCCTTGATGGGCTTTCCAGCAATTACAATCTTTCTCTTTCTGATTACAGAAGGGAAGTTGTATCTTAAAGCAGAACTCCTAAGTTTTAATTAAATGTACAATGGAAAGTTGATACTAAGTCATACATAAGAAAATTACTGAAGCATTTCCAGTTTGATCAGAAGTCAAGAATTTTCAGTACAAATAAGCCTCATAATCATAAGATCTTGTTGGTCCAAAACACTCATAGTCTCATAATACATTAAGTACAACATCAAATTTTAATGAGAATTATCCCCAACCTCCGTAGACTAAACAATGTTTTCATGTGACTCTGGAATTGTATCCTATTCTCACAAAGCTTTGGATACAGATCCAGGATTTGCATGAGAAGTATACTAACTATGAAAAGCTATTGTACAAAGCAAAAAGACTGGAAATTGGAAAATAGAGGGGTAATAGAATACAAGAACCCAATGAATTTGACTTTCTTCATGTTCTAATAGTTCTTTATATTCATTAAGGCCTAACTCTTTATGGAACTGCAAATTTTCACAATAGTTGTTTCTACATTTTGATTTTAAAATAGCTGAAGATTTTTATTAAGTTTATATAATTTTAATAGTACAATAAAACTATTATTTTGTTTCTTTAATTTAACTATTACTTCAAGGTACATCATTGTTATGTACTTTGAGATAGTTTATTGATTAAATAATAAATTATACATCTAATGTAAAGAGCAAATAAACTTCATTAAAAATTGATTTCTTGTGTTTTTCTATGTATTGTTTTAAGCCATTAAGAAAGCAGAAAGTAAAAGGAAATAGTATTTTCTTTGAAGGAGCTCATTTTCTAAATGTTATGTTAGTCCAGTTAAAAATCTTAGATCTGTGTTTGTCAATAAGCACATAGCAAGAAATAATAAGTTATAACTGTCACTCAGACAAGAAAAGGTGCTGGACCAAGTGAGAACTTGCTCAAAGAGACATAAACATAAATCTAGGTACATAGCACATCTATCTGATCATTAGTGTATACACAGATCTTTAAAGCTAAGCACGCCACTAAGTCAACATATACATGTTAAAGAAATAACATTTTTTTATTGTTTTGCTGTACATCTTTTAATTCAATTTTTGTTTTTAATAAGAAATGAGAAATCATGCACCAGTCAACCTAAAACCTCAACAAACCAAAAATGAGACTGATAGTTCACATCTAAGTATCCCCTTTATCTAGCTCTTTCTCTTCTTCTTGTCTATTAATTATTGTTATGCTTTCCAAGTTCTTACTTTTTCTTCTCCATATATGCGGGGGTAAGTCAAAAGTATTCCTATAAAATCATAGACATTATTATTAAATAAAAATATCAAAATTGGTTGCTGTGATAAGTTTGATGTCAACTTGGCTGCACCAGGATTCTCAGTGGACTGACTGGCTGTTAGGACCTGGAAATCACCGTGATGTGACCTGACACAATGCAATCAATCCCACAAGAGAAACTTCAGCGAGCAGCCAATCAGTGTAAATAGATTACATGGGAATGCAACCCTCTTCTCAGGTCATAACACTGATGCAATTGAAAGGAAGCTTTCTTGGGGTTGCTTTACTGCCCATATCAACTGTGGAAATGCTTGCTTACTTTGTGCTTGGTCTGGATCCTGCGTCTGATTCATGGGCCTCCAGTTCCTTGAACTTTGCATGCCAATTCTGGGAGTCATCAGTAGCCTGTCATCTGAGCTGCCAAGCTAGCTTTTGATTCACTCACTACTCTAGCCTCAGGCCGACCTAGGATTTGTCCTCCTCTGAAGTTACCACCTTGTGGTTCTCCTACTGACCTTGTGTTAATCAGCCCTCTAAAATACTCAAGGCCCACAGACTGACTCACCATTCACAATACCAAAGTACATCTGACCCACCAACTTGGAGGCTGGTTAGATTCAGACTGGCCAGAGTCTACCAAAGTGTGAGTCATTTTCTTAATAAAAAAACTCTTTCTAACTCTCTCTCTCTCTCTCTCTCTCTCTCTCTCTCACACACACACACACACACACACACACACCTAAGAGTCACTGATTGTGTTTACTAGAGAACTCAGCCTGAGGCAGGCACTATTGTTCTTTCATATATGCTATATCTCAGTCTATACAATTTGAAAGGTGGTGTTTCCATCTCTCTGAACCTCCCCTGAAGAATGATGTGCCTCTTAACCATAGCTCCTTACCTCAGAGTAGTTACTTCTGCTGACATGATACTACTAGATACTTGGTCTCATAAAGAGATACTAACTGAAGAAATGGGTGCTATTGCCAAGTGTGGTGAAGAAATCACATGATGTCCAACTCTCAGAAAGATTTTATCTGTTGGCTTAAAGGCTTGTCTGAAAACAAGAAGTCATCTAATGGAAGTGTCAGCTAAATTCACATGGAAGCAGCACACCAGCCTGTGTGATCCAAAGATTGCAAATAAGAAAATCAAAGATGAGAGGAAGAAACTGTATTAGAGTTTAATCCGAGCTCCTGGTTTGCAGAATACGGATGACTGTGAAAGCCCAAAATCCATTGCAGGGACCCTACTTGGATTAAATCTCCAGTAAATCTCTTGTGACCATTGGCCATGCATGGAAATAGCCTTGCTATCAGATAGATTGAATAGGAAAGCATATAAATGCTTATGTAGTTAGGGGAACTGATTACAGGTCTCTCTATATAGCTTCCTCCCTGGGGGATGGACAACAGAAGAGTTGATGAAGGGAGACATCGGACAGCGTAAGATTTAATAATAATAATAATTTCTAAATTATCAAGGGTTCATGGGGGACAGGGGCGTGGGGAGGGAGGGGAAAAATGAGGAGCTGATACCAAGGGCTCAAGTAGAAAGCAAATGTTTTGAAAATGATGAGGGCAACAATGTACAAATGTGCTTGGATTGTGATAAGAGTTGTATGAACCACCAATAAAATGACTTAAAAATTTTTTACACTTAATAATTTTTTCTCCCTTGACTGATTTCAAATTTGTTCTTTTTATTATTTTCTGTCTTATTCTTGATTGATGTTTTTCTCTGTTTCACTTTGTTAGCATAGATATTTTGGGGTTTTTTTATGCTTCTTTATATAAAATTCAGATAGACAAATCTACAGAGTCAAAGACTGAATTAATATTTTTTTAGGCTTAAAGCAGGGGAGGTTGGGGGGAGTTAGGGAGCTAATATGTACAAGAATGAAAAAATGTTTTCAAATTCATTGTGGTGATGTTGCACAATTATTTTAATATGTTTAAACCATTGAATTAGATGATATGGGAATTCTATGCCAATAAAACTGTTGAAAATTAAAATGAAAAAATGATTCCTTGCTCTTTGATTACATTGTGTCAAAAACAACAGTTTTTATATCCTCCTATTACTTAAATCAGATTTTGATGATCTCTGAGTTTGGGAAACTTAAACAAGTTCAAGGGGGAAGATCAGGGTTGTAGGGTGGATGGGATTAGGCTTGCCAATAAAATTCTCAAAGGACATTCCTTGCTACCCACAAGAATGAACAGGCATGTTGTTATGATGAGGAAAAACAAAATCCTTGGCACATCTTCGAGTGTTAATTCTTACCAAAGCAGTTTTCAATGTGCTTAAAACTTCTTCATAACTTTTTCATAATAAACCCTGTGAGTGTCCTGAATCCTTCATGAAAACTTATCAAGATTATTCCTCTGGAATCCCCCCAAAAAACAGTGGACAAAACCTTCTGTGCAGAACTTTCTGCCTTGAATTCATCTTTGAGGCCCTCCCTCAGGGATAGAAGATTCTTAAAATGCTTGATGTATGTAAAAACTATTTTTATGAGGGGCAACATTCCTAAAAACTTGATGCAAAGCTTAAATGATTTGGGAATATGTCTATTTTATTTTGTTAAAAATGCAATACCAGCCCTGTGCTCAAACACACTCTTTCTTATGGTACAGGAATATCTATGCATACATATATACATATACACTATAATATGTATACAAACATATACATATACATACACACTATAACATATGCACACACATATACATATGCATATACACACATATATACATACATATACTTATACATATATACTTTAATGAGACTAAGATAAATGAATTACCAAGACAATTTGTCTACATCCATCCACTGATCACAGAGATATGTTCAAATCCTTTGTTTGGAAGAAACGATACATATATGACTTGGAATACAGGTCGAAATAAAATTTTAGTTACCCTCATTAAAATGTATATAAACCACATATTGTATAGTTTTTCTGGTTTCCACTTTATAAGTTAAAAAATAAAAAGTGTCTACATTTTGGGGGTTGAGTAGGTACTGCTTGCATCATTCTTGCCTGCTGACTGTCCAGGCTGCATTGGCAAAAGATGCGGCTATCTTCCAGAGGAGGTTATTAAGTTCATGGCTTTCTGTAAACCTATATGAACCTTGTTTGCAGGGCCATTTTAAACAAGGGAGACCACTAGAAAAGAGAATGCAAAACATCATCCTGATTAGACTCTTGATTTACCTCCATGTTTAATCATTTACCCTGGCAATATATTATTGCTCTAATTGCCATCTCAAAAGTATATCAGAATCACTTGGGGGAATTTCCTAAATATAAACACTGGTATGAACCACACCTTTAATTTTAAAGCTCTAGCTTTGCTAGCCAGTGGTCCTTTCTGTGCTCTCAGTTGTTTAATATAAATTTTGTCATGATATAAGCTGTGACATGAATTTTCAATGATAAATGATTAGCATACATAAAGCAAAACAGTGATTGGTAAATAGTAAGTGTTATTAGAATAAGCTTTATATTTCAAGAAAGTTTAGCTAGGTAATCCTTACAGTTATCAAAACTGTTAGAGGGAAGCAGGTGTAAATTTCACTTCTTTACTTCCGTGCTCTCAATCCTGAGATAGCCACAAGGGTATCCTATAATTACTATTATTTAATAGAGTCAGATCAAATGTAGTATGTAAGCCTTAAAATTGTTGGGGTTTCCTTTAAAATATAAAGTTATGAATTACAATTTTTGTAAGAAGGTAAATATTTATTCAGCATAGGATGACAAACCAATGATCAGAATATTAAAGATTCATAGATAACGAACATCACAAAATCCATTAAGATATGATACATTTATTTTAATGTAACCAATTATTTCCTGGCAAAGTTCAATGATACATTTTGCCCAGTCCACATTTTTTACTTAAAATTCCATATTAAACTCTTTTTATGATCTATTTTTAATTTTCTCTGTATATCAAAAATCAAAATAATCTTTTAACTAGGGTTTTAGAAATTTGTTTTTTAAATTACTAAAACTCTAGGAAAATGTTTTTAGGTCCAGAAACCATAAGTGAGACAGTTGCTACATTTTAAAGAACTCTCATCTTTCTTTTATAAATGGCTTCTATTTTAGAATATAGTCAAATATATACCTAAAAGAGGGGGAAAAAACCCTTAGTTTTGACGAAGTGTGTAGATGATGTAAGGAATTTTATATTGCTCAATTGCTAATTGCATATATTTTGAACATTGCCTACATGTATATCAAGAGCCCAAAGACACATTCATTATCAATGTGAGCTTCAGTTTCAGTTTTTGTGCCACAGTGTTAGTCAGTGAAGGACAGAATTACTTGAAATCATCCCTAAAAGGTAATAACCAATATTTATGCACAAAATTACCAAGTTCCCAAAATACATATCATAAAACTCATAAAAAATGTATCCCAAATCCAGCTTCCTCTTAGGCAAGTTCCACTGCAAAGTCACTAGATGCTGTTGCCGTTAGCAATTGTGGTAACTGGACTGGAGAAACAACTCCGGTGACACACATGTGCCATCAAGGGCTTGATATCAAGAGAACATCCCAGCCCAGGACAACTCAAGTCTATAAGCCTGATACTTGTCCACAGGGCCCTCTTCCGACTCACACAATCGCATGTAATACTGCAGAATGCAGGAATTGCACAGGCCTGTGAGTACAAATTCTGTGGATTCAAAGGTGATGGAAACTATTGCAGGGCTCTGGCAGGTCTCAGGTCAGCTAGCAGGAATGTCAAACCAGAGAGGGGGACTTTCCCTGGACCTTCCTTATGAGAAGGCCACTCCCACCACCAGGCGACTACATGACCGACAGGTTGACTCCCACTCCTACGTGTGAACATATCTTCAAATTGACATGAAATTATGTAACTCCGTTCTGACTCATAGTGACCCATGTAAAACAAAACGAAGCACTACCCAGAGCTGTGCCATCCTCACCATGTTTCTGGTGTTTGACACCATACAGGCAGACACTATATCAATCCATCTTGTCTAAGATCTTCCTCCTTTCCCTTTCTCACCACGTCATTACCAACCATGATGGCCTTCTCCGCGGCTGGGTCTCTCCTGACAAAAGGTTCCGAGTACATTTTGTGAACTGAGTCTCGCTCTCATTGCCTCTAAGGGGCAGGCAGGCTGCGCTGCTCCCATGGCAGACGTGGTCATCTTTCGGCAGTCCATGGCACGCTCAGTGTTCTTTACACACATCATGATTAAACGCACGGATTCATCTTCAGTCTGCATTATGCAAAGTTCCATTTTCATATGCCTGAGAGGCAATCGAAAATACCGAGCCTGGGGTCAGGCACACCTTAGTCCTCAAAGTACCATTCTTGCTTTTCAACAATGTAAAGAGGTCCCGCACAACACTGGTGTGCCACACCCTTTGATTTCTGGACTGCTGCTTCGATGAGAATTTATTGTGGATCCATGCAAGACGGAATCCTTGAAAACTTCAATGTTTTCTCCATTTATCCTGATCTTACCTCTTGGTCCAATTGTGAGGATTTTTATTTCCTTTGCATTGAGATGTGATGACTGCAATCCTTGATCTTTGTCAGCAAGCCTCCAAGTTCTCACTTTCAGCAAACCAGGTTGTGTCGTCTGCTTATTACAGTTGTTCGTAAACCTTCTTCCAACCCCGATGCCATTCTTTTTCATATAGCCTCGCTTCTCTGAAGATTTGCTCAGCATACAGTTTGAATAAGTATGGTGAGAGGATACAATCTTGACACACAGCTTGTCTCATTTTAAACAGTCTGTTCATACAACTGCCCCTTGATCCAGGAGTCCAGGTTCCCCATGAGTACAATGTAGGGTTCTGTAATTCCCATACGTCTCAGGATACCTGCAGTGGGTCCTGGTCCACAAAGCAGCATGCCTTGGCATTGTCAATGAAACACAATAAACCTCCTTCTTGTATTCTCTGCTTCGAACTAAGACCTTCTGACATCAGCAATGATATCCCTGTTCCATGTCCTCTTCTGAACCTGGCCTGCACCTCTGACAGATCCCTGTTCATATCCTGCTACAACAGTTGTTGATTGACCTTCAGCAAAGTTTTACTCGCATGTGATATTGAGGATATTTTTCTATTTGAGCATGCAGTTGGGCCATCTTTCTTTAGAATGGGTACAGATAGGGATATTTTCCAGTCAAGTAGCCAAGTAGCTGTCTTCCAAATTTCCCAGCATATACCAGTGAGTTCTTCCAGTGCTTTATCAGCTTGTGGAAACATTTCCATTGGTATTCCTCAATTCCTATATCCTTACCTTTGGCTAGTGCTTTCTGTGCAGCTAGTACTTTGTCCTTCAGTACCATTGATTCTTGCTTATATGCTACCTCTTGCAATGGTTGATTGTTGAATTTTTGCAAAATCCAAAGTGTGAATTTATTTACCTCTGAAAAGTAAATTAAAATGTATATTCACAAACATAATATTATAATGAATCTGAAAGTTGATAAAAAGGATTTCACATCTGTGGAATTTGTGTGTATGTGTTTTGCTACAATTAAAACTGAAAATGTTTCCAATTATATTAACTTTTGAATTACTTACAAAAGTAAATTTCTTTGTCAAACAATACATTATAAAACCATTTCTCAGGTTCATATCACTTAAGACATACACTATTATCATATTAAAATTAAAAAGCACTAAAAACATTGCCATTGAGTAGATTTAAACTCAGCAACTTTGTAGGATAGAGTAGAACTATTCTCTAAATCTGTAGGAAAGAAGACTACCCCATCTTTCTCCCTCAAATCAGCTTTTCAAATCACTGACATGGAGTTTAGCAGTCTCAGACTTAATCCATTTTCCACCAGGGCTCATATTTCCATATTCAAGGATCCAAACTCATTGCCATTCAAAAAAAAAAAAAAAAGCAAACTCTGATAGCAACAATTCATAGTGACTCTGAATAGGGTTTCTGAAAAACTCAGCATCAGGATTGGCAGGAGGCCCATGAACCCCCAGAATGCGCTTTAGAAGGGAGGAAAGTGGTTGTGAGAGTCTGGCGTAAGTGCTCGTGGTATGTCATCAGGGAGACCACTCCCTGGAAAAGGACATCAGCCGAAGGTCGGAGGAAAAGCAGATGGACTGCAGCAATGAGTTCCAGCGTGACAATGGACGTGAGAGTGGCGCAGGACCCGGCAGTGCATCATCCTGTGGTGCACCATGTCACCATGAGTTGAAATCAACTGATGACACCTGACAACCGTTTTTCTGAGGTTGTCAGCGTTTATGGCAGCAAACAGCTACATCTTTCTCCTTCAAAGCACCTGGTCGATTTAAAAGTGGCAAAAACTGTGGCTCAAGTAGAATTCAGAGTTTGCCCAAGGTAATATCATTTTGGGAATGTGATTAAAGTTCAGATGTTTTGACATGCAGAAATAGTATCCCCGGAAGCAAATGAAGCATATTTGTTTAATGATAGACTTTACATGTTTCTCAACAAGAAAATAATGTATATTTGCAATAATAGCATACTCATTAGTTTACTAAAACATCAGCACTTACCACCAAACATGATTATTTTGTGTGATAGCATTAATTTCAAGTAGTCAACTAATTATGCCTTTTAAAGACCAGGTGAGAGCTTTTTTACTTTTTATAAGAGAAAAATAGTATGGAAAAGGCAGGAGGTATAATTTACTTTCAAATTTGAATAGGCCAAATACTTTATACGGTATTAAGGATCCATTTTTAAGACCCTGCATTGCCAATTTTCTCCTGTCAATAAACCTGCTGCTTCATCACAGACATAACATTAAGAAAAACTTTTCCTGAATCATTAACTTCCTTTCAAATCAAAACCACTCTAAAAAAAATAGGCTTAAATCTGCCTGAAGAAAGTTTTAAGAACGTTTGCAATAGACACATGGTCATTTCATAGTATGAGAATCTGTTTGGGCTTTTCAAAATACTCTTCTAATTTTTAAAGTGACATGTAAAATCTGATGAATGTAACAGGACTATCTTGCACCCGTCCCATCTATAAATCTCTACAAACCCATGCATTAAAAAGCCATCTGGTTAGGCCAAACAAAATGGAGAACAGATGGAGAAGCGATACACAGCATAAGATGGGAAACTACAGTTAATAGAACACATTATTCATTATATTTAAAAATCATGCTAAATATTTACTATGCATATCATTAAGCGGTTTGAATTACGATATTTTGAAGAGTAACAGCCTTCTAAAACAATTCTGATGAATGCAGGTCCTCCATGTGAGACTGTCAACACTACTATTACATTTTACCAATGGAATATACTATCTTTTAGAGCTATAAAGAACATGGGAGAGACCACCAGAATGCATGAGTTGTGTATTGAGCCACTCTATGAAGCTGGCCAGCAGGAGCCACGTGAAAGTTCAGGATGTACGTGTGGCATGCTGGTCCTGGACTCAAGGGTGGGAATGAGGCATAGTTGTTAGCGGGTCAAGTTAGTGACAGCATGTGCGAAGGGGAAGCCGATTGGAGGGATAAGAAGCATGTCTGTGGTAGTTGATTGTCTAGAGGATTTTCCGTAGCACAGAAGGAGGGTGAGGAAGGAGGAATATGGATATATAATTTGTGACTTCTTGAGCTCCTTGTATGAGCCAATTTCTGGTAGAATATTTCACTGTGCATAATATCAAATGACCAGTCAATTTTTATTCACTATCCTTTAACTACAAAACCATGTGATTGCAAGTCCTATTCTTTAGGAAAAACACATATTTCAATTTCACACTGTAAGAAATATCTTGAGGATGAACGAGCAACAGTAATATTCTCAGAATGAGCCATGAGTAATGTTAATTTTCACATTTGATATATTTCCGTGGCAAGTAGAATTATTTTTCTTCTTTTATAAACAAGGTATGTTGGCAATATATTTTACATTAGATAATTCTCCAGTTTACATCGATTGTGAAAGAAAATATGGGGTTCAAATGACCAGTCCTGGGGGTGCTGTTGGATAGGTATTAGACTGCTACAGCAAACGAGCTAGTCAAACCCACCGGTCACTCGGTGGGAGAAAGGAGGCCTTCTGCTCCCATAAACATTTATAGCTTCAGTAACCTCACCTCAAGGGGTTTGCACCCCCATGTGAGTTGGAATTGACTCAGTGACAGTGGGTGTTGGGTCCACTATATAAACTAGACTGTGTAGTTTAGTCAATACTGTAAAATAAATGCTATCTTTTATTCTCTATTGAGGAATTTTAATAAAATTTAAAAGTCAATGACTAAAATATACCATAATATATTATAAATTAATTCGATGGTACAAAATATACTATAAATCAAGCAAGATGATACTGTTTAGTCTAAAGTAAAGGAAGATATGTGACAGCTTGTATATTTCCTTAGAATTTATTACGTCTGTATGTTCAGGGGGAAAAATGACAGAAGCTTAAATATGGGAAAAAGAGCACAACATCAAAGTTCATTGAAAATGATGATGGCAACAAATGTATAAATGTGTTTGACATGATGGATGGATGGATGGATGGATAGTGCTAAGAGTTGTATGAACCCCCAATAAAATGATTCTTTAAAGTTCACTTTACAGGGATCCACAATCAATGTCCAAGGGAGTAACAGCCAGGAAATCACATGACAGGTTATATTGGGCAAACCTCCTGCTAAAGATTGCATTAAAGTGTTAAAAAGAAAAACAAAACATAAATTAATTTGAAGATGAAAGAGCAATTAATCCAAGCAATGATATTTTTATTCACCTTTTAGACATGAGAAAGCTGGCAATGAATAAGTAAGATCAAAGAAGAATTGGGGCATTTAATTATAGTATAAGCAAAGTGTACTAAATATACTATGGATTTCCAACAGAGAAACAAATCTATCTTAGCAGAAGTACAGCCAGAATGTTTATTAAATGCCAGGATCTTGAGACATTGTCTGACCTACTCTGGATAGGTTTTTAGGAATGACTAGTACCTGGAAAAAGATACAATTATTTTTTTAAAGTATTTCAAATTAAAGTAAACTGTCCACAAGTTTTAAACATGAGTTCCTTTACTTTTAAGATGATTTAACGAAAGTTTTCTCTTTACTAGGGCTTATGTAGGATTGTGAGAAAAACTAGTATGATGAGAAAATGTTCCTTCTTCTCTTTGATCACTCTGACATGGGCTGGTGTTCTTCTTACGTCATGGGCTTTCTTGAACGTGAGCTACTTTCAGTTTTATCCCATCTCTTCTCTTTAGTTCTCTCTATTTTAATAGTTTTGTCAAAGGAATGTAGAGAGAGCGAAGAAACTTTATTTTAATAACCTCCTTTGGGGGATACTTGTGTGTACATCCTACTTTAAGAGCCATTGCCTCAGTTTTCTGACCCAGTATTCTTTTAACACGAAGGTAAAGGGGTCCTCACAGCCCCTACGTGGCTTCAGTAGTTAACCACACATCGAACAGCTGAAAGGTTAGTGGATCCCACCCAGTTTGAGGCCTCCCTGAGGATAGGCTGGCGATTTGCTTCCCAGCATCACATCCTTGAAAGCCCCAGGGCACACAGTTCTACTTGGACACAAAGGAGGCTGTCATACATTGAACGGGACTCAGTGGCAGCCAAGGACAACTACATGATGTGATTCCATTTAGTTGACTCCTATAAACTTCCACCGACACATTTTGTGTTCTGTATTGGGCCTGTAAATGTGAGTAAGTGGTCAGCTCTGACTTCAGGGAAGTTGCATTTTACCTTCTTCTCTAACCCGTTATGATCAAATCATAATCCAGACCCTTTAAACAATGCACACTGCACGCCCTTCTGTCTGCATAAGAAATCCATAGCTGGGGGGTATTCTTGAAGTGGCCTTTTTATGATCTCACTTACTTTTCAAGATTGTGAAATAGGTATGTCAACATTTTGTTAAAACATACTGTCTATGGATTTTGGGTACAAAATTTATACCCCCAAAATTAGACCTCAACTGTTCATCGTATCTTAACCACTTAGGGGATTTTAGAGGGTGAGACAAGGAATGTCTCCCCAACGCCCATAGGCATCACACCTGCTTCATTTCAGTTCTTAGTTCACCAAAATGAGTAACAAAAATGTTGTTAAGCCTCAAAGTCGATCAGAAAGCATGCTAGCAGACGACTTCATGACTTGCAATGACCCCAGTTGTCTTCGAAGTGTACACAGGTACTTCCATGATACGTCTGGCACAGGGCAGTCAAAACACCATCAGAAGTTTAGGGTGCATTTCCCAAGCTTCCTGTTCCGAAAAAACCTGGACAAAGTCCAGGCAGATGGTCAGCTTTTGTTTACTTAACACAATAAGATTTCTTTGCCAACAAGTTTTTAATTTAAAAATTTTTTTAAAAATAGAAAAATCCCAAGTTTAGGATTTAAGAGTTTTGGATATATCCCCCTTGAATTAGAAAATGGTTTTCATATTAGAGCTTCTATTTTCACTTCTTTCATTCGTATACTTTATTTTCAGACATTGCATTTTGCTCCATCCCCTGACCTGATGAACATTAAGCTGGTTTTTTTCCCTTCATTATTTTTCCCCATTCCAAATGGTCACTGCTTGCCACTATGGATTTGACTTCCTCTGTGAAATTAGAAGGAAATCTCTCACTCACCTCAGACATGACGTGTATCATAAACAGACTCCAGGCTCTCTTCCTAGTGCATGCAGCGCATGGCCCATCTGGCAACGCTGAGTTGTGGCCTTATTTCTGGCAAAATCATCACTCCAGGGAGCCAAGAATAAGCGTATTAGAAAGAACTGCCTGTATATCAGGCTAAAAGAAAGTGATGAGTATATCAAATCTCCCAGTGGGTAGGAAACCATTTCTAAATGATTCTGGCTGCCTTTGCAGACACATAGCTTGCCCTTTCCTTGCTTTGTTCTGATGGGGCTCTCCCGCTTGCAAGTCGACCAACTGCAGCGACACTCTCCGCTCATTGAGAAAACACATTCAGACCGCAGGTCTTTCATTAAAATGTAATTTACCGCATAAACATTCTTTTGCACATTTGAAACACTTAAATAGTGCCAGGAGAAACCCTTCATTTTAGTCACTAAGGAATAAACTTTATAATCACTCTATATTGCAAGAACACTGTACATAGTGAATGATGCATTTTTAAGAAGAAAAATTAATCATCACCATCATCATAATAGTAGTTATAGTAGCAGTAGTAATAGTAGTGGTATTACAATAACATATATTGATTACTTATACTGTGTGCCAGATGCTTGTTTGTATTTTTACATAGGCTATGCTATGTAATTATTTCAACAATCTCATGAATAGGTCCTAAAACATCCTTAGTTTAATAGGCAGCTTATGTATTTCGATCATACTTACAGAGCAGGGAAATAAATGCATTGGAGATAATGGAAACACTGAAAATCTACCAAAAATCTGAATTAATGAAAACATAACCTTTTAAGAGTTATTTTTGTACTCATACTTGTTAGGCATAAATAATCATTATGTTGAGTATTTTTCCAAAGTTCCATGGGAATTTGATTTAAACCTAGGTCTGACTTCAAAGACAGTACTCTTTCCAAGAAGTTCAAATTTCATTAGGTGTATTGCTGAAATGGGAACATAGTAGGATTAAGAGATGGGGGAAAGAAAAGGAAGCCATTTAAAAGGGACTCAGTGTTTTCAGAGGGGCCCTGGTAGTGGGTTAACAGCATTTGCAAGGTCAGCAGTCAGAACCACCACTGCTCCCAGGGAGAAAGAGGAGGCTTTCTTCTGTCATGGAGATTTAGTCCAAAACCACAGGGACAGTTCTACTCTGTCCTACGGGGTTGCCATATGTGTTGGATGGACTCGATGGCAGTAAGTTAGATGTTTCCTGATGCTTTTTTACATTATGCTCTATGTACATTCCAGTGTTTTGACAGCATCATAGCTATAACAGATCCAAAATCGTTAAAACTAGATGAATATATTTTATGTTTCTAGGTAATCTCTTAAAAACAAAAATAATTATTTTTTTTTCTAATTTCTATCAATGTGATGGAAGCAGCAGTCAAGAAACCAAATGATGAATTGATTGAATAAATCTACTGAAAAGATTTTGTAAGGTGTTAAAAAGCAAATGTCACTTAAAACACTAAGATGCTCCTGATCCAAGCTGTTGTATGAGGGGGTACCCTCAAAAACCGGAGGTGCACTTGAAGGAGAGGAGCTTCCCTAGTACTCATTTTCCCCACCAAGCGACCAGCATGCAACTCGCTCTGAGTTAGTGCACCCAGTGGCATAACCTGGGAAGTTTCTCTCTGGTCACAGTGAATTTTCCTGTAAAAGCAATTTTGCTCAAACCTTGTTTTTGTGATGGCCAATTTAAGAGAACAGTTTGTGGCTGTGAAATTTTGTTTCCTGCTCAGGAAAATGCTACAGAAACTGTTGTGATGTCGAACCCATCTTAGAAGGACAGCACTATGGGTAAAATCTAGTGTACAAGTGATTTTCTCATTTCAAAAAAGGTGGGGTATGTTGGTTGATGACAAACCTCATTCTGGAGTTCTGTCAATTTCCTGAATGGATGAAATGTTGTCTCATAGTACATTTGGAGTTCCTTCCAGATCAGACTGTTAATCAAGCTTCCTATTTAGAGATTCTGAAAAGATTGTGTAACAGTGAGAGACAAAAAAAGGCCTTATATGTGGCAGATGGGGAACTGGTTTTGGCACCACAGCAATGCACCTGCTTACACAACCATCTCAGTGTGCCAGTGTTTGGCAAAAAACATCATTCCTCTCTTGCCCCACATACCTGACTCTCCTATTCTTGCTCGGTGCGACTTATTTTTGTTTCAGTGATTGAAGAGGCACATGAAAGAATAATGATTTGTTGTAGAAGAGGTGAAGAAAAAAAATGAGGGAGGTGCTGTCAGCCATTCAAATGGATGAGTCTGAAAAATATTTCCATGAATGGAATCACAGATTTGACAAATGTAGTAAGTGTAATGGAGAGTACTTTGAAGGTGATAAGGTTGGTTGTAAAAAAAAATTAAATATATAGCTTTGAAAAAAATCTGTTTTGGGGGCTTTCTACTCATATTTACCATCATCTAATGGGCATGTGAAAGATAGACAGTAAATAAGGTTGACTGAAGAAGAATTATTACACTTGAATTAGGATGTTGGCAATGGACACTGAATATGCCATGGACTAGCAGAACAAAATAGCTATACAGCCCGATCGATCAGATGCTCCTTTGAAAATAAAGATAAAGAAGGCAACAACAACAACAAAAGCTTCACAGACATAAAGCTGATTTTGTCTCATAGAAATTCTATAGGACAGCTGAGAACTGCCCCTGTGGGATTCCAGGCCTAACTCCAAAGGAGTAAAAAGCCTGGTCTTCCTCCCGCTGAGAAGCTGGTGGTTCCAAATGGCTGACCTTTCAGATTAGCAGTTCAGTGCTTAACCCCTACAGGACGAGGGCTCCTATTGTGAAAATGTGCTTCATTTACTTCGGACATGTTACCCGAAGAGGTCATTCAATAAAGACATGGATAAAGTCGAAGGTCAGAGAAAATGGAAACACTTCTTAACCAGATAGACTGACATAGTGACAGCAACAATGGGCTCAAACATTGAGGCCCTTGTGAGGTTAGTGTAAGATCAAGCAATGCTTTGTTCTGTTGTACATAGGGTCACTATAAGTCAGGACTGACTGGATCAAACCGAGCAATAACAACCTAACATGTATCTCTAATCCGGAATAAGTGTTTGTAGTAACAGAGAAGCATTTTCATGCCAGTCTGTCATCCAGTTCCTTTCTAAGGGAGAATCCACAGGATGAACCCATAGGATAAAAGCCACATTCACACAATAATTTTATTTTGTTGTTGTTGTCGGTTGCTACTGAGATGATTCTGACTTATGACAACCCTATGTTGTGCAGGTATTTGCATTCTGTCCTTTTGAAAAAGATAGTGCACGTTTCATTGTTTTGTTCTTTTCATTTTAGCAGTTCAGGGCAAACTGTGTCGCCAAGAGACTTTACTCACATAGCCCCTTATGTGCCTCTTAGACTTTAAATGAAAAGCATTTCCCCCAAAATGAAGCCCACCCCATTCACTAGGGAGTCTTGCCAAGATGAAAAATTGTGTCAAATTGTACAACATTAAAACTCCTATTTTCTCCTTGTCTCCTGCCAATCCTTGACTACAAGATTTCAAAGAAAGCATCCATTGTTTGTTTGTTTGTTTTTACATTGGCTTTATAATTGAAAATCACCACGAAAATCAACAGAGATGAAAAGAGAAATCATCAGATCAACAGTTATACTAGATGATTTTAATAAATCATTCTCAAAGAAAGATAGATCAACAGGTAAGAAACTCAATAAATAAACTGAAGAGCTGAATAAGATGAACAACCCAACCTAGCAGACATTTTCAATGCTCGCTAACCAACAGCAAGAAATTATCCAGTGCACAGGGCTCATACTCGAAAATAAACTACATGGTGGGACACAAAGCAAGCTTGAGACATAGCAGTTATTCAACCCACCTACTCTGACCTCAGTGCCATCGAGGTGGAAATCAACAGAAAGAACAAAAACAAAGAAACACAAATAAATTCACTTAGAGACTCAAAAACACTCTTCTGAAAAAAGAATGCGCATTAACTCAAATTAGAGAGGAAATTAGGAAGTTCCTAGGAACCGATGAGAACAGCAACGCAACATACTGAAACCTACGGGACGCAGCAGAGGCGGTTCTCAGAGGTCACTTTATTGCAATAAATGTGCTCATGAAAAAGGAGGAGTGAATCATGTTCAGCAGTTTAACACAGCACCTCCAACCATTAAAACAGAGTCAATAGCATAATCCTTCCAAAAGCAAAAAAAAAAAAAAAGAAAGAAAGAAAAGAAATTATAAAATTTAAACTGGAAATAAGTGAGCTGGAAAACAGAAAAACAATGAAAAAAATCAACAAAGCAAAAATTGGTTCTTTGAAAGGATCAACAAAGTCAGCAAACGGCTAGTGAACTTAACATAGGAAAAGAAGAAGCAGATGTCAATATCGAGAATTAGGGATGAAACAGGGGAGGTCACAATAGACCCTAATGAAATAAAAAGATTAATTGCGCCATACTATTAAAGATTTTATTCCAACAAATTCAGTAATTTGGAGGACATGGACAGATACCTGGAAAGTCAGTCTCTTAAAAAAAAACAAAAACAAACAAACAAAAAAACTAAAAAAGAAAAAAGAAAATCAGTCTCTCCCCCAAAATAATGCATATGGACATTAAAAACTTGAACAGACCCATAGAAAAAGAAGAAATAGACAAGGTCATCAAGAGACTCCCAACTACAAAAAGGCCCAGTCCAGATGGCTTCCCAGGAGAATCCTACCAGCCCGACCAAAAAGAGCTGACACCAGTCCTGCACAAACTCTTCGAGAACACAGACAGGACAGCAAACTCCCAAACTCGTTCTATGAAGCCAACGTCACCCCGATACCAAAATCAGGCAAACGTTTCATAAGGAGAGAGAATTACAGACCAATGTCTCTCATGAACATAGATGCAAAATCCTCAACAAAACTTCATGATGGAATGAGTACATTTTAATTATAAATATTGGACCAGTTGTTTTCTAATCAGAATAATGAAAGCATATTTCAATGAATAAACATTGGTTTTCAATGAATTTAGAAAGATGAACGGCTAGTTAATTTGATTATATTACATGATAATGTAATGAATCCCTTAGGGGAATGGAGTCCCTCTGCCACTTAAAAAAGCCCAAACTGTAAAGCTCTTCTCATTAGCTTTCATGTTTAGCCTTGCTATCAATTTATTTCAGTTGTAATAATGGCATATGTCCTTAAAATAATTAATTATTCACCTTTCTGTTACAAGAAAAGTGGCACTTACTACATGAAAACAGACCCCAAAACATGCTAAACCCTAAACCACAAGTCTACTTTGTTGACTTCCAAAAATACATCTGAGAATAGATATTTTGCAGAATTATATTTAGGTGTTTTCGGGCTTGTCACAAATTTGATTAAGACCTGTCCTTTTTAAGAAGACAACTCAATTGCATGACATTTCACTGTTTTCTCCCCATATTAATTCAGAGACCAAACCAAACCTGTTGTGGTACTTAATAGAGACCACTCTGAATAGAAACCAGACCAAACCCGTTGTGGTAAAGCTCATCGCAAATCCTAGGACATGATAGGCTAGGCTAGAACTGTACTCGATGCTTTCCAAAATGGTAAATTCTGAGCGAAGCAAGCTGCCAGACGTTTCTTTTATGGAGCTGCAGGTGAGTGTGCACCACTAAGGTGGGTTTAGCAGCCGGGGCCTCACCCACCAGGGCTCTCTCTAGAGGACCACAGTTTGGGGAAGTCTGCGCTTCCAAGTATTCCATTGCTATTCATAAGACTTTCAGTGGAGAATTCCTCAGAAGTGAACATCCTAGTCGTTTTAGTCTTTTCTTAGTCTGGAAGCTCCACTGACTCCTGTTCACGTTGTGTGACTCTGCTGATATTTGAAATGCCGATGACGTAGCTTCTAACATCACAGCAACACAAACCACCACAGTGCAGCAAACACAGACGAGTGATGGCAATTGCTCATACGTACATTTAGGTTGAACTTGAGGAAATAATTAGTGCCTGAGAGCTAAACCATGACTTTACAAATATTCCACTTAAATTCTGAGAACATTTCAAAACCGGGTTTGGTGCACTGAACACTAATGACAGAAGACCAGATGAGTTGTGCGATAACATCTGTGTGAGTCTGGGTACTTTAGAGAAACAAATCCACAGAAACTTATGTATAAGAGAGAGTTTTATATAACGGTTAAGGCACCTCAAGAAAACATCCCAACCCAGTGCTGCCCAAGCCCACAAGTCCAATATTCACCCATTAACACCAGTCCACAAAGTACTCCTCCATCTCACAAAGCAGATGCAATGATGCCGACTGCAGGAGGAAAGCCGAGTCAGTGAATGTGTAAGCATCTTAGCACTGGCAGGGGTTTCCACACGGCTGCTCCAGCACCCAGGGCTGCATCGGGGTTAAGTCCATGTGGCTTCTCCTTGGGGATGTCTTGTAGGAAGTCAGCCTTGCCTGCTGAAGCTGGGAACTAAGGCAGCTGCACCTGGTGCAACCATAACAAATCAAGAGACCTGAGAACTAGAGAGGTGAGGCTCACTGAGCCATTTATCCCTCCGCTCTTCAATTAACCCCATGTGTGTTTATTGGCTAGGTTGGCACAATAAACTAACTCATCCCTTAAATGTCCTGAGATAATCCTTAAATC
>NW_022103920.1:51952346-51967832 GCF_000313985.2 Echinops telfairi | reverse complement strand
AATGTGTAAGCATCTTAGCACTGGCAGGGGTCTCCACACAGGGTGCTCTAGCACCCAGGGCTGCATCGGGGTTAAGTCCATGTGGCTTCTCCTCGGGGATGTCTTGTAGGAAGTGAGGCTTGCCAGCTAAAGCAGGGAACTGACTGCACCCTGGTCTGACCATCAGAAAGCAAGAGACTCGAGAACTAGAAAGGCGAGGCTCATTGAGCCATTTATCCATCAGCCCTTCAATTAACCCCACATGTGTTTATTGGCCAGATTGGCACACTAAACTAACTACTTCAACATCAAGAGTTTAATACATGAAGAAAGAAAAAGGTCATTGAAATGACAAGCAAGACATGATCAAAGTAGATGTTACTCTGAATTTTCTCTTAATATTAGTGTGTTAGGCCAACTTGTCTAGAGAAACAAATCCAGGGACACTCAATTTTGTATAAGAAAGAACTTTATCTCCAGAAGCAGTTATAGATTGCGAAGGCATCCCAGACAAGTCCAACTCAAATCTCTAAGTCCGATGTTAGTCCACAAATCCTTCCTCAGCCTCCCATAGCCACATCCTAGTGATAGGAAAAGGAGACTAGGGAAGCAGGGAGATCACGAGCCTGTGGATAGAGTCCCATGGATCCGTGATGGCAGCTCTCACAGTCAGATGGCCCAGATGGGGCCACTCTTGGGGGCAGACACAAAGCCCAACTTAAGTCCCAGGTAGGAAAAAAGGATAAATGACAGCGACAGAAGCAGTTGCTAGAATCACTCACTCTCATACAAAATGCCACACTTCTAAGGAAATGTCATCAAGCTACCAACCTTTTGACAGGTTTGACTCCACTTCCAGCCAGGAGAGTCTAGTTGATGTAAAATCATCCAATAACACAAGTAGCTGAGGCAAATGGAAGATGTGATGGAGTAAAAGAGCTGACCAGAAAATCTCACAAGAAAATTGAGTGGACAAAGTAAAGTATTGTAAGGAAACATGCAAAGACCTGGAGTTAGAAAGCTAAAAAGTGTGAGTGTGCTATTCACATCTTAAATGGAAAGAGCTCAAGAAAATAACCAAGTGTTGAATAGCAATACGGAGAGATTCTGTGAGCAATATACTGAACAATGTAGGAAGCATCAGTAGAAGATGTAAACATAGACAAACTCAAGGTCCTAGTACATGGCAGAGATAGACTACCAAATATAATGAAGGAGACACTGTCGAAGAAAAGTTAAATTACTGGGAACTACTAAAAATGGAGACATTTTGTGCACCAAAAGGCTTCATAAAAATAGTAAACAGACTGGGCTCACAGAGTAGGGCAAAAAACTTCACCAATGACAAGTGACAAAGGGTCATCTCTAACAACAACGAAACACGAGAAAACGAAATGACCCAAGCAAAGTTGGCCAAGAATGTGAGCAGTCGTTCCCTTCAGTGGCGATTCCTGGCCAAGAGAAGGCAGGGGAGATGTATCTGTCTCTAAGAATTGGTGAGTGCAAGAAGAGGGGAGGGCAGCTTGCCCTTAGAGAAAACACTTGACATTGCTTTTATAGATCCCCAATGTGCAGCATTCGTCTTATATTAACTATACGTCTAATCATGCATTTTTTTAAAACAGTTTATTGGCATGTAATTCACAAGCCATACATCAGTTCAATCATATTAAAAACAGTTGTAAAATCATCACCACAATCAATTTTAGTACGCTTTCTTCTGTCTTATATTCATCATTATACTCCCCATTTCCTCTAAACCTCCAAGAAACTATTAATCCAGTTACTGTCTCTCTATATTTACCTAACCTGTATTTAATATATAGAAAAACAATGCATTTTTTACTGAGTTTCTTTTCAGCCCTCCAGGGTTTACCTTAAACACACCTGTTGTGAATGAAAGCACTGAGCTAATCCCTTTGACTGAAAGCTTTGATGCCCTAATGAGAGAAGAGTAGGGCTGAGCCCCCAAGGTCATGGATTTGGAAGTCAGTGGACTTCAGTTCACCTCTCTTGCTATTGAGGTTGTCTTGTAATAGGGAAAATGAAGATTACCATATATTTTCCACTTTCATCTTTTCTTCGCTTTTAATGACATACCAGCAGACATTATTCTGCCATAACCAATGGATGTTATTGACCCCGTGCTGTGTGTTGAACCCTCATTGTTTTCTTGAATAGAATTCAGCCACTTGAATTTTAATATGTGTAAATGAACCTAACTACAACTATAGCAACATAATTTGATTTTCCTTTGTTCTGTTTTATATTTGTTCTAGTTTTTTAGTTTGTTTCATTTTCTGCTTTCTTTTAGATTGAGGTTTTCTGTACTCCATTTTTCATTGTTGTTGTTGTTGGTGGTGTCTTAGTGGGGGGATTTGTCTGACTTTTGTTATATGAAATACAATTTAGGTAAACCAATATTTACCTAGAGACAGTAACTAGAAAAATATTTTCTTGGGATTACAGCAGGGCAAGTTTTGGGGAAATGAGTGTCAGTGAGTGCAAAAACAAAGACAGACTCATACAATTAATTTTGCTGATGGTTTGCAAAGCATCTTTTCATATATTCAGACCACTGAATTGTATGAAATAAGAATTATGGGTAAATAGAAATATTAAATTTTTAAATAAAATTTTTATAGAAGATGAAAGAATGCATGGAGTCACTGTACTTAAAAAAAAAGTCAACATTCAACCATTTTAAGCAGGAGCATATGAGTTAAAACCAATGCTACTGAAGGATTTGATCTAAGCTACGCTGAAGGTATTCACCGAAATGAAAGCTTCAGGAAATCATGGAATACCAATTGAAATGTTTTACCCAGCTCATGAGGGCCTGGAAGCACTCACTAGTCTATGCGAGGACATTTGGAAGAAAGCGACTTGGCTTCCTGGCTGGAAGAGGTTTGTATTTATACCTGTCCAAAGAAAGGTGACTCAAGAAAATGCACAAATTATTGAATAATATCATTGATAATCACATGCAAGTAAAAGTTTGCTGACTATCATTCAACAATGGTTGCAGCAGCACACTGGCAGAGGGCTGCAAAGAACAGGCAATCCAGAATGCTTCATTGTGCTCATGGGGAACCTGTGCATAGAACAAGAGGCAATTCCATCACCAGAACATGGTGTAAACTCAGGAAAAGTGTGCATCAGGTTTGTATCCTCTCACCATACTTACTCAATCTGTATGCTTAGCAAATCATCAGAGAACCTGTACTATATGAACACGAACATGCATCAGGATTGGTGGCAGGCTTACTAACAGCCTTCAATCTGTAGATGATACAACCTTGCTTGCTGAAAGTGAGGCAGGCTTGAAGCACATACTGATGAAGATCAAGGGTTGCAGCTTCACGACGGATCACAACTCAATGTAAAGAAAACAAAAATCCTCACAACTGGATCAATAGTTAACAGCATGATAAAGGGAGAAAAATTAAATATATCAAGAATTTTGTCTTGCTTAGATCCACAATCAACGGACATGGAAGCAGCAATCAAAAACTCAAACAACACATTGCGTTGAGTAAATCTGCAAATACTTCTTTAAAGTGATGAGAAGCAAGGATGTTACTCTGAAGACCAAGATGTGCCTGACCCAAGCCATGGTATTTTCAATCATCTAAGATGCGTGTGAAAGTTAGACATGGATAAGAAAGACAAGACCAATAGATACATTTGTATTATGTTGCTGTTAAAAGAATTTTGAAAGTATCATGGACTGCTTAAAGAACAAACAAATCTACAGTGGAAGAAGTACAGCCAAAATGCTCCTTAGAAGCAATGATGGAAATAGTTTTTGATGCGTTATCAAGAGAGACCAGTCCAAAAAGGGACCTCATGCTTGGTAAGTGGATGGGCCTGCGATCAAGAGGAAGACCCTCAACAAGACTGATTGACACAGTGCCTGCAATGATGGACGGGCTCAGCATAACAGTTGTGAGGATGGCACAGGTCCATGCGGTGTTTTGTCCTATTATACATCACTTTGCTGTAAATTGGACCTGATTCAGCAGCATCTATCAACAACAATATAGTTGAAATATCTTCAAATTCATCCAAGTCATTTATATTTTAATGTGTTACAGATTATCCCAATTCATATTTATTTTAATACAGCATCACTTAATTATTATATAAATCAAACCCAACCCACTGTTTGCCATTTGATTCTGACAATGCCGTGACCCTTTCATACAGTTCCTCATGTGGTGGTAATCCCCAACCATAAAATTATTTTCGTTACTACTTTATAACTGTATTTTGCTACTGTTATGAATCGTCCTGTAAATATCCGATATGCAGGATGTATTTTCATTGGTACAAATTGAACATAATTAAAGCACAGTGATGAATCACAAAAACAAATATCATTATATATTGTGAAATATTTATTTCTAATGACAAATAAATGAGATTTTTGTCTTGAAGCATGGTGTAGCATGGGTCACAGTCTTCACGCCAGGTACTCACTCGTATGTGAGCGTACCTACGTGTGGCGGACCCGCCTGGAGGCGGAGAGAGGAGTGCTGTCTCGGTTCCTAAGACCATGGGAAATAAGTGTTTTCCAATGGTTTTAGGCGTCCCCTGTGAAAGGGTCGTTTGAGTCTCAAACCACAGGTTGAGAACCGCTGCTCTAGGACAACCAAGCGATCTCTCCTATAGGGTTAATAAGGCTGTAGCTCATTATAGAAACAAAGGGCCACCATTTTCTCACACTGGGTGTTTGGTGACTTCCAACGGCAGACCTTGTGCTTCATTTACATTTAGGTGCTTAACCACGGCATGGCCAGAGCTCTGATTACCACACGAATCAAAAAATGTAAATGGAACTATAAATGTCAATATGACTCAAAGGGGATAGTGTTATTCTCCATGTGTGGCCGTGTGCATTCAGATATTCTGGGATTCAAGGGGTCAAGACAATTCGTATGACTAAGTGATGAGGGTGTCGGTGCTTATTAACGTATGTGGATCAAACTACTGAATACGTGGAAGAGGGAGGTCTTTCTTTTGACCTAAGGCACGCTAAGAAAAACAAAACAAAACAAAAAAGACGGCGTGGTTGCTTCGTGGTCTGTGTTGGGCTGCTCGCTGCAAAGTCAGTACTTTGAAAGCACCAGCGGCTCCGAGAGAAACCGGCCTTTCTAATGCCACTACGAGCCACGGGCTCTGCCTCGCACAGGCTCAGTGGAAGCCTGTCCTGCAGGCTTGCTAGAAGCAGACGTCTCCTCGATGGCAGGGCGTGGTGGGCTTCATATCGCAGTGAGACTGGCTTGAAGCGCTTGTCTATGGAGCCCCCTTGGCACGCATTTCATATCCTCCCCCGTCCCCAACTCGCCCTTCTTCTTTTGTTGCTTCAGGGAAATAAAGACTCCTTCACCACGTGCTAGCTTCTAAAATCACAATCACTGCAAACTGACCAATGACCTGCTGATATGTCCCACAGAAACATGACCCTAAACCTCCCCTAACCAAAAATCCAAATCCCATGAGGTTTGGGGTTATAGAGAAGCACTTTCACCAGGGACTCTTTTTTGGGGGGTAGGATGGAGGTGGGGGAGGTGGTGATTATTTCAAATTTATCTGCCACATAACATTTGTCAGATCAACTTTTTACAAGTGTACAGCTAATTAATGATGACAGTAACTGACTATGCCACCCTGACCCTTAACCAATGTCATTTTCGCACCAGGGAATTCCTTCTTTCGCTATCCCTGCTGCCCCCGGAAGCACCCTTACACCTTGGACTCTATTCATGTGGCTTCCCTTGTCTTTTCAAGGTCTGAACTTCAAAGTCATCAGCCACTCTGCAGGAGAAAGAGGATGCTTCCCACACCCCTACAGAGTGACAGTCTCTGAAAGCCACAGAGACAGTTCCATTCTTATCTATATGGTCCCTCCCGATGAATTGGAATGGACTCAATCAGTTTTGGGTTTTGTTTTTGTTTTAGTTGTCTTTTTATATAAGTTAGGTCAGACAGTATTTAGCCATTTATGATTATACTAATAAATATCTCTCAATTCAAGCATTATTGTAGCATGTAACAAGACATTCTTTCGTCTACTGAATTAGAAGAATTCCATTGGATGTGTGTGCCACATTTTGTTTATTCATTACTCAGTTGATGTGCCTTTAATGTTTCTACTTTTTAGCTTTTGTGAATAGTGAACATTGGTGCACAAATGGGTTACAATTGCTGCACAAATGGGTTACAATTGCATGGCTATCAAACACACTCAAAAAAGAAGCTCAATGTCATTAGCAATCAGAGAGACACAATAAATAAAACGAGATACCATTTTTCGTACCGATAACTCTAAAACAAAAACTCACTGCCGTCTAGTTAATTCTGACTCATAAGGACTTTATAGGACAGGACAGAACTGTCTCTGTGTTTTCTGTGGCTGTAATGCTGTGGGAATCGAAGCCTTATCTTTCTCCCATAGAGGAACTGATCATTTCAAACTACTGATCTTGAAGTCAGCAGCCTAATCTATAACACACTGCATGAGTCAGGGAAACAAATCCATAGAAACTCATATGTGTATGAGAGAGTTTTAGAAAAAGGGTAACTGTACATTAAGAAAGCATCCCAGCCCAGTACAGTCCAAGTCCATAAGTCTGATATGAGCCCATATGTCCAATACCAATCTATGAAGTCCTCTTCAGACTCATGAAACACATGCATGATGTCAAATGCAGGAAGATCACAGGCCAGTGGGTAGAAAGACTTTGGATCTAGTGGCATTGTAAGCATCTCAGCAATGGTAGGGCTCTCCATATAGTTTCTCCAGCTTCCAGGGCTGTATCAGGTAGGTCCATGTGGCTTCTCCTCAGGGATGTCTCAAAGGGAATCAGCAGAGAGAGATAGTGTCTCCCGTCTCCAAGAAGGAATATTGGATTTCCCAGAATCCTCAGGAGAAGGCCATGCCCACGCAGAGGTCTCATTGGCTATGATCTGATTGACAGGCTAACCTCTACCCCTACATTCTTAATCCTCAAATTGACAAATAATTATATAACTACCACACACACTATGCCACCAGAACTTCCCTAGTGCCCACTAGGATAGCTAAAATAAAAAGAGCAAAGTAACATAATCCCAGGAAATAATAATATTGGTAAGGGTATGGGGAAAGTTGGAATATTTATCCATTGCTGATGATTACACAAAATGGTATTACTGGTGTGGTAAGTATTGCGGTTCCTTAAAAAACTAAAAAAAAAGAGCTACTCTTCACAAACAAACACAAAACACAGGAATTGAGATGATTTCAATCCTATGGACCGTCTATAGTATTTCTGACACTATAAATATTTATGACAGCAAATAGTTTCATTGTTCATCCTTGGACTTGCTGGTGGGTTTGAGCTGCTGACCTTGCTGTGAGCAGCTCCATGCCTAACCCACAACACCAACAGAATCCACTGGCATAGCATAATCTATGAAGACAATGCTCTACATCCAGATTTGGTAGACAGTAGTTGAAGTCTTAAAAGCTAGTGAGTTGCAATCTAAAGCACAACTACTGGTCTATCCCAGCCTGGAGGGCAGAAGAGTGATGAGAATTGAAGGTACAGGAGAACCATTAGCATAGTGGAATAACTGAAAACATGAAAAATACTCTCCACAACCATGAGCCCAGATGAGAACTAAATGCTGCCTGACTAATACTGCCAACAGCTCTGAAAAGGATTCCAGGAGAAGGTCCGTGTGTCTGGAAATGAACTCACCCCCATGGTTCTATTCTCAAAAGGGAGGTGCGCACACTCAAGAATAATCAAACATTTGAGATCAAAAGTTCAGAAGGGCCAGAAAAGAAGGCAGAAGGGAAACAGGAAATGCAGGAAAGAAGTGAGATAAGTGATGTTACATTATGGAGACTGCAATCAATGACATGAAACACACGTACAAATTGTTGGATAGAAAATTGATCCACTTTGAAAACTTTCATGCAAATAACAGTAAAAATTAAATATACACACATGTATATGTACAAGGAGTACCCCAAGAAAACTCTGGAAATTTTTGTTTCAAAGCTATGTGTGTAATTTTTTCTTTGTTAAAAAACAACCTTATCACCTTCAAAGTACTCTCCCATGCACTTAATACATTTGCCATATCTGTAATTCCATTCTGGAAACATTTTTCAAACAACTGTTTGGATGGTTGACAGAACCTCCTTTTTTTTTTTCTTCATCTCTTCTACTTCATCAAATCACTGTCCTTTCATGCCCCTCTTGATTCAATGAAACCAAAAGAAGTCACACAGAGCGAGGTCAGGTGAGTCAGGTGCATGGGGCAATAGAGGCATGCTGGTTTTTGCCCAAAATTGGCACACTGAGATGGTTACAGGAGCAGGGGCATTGTTGTGGTGGCAAAATCTGTCCTCTGTCTACCACAAATCAGGCCTATTTTGTTGCACAGTGTTGCACAATCTGTCTATTTAAAGCTTGATTAACAGTCTGACCTGGTGGAATCAACTCCAAGTGCACTCGCCCCCTCACGTTAAAAAAAAAAAAAAAAGATCATCGTCTTGATTTTTGATTTCACGTGACAAGCTATTTATGGGCAAGGTGACAATGGCTTCTTCCACTGGCTTGATTGATGTTTTCTTTTGGGGTCAAAAGAATAGCACCAGGTCTCATCACCAGTAATGACACTGGAAAAAAATCTGGATTGCTTCAGAGCTGTTCTTTCAAAGCAAGACATGTTTCCAGTTGATGCTGTTCTTCCCCCGTCAGTCAGAACCCAAGGCACACATTTTGCAGTGACCCTTCTCATTGCCAAATCTTCCATTAAAACTCACTGAACCAAGCTCCATGAGAATCCAAATAACTTCCCCATCTCTTCAACGGTCTGTCCTCTGTCTTAGAGCACAAGTGATGAATTTTGTCAACATTTTTGTCTGTTCAGGAAGTTGATGGACATCCAGAACAAGGTTTATCGTCGATCAACATTTCACCTTTTTTGAAATGAGCAAACCTCTCTCACACTTGAATTTTTCCCATGGCGCTGTCCTGGTAAGCCGTGTTCAACATCACAACTGTTTCGGTGACATGTTTCCCAAGCGAGAAACAAAATTTCACAGCCCCACTCTGTTCTCTTAAACTGGTCATCCTCCCAAAGCGAGTTTTAAGTGAAACTGCTTTTACGAAATAATTCACTGTGACCAGAGAGAACCTTCCCAGGTGACACCACTGGGTGCACTAACTCAGAGTGAGTTGCTAGATGCTTGCCTTGCAGGAGCTTTTTTTGTTTTGTTTTTTCTGGGGGGTACCCCTTCATAGGTGTAGCTACATAATATATATTGTGTGTACTTGCTATATTTGTTAAAATAAAAACTCACTCAACTCAAAGAAATAATGAAGCTATCTTTAGTTATTGGTTGTTTGGGGCTAAATAGCTGTATTTTGCCTTAAGGTTAGAAACACTGGGTAACATAAGAAATGAAATGTGTTCTTGGGTGGTTTGTGGATAGTGGAATTGATGGTAGTGGGTCTGGTTTGTTTGGAGTGGTTAGTGATACTGCACCCAAGACCTAAAATTTAGGTTTGTTTTTCAATGACTTAGTCCTTTGAAATAAGCACTGTATTCCCTGCGGAGGATACTACCCTTTGAGTATTCCTTCCTTTGGGCTTTCTTTTTAAACCTTAATTTTGAAGAATTAATAAACATGATATCCATGTGGTTTTCCCTTTTTAGATTTATTTCTTTACCCACCATCTGAATAAGTCAAAACCTGCACTTCATAAAGTTTTGTTCTGGATTGTACAGGTTACTTTTCCAGTAGAGAATTTCAACTTTATTTAATTCTTCCCAAATGGAAGATGGTTATTTAATTCTTTCCAAATGGTAAAGACCTGAAACTGAATTGTCATAATATAAACAATAGAAAAACCCACTATTTGGGGGGGTGATCAATTTTTGACTCATAGTGGTCCTACAGGACAGAGTAGGAGGACCCCATAGCATTGCCAACGCTTCAAATCTTTATAGACTGCCTTATTTTTCTCCTATCTAGTTGCTGGTAGATTTGAACCAATGACTTTTTGGTTAGCTTCTAAACACTTTGCCTTCTGTGTCATCAGGATCATTAAGTAAAACATGGAAGCAGAAAAATTCTTGACAGCTAAAAATAAACGTTATATGCTGTAACCCACTGCTGTGGAGTCGATTCTGATGCTTTGTGATCTTAAAGGGTTGAGAGGAACCGCTCCATAGGATTTCCAAGGCTAGAAATCCTTAAGAAGCCAACATTCCTTGTTTGTTTTTTTAATAAATAGTTTTTATTGAAACTTCATCCTCATATTATACAATGAAATAGTTCAATCACATCGAGAAAAGTTGTACAATCTTTACCACAATCACAATCTTTACCACAATTTTAGAACATTTTTTCCTTGCTTGTATTCATTGTTATTCCTGAATTAATTTTTTTTCCAATTGTGGCAAAAATATAAAAAAACTCATTCTCCAATCCAACAACTTCTACATGTATAATTCAGTGCCTCTTATACCATTCAGGTCGTACAACCATTCTTGATATCCTTTTCCAAATTATTCCACCACCATTAACATAAACTCAATGCCCCTAAGCAAAATCACTTCTTCCTTCATCCATGGTAACCATTGGTCAGGTTGTTTGTTTATTTTCAGTAGTTTTCTTGACATAATATTCACATATCATACACTTCCATAGTTAAATCTCTTTTTAAAAGAGTTGTTTATACATCATCATAATCAGTTCTGGTGCTCCCACCCCCTACTCATTGCTTCATTTAGGTTTGTTTTTCAATGACTTAGTCCTTTGAGATAAGCACTGGTGCTCCCACCCTATTCATTGCTTCATTCCCAATTTCCTTCATCTTCCCCACCCAATCCCCCATAAACCATTGTATAGCTATTTTCATTATGTAGCCACTCTTTTTGTGTTCCATAAACTGGGAAACCTAACAGAAACAATTAAAAAAATAACAGAGAAAAGAAAAGAATGATGATGATGACAATATAAGGATAAAAATAAAGTACAAGAAAGAAAATACCACCACCAATATTTAAAGGGCCAGAGAATAAATTTCTGTTGTGGACTAAATGAGAAATATTTAAGCCTAGAGCTAATGCAGATTAAGTCAAGAGGGAAGTCAACATACTGTATATCATATGATACCATGGTTCAATCCACTGTAATCAAGTTTACAGTAGTCTCTGATAGTAAAGCTGTTTGAATTCCTCGCCTGTGGATAGAGGGGATCTGTAAGAGGACTGATCAGATAGATACTCGGTAGATAGGTTTTGGGCTCCCAATGTCCTCCAGGTAGTTTTTGAGGTAGGGCCCAACCCTTTCAGTCTGGTTTCCAAGTTGAGTCCTCATGGTGTGGCCCTGGAGCAAACATTCTTATCCTTCATCCCATGGAGGACTTGATGAATTTCAGCTACTGACCTTGTGGCTAGCCCCCAAATTCTTAACCCAAGCACTACCAATAAAGTATGTCTTTGACAGTTGATTATTTTCAAAAGTATTCACTTTGTTCTGTTTATATGAGTACATCTTTGCTTATTTTTATATTGTATGGATTGGTTAGAAATATTCGACATAAGTTATACTATTTTGATGCACTAGAGCTTAAGGTCTGAGCACTAGATTTATGTAAGGCTAGTCCTAAATAGTGGAGTCCTAAATCCATCTTGAGTCTCCACAAATGGCAATGTGAAAGAACTTGCCCTCGGGAAGAGGGTACTCTTCTAACCATCCCAGGAAGGGCAGCCTCATTTTCTTTTTTTTTGGCCTCATTTTCTCCTTGACATATTTCTTCACCAAAATTGGAGTCCCAGGGCCCCATGGCCATGAGTCATACTCTGACCAAGGTAGTTAAAGGGTGCTGAACCGATCTGCAGTAATATGCTTATACCGATCATGACCTCGTGCTTCTGTAGTCTCCCTGCAACTGTGATGAACTGATCTGCTGTCAACCATGGATTGATGATTGTTTCCTTTTGGTTTCATGTCCTATTTTAGACGCTTCATGATTCTGTATCATTCGACAACATCGTGTCCTAATGGCAATGGTCTGTTTAATCTTCTAGATGATTTATATTTTTCTTTTATCTTTTTCCTGTTGACGACTTAATACATGGGTCTCTATAGTATCAATCTAGGTTTGCTATGGTCAGAATTCACAACAGCAGTAATATATTTTAGTTTGATAAATTATATTTGAAATTGAAGTCACCTTTTCCCTTAAAATAATGTTGTGGAAAAGTTACTGAAAATAAAATCTATAAACCCACAAAACTTCTCCATAGACTTATAGGAAAAAGAATAGAAGTAAATGAATCAATCATTATATATAGGATTACAATGGGATACAATATATTACACTCATGTTTTCAAGATCCTCAATAATTTTCTAATATTTTTGGTAGAAAATAAGACCTTAGTCTATTCTAATCTCTTTCCAAGGACCAGGAAGGTAGACGGTACAGTGAAGTTACATTTCAAAGAGGTATCTTCTTGATCTTAGAGGGAGACCATTCATATGAATATACCTCTCAAAGAAAAAATGAGATAATTTACAGTAAAATGATCCAAAGGGAATTCAGAGGAATTGTGAATAGGGGGCTGTTCCTTTATTCTCAACAAGGAGAATAGTATTTATATTCTTCCTTTCAAATGTAAAAATATTTAGATTTTTTGCCAGGACACTCGTTTCTGGTCCCAAATCTTCATTTGTCAATTTCATATACTTTTGCTAATCAATATATGTTATTAAACTTCAAATAACCTGTCAAATTAATTAATTTATACCAACATTAAAACCTTATTATGTATGAAGGGACTTTAAATAATTTGTAGAAGATTCTCATTTATTTTTTAAATCCATTTTTCCAGAAAATCTCTAAAGCCCCTTTGACTCAAGACAGTCATAATTTCAAGTCAATAAATGACTTGAGTTGGGATAGCATAGTGTAGATTTATATAGTTTTGATATTTGATATATAGATTAATGAAATTTAATCCATTTTAGCAATCTGTTCAATTGTTATTAATAATTCACATGGTACAGAGGGGAAGTGCTATCAAAAAACAAACCAACAGAGTACGGCTAAATTTAATGCAAATAACTATTGAGAAAGCAACACAATTTGGATATGGAGAATCACAAAGTCTAGAGAATTTAGAATTAAGTGACCCAAGTGGAAAAATTCAGAGAATTTATATAAGAAAATACAAGGACGGTCAATAAAAATCCAGTGAGTAGGTAACATTTGCATAAAAATTGGGCAATGGTACATTTGAGTGTTAGGAGGTGGCATGATTTTCTACACCTTTTTTTCAAAGTTACAAAGTACACATTAAATTGAGTATTGGCTTCAAAACAATCCTTGAGTGACTATAGGGAAGAGGCGAGTAATTCTAAAGTTTATTTTGAATAGGCAACTGTTCTGGCCACAGCATCCTAAGCAGCAAGCAAAACTTTTAAGTAGGCAACTGAAGATTGTTTCTGAAATGGGCTTTCAGTCATTGTCAGAGGACACTGTGAGCAGTTACCAGAATGGCAGGCTATATTTTTGATTATTCAAAATGGAAGTTTAGCTTCAGAAGCTTATCTACCGTTTCATGTCTGAAGTCCTAAGTTAATGTGAAAAACTGTTACTTAATAGGAATAGACCTCAAACAACTAATATATTTGGGATTAACTAGAATATTCTTCTTATATTACGATAGAACTAGATTTGAATGATGGTAAGTAGACCCCATTACTTCTTCTTTTTCTTCTTCAACAGTAAGACTTGCTGTTTAGATTTTTGAAATAATGAAAATATTTCACATGAAATCACATGAAAATGTGATTCGTTATCATTATTTTGGGAAGACCTGGTGGGTTACTCTGAGTCAGAAACAACTCAAAGGCATTGAGCTTTATGTTTTGTTTGTTTTAGCTTCTGAGTTCTCATTTGAACACGGTGAATGAGGACGTCTAGAATCCCATCCAGAAAAGTCTTTGGTTCGGCTCTCGGTTGTGCAGGCCAGGCTGAAAGTACCAACCCTGCAACAGGGACCACTGCAACGACAGTGCTCTTTCAATTAAAACGACATAATAAGAGCTGAAATACTAGACTGAATGGAAATAGCAGGAAAGAGAAATCATGAATTTTAAAAAATCTTTAAAAAAATATTGTCTTTATTTCATGGCCCCTGTTTAATTCCAAGGTATTATAATACTGACTTTAAAACTTATCTGATGAATTCCTTGGGCTTAAAAAAATATTTTTCTCCAATTTTTCATGTGTTACTGTGTTCTTGCACTGTGTTTTTGGAGATTGTGCTAGAACATAGCCCTCTGCCTTAAGGAAGCCTCCGGTCGCCCAGTGTTGACAAGCCAGCAATCATAATTTAATGTGACAATCATGAAAAAATAGGGCAAGCAGAGGACATTATAGGTGGGACATCAGGACTGCTTTAGGAATCCTGAACTGGTCTTCAGATATGTTATGATACATATACAAGAATTGTAAGAAATCCATCACCCTAACAGAAAAAAAATCTTCATATCATAAAATATAAACCTAAATAAAGGTATAATTAACCTTAATGAAAGTACAAGTAACATAAACTAACATGAATTACAGTTTTGCCAATGTACACCTATATAAAGAATATTAAATATTAAAGACTCCACTGTATTCAAGTTTCTAATTATAAATTCCTTCATTCTGAAATTCATGCAACTACATACACATTTTTATTTTTTGGAGTATTCATAGTCTGAGTGACCATATTTGATAAACATGATCGTCTAAGATTCACTGATTAATAATACAAATGTCAATTCCTTGGGAAGGACTAAGCAAAAACTAAACATTCTTTCAAAATAGATATATGTGAATATATTCGTATTCATTTGAGATGCCATATTTGATAACATCTTCCGACAGCAAAGTTCTCCCAAACCCCATTGTCTACTTCTGCCATTTTAAAGTTCAATCTTCTGCCAAAATGTTTCACTTTAATTATACATAAATCAACCTATGTATTTATTTATCAATAGGAAGATGTAATACCTAATCTATAACCTGCAGACTATTTCACTAACAGGCAAATATTATGGCATTTAATCCTTAACCTTTTTCTTCTTTAAGTCCTTTTCTCTTTTTATCAAGATATTTATCTCCTTCTCGTTAGCTGCTTCTGCCTTCTCTGCATAGTTAACCTTAGTCACGGCAATCTTGTCAGAATATTTCCATCTCACCTTTCAAAGCAGCTCCAGATGTTTCTTTGCTTAAAGAGATATCTCCTTCTACTCTTTTAACTGAAAAAACACACAAATTAGCCGAAGTAATAGAAGTTAAAGCATCCTGGCTACCAAGCTTCAAGGGTGACATTCCCTCTCGGAGCAGCCAATGCACAGAGAGGACCATAGGGTCGACCTCACCAGGAGACATGAAGTCCCCTTACTGACCCACAGCGCTACAAAGGGCAGTACGGGA
>NW_022103920.1:51924942-51952077 GCF_000313985.2 Echinops telfairi | reverse complement strand
TCTATCTATAAGATAGGCAAGATGAACAATCCCGAGGAGAAAATCATGGCACCAACAGTTCTTGGGGGACATGGGAGAGGAGGTGTGGGAAAGGGAGGGTTGAGCCAACAAATTCAGGGATGGGGGAACAACAAGAGACCTAAAATCAAGGCTAGGAAGCCATAGAATGTCCCGTGGGGTTCTATCAAATACAATGTAGCTGAGAGGAAGTACAGAGAGCCAAATGAAGGTCAAACATGATAGTGGGACAGGAAGAAAGTAAAAAGAAATAGAGGAAAGAACTAGAAGAAAACGACATTTATAGAGGTATAAATACAGGCATGCAAATATGTAAATATATTAGTATATAATGATAGGGGTATAAGGTTATATACCTATAATTATAGGTTAAGTATTAAGGTAGCAAATGGACATTGGGCCTCTACTCAAGTCCTCCCTCAATGCAAGAACACTTTGTTCTAATAACCTGGCATTCTGTGATGCTCACCTTTCTGACATGATCGCTGAAGACAAAATTGGTACATAAGCTAATATAGTGAATAAAGCTGGTGGTGTCCAGCTTTTACAAGATATAGCATCTGGGGACTTAAAGGTTTGAAGTTAAACAAGCGACCATCTAGCAGGGAAGCAACAAAGCCCACATGGAAGAAGCACACCAATCCCTGTGATCCTGAGGTGTCCACAGGATCAGGTATTAGGCATTAGAAGATCCCAAATAACAACAATTTTAATTCAAATGAGGGAGGTTGGAATTCAGATGCAAAGCCCATCTGTAGACCAATTGAGAATCCCCTCACAGAAGGGTCACAAGGAAGGGATGAGCCAACCAGGGTGCAGGAGAGCAGAATGCCCTCATAGAAGAGACAAAACACGCAACATTCTTCTAGTTCTTTAATGCTTCCTCCCTGCCACAGTCATGACCCCCGTTCTATTTTACCAATCTGGATAGACCAAAGCATGTACACTGATACAGACAATAACTCTCAACACTCAGAATTCAGAACAGATAAACCCCTTGGGCCCAATAATGACAGCAGTGATACCATAAGGGTAGGGAGAAGGTGAAGGGAGAAAGGGGGAACATTTCTGGAGTTCAACATACATCCCTACACACACACCATGGGGACAAACAACAGTAACATGGGTGAAAAGAGACAGCAGATGGTGTAAAACATGAAAATAATTTATAAATTATCAAGGGTTCACGAGGGTGGCAAGGTGGGGGAGAGATGGGTAAACAAGAGGAGCTGATACCAAGGCTCAAGTAGAAAGAAAATGTTTTGGAAGTGATGATGGCAACATATGTATAAATATGCTTGATAGAATTGATGTATGGCTTGTTATAAGAGCTGTAAGAGCCCCCAAAAATGATTTATTAAAATTTAAATAATAATCAAAAGAAGTTAGATGTTTTCACCCCTCGTAAGTAAAATTTTACATTGAGAAAGCCTCGTAAAACTTTCTTTTAATTCTACCTTTAAAAGGTCAACTCTCCTTTTCCTTGCCTGTGTTTTAGGCACTGTGGAATCAGTTCTGACTCCTAGTGACCCAGTGTACAACCAAAGGAAAGAATGTGCAGTCATGCCCAGTCCTTTCCATTGTTGCTACGTTTGAGCTCTTTGTTACAGTCATCGACACAGCTGAGGATCTTCCGTCCACCCCCCACCCCCAACCCCCAGACCCTCTACTTCACCGAGCATGCTGTCCTTCTCTGGGGCTGGTGCCCTCAATCACGTGTACAAAGAACACCGGCAACATCTCCATAGTCTCACTCCTCAAGACTGGACTAGTTGCACGTCTTCTGAGACACACTGGCTTGTTCTTGTGGTAGTTCACGCCAGCATCAGTATTCGCTTCCAGCGCCATAATTCAAAGCAGCATCCATTTGTATTCATTGTCCACTTTTCTCGTGGATTTGAGGTGATTCAAAATGTTAGGCTTTAGTCGGGTATAGCTTAGCACTAACAGTAGCATCACTGCTTGAACGCTCTTTAACGTGGTCTTTTACAGCAGATGTGCCTACTGCACATTTGATTTCCTGACTGCTGCTTCCATGAGACTTGATAAAATTAAATCCTTGACAATTTTAATCTTTTCTCTATTTTCCATTCTATTCCTAATTGGTCTGTTTGAATCAGAATTGCCTTTTCAGCAGTGGGTTTTACATTGTTTTCTAATCCATACAAGGTGGCTTAAAGTTTTTGTGAAGGACTCTATTATCTTTTGGTTCCATTTTCCCGTGAACTTTTTTAATCTCCCTCATATTCGCTCATTTGTCAGTTTGTCCTGTTGTGTTAGCTAGGATGCTATGATGCTAGAAGCTAGCCCACCAGTGTTTACAGTACTCATTGCATGCCCTATGTACTAATACTGCAACACTACAGTACTGACAGCATTAGCAGAATTTCCAGGAGAAAAAAAGATTAGGAAGAAGGAACGAGTAAGTAGTTCACTTCTGAGTGGTTAGCAAGTGCAAACGTTAAAAACAGAAGCAGAGAAGTAATTGTCTTACTTAGTGCTGGAAAATAAACCCCTCAGGTTTGAAGACAATCAAAACACAACCGAAAAGGGCTACCTCCTCAGAGCTGTGTCAATATTATTGGAGTTTTGTACAAAACGCATCAATGCTCATGGAAGCAGCAGCCAAGAAATCAAATGATGTATTGCAGTACCCACCTCTGCTGCAAAAGACCACTGTAAAGTGCTTTCAAGACCTTCCTTTGCTTATGGGGCACTACCGAAAAGGATAGTAATATCTATTAATATTGAAAACATGAATACATACATATGGATCTTACAAAGTAGAACGTTTTCAAAAATGAAATGAAATATAAAGATGTACACCCAAACGTGGTAGGTTTTAGGTTAACTTGACTGAAGCAGGATTCTCAATGGCTTGGAAGTTAAAGGCTGGTAACCCTTTATGATGTGACAACGTATTCTGCTCTGTAATGGGATCTGCAGTGAGCAGACAATCGATTGTAAGACCAAGGCGGCATGAAACCCTCATAGATCATAGCTCCAACGCAATGGGAAAGAAGCTTCCTTGGGCATGTGGGCTATGGCAAGGATGGCAAATTCAAGAGGAGTGGCATAGCTCGTTATCAAGATGGATCTTTCCAAACCTACCGGGAAGCTCAGTGACACCTGTGATGGGATCCTGTCCATATGCCTATTGTGGTGGTTAGTGAATATTTCAATGAGCTACTCTGGACTAGAGCGGAGTCAGCCCTGTTAGTGACGTCATAGCCTGATGACCCTTCCTCGATGTAATTAGCTTTTTGCAAGATGAACAGAGAGATCTCTCTCTGACACTTCCCCTTCTCCTTGCAGGGCTTCACTGGGATGCTGTGTCTGAGAGATCGTCTCAAGAGAAATCTGACAACTGAAGACAAATGTCCAAAGACCAAACAAGTTCTGGGCTGATATTGAGAACATCATACATGAAGAAAAGAAAGGGTCCCTGAAAAAAGAGCGTTAAAAAAACAAAATATATGTAAAAAGAGACTCTGAAACTTGTTCTGGAATATAGCATAGCTAAGGTAAATGGAAGAAATGAAGAAATAAAAAAATCAAACAAAAATTCCATAGAACAATATAAAGCATCATAATGAATTTTACAAAGACCTAGAGGTAGAAAATCAAAAAGGGAGATCATATTTAGCACACCTCCAGCTAGAGGGAATGAAGAAAAAATTCAAGCCTCAGTTTTCAATATTGAAGGATCACGTGAGCAAAATACTGGATGACACACGTAGCATCAAAAGATTATGGAAGAAATACACCAAGTGCTGGCACCAAAAAGAACTGGCAGACATTCAATCATTTCCACATGCAGCAGATGATTAGAAACCAATTGTAGTTTCACATATTTAGGGTGTATTATCAGGAGAGACCAGTCACTGGAAAACGATGTCATGCTTGACGATACAGAGGTCAGAAAACAAGAGGAAGGCCCGGGGACATGGATTGACACAGTGACTCCAGTGTAATTGGCTGACCAGGACAGTGTTTACCTCTGTGGCTTATAGGCTATCTATATGTCAGAGTTGACTGGAAGGTACCTTATGAAAACAACAATGTAATTTTGTAATTTTGAAATATATCTCCTCACACATGTAGTAGAGGTGATCCTAGAATACACAGGGTTTTGAGTATATTTGTATACATTATATTAATAGTTCAAAACAATACTTTTGGTATAAATGTATATATTTTACTTGATTATATTTACTTTTTAATAGTAATTCAATCATACTAAAGCTTTATAGGCTAGAAAAAGCTCACATTTTACATTTGCCCCCAAATACTATCATTCTTCTGTGTACCAACCATTGCTTTATAAATTATGCCATTCTTGTAATAGCATCAAACAAGAACACATAGAGGTCACATATTTCAATAATTTTGCTCTAGCTCAGAAATCTAGAGAAAAAATTCTAAAATTTTATTTCTAAGGTTTATTTATTCTTTCCGCCACTCCAAACTCAGGTCTCCTTTACCTGAGTTTGTCTAAATAACAATGCTTTTTTAACTGGCCTCCTGTTCAGTTTGTCTAACTTTTACCTTCCATTTCCTCTCTATAATAAACATGTTCAACACATTATAATTATGATATATTCTTTTGAATCATATTCATTGACATGTAATTTGCGTTCAATAATATACGTGCAAGTTGTTTTTAAAATGTGATGCTCTGTCATATGTATCCGTCTCTAAACTACCACCATAGTAAAGCCATTTAAAGTTTCCATCAATCTAGAGGATGCCTCCATGCCCCGTTTTAATCAATTATTTTCAACGTCCTGCTGTCAGCCAACCACTAACCTTATTTTTATTCTAATACACAATTACATGTCCACAAGAAGGTGACAGACATTATTACTTTAAGATACAAAATGTTTGCAAATTCCTCTCAATTTAACCTTCCTATTTCCATCACACTTCTGCAGAATGTCTTGGGTCAGACTCCTGTGGGAACAGACCTTCTTCAGCCACCACTAGCTTGAAGTGCAGACGGGAAAGTGGGTGTTTAGCTTCTCAGCCCAGTAATGCAAGGCGATGAAGAAGAAAAGTTTCACTTGTCATTTTGGGGCGTCCATCAATATTATCTGCCTCAGTAGCAATATGAAATTCAGAATTACCGCAGTGGATTGATTGACAGCCAGGTCTCCTGAGACTCCAGTGTGTACAGAGTACTGACAGTAGGTGTCAGGTTAGCACATCAGAAGCAGGCACCTACTTTCGCTCTTTCTAGAGGGTATGTGGCTGATCATTGTACCCTTCTCCTGTGCTCCTGTGGCTCCAGCTCCTCCCAACCGATCTACTTGCCACTTTGCCTTGTTTCTATTTTATATGTTCTGCTTCCTCCATTTATGTCTGTGTTGCTTATCCAGCAAACTGCCCTTTCTATGTCACTTATATGTCACCCACCCGATAGGCTGAGTATTCTGTATTTCTGGTCATTGGCATTCTGATTCCGTGAGAGAGGGGATGATCAGGTTATTTAGATTTTAATCGTATTTTGTATTTCTGGTCATTGACATTCTGATTCCATGAGAGAGGGGATGATCAGGTTATTTAGATTTTATCCAGGGTGACCAAAACCCGGACATGTTGCTGTGGACCCCATGGGCTTTCTAGCCTCTCAGTCTTTGAAGAGACTGATGGCCGCATGTGTTTCCTGCAGAACTGCTCACACTTGGGGAAGCAACCGGACTCTTAACCGCTCTGCCATGAAGGCTCCTTAATTCAGGCTAGAGGGTCCACATCTCTCTCAGCTGAAGACACATCACAGTGATCACACCTGACAGCTCAGAGTTTCCTTTGGCATTTGATGTCAATGTGCATTTCCATCAGCTGCTACATAGATCGTCGGGCCATATGGCGCAAAGCAGGGCTTTCTATGGGTCGAGGCCTCTTACATTTTTGCTCAAATAGGACTTGTCACAACAAAGTGACATAGATTCTTTATGGAACAAAGGGTGTGTGTGTGTATATATGTATATATATATGTATATATATATGTATATATATACTAGTCATGTCTGTATATATATACTAGTCATGTCTTTTCTTGCGCCATTATCTGTATAAGTCATTTTCTATATCAGTCTGACTGCATGCAGAAACCCTCCAGAGTTTTTTGAGTGTTTTTTTTTTCCTGTATCAGAAATGTCTTAATTGTCTCTCTGTGTACTAAAAGTCTCATCAACTCTCTACCAATCCATTTGTCATTTTTTATGTCTTTTATTAAAATCGTTAGGCAGGATGTTGTTTGCTTTGTATTATCATTACTAGCACATATTTTGAGTTCTATGTGGTGCTAATTCTGACGTTGATTCTTGATACCAATATTGTAATTCAGCACATGTCTAAGACAATGATCAAAACAAAATATCCTCACATTTTCATTTCTTAATGTAGGTTTCCTTCATTGATAAATGGAAGAGAAGAGTATTGGTGGTGTCATGAGTTATGATCAGGCTGTTCACCACAAGGTCAGCAGTTCAAGCCACAGCCACTCCGAGGGAGAAGGTAAGGGTTTTCCACTCCCATGAAGAGTTATGGCCTTGGAAACTCATGGACGCAGTTCTACCCTGTCGTGTAGGATCCTGTGAGTACGACCGACTAGATGGTAGGATGTTCGGAAGTTAATCACAGGGATTTTCACTAAAGAAATATTCCTGCCTGTGATCTTTTCATGATGTTTATGTTTCTACAGTTGCACATGACAAATAATTAGAAAACATTACAATTCTTGTGTTCCACTTCCCACAAAATTAGTTTTATTTTAGATTAACAGTGCCTGAAACATACTTAGTTGAATGCAGAAATCTACTGTATGATTTAAATATAGAGACTTCCAGCATTTTAAAATAAAGTATATTGCTGGTTCAAAAGAGTAAGTGTTATTGATCACTTGCCTGAAATATATGTATACATGTAATTGTTTCAATTACACATGAAATACTACCATCAAACACAATCACATACAGATAAAATATGAGTCTTCCACCAACTTTGTAACTCCAACAATTTATACTTTTTAAAAGAATTTTCTCTAATTAAATCTACATGAGCTATATGGCTTCAAAATACTTAATTTGTATTTTTAACAGAAAATTTGTTGGATAATTCTATTTATTGGAATGATAAGAGTACCAATGTACTAAGGTTTTATTAGGATAAATCCCATATTTCTGAAATGAATAAAATTTTAGTTATTAGAGAAAAATAGAAAGGATAAGGGAAGGATATTGCCTTTATTTTTATATTTTTAGAGTAAGATGTATACAAATGCCTTATCCTCTGAATTTTCACCATTAACAAGTGGACATAGATTTTTTTTTAAAAAGATGAAGCATATTGGCAATTGATTGCCAATAATTGTTGAGAAATTACTCACTACAATGACTTTTTCAATTACCTTTAATTTTAAATTGAAAATGAAATAGATGTCACAACATGACATTTGTGTGAAATTATGTCTTTTCTTCTTGTCCTCTGATTTTGTTGTCCTTTCTTTTATTGCCAAATGGAACAAGGTAACAATTATATGTTAAATTTGAGGAATTAAATGTACTATAACACTTTAGTTAACTTTTCATTGACATCATATATGACATTTTTAAAAATTACAAAAAATACATTTTATAGCTTCAGGTTTTAATATAATGCAGTTAAGGAAGTATTTCCTTTCTTATTGGTGTTTATTCTATCATTCTAGAGAATTAAAAATAAAACTTCAGAATATATCTTTGATAATTATTATATAATTCAGGAATCTTATATCACAAGTTAATAAGAAGGGCTCCCAAGGTTAATGAAGGTCACACAAACATTTAGGGAGAGGCAGAATGCTCCATCAGGACTATACTTAAGAGCAAGATAAAATCCTTGACAACTTCAGCCTTTGCTGCATTTCTCATGATGGTATCTCTAGGGCCAGTTGTGAGGACTTGGGTCTTCGTTAGATTGAATCCATGCTGAAGGCTGTAATCTTTGACCTTTATAAACAAGCGCTTCGTGTCTTCTCTGCTTTCAGCAAGTAAAGTTGTGTCATCTGCATATCACAGGTTGTTAATAAGTCTTCCTCTAATCCTGATGCTACACTCTTCTTCAATAAGCCAGCCTCTCTGAGTTTTGGCTCATTAGACAATTTCCATAGGAATGGTGAGAGGATATACACTTTTCCTGAGTTTAAACCCTGCAGTATTCCCTTGCCGCTTTGATACAATTCTCTCGATCCACGTACAAGTTCCAAATGAGCAAAATAAAGTGTTATGAAATTTCTGTTCTTCTCAAGGTTAGTCATAGTGTGTTATGAACCATATGTTTGAATGCCTTGACCTAGTCCATTAAACACAAGTAAGCATCTTCCTGGTATTCTCTGCTTTGAGCCACGATCCATCTGACATCAGCAATGATATCTTTGATTCCATCTCCTCTTCTGAATCTAGCCTGGACCTCTGACAAGGTCCCTGTCAATGTCCCACTGCACCTGTTGCTGGATGATCTTCCGTGCAAATTCGGTGACGTGTGCTATACATGATATTATTCTATAGTGTGAGCACTCTGTTAGGTCATCACTCTTTGGAACAGGTACAAATATGGATCTCTTCCAGTCAGTTGGCCACGGAGCAATCTTGTATATTCCCTGGCATAAAGGAATGAGAGCTTCCACTGACAAATTTTTGTTGTCAGGGATTTTGTCTTGCTTGGATCCACATTCCCTGGTCACGGAAGAAGTAGTCAAGAGATAAAAATAGACACTGCATTAGGTAAATATGCTGCACACAATGTCTTTAGAGTATTGAAAAGAAAGGAGGTTACTTTGAGGACTAAGGTGTACCTTACTGAAACCATGGTATGTTCACTTGCTTCATTTGCATGTGATAATTGGACATTGAATAAGGAAGACCTAATAAGTGTAGATGCATTTGAGCTGTGGTGTTGGAGAAGAATATTGAAAGTACTTTGGACTGCTAAAAAGACAAATAGATCTTTATTGGAAGAAGAAAGACCATGGTGCTCCTTAGAGGCAAGGATGGGAAAACATTGCCTTATATACTATGGACCTATTGTCAGGAGAGGCCAATCCCTGGATAAAGACACCATGTTTGGTAAAGTAAAGGGGCAGCAACAAAGAGGAAGGCCCTCAAGAAGATGGAATGCCACAGTGGCTGCAATTATGAGCTCAAGCATAAGAACAATTGTGAGGCTGGTGCAAGGCCTGGCAGTATTCCTGTCTGTTGTGCGTAAGGTCACTATGGGTTTGAACCAATTCAATGGCACCTAACAACACCAGCACCAACAATATGACTTATCCAGAGTAAGTGCTTTGAGTTAACCAATCAAACTTTTGTTTATGACACTGGAAAAATAGCTTTGTGGGATGGCAGTAGGGACTTCCTGGAACTCAGCTTGATTTCCCCTCATATTCAGCCATAACCAGTAGCTGTTGAGATGATCACAATTCTTTGTAATCCTATAGAACAAAGCGGAACATCCACTTGCAGTTTCCAAACCTGACATCTTTAGAGAAGCAGACTGCCATATCTTTATGCTAAAATAAGCGGTTGCGTTTAACCACCTGTGCTTTGTTCAGCATCTGAGGGCTTATCTACTGGGCTACAGGAGCTCCTTTTCCCAGTCATATAAACCCAAAACCAAACTCACTGTCACCAAGTCCATGCGGACACATAGTGATCCCATGAGACAGAGCAGAATTGCCCCTGTGAGTTGACAAGACTGTGAGCCTTGAAGGGAGTAGACATTCCCATCCTTCACCTGCTGAACACCTGGTGGTTACAAACTGCTGACCTCGTGGTTATAAGCCCAAAGTGTTACCATTATGCCACCAGGAGAGAGGAGTACTAGTACAATCAAATATTGTATTAGTGAGGCAATAAGAACAACAGTAACTAAACTAAAAACAACCCATTCAGTTGCTTGAAAAAATATTAAGAGAGTTTAATAGTCTAGGTACATTAGAGAAACAAATCCACAGAAACTCATGTATAAGAGAGAGTTTTATATAACGGGTAAGTGCACATCAAGAAAACACCCTAACCCAGTGCTGCCCAAGCCCACAAGTCCAGTATTAACCCATTAACCCATATGTCTAGCACCAATCCACAAAGTCCTCCTCCGTCTGACAAAACAGATGCAATGATGCCGACTATAGGAGGAAAGTCGAGTCAGTGAACGTGTGTGTAAGCAGCTCAGCACTGCAAGGGGTCTCCACATGGCTGCTCCAGCACCCAGGGCTGCATCCGGGTAGGTCCATGTGGCTTCTCCTTAGGGATGTCTTGCAGGAAGTCAGCCTTGCAAGGTGAAGTAGAGAACTGCTAAGGCAGCTGCAACCTGGTCCAACCATCACAAAGCAAGAGATCGGAGAACTCGAAAGATGAGGCTCACCGAGCCATTTATCCATCATCCCTTCAATTAGCCCCACATGTGTTTATCAGCCAGGTTGGCACAATAAACTAACTCATGGACACACAAAGATCTACTGTGAAAATAATTCTCCTTACTCTGAAAATTACCTGAAGCATTCATTCTCGATATACATCTCCAGAAATTGCTGCTTTAAGGATGCAATTTGTTGAATAAGAAATCATGTTGGGATTATAATAAAAAAAACAAAAAACACTGCAAGTATAGCAATGATGAAACTTATGATTTCCTCTAGTTCTTTAATGCTTCCTCCCCCCCACTATCATGATCCCAATTCTACCTTACAAATCCTGCTACACCAGAGTTTGTACACGAGTACAAATCAGAGCTTGAAACCCAGGGAATCTAGGACAAATAAACCCCTCAGGACCAATAATGAGAGTAGTGGTACTAAGACGAGAAGTGGAAGGTGGAAGGGGGAAGTTGGAATCGATTGCAATGATCTACATTTAACCCCCCTCCCTGAGGGACAGACAACAGAAAAGTGGGTGAAGGGAGACATCGGTCAGTGTAAGACATGAAAAAATAATAAATTATAAATTATCAAGGCTTTGTGATGGTGGAAGGGTGGGGAAGGGAGGAGAAAAAATGAGGAGCTGATACCAAGGGCTCAAGCAGAAAGACAATGTTTTGAAAATGATGATGGCAACAAATGTACAAACGTGCTTGACACATGAATGTATGTATGTACTATGATAAGAGCTGTGAACGCCCAAGAAAATGACGGGTGAAAAAAGAAGCAGGAATAAAAATAAAACCAAATCCATAACTGCATGACATATCAGAAGAAACAAGATAAGTTATAGACAATTAAGAAGATAAATAGATGCAATTGACAGTACCAATAAAATAAATTAATGGATAGTAGCTATGCTACTAAAAGTCTTAATAATAATAGCAATAAAATATGAATAAGAATAAATTTTATAGAACTTTTCACTTTCCGTCAGGTACTGCTTTAAAATTTTTTTAAAAGATAAACTTAAGAAATTATCAAAGCAAGTTTTGAGTTAATTAATAAGATCATTACCATTTTACAGATAGAGACAATGAGGCACAATGATTTTAAATAAATTGTCCAGTGGACACAACATGAAAATACAGTCAGGATGTTATCTGCATGTGTAAGTATACCTACTCCCAAATCTTATGTTTAATCACTACAAGTCATTGTTTATCCACATTGAAAATAAATATATACATAGCATATTTCCTGAATAAGATCATCAAAACCTACATAGCAGCAAAACTGTTTTAAAATGTTTAAAAGCAAAGAAAGAGGCTACACTTCATCTTGTATTCAGTGACCTAGAACACTCCCACTTAAGATGCAATCTCATGGTATCATAAGATAAGTTCCATGAGTTTAAAATAGTAGGATAAAATTTTATACACCAGGCAAAATGATGAAGTCGTTTAAAGAGGAAGCAGAATGTGACCTAGGTATTGGACTCAGGACTTTTCCAGGCTAGCAGAGAGTAGACCAGCCTGCAGAGTCGACAAGACATAAAAATGGGACAGGAGTACACTGTACAAAAGCAAGTTTTAAAATATGAATACAATCTCCATCTGATCCCCAAAGATATCACTGTGCTTATTAGAAAACTGTGCTAGTAAAGGTGTTGATGCTATGAAAGAAAGCCCACTATGAGGAGTTATATAGCAATGCTAAGCAATTTTCTAAACTATTAAAATATAAAATTACCAAGTTTTATGGAGAAAAGAAAAATATTGTCACTTAAAGATGGCAGAATTACTTAAAACCACAATAAAAATTAATGGAATTCAAACATGGAGATTCCATATAAAATGAAAGCAATGATATAATATGGTAGAAAATACAAAGATTTAAAAATACTTGTTAACCAGAAGTGAGCATGTTCTAAGTTTAAAGCAGGATGCACACACCAGACAGCATTTCCAAACAAATGAACAATGTCATATGCTGTTAGATAGGAAGATGCTACAACATCAAAATGGTGATTCTTCCTAAGTTCATCTATTAATTCATAATTATCTATATATTTTTTAATTTTTGAAAAACTAGACACTTCATAGAAAAGCAACCTAACCAAATATTTAGAGAAATTCCTAAATAATGAATATTAAAGAGTAAGAGGGTTCGATTTAAGCATATCAGGCACTAAAGCATACATTACGAAGAGCATAGTGCTGGCACCGAGGCATTGAGGGCAGTGAAAGAACAACAGTAGTCCTTGTTTTTCATATGCATAGGTTTCAAGCATCTAAATTACAAAATATTATGCACAGATTCTGCAAGTATAAACTTGTAACAATTATACTTGATGAGGGAAAATATATGTCCATAGTCTGGAATTGGAGGGAAGCTTAATATTTGTAACATATACTTTTATATAATTTATATATTTTGAAATTAACACCATCCTTAAACTTTTGAAAAAAATCCTTAAAGCATTAGACAGACCAGTGTGAACCTTGTGTAAATGTATTCACTCAAAAGACATCTCAAGGTCGTTCGGTCTCAGGTCCAGCAGTGTGACATCATGGAAAAGAATCAGTGTAGTGGCTGAAAAACAATAAAAAAATAAACCATGTTGCAAGCTGAATAGCAATCTATCGGACGAATGTAGTCATTTTGAGAGAAGCAATTTAGCAAATATCCATTACTTTGACAATTAATCAGAACAGAACTGGTCAATCATTCATTATTCAATATTTTGATGTCAACATGAGTTGGGCAATGAAGCCACTTATCTTGATCTGCCTAAAGTGCTTTTCCTGTCAAGCTATAAGAAATAAAAATATAATTTTAGTTCTTTAGTGGGTATGAGAGATGCAGAACATTGCATTTTTCTCACAAATGCACCACAGTTGTTCCATTGAAAATAATAGTCCAAACTCTAATTCGAATCTGCGACTTGGTTACTTCATTCTATATCCTCAAATGAAAGATGCTCCTTCAGGTGATGTCTTTTAAGTACATGTGTTGTTGCTAGGAGCCCTCTGGTTTGTTCTGACTCACTACACCCTGTGGACAAGAGAATGAGTCACTGCCCTGTCCTACGCTCTCCTCACCATGATGTTCCAGCCCATTGTTGCGGCCACTGTGTCGTTCCGTCTGGTTGACCATCCCTTTCTCGTTGCCCATCTGCTTTACCAAAATATGTGAAAATCCAAGCACATTGTAAAAAAATTATCATTTCCTTGCTATGTGAAGGCAATAATTTAAAATACTCTGTCAAAAATATTCTGTTAGGTCATATTTTGTTAAATCAATGAGCAAATGCCAAAATAGTTTACCTAAAATTACTCTTGACTATTAATCTCACCAGGATTAATAAATTACTAGATAGATGCTTGAGCTACCACTGACTATCACTTTTTGAGATATTATCTACTACTGTCTCATTAGCACTTAACTTTACTGACAAATGCAACTATTAATCTTTGAATTCAGTTTTAAAAATTGACTCTCAAAATCCCACTAAATTTAGCAAACCAAATTGTAAGTGTAAAATCCTTGCTTTGACTTTTTCCATAAATGCACACTGTATTTTATAACATAAATAAAATGATGAATAATCAGGGCATCTATGACACTATTTTAATATCAACTAATTAGGGCAATGGCATAAATATATAACTTTTTTATTTGAAACTGAGAAGTTTGTAAAGAAGTACACTTAAAAAGTCAACAATCCAACTATACCCTTAATCTATGTCTCTCAAACTACCAGAATCCCTACAGTGGTTCTTAACCTGTGGGTTGCGACCCCTTTGGGGGGTCAAACAACCCTTTCACAGGGGTTTCCCAATTCATAACAGTAGCAAAATTACATTTATGAAGTAGCAACAAAAATAATTTTAGGGTTGGGGGGGACCCCACAACATGAGGAACTGTGTTAAAGGGTCACGGGTTTAGGAAGGTGGAGAACCATTGCATGGGATTTCACACTGGGAATTTGCACTTCCTTTCTATGTTTTAAAGTACATTTATCTTGTGTTTTATTCTACAAACTCTACCAAGAGAGGAATTTCCCTAAAATATTGAGTTTTACATACAGATTGTCTTGGCAGAGGTATCTAAGAAAAGAAAAATGGGTTAATAATTCTCATACGTTGTTAGCTTAGGGAAAGAAGCACATCAGTAAATCATTGTTTATATGACAAAAACTTCCCTGTTCTGATGAAATAACAGTATAAATGATAGACTTCCAGTCTCAGTGATGCTGAAAAATAAAAAATAGCGTTTTCTCAGTGTAGTTCTCAATCATGCATCCCCCTGTTTTAGTGTTCTGGTATCCAATATTGTGATCCCAATTCATTTTGTTTCTTAGCAAATTTCTATTCCTGTCGTCATTATTTTTCATCTCACATTTACGCTAATTTTAAACACATTTCTGTTATTACAATTAACCCATTGCAGTTAGACTGATTCCAGTTCACAGTGATGCTATGGGAGAGAGCAGAACTTCCCCAATGGGTTTTCCAGAGGGTAGTCTTTGCAGCAGCGGACAGCCCAGGCTTTCTTACCTCTGCCCAGTGGCAGATACCAGTCTAAGTAGAACAGTGGATTAAGGCTTGAACTGCAACTACAATGCCAGTAATTCAAACCCATCAGCTCCTCTGTGGGAAAAAGGAATAGTCCATGTATTGTAAGGATTTACGGTATCAAAATGCCTCTGAGGGCAGCTCTCCTCTGTCCTGTAGGGTCACTGTGAGTCAGAACTGACCTCATGGCATTAGAAATGGGAGCAGCCTCTGGGGTTAAATTACTCATAGTTCTTTTATCATCCCAGTACTTAGCGGGGCTCCTGTTTGTTATTATACTTTTTTAAAATACAGTGAAAACAAAACTCATTTTCATCACATCAGTTCATGTGACTCATATGACTCTACAGATCAAGGTAGTGAGTCCATAAGTTCAGAGTAGAATTGCCTTTTCTGATTTCTGAGACTTGAAATCTTTATGGGTACAGACTCATATTTCTCCCATGGAGAGACTAGTGGGCTTGAACTGCTGATCTTGTGATTAGCAACTTAGTAACTCACTATGCCACCAGGGCTCCTTGTTTACATATGCACTATTATAATCATTACATATTAAAGACTATCATTTTCATAGCGCTTGAATTTTTCTTATAACAGTTGCCCCTCAAACTTACCTAATATCTCAGATTGATGATTTAGCCATGGTTCCTATCTTCAAGGAGCTCAATTTATGATAAACATGCTTAGACAAAAACAATATAGCCTGTTTCCTGAAAAATACAACCTGCTATGCAAAGACAAAAGAAAGAACAAGGTAGACCTGGAGGAAGACAGACCTTTTTATACACTTAGGATATATCTTCATCTTCTTTTTAACTTTTCCAGTTTCTGGCAATACTTCAATGACCTAGGTTCTCTGATGATTGTTTCTTTAACATATCATGATATAATTACGTTTGATGATCATGGCCTTTGTTAATAAAAATTGGACATTTTACTGATAAGGAGCACAGCATTCCGGTTTGACCCCACTAAATTGAGATTCTACTTTACATGTACACATTGTCAGATTGCCAAAACTGTGAGTGCATGGATAGCACTAAACAAATATCTAATGAACGATGTTATTTACAGTTGCTAGAAGTCGTCCACTAAATTTGATCTTATGTGCTAAAATCTAAAATGTCTCTTGGCATAGCTAAAAATATCAGCAATTTTGGCATTGGTTTCTAGTTGTTCATGTAAACTTCACTCACAAATGTTTCCTTTCCTTATGAATTTTAATCTCATAGCACAAAACTGCTCTTGATTGTAATTTCTACTACCTTACCTTTTTCTTTACTCTCAAATTACAGCACCTTCTCTATCAGGAGAGTAAAAGCTCGATGGAAAATAACTGCCTTCATGTAATTCAAAGAACAGTCAGATAACTCATTTTATGACCTAGAATTGAACCCTAGTGGTGGTTAGCAAGTTGGTGAGCAAAGTGTCTTATACATGTGTTAAATGAACGAGTGTCCGCAGGATGCACATAATTCTCTGACGATGGTATTTATGCACAATGTGCTAACGTGAAACAGATTATCAGAGTCAGAAATGCAGGGAGTTACAGTGCTGTCTTTTCTGGAAATTTTATTTTAAAATCTAATGAATGCAGGTAATGTGAACTACATTAAGCCTAAGCAACATTTTTAAAAGACTTAATTACAAAGCAGGGCCTTGTTGCTCTGCCATTTCTATTTTTCAAGCATTTCCCTTTATGTGAAATGTTACTACGTAACTTAATCACTTTAAATACTCAAAATTTCACTTATGAGTATGTTGTTGTCATAGATAACATACCCAATTTATGATGTCTCTTCATAAAATTGTAGAATTGCTATAATTTTAATGCATTTGTATCCAGCATTTTATTTTTATTAAATTGTAATCATTAGCCATCATTAGAATTTCTCAATTTAGAATTTAATGAAAAGGGTAACTTTGTTGTCAAGAGCACTAGACGTTATCTCAAGATTGCTAGAAAAATGAGAAACCATCTATAGGAAAAGTCATAATTCGAAGGATTTGATGTAATAGCCTTGACCACGTAAAGGAATAGTTAAGCCAGCCAATGCTTCATAACACTGTACCGTGAATCTAAGTTAACATGCTCATTTTCATTAGTGGGGGACCGAAAGCAGGTACACCAGTCCAGAGCACTGAGAAGAGATTTTAATTTGAGAAAATTCAATTATTTCTTAAAATATGAAGGTGTTTAGTCTCGTATTCTGCCACATTTTCAAGTGGTCTAACGTATGAAAGCATCTCAGAGTGCTAGTATTTAATTGACTGTAACATAATTAAAACCCAAGACCAAACACGCTGCCAGTGAATTGATTCTGACTCATAATGACCTTCTAGGACAGAGTTGGACAGAGCGACACTTTACCAAAGCACACTGCCTTCTCTTTTTCCCAAGGCTGTTCTGATTGGTAAGTTTGAACCACCACTCTTTATGGTAGCAGTCTATCACTTAACCACTTAGCATGACTATGGTATATTAATTTTATTGAAATTATCTATCCAGACAACTAACCTCATTAAGTGCAGTGGCAGGAGAAATGGGTCTTAACTAACATTATGAAACCTTTAAATCAGGGTCCAGAGGTGAGAGAGAGAGGAAGTCTGAGAAAAAACATGAGAGAGACTCAAAGCAAGGAAGAGTCTGTATCTGGCTTTGAAGAAGGAGGAGATCACCTGGCAAGAATACAGGTGATCTTCAGGGAATGAGAGCAGGCCTTGCTGACAGCCAGGAAGGATATGCAACTGCCAGCTACCAACAACCTGTAAGTGGGTTTTCCCCATTGCCTCCAGACAAAACCTCTGGTAACTTTCAGTATTTTCCTCTCAATTTATTTCACTTGTTTTCCAACCACAGTGGCCATCTACCTCCTTACTTGGTGTTCTCAAAACAATTAGCCTTATTTGAATTCATACATGTATTGTTAAAATAGCCTGAGTTTTCAGGTTTGGCAGCAATTACCCAAAACCCATCTGACTTATCTCGCTTTATTACTGTTGCCTTCCATAAAACATAACCTAACCCAAGGAGTAGATTCACAGCCCTGAAGCTTACACAAAGCTTGTGCATCAGGAGGGTGTGCCTGGGGGTATATCAACAGTGTGCCTATCATACGAATGACAAAGCTGTTATCAGTTTGAGATTTCTATGCATCATCAGTATGTACTTAAGAATACATGCTTAAACTGAAAAAGTTAACAACAGACATATTACTTTTATATTATAAAATTTTATGATGGATGAAGTGGTGGCGGCATATTATAAAGAGTATAGAAGCAAATTGTCATATATACTTTGGGAACATACCTCTTTAGTTAGGAATTGTGGGGGGAAATACCAAGAAAAAAGAAAAAGAAGAGAGGAAAATAAATTTTAATAGCTTCAAACCCAAACCAGACATCGGATTTAAAAAAGGTGTGGCAATATTGAACTTAAAGATGTGCTCAGAAAAATTTTGAGGCTAGGAGAGGCACTATGGATTTGAGAGAAACATTTGGGGAGGCCAGATCAGGGGTCAAAGTGGATGGCAGTAATGATCTAATAGAAGCAGTGAGAATTAATTAATTGTGTGAAAATATTGGTGTCATAAGGAAGGAGCTCTAAAACCCTGGTTGATTTCCTTGATAACACTGGTTTAAGAAGAAATGAAGAAGGGTAGATAGTGGGAGATGTGAGGTGGTTAACAGGAAAAATCAAAGCCAGATGTCAATGAAATATTTTCTTGGAAATATAAGACCATAAGACAAAGCCTTTGTTTGATCTTTTAATCCCAAGAGTGTCTCTGAAACAGCAAATAAAAGAATAAATGGCATTTCTACTTTCATCCATGAGTTTTTCATCTTATTAACTCATCTGTCCATTTAGCTGATGGTTATTTCTTGCCAAAAAATTACCATATGAACTTGGAAAATGGAAGTAGGCACTTTATACAGATTGTGGGGACTAAGGGGTAAGCCAGAGGGAACTCACAATCACCAGAAGGCTAACTGCTCAAATCGTCCTTATTTGTGTTCCAGTATTATTGTGTTATTCATTCAGCCCATCAAACCCCAGAACCACTCTGCAACCCCCCAGCGACCACCAACGCTTCATGCTCTTCTCAGAGGGATTTTCTCATGCAGGTGCATGAGACAGAAATATTTTTCAAATTTACCCATTTCCTCCCTGCATTCTAAAATATTTTAAATATTATTAATAGAAAATAAACATTAAAATTCCAAATTAAATGGAATTATTAGTTTTGCTTTCTTCTCAATTTCAGTGCAAAGAGGTCACTGGTGATAATACTGCATTAAGAAATGATCATGTTAAATAATTCATGAGCTAAAAATATAGTGATGCTTTAAACCTTGAAATGCGTAGAGATGTCATTGTGTTTTATAGCAGCAATAAGCACAATTGATATATACTTCTCAACCTATAAGTTCGATGAACTTACATGGTCACAATACTATCTTTTAGTATGCTTTTGACCAAACTATGAAAGAAATTGAAGGGGAAATTTTACATGTTTTTATTATTCACAATATGTCCATATGCTCAATGCTTTGAATGGTTTAATGAGCACTATTAGTATAACTGATTCTTCACTGTGCTTGAAAATATTTTATTTCATTCAAAATTGCACATTTTATATGGCATCTACCTAATTTACAATTTTCTATGGCATACATATCACTGTTCACAAGATTAATTGTGCAAAGTGTGTACATAATAGAACTCTATAAACAAATATAATGATACTAACTGTACCATACATTATTCAAACTTGATTGTGTCATCTATGATTTCAAATGAAATTTTGAACTGTGAGAAGAGTGCCACCATGAATGTGATGTGATGTCAATAATGCACTCTGGGAATAGGACTATGCAATTTGGACATTGTGCTAACCTGCCAATGAGCAATGGTAGTGAGATTTTCCACTGCCATGGTGGATCATGAGCAATGGTAGTTAGATTTTCCACCACCATGTTGCTTAATAACCATTTATTTCATTTATAAATCAGTATGTTTCTTTTGCCTCTTGCTGCTATCACAGGGAGCCTGGTGGTTTTATGTGTTGGGTTGGGATCCGTGGTTGGCAGTTCGAAACCAGGAGCAGCTCTGTGGGAGAGAGATTGGGCTTTCTACTCCAGTGAAGAGTTATGAGCTCGGAACCCCACAGAGGGGTCACTAGGACTCCGGGGTCAGCAGTGACTCAATGGCAGTGACTTTGGTTTGGTTTGGCTGCGATCACTAACACTCACTGTGCTGCTTTGGGGAGCCAAGATATAATTTGAGGTAATATTTTTAGAAGAAAATTAAGCATAGAGAAAGAAAACCTGACAAAACTCAGGAGCTAATGATACACAAGCCTGGATCTTGCTGCTTATAAATTGAAGCGTATATTATTATGTATGAAACCTTTTATTTGCCAAAATTCACAGTAACATGATAGAAAGTGCCATAGAGTATACAAGAAGCCAGTAACGTGTTTATTATGACTATCGACACATCTGTAGGATAGATTACAGACTTACCCTATCATGACAAACCTAGCAGCACAAGGATTGCATAGAAGAGACATGAGATACGTGTGCTCCATGTGGGACGCAGTTGCATTTGTTAGATCCAGTTATGTCTGCTGCATCCCATTGCTCCAATCGAAATTTATAAACTCTATTATAACCTTATGAGACCACAGGCTTATAAGTAGTTGGGCCTTGTCTGAATGGATGTTATGGTATGCATGACTGGACATTTTCACTTAGAAAAAATAAAATAGTATCATTGAAAAGGTATAAAAAAGTCAACTATTTTGCCTGTAACCCAAACTGAAAAATATACAACTTAACAAAGTCTTGCAGGCATGTGGAATGGAATGGATTCCAGATAATAACACAACAGATTTGGTTCTATTTCAGGATTTTGTAAAAATTAAGTCAGTGAAGAGTTAATGTTTGGAAAATCAGAAGTCTGGTGTGTTTTAGACGTTCAGTTTCCAGAGTCTGTCTGTTTCTAGAGTTGTAATCCGTTGATAGACTGTTATAAACATGTATCAATGCAATTGGGAGGAGTCGTAGGATTCAGCATGCACTATCACTGATTGTAAGAACAGTTTTTCCATCATAGTCCCCCACAACTTTGAATTATATGAGTACATTTGAGAAACATGAATTCCAAATGTAGCATTGTCTCTTTTTCATTACACCATGTTTCAGTAATGGAGATCACTGACTGGGAAAAAGAAAGGAATTGTAAGATCTATCAAATAGATTCAAATACCAGTCACTTTCCCCAGTCTGTACAGGAACATTGTTTAAGACCCAGAATTCATGTGTGCCCCAAATTAGTGTCATCTCCTGCTCTGCCACCAAATTCATCTTACTCTTCTAAGTCTGTGAAAATAAACACAAGACAAAATCCATCTTAGACATTTTTTTTTTTTGCTAAAACACTTGACACATGATATTCTACCAAGGAGATAATATGTTGTGAATGTAGATTTAATTTTATTATTAATCTTTGTGCTTATCCTCTCCCACTTCCACAAAATCCATCTGTTTGCTAAGAAATGAATCTCAAGAAAGTTAAGGAGACTTAACTAGTTGCATCCAGGGTCCAGGGAAGAGAAGAGCACCTACGGTAGGTAGCTTAGGAAGGAAGGCATCAGACACAAAGAAAGGTGTAGCACACGCTGATGGATCATGGTGCTGGAAAATGCTGAACATCCTGGAGGAAGACCACGCATAATACACTGCTGGTCCACTAAGAGAACACATCCTTCTGAGAATGTTACCAGGGTACGAAACAGCCGTTGTGAACCCTGAAACCACTCTTAACACCCAAAAATACACTAGAGAGAAGACATAGAGGCAAGTGAGTGAAAATAAATATTACTTCTAGGGTTCCAGTTCATACAGGTATAGTTTTTCTCCCCGAAGGAAACATGTTTAATTAGGTCTCTTTGATCAGTAAATGACTGCAGACCAATGATCTTATCATCTTAGTCGCATTGGGGTACCTTCAGAACAAAAACAGGATTTCTTTTTGTGTCATGAAGAAAACAATTTTGATGTGAGAGTTAATATCAAATTTTACACAAAACTCAAAAGGACATCTTCTTAAATCGCCGATGTGTGCAACAAGTCTCTGGGGATGCTGCCTACATAAAGCAACAGTTTTTAGATGGAGCAGCATTTTAAGGAAAATCAAAACCTCAAAGTTGAATTTATAACAGAAAAGCTGCCCCGGAAGGCTCTGACAACTATTTCATGGGGGTCTCAGAATGGGATAAATTTCATAGATTTTCTCAAAGGACACAAGATGATTCGAGGGGCTTATTAGGGAATGTTTTAAGAAACTGGAAAACTGCATTGTGAGAAAGAGTGCAGGAAAGTGTTGCTCAGGATCCAACCCCCCGCCCCCCTCCTCTCATCATGACCTTGTACCTGCTCAGTTTTCCAGTGTTGTTCTGAGTGTCTCAATTCAGGTAATCACAGGTCCAAACCAGAGCATCTTTTTCTTTTAGTGATGCTTTATTTATACACTAAGTTTCACACAGTCCAAGTTCAAGCAGTCGAATACATTTCAAATAATACTCAATGTATAAAACCTTCACACATCATAAATCAAGAACTAAGAAAGCTTCCCAGTGGCAAGGAGAATCTGCCTCACACCCAAACTCAGGTTGTCCTACAGCACTTTCTGCTAGTGCTGGGTTTTACATGAGTCTTTATCAACTTGGCCATTTGTCTTAGGTGTAGTACCTTCCATATTTTATTTATATTTAAATCTTTTTTTTTTTACATTTTGCTTACATTTAAATCTTGCTCTATACAAGTGTGGTAAAGGCTGTCCTACAAAATTTTGTTGGGAAATGAAAATGAATTTTCTGAAGAAAGCACCTGTACTCCACGCTTGACCTGCTCCCCCAGACTCCCTTTTGTTCCAAAAAATGCAAACATCATTGAAAAGGGCCACAATTTGAGTCCCTGGAGGATACCCAGGCTGGCACAGTAAACAGAAGCTGCAAAATTCTTCCAGGAAGGCGTAGTGAGATACAAACACAACCTTCAGAAGTGTACAGCCATCGAAGGAGGTTATGTTGAGAAACAATAGCTTCTCAACATAGCAAGAGTTTGATATGCTTATTTAATGAAGATTTCAATGATTTAGAAGCAATACTGTTTTACTTACCTTTAGACCCATACTGTTAGCCTTTAGCAATAGTCAAGATTCATAGGAAGTTAAGCTTCACCTGATTTTGAACTCATCTGACTATAATAGAGTAATTCAAAGTCAATTGATGGTAAACCAGTTAAGTTTACCAGAAACTAAAATATGCACATCTGATCATTGTCCAGCATGATAGCACTCACAAAATAGACTAAGCTCAATCACAATAAGTGATTCAATGGTAGGATTTCTTATGGCTTTGTATCAGAGTGAAGAAAGAAAAGTTATTTAAGGATTTAACATGTCTCTAGATTCTTCACAGTAAGTCAGATAAAACTGCCAAGACCATTTGCCTGGGGCTATTTATGTTAAAATAATAAAATTGTGGGCTTCTGAGCTACAGACAAAAACTTGTCCATGCTCATCTACATAAATCTACAGCAATGGACTTCACCAAATATTTTGATTGCATACTCGTATTGTCAAACACTAATGCCTAAACTTGGCTTTCTTCTGTTAACCATACCATTTTTATTCAGTTTTATTTTATCTTTCAAACTTTTTCATATCAAACACTACCCATTAAACCACAGTCTGAGAATTACTTAATGGACTGTCCCAACTTGTCAATCAAACTAAATAACATGAGCACCTTTCAAAGAAAAGATCTCAGAGCCTTTCTGTTAGTCTAATGTGGAAAAGTTACTCAAGTTTAGAGTATAACTACCATTGCCAGCTTTGTGGGGACCTGAGATAATGTTTTATTCTGTATTTCCTTGAAAATAGACTCTCAGAAACCCAAAAGGTTGCTCTTTAGAAGTCAGAATCAACTTGATGGCTTGTTTTTCAGAATTACAACCAAAATATTGAATGGCACAGAAGAGTCAAAGGAAAATGGAAGGAATACACAAAATCACGATACCTAAACTAATTAGTTTAGATTCAAACATTTCAGGAGACGGCATGTGATCATGAACTTGTGGTATTAAAAGACATGCGAGCTGCATGGAAGGTTTTGGGGAACTGACTGCATACTAAGTTACATGCTTCACCAAAAGCTCATGGCACCACAGGTGTTCGCTCTACGCCAAGAAATTCATTAGATGGGTGACTGGGAGAGGTCCTTTTCCACACCAATTAGAAAAAAACAAGTTAACAAAGAAAATGTGGATTATAACAACGTATGGACAATATTGCAAAGAATGGGGTTCCGTAGTATTTCCTGTGTCCATGAGGAACCTGCACACAGACAAAGAGACCATTGTTCAGACAGAACAAGATCTGAGGTTTAGAGGAAGAAAAATTGCCTCTAATTTCATCTGCTTTCAACATATTTATTCAATCTGTACGTTATACCAGACCAAATGAAGAAGAATATGCCATCATGTTTGGTGGGCAATTTATTAACAATCTTCAATAAACAGAAGACAAAACCTTGCTTACTGAGAGTTAAGAAGACATGAGCTCTAACAGGTAATTAAAGGGTATTATAGCCTTCAATATAAATTAAATCTCAATGTAAATAAAGTTGCAAGTATGTGCAGGACAGGCCATTTTAATGTTCTGTTATGTGCAGCATCACTATGATTCAGAATTGACCCTGAATGACACCTAATAAGAATATAAAATAAAAGTCCTCCCAACTGATCCAGTAAGAAAGCTCATGACATGGAGAAGTGATTAAAGTGGTCAAGAACATCACTTGACTTGGTCTCACAACAATGCCCATGACAGCAGGAGCCAGGAAATTGAACAATGCATCTCACTGGGAAAATCTGCAGCAAACCACCCTTTAAACGTGTTAAAGATCAAAAGTGTCACTTTGAAGACTACTGTGTGACTGATCCAAGTAATGGCATTTTCAATTTCATCATATCCATTCAAAAGCTGGATGCTGAATAGAGCAGACTAAAGAATTGATGGCTTAAATCATGATGCAGGCAAAGATACTGATTACACCATATGTTTCCAGGTCTCTGTGAATCATAATCGAGTCCAGGACAGTGATTTTGCAGTTGTGAAGTTCCAGGAATCCGTTTTGGAACCCTGCTGGCATAGTCGGTTACACATCAGACTACTAACCACAAGAGCAGCAGTCAAAACGCATTTGCTCCGTGGGAGAAAGATGGAGCTTTCCACTCCCCCAAATAGATATAGTCTCAGACCTGCATACGGATTGTTTCTACCCTGTCCTGAGAAGTCATTAGGAGTCAAAATCTACAGGATGCCAGTGAATATTTTGGTAAGTGCCAGAAAAAAAAGAATACATCTAGACAGAGTGGTTGATAGAGAGTTAGCAAAAGGAGGTAGACATTTCATAAGATGGATAGACAAAGTGTCTGCAACAATGGGCTGAAACATAGTAAAAATTGTGAGGATGTACAGGACCTAGTGATGTTTTCTTTGTTGTGGTTGTTGGACATAGGGGCGTGATGTGTTGGAATTGACTGGAAAGCACCTAACAACAAGGTCTCAACATAAAAATTTACTACAATAATCATTTCTTTAAATGCATGCAATTATTGACATAGCTATGTTTTAAAAACAGAAGAAAATGCCAATATTTGTCTTAACACAGCTGTGTTCTCATAGCTTCTTCTGTCTTCAACCTTTTACTTCACAGCATTTTGACTGAACACATGAAGAAAACCCAAGCACACAATCACGTATCTGGAAAAGGAAGAACATTTTAATACCCTTTTTTATCAGAGTTTCTTCTTTACTGCAATTTTGAAATGAAACAGGTAGTAATGTTTTACATAATATTTACAATGTCTAACACGTGGTCACTTAAAATATTTTTCTTTTTAATATTTATATTTAATATATATTTTTGTTTTTGAATTAATATATTGTTTTACACTACTCATTATCATATAAGAAACAGGACCCATACTTCTAAAATGAACTCACAATGGATCAAAGACAAACATAAACCACACCATTATAAAGACTATCAATGAAAAATATAGGAACAAACATAAGAGCCCTATACAAGACATAAATACTATCAAATGAAAAACATCCACACTATAGAAGGTAAAATAAAGAACTGAGACCTACTAAAAGTATGAGATTTATTTGCATCAAAATATTTCATCAAAAGAGTCAACAGAGAACCCACAGAGTAGGAAAAAATTTCAATAATAAGACATCAGATAAAGGGCTTATCTATAATCTATAGAAAACTACATCTTAACAAGAAAAATACTAACAACCTAATTTTAAAAATGGGCACAAGACATGAATAGACAATTTCCAGGCAGCCATCAACCATATGAAGAAATGTTTGAATTTATTAGCCAAAAAAAATTTTTGAGTTAATTTGCAAAAAAGAAAAATTCAAAACAATTATGAGACCTCCTTTTAACAAACTCCAATAAAACAGAAAATAATAAATGCTGGAAAGGATGTGCAGAGATCCAAATGCTTTTACATTGCTGGTGGGAATGTAGAATTGTAGAATCAGCACAGCACTTCCTTAAACAAATTCAAATACAAGTAGCTTGTCATCCAGAAATCCCTCTACTGGATATACACCTTAAAAAAAAATAAGGAATACAGCACCAACAGAACAGTCACATGAACACCTGTGTTTATTGCAGCAATTTCCATAATGCCAGAAACATGGAAACAACCAAAAGCCCAATTATAGATGAATGAGTAAACAAGCTCTGGTACTTTCATTACAGTGGAATATTAAGCATCAATAAAAATCAATGGCAAGGCATTGTTTTTAAGATGCTATGTTAGTCTGGGTACTTTAGAGAAACAAATCGACAGAAACTCATGTATAAGAGAAAGTTTTATATAAAGGTTAAGTGCACATCAAGAAAACATCCTAACCCAGTGCTGCCCAAGCCCACAAGTCCAACATTAACCCATATGTCTGACACCAATCCACAAAGCTCTCCTCCATCTCACAAAACACACACTATGATGCCAACTGTAAGAGGAATGCCGAATCAGTGAACGTG
>NW_022103920.1:51784595-51923989 GCF_000313985.2 Echinops telfairi | reverse complement strand
AGGCGAGGCTTCACCACCCATTTATCCCTCCGCCTTTCAACCAGCACCACATGTGATTATCGGCCAGGCTGGCACAATTAACTAACTCAACTGTGTAAATATATTTGAGGGGGTACCCCAAAGAAACAGAATTTCTCTGGGCAGAGAGGAGCTTTTGTAGTATGGATTTTCCCCCTGGACAAGCATTGAGCGACTTGCCTAAGTTAGTGCACCCAGTGAGTTTACCTGGGAAGGTTCTTTCTGATTACAGTGAATTTTTTGTAAAAGCAGTTGCACTCAAACTTTGTTCTTTGTGATAGCTGATTTAAGGGAATGGTGTGCAACTGTGGAATTTTGTTTCCTGCTCAGGAAAAGAGCCTCAGAAACTGTTGTGATGTCAACACAGCTGACAAGGACAGCACTTTGGGGGAAAACTCAAGTGTACCAGTGGTTTTCTCCTTTCCACAAAGGAGAAATAGCACTCGATGACAAACCTCATTCTGGATGTCTGTCAACATCCCTAAAGGACAAAAATGTTGACTCCTAGTGCCTTTAAAGTTCACTCTAGCAGGTCAGACTGTTAATCAAGCTTTCCATTTAGACATTCTGAAAAGACTGCTTAACAGTGTTTAAGCAATTTTAATGACAAAAGCCTGATTTGTGGCAGATGGGAGACTGGTTTGGCCACCACAACAATGCACCTGTTCATGCATGGTGCGAGTTTTTGGCAAAAAAACATCATGCCTCTCTTGCCCAACACACCTTACTCACCTGACCTTGCTCTGTGCAACTTATGTTTATTTCCAAATGCAGAGGGACATGAAAAGACAGCAATTTGACCAAGTGAAAGAGGTGACGAAAAACATGAGAGAGTTGCTGTCCACCATCTTTAACAGATGAGTTTGAAAAATGTTTCCAACAATGGAATCACAGATTTTACAAATGCATTAAGTGTATTGGAGAGTACTTTGAAGGTGATAAGGTTGTTTTGTAAAAAAAAATTAAATACACAACTTTGGGGGGAAATTCCATTGGGGGAAGGGGGAAGGGGGTACCCCCTTATACAGTATGTTTCTATTTTTTTAAAAATAGAAAAGAAAATCCCTCCATATTTTCTCAAACCTAAAAAAAAAGGGCGGTGGGGCGGAATGGAGAAAAGTAAACCTGAAATGGACTTGGAGTCTTCAGCGACAACAAATTCTCAAATGCAAAATTCATTAGCATACATTCTTTTAACTAATGTATACTTCACCTGGGCTTTTAAAAAATTATTGAAAGTTTATTTTATTAGGGCCTCTTACAGTACTTATACAAGCATTGTATCAAGCATATTTGTACATATGTTGCCATCATCATTTTCAAAACTTTTACTTTCCATTGAGCCATTAGTATCAGCTCCTCTTTTTACTCTCCCTCCCCTCTACCCCCCATTCTTGTGACTCCTTGATAAATTAGAAATTATTTTCATATTTTACACTGACCACTTTCTACCTTCCCCCATGCTTTCTGTTGTTTGTTCGCCCCTGGTGGGAGGGGCATAGTTATGTGTTGATCATTGCAATTGGTTCCCCTTTCCACCCCTCCTTTCCACTACCCTACCGGTATTGCTACAACCATTCCTGTTCCTTGATTCCTTGTGTCATGAGCTCTTATCGCCTATCTCTTATCCCCTGTGTACATGCTCCTGTCTAGCCTGAACTGAAAGACAGGACTGGGGGTCATAATAGTGGTGGGTGAAGAAGCCTGAAGAAACCTGAGGAATAATGTGTGCTTCACTGGTGCTGTACTGTGCCTGGTTCACTCATCCTTTCCTTGTGACTCTTCTATGAGGGGTTATACTATGGTCTACAGATGGGTTTGGGGTCTCTGTCTGACCTCCCTTGCTCTCAACAATACGGTTTTTGTTTGTTTGTTTGTGTTCTTCTGATGCCTGTTACCTGATTCCATCGACTCCTCATGATTGCACAGGCTATTGTGGGCATTTTTGGTAACATTATCCATTGACTATTTGGAAAAATACCAGTTCATTCCATTATGCAGTTTTTCCAAATGTTGCCATATTTCATAATCAAAAAATGAACAATAACTTTTCTTACTTTAATTCATGATCTTATCAGACAGCTCTATAAGAATTGGTATGATATCAAGTGTATATTGATAGACATAAGTTACCCAAAGTTCTACATTTTGCTATAGGTTTTCAACTTTATCATTGTCAATGTGTATTATCTGTTGTTTTCTTTGATAAGATATACTCACTTTGATCATATAGAGAAATTATTTGCCAAGTAAAAATGTTTCAGTAACCATGGTTGTCTGCCAGTCAGTGATTATTTCGAGTAAAACTTGGGTTCCACGACACATATAGCTGGTTGTAAACACACTGTCTCGAGGTCTCGGATCTCTAGTGTGATGATGGAGAAGGAAGGGAATCTCAAACACCATCAGCAGCCCATGGCTGATTCCTATGAATGGAGATCAGGTATTTTTTCACCGTCCAACCTTCTTCACCACAAAAATGCATTGTGATGGCCACACGGAAAGGACTGATAATAATCTTGACTATGATTATGAGCTTTATTAGGAAAGTTAAGAGGTTACAATTTAGGATCAGAAAGGCAGAAGACACAGTTTTTTGGTCAAGACTTCTTCCCAGCCTGGTCTCTGATCCTCAGGTTCTCAGCCACGTGACATCTTCATCTCTGCCTTGCTCTGGCAATTGTATAGTGCTTTTTCCGTTCTGCAGATAAGCGCCCCAAAGGGCATGCCACTCTACCACAAGCTTCAGCTCAAAGACACCCAGCTCTAAGTCTACTGGTCAGAAAACCAAACTCTCCAATTAAATGCGCAGAGGTACTTAATCGGAATATAAGCCTCTAACATAACGCTAATCAGTTTTACTTGCAGTTTGGTCTGGACAGTATACCATTCTTTTGCTCTGTGAGATATAGTCTAGCTATTATTCCTTATGTGATATATTATGATTCAAGACTCTAGATACCATAGGCTATCACCTCATTGTAGAGGACATTCTCTACTATACAAAGGGAAAAGATTAGGGTGGAATTAAAACAACTTTAGAAGAGGGTGTGGACCAAATCAGACCTTTTGTTTGCTTGGGGACATCTTTAAGATTCCACCTTCTTAGAGAGTGTGAACCCAGCCACATTTTTCATTTCTTTGAGGTCATCTTTAAGACTAGAAAGAATAGTGCCTGAGGTCTTAGAGGCTTGTCTTCAAAGAAGCAAACATATAAGTGAGGCATCAACTAAGTCCACATGGATGAAGCACACCAACCTGTGTGATACAAAGATTGTAAATAATAAAATCCAAATCAAAGGAGGGAATAGTATTGGAGCTTAAGTTGTAAATACCTGGATTGCAGAAGGCTGTGGATGACAGTGGAAGCCCAACATCTTTTTGCAAGGTCCAGACATAGCTTAAGCCTCTGGTGAATCTCTTCCAACCGTAGTCCAGGGATATGAATAGACAGACCCTTGTGATTAGACAGAGAGCATTGTAAAGCTGAGTATGGCAGACATAGGTTAAAATGTAATATCAGTGGACAGAGAGGAGCTGATGCCAAGGGCTCAAGTAGAAAGAAAATGTTTTGGAAATGATGATGGCAACATTTGTACAAATGTGCCTGATATACTTGATGTATTGATTGTTAAAAGAGCCCCCAAATAAATGATTTATTAAAATTAAAAAAAACTAATATAAAAGGTAATATCATTTGCTATCCTATTCAATCCATTTAAAAGTTGTTTCCATTAAAAAAAAAAAGTAAAGGTGATGAAGCTTCTCATGACTCCTCTCTGACCACATACTAGGGATGTAATCTTGGTATCATGCACAGCATATTGGAGCCTGGATTATTGGAAGTGTACTTAGGTTAGAATTTAACATCTTATCACTAAATCTCCCTTTTGACACATTTTAAGTTTATTCTAGTTTATAATTTTTTATGTTTTCCTTTTGTTGGAGGCTTTTCCATTTTACTTCACTACTGTTGTTGTTTTATTTATTTATTTGTTCTTTAATATTTTCCTGTATATGAATTCCAGTATAGGTAAGTCTATAGAGACTGATGGTTCCTTGTGGGTGGGGCAGGTGAGCTTGGAGGGAAATGGGGAGCTAATAACAATGAGTACAAGAAAAAGGGAAATGTTCTAAAATTGATTGTGGTGATGATTGTAAACCCTTTGCCCTAGGATTGAGCTTTTGAATTGTATGATGCATGAATTATATGCTAATAAACTGTTAGGTTTTTAAAGATGAGTATTTAAATGTTGCCAAGGTTCTTTTATTTTTATACCTCACATTAAATAAATGATTATTAGATTTGTGGCCAATTCCATCATCTTTATCATCAGCAATTCCCTCTGTATTTAACAAATACCAGCGATCCTTCACCAAGTAGGGCATCCTTTTCCTTCATGTCCGTATCTAGTCATCACAGATAAAACTCCTGGCAATGACCATACTACCGACAATCCCTTTACCATCAGTATAAAACCACTGGTTCAGTCATTGACTGTCCTCAGGACATAGTCTCTGAGCACAGAGATTATCACCTCTAGTTGAAGGTAAGCTCCATGCTCAATTACCACGGAGGCGATTCTAACTCATAGCAACCTTAAAGAAAAAGGTAGAACTTCCCTGTGGTTTTCAGACTGTTTACAAGAGAAGAAAGCCATGTCGATCTCCCTCAGAGTGGCTAGTGGGTTGGACATGCTGACCTTTAGTTAGCAACCCAATAAGTAGTAACATACTGTAGACCAAAAGAGAGCATCCAGAGAAAGGAATCTGAGGATTTAGTAATCTGCAGTCTCTGAGGGCAGGGTCCTTATCAAAGGAAACAAAGGTTAATATGTATAACTTTGTTAGTCTGTTCTATTTCATAATTTCTATTCTCTACAGGGTTGGGCTGCGATCCGCATGGTCTGTAGTCCAAAATCACCATCAGTTTTACAGGAGAAAGACTGGGATTTCTATTCCCATAAACATTTGCAGATCAGAAACCCACAGGAGCACACTATGAGTCAGTATTGACTATGGCCAATGAGAGTGAAAGCCTTGATATCACATGAAAAAAAATTTTCCTTAATTAGACAAGTTTTAAAATTAAACCTTCTGTTAAGGTGATTATTTTCTCCTGACATATTTGTGTACCATCTAGTACCATAAATATGGTTCCCTGATCATACTTTGCCTTGCTCCTGGAGTCTTCTCTCCTTTGTGTCTGGAATGCTCTTTTGATTCCTCTTCCTTAGCCCCTTTCTTGTTTATCCAAGCCCGCTCCAGTCTCAGGGCTCCTGGTGGCACAGTGGATTGCCTGTTGGTCTGTTGTCTACAAGGTCAGAAATCCAAAACCACCAGCCAATCCCCAGACGAAGCTTTCTACTCCTGCAGAGTTACAGCCTCAGGCACTCACAGGGCAGTTCTATTCCATCCGGTACAGTCGCTTTGAATCAGAATCAATTTGACCCTAGTGACTGGGATTTTTTTGGTTTGTTTTGGAGTCAAATCTCTGTAGAGTGTAAAACAACCATCTAAAAGCTTTCCCTTGATACTCAACAGTAAAATCTTACTCTCCTAATCTAACTGAGTGTAACTTTGGCACACCATTAATTTCAAATTTATTACATGTATATACAAACAAATACATTTGATTTAGTTTTTCACTTTCTTTTTTAGTATTCTGAGAAGTAAATTGTATTCTATCTATGAAAACAATATGTAACATTTTCAAAGACATGAATCAAGTCTATTTAATTTTTATGCCTCAAGTATATAAACACATAGAAATAAATAAATATTTGCAATTTGAATGAATAACTTGTCTGAATTTATTTTGAATAATTATTATATATCATTGTAGGTATCCATGTCTGCCTGCATGTGTTTATGAGAATTAATACAAGCACACAATTTAGATAACTTTTTTTTATTTTGGAAAAATTTCTTTACTGGAAAAAAAGTTATGGATTGTCTTTTTGCCTCCTAAATTTACTGAGTCTGCCTCAAATTACTCTGAGAAAAGTAGCTCTTTTATTTCATTATGATCCACAGAGTGATGAGCATGTTTGATTTTATGTTTCTATTTCCTAAAACCACAGACCTACAGATGAGTTTGAATCAAATCCAAAATTTATGAGTTCTTAAAAGCACATGGGGACAGACTGCAGTCTGTGGAGTGTTTTATAACCACAGGCACATGACAGCTAGAAGTTAGTCGACTAATTTGAATGGGAAAATTTGAGCCACATCTTTGTTTGAACTGAGTTTACTGACTCTCTTGTTTACTAAATAACCCTTGATCTAAAAATCATAAGCCAATATCAATGAATATCAACCAGTTTCCTCTATTTTTTCTTTCTTGCGTGTCTTCTCAAATCCCTTATGATTCTTTCTTGTACATCTTCTCAAACTCTGATTATGCCACTCCTATAATTAGTAGGTTTTTACAAGGCTGCACAAAAGGGAAAAAACTCTATTAGTACTGACAATACCACAGAAAAGAAGAAGGAGCCAAAGTCCGGTGAGAAAATCCTCCTATTTTAAAGAAGTTTTATTAAGTAGTTCCACAGACCCAGGGAATTTGAGTAACCTCAGAAAAACAAACTTTTGGGTTTTTTATATTGGATTCCAATTACAAAATGTGTGCATTAATACATGACAGCATTTTCTTGTGGATTTTTTAAATTTACAAGAAAATTACCAGAATGAGGGGTTTGTCAATTTTACTATGTCTTTCCCCCCCCCTCCCCCATTTCACTTGACTTTTACTTATCTACACAATCACCAACAGTGGGGGAGAGTTCCTATCTCACCACATCTCCTCCAACATTTGTTGCTCTCTGATTTTATAATTTGAGCTAACCTCAAGGGTGTTAGATATTATCTCATGGTTGTTTTTATTCGTGTTTCTCTGATAGCTAATGATTGGGATCAATTTCTCATATATATATTGGCCATATCTCCTCCTTAGTGAAACTTCTTTTCAGTTATTTTGCCCACTTCCTCAGGGGGGTAACTGTTTTCCGCTTTTTGCAGGCCAAGAGGGGATTGTCGATTTTAGTAATAAGCCTGTTGTAATAAATCTGTTGTGTCATTGCTAAAAATCCTTTTCCTGTCTGTAGGCTCTTTTGTTACTGTCTTGGTGACGTCTTTGGATACACATAGTGGTTTTATCCTTAGTAAATCCCACTTGTGGATTCCAGGTTCACCTGTGTGTGTACCCTTCCCTCTTGCAGTTAGCCTGTATTGTTTGAGCCAAGGTTCTTAGGTTTATCCTGATTCCTTTGTTGATAGTCCGGATAGTTTGGGGTTTTACTTCTAGGTCTGTGATCCACATTGAGTTTGTTCTTGTGCAGGGGGTGAAGTAAAGATCTTGTTTCATTTTTCTTTAAGTAGATATTCATTGTCTCCAGCATTGCTTGTTAAAGAGGGCATCCACCTCCCAACTGATGCTTTGGGGGCCCTTGTTGAAGATCAGTTGTCTGTATTCCCATGGTTTTATTTCTGGGTTTTCTATTCTTTTCCATTGGTCTGAATGTTTATCATTATTTCAGCACCACTCCGTTTTAACCACTGTGGCTAATTAATAGGCATTAAAGTTCTAGTTGCTGGAGGTTTTGTGATAGTATATCAGTGATAGGGCTCTCTTCCTTTTTCATATATACACTTATTGCTATCAAGCTACCTCTGATAACTGATTTTGCTGTATCCCATAGGTTTCAGTATGTTGTATTCACATTTGCTTTAGTTTCTAGAAAATTCCTAATTGCCTGTCTAATCTGGGCCGGTACCATTCGTGCTGCAGAAGATCGTTATTCATCCTCCAATTGTTTGCCCTTGTTTTCTGGTTATTCTTTTGTCAATTTCCAGCTTTATGATTTGGTGGTTCAAGAGGAAAGGCTGAGTAATCTCTATGTGTTTGAATTTACTCAAGCTCAACTTGTGTCCCAGAATGTGGTTAATTTTTCGAAAATGAGTGGTGTGCACTTGAAATGAAAGCTCTATGAATGTCTCTCAGGTACAGCCTAAATGAAGTGTTTAGCTCTGTGCCTCCTTGCTGAGTTTCTTTCACAGTGATCTATCTTTTTCTGATAGCAGTGTATTACAGTCATCTACTATGATTATTTAATCTGTAATTTTTTTTTCATCTTTTGAATAGTTTGACAAATTTAGCAGGTGTCATGTAGGCATGCATATATTTATTATGCTTACTGGTTCCTGGTCTACTGATCCCTTGAGCATTATGTAGTGTCCCTCCTTGTCTCTGGTTATGGTTTGTATCTTGAGGTCAATTTTGTCTTAGATTATGTTTTCTTAGTCAGGCAGCTAACTTTGTCTTTTAATGGGTGAGTTGAGGCAGCTGAAATTGAGTTATTATCACCATCTGTGGATTCATTGCTGTCATCTCATACCTTTTGTATTGGGTGTTTTCCTATCACCCTTCATAACAGTGTGCTGTGTTTGTGTAGCTCAATAATTTTTTTTTCACACATTGACTTCTGGGTGGACCTGCACTATATGGCCTTCTACTTCTTGGATTAGGTGGATGTTGGTCTTCTGACCATAGTGAGTCAGCAATGATTTTCCACAGGGTTGAGTGTTTTATAGCATATTCTTTGAGTTTTTTCTTGTCCTGGAAGATTCTTAACTTGATGTCTAACTTAATAGATAGTTTCGCAGGATAGAGAATTCTCAGTTTGGCATTTTCTTTCCAGCTTTTAGAAGATGTTACTCCACTATCACCTCCTCTTCATGGTTTCTGCTGATAGATCTGAGCATATTCTTTCCTGAGCACGATTGTATGTAACTACATTTTTCCTCTTGCTGCTCTTAACATTTTCTTTTACCCTCCAATTAGATAATTTAACTATTATGTGCCTTGGTGAGTTTTTCCTGGGGTTTAGCCTAATAGGTGTCTTCTTTGCTTCCTGTATGAATGTTTGATTCTCATCAATTAAGGTGGGGAAATTTGCTTCTAGAAATTACCTCAGTAATTTAGCTGTTGACTTCTTCATTGTGTCTTGTTCTGATAGGCCAATTGTTCAAATATTGTTAGTATTCATAGCATCTGTCATGGTTCTCAAGTTTTCTTCCAACTCTTCAATTATCTTGTTTGACTGTTTGTCCCATTTGTTGAAGTCTGCATAATTGTCCTTTAGCTTGCTGGTACAATTCTCCGTCTTTTCTAGTCTGTTGTTGAGGTCTGTGATCTTATCTTTTGCTTCTGTTATCTCATCCATTAGTTCTTGTATTTCTTTCTATTGTGGACTCCATCTCCTCTTTCATTCCATCCTCCTTCTGCATTGCTTCCCTTATATCTGGTATTTGTGCAAGCAGCATTCTTGTGGCAGATCAATATCTGATTCTTTTATGAGGGTTGTTTGGTTATGACTTCCTCTGCTGTTGCATTTCGGTTTTTTTTTAATTATTTTGTTGAGAGTGTTGAGGTATCTTGCTGTTGTGTGTCATTTTGGAAGAACTGGTGCCATGTTTCTGGGAGACCAAGGGGCCCTGAGGTTTTTCTCTGTGTGACTTGTTAGAGTGTTTATGAGAACTACCTGTGGCCTACTATGATGGTAGGTCAGACTGCTATGTAGGTAGGGTGCCAAGGAGACTCAGTGGCCTGCAACAGTGGGGTCCCTTAGAGTCTCAGCTGAGGGAGTCACCTGTAGGTGTGGCACTGGCCGGATGGGATGGCACTACATTGGGGGCACAGGCCTGGTCTTCACTGGACACAATTTTCAGTCTGTTAAAGACTTTCTGTAGAGCCCCAAATTGATAGAGGCAGTTTTTCTCTTGGGCTGTGCCTATAAGACACTGTTGATATTCCTGTTTCATTATGTTAAAATCTTAGGCTATGCTCTGGAGATTAGAATTCTGGCTATATTGTTATGTCAATGCTATGTTAATGGGGAGAGTTCCTATGGGTGACTTACATTCAAAGTTACACAGAGGACCACAGCCTGGAATTGAAAGGTGTTGTTTTTTCTTCCTTTTTATAATGGGCTTATAGGGTACCCTGGTATTGGGGCTGTACTGTGCTGTCTCCCAGGGAAGGTGGATCAGATTAGCAGAGTGGGTTTGGGGCTGACTGGATCTGAATTCACCCCTGGCTGCATTCCTGTCCTACTTTCAGCTCTATCCTGCCAGCACTGCTGGTTATGCTCTGGGGAACTACATTCTGTCACAGGTAAATACTTTAATTGTTGCAAATTATTGTCTAATTGTCTATTTTTACCCACGCTGACAAGCTTGGACCTGGGGAGAGGGAGAAAGGGGGTGGCTGACAATGTCCCTCAACTCCTGACTGAGGAGGAGAGCTGCAAAGCCCTAGACTGCAGGTGCAGGGTGGACAGCAGAGAGGGGAACTCTGGTGTGAGGTCTTGTGGCTAGTCTCAGAGGTTCTCTGCAAGTCTGTGATTATGACCATTTTTAGACAGCAGCATGGCAAAATTACTGATTGCTGAGGGTCTCATATATTTGGCGCAGGAAGGGGTGACAGCCGCTATCCTGCTAAACCAGCAAGGGGTTAACAGAGCTCACAGGAAGACACAGTGAACTTAGAGCATTGTAGCAAGTTCTCAAATAACTTTTTGGGTGAAAATCACAGGGGGAGATCTGAATCAGAATACTGAATCTATTTTTAGTACCCAGTACCCTAGTACCCCAGTACACTGAATCTATTTTTAGTACCCAGCCTCCCCGTATTGGCCTCCTTATCTCTTAATTTTCTGGTTTAACAGCAGGAGTGTCAGGTGGGTGATTCTACCTGAACATCATCTTGACTCCCCCTCCATGTAAGAACTCTTTAAAGTGTTGAAATTCAAGGATGTTTCTTTGAGGTCTAAGCTGCACTAACACAGCTAAGGTATTTTCAATAGCTTCATTGCATGAGAAAATTGGACTATAAATAATGAAGACTAAAGAAATATTGATGCTTTGCATTACAGTGCTAGTGAAGAATATTGGAAGTACTATAGACTTCCAGAAGAAAGAACAAATCTGTCTTGGAAGAATCACAGCCCAATGCTCCTAAGAAATGAAGATGGCAAGACTTCCCCTCATGTACTTAGGATATGCTAGAGAAGTGACCAGTTCCTAAAGAAGGACATCACACAGGTAAAGTGTATAAATTAATATATCTCAAAAAAACTACTTAATCTCAATGCTTCCAATATCATAAATGAACCCAACACATCTTAGCTAAATCCCACCAATTTTGTCTCCCTCTACTCATTGCCATTGAATTGATTTTAGCCCAGAGCAACCCTACAGGACATGACATGACTGCCCGGTTGGTTTCCAAGACTGTAACCCTTTATAGGGTCTGAGAGCCTTAATGGGCTAGTTGTTTCAAACTGCTGGTCTTACACTTAGCAGCCCAGTATATAAGCACTAAACCCTTAGCTTCTCATGTTAAAGCTGACATACTAGAAAATACTAATTCTATTGCCAGAACAAATTCAGTTTCATTAACACTTGGGAATATTAGGGTTCTTTAATTTACAAAGACATTCATTTCTATAACAGTGGGAGATGGTGGCCTTTGGGCTGCTACTTAAATCTTACCTCAGTACAAGAACGATTTGTTTTAATAATATGACATTGTAAATTACTCACCTTCCTGACATGATAGCTGAAGACAAAATGGGTACATAAGCAAATGTGGTGAAGAAAGCTGATGGAGCCCGGCTATTAAAAGATATCGCTCCTGGGATCTTATAGTTAAACAAGCAGCCTTCTAGCAGGGAAACAACACATCCACATGGAAGAAGCACACCGTGAGGTGTCAATGGGAATGGGTGTTAGAAGTTCAAAAACAAATAGTAAAATGGATGTGAAGAGCGTGGATGTAGTAGACACCCCAAGGCCACCTGTAAGATAATTGGACAGTCCCACACAGAAGGACTGATAAATCCAGGGTGTGGTATGGCACTGATGAGCCACATGACTATCCTCTATTTCTCTAATATTTCCTCCACTTACTATTGTGGTTTTTATTTGTTTTACCTCATTAATCATGTAAGATTTTCATAGGTTGATTTGTATATTTAAGATAGTTTAGTACATGAAAGGTAAGATAGATAACCCAACAGAATCAGTAACAGGAATAATGGTTCCATGAAGATACTGGAAGAGATCTGTGTGTGTGTGTTGTGTATGTGTGTGTGTGGGGGGGGGGGGGCGGGGTTGGGGTGGTGGTGGTGGTAATGGGAGCTGATACCATTGATGACTTTATAACCCCACTCAATGGATCAAAAAACAGAATTGGATGTGAATGGATATATTGGATTGTTTTAGATATGACAAAAAGAAAGAAAGAAAAAAGAAACACCTAAAAGTATTATAGGGGGAAAAAAAGGAGGTCCTGGGGGGTATGGTGGGGGATAGAGGGGATAAAAGGGAGCTGATATCAAGGAGTTGAAGAAGAAATAAAATGGTAACAATTGTACATTGCTGGATGTGATTGAATTATGGAATGTTTTATTATCTGTAAGAGCTCCCAATAAAATTATTTTTTTAAATAAAGCTCTTTGTAGTGATATTATAATCCTATTTTCTATTTAGTGGTAGGAAAAGATTTCATTTTCACAATCCTGTCTTGGATTAAAAGTTGGACATTGAATAAAGAAGACCAAAGAAGAATTGATGAATTTGAATTGTGATGCTGATAAGTATATTGAAAGTACCATGGGCTGGTCAATGGACAAATACATCTGAATTAGAAGAAGGCCAGAGTGTTCCTTAGAAGCAAGGGTAGCAAGACTTCATCTTAACTACTTTGGATATATTGTCAGGAGAGACCAGTCCCTGGAGCAACACATCATGCTTGGTAAAGTGGAAGGGTGCAGAAAAAAGAGGACGGTCCTCAAGAGATAGATCAACACAGTGGCTGCATCAATGGTCTCACACACAGGAACAATTTTGAGTATGATGCATCAACTTGACAAGCAATTCAAATAAACAGTTTCCAGGAAGTCTTAGAATCTACTACCTGCAACTGACTCAATTCTTCAAATGAGTACAATGCTCAAAGACAAAGATCTTTTTAGGTTCTTGATACTGTTGTTTGACTTCTCGGTGACATCTGCGAACCCATTTCTCCCAGACTGAAGTCTCAAATGGACATCCAGGGAGAATAGCAAGGGTGGGTCCCTGTAAGTAATGGAGCCAGAAATTGGTTCTAAAAGAATTAGGACTTCTCATTAGTATTTCTGAATGTGAATTCCAAAGCAGTGTTCTAATTAGAAGGAGCTACAGGGGAATTTTATTAGAATTAGGGCATTTCATCTCTAGTTATCAAACAAACTTATCAGTCTATGTATGTAACAGAACTGACATAATTAACACATGAAATTGTGGATTAATCTGGAGCCAAGGGGTTGGGAATGCACAGGTAGGGTCAAATGCCAGTTTTAAATAACTGACCCCTAAGCCATGCATTTGGAAAGCCTGCTCACAAGCTACAAATTGGAGCTCTGGAATCATTGAAATGATGGTTCAAATGAGGAAGGTTGTATTTTTCATCGTTGCTACATCGCTCCCTGACTGGCTCCTCTCCTCCCCGTGACCCCTCTGCAAGGGGATCTCCAGTGGCCTACAAATGCGCTTTGGGTCGCCACTCCGCACTCCCCCCATCATTCACTGTGGTAAGATTTTTTGTTCTGATAATGCCTTATACCTGATCCCTTCGACACCTCTAGTTCCTAAATGCTTCCTCCCTGCCCCACTATTATGATCCGAATTCTACCTTGCAAGTCTGGCTGGACCAGAGGATGTGCACTGGTACAGATAGCAACTGGAAACACAGGGAATCCAGGGCAGATGATCCCTTCAGGACCAGTGGTGAGAGTGGTGATACTGGGAGGGTAGAGGGAGAATGGGTTGGAAAGAGGGAACCTATTATAAGGAACTATATGTGACCCCCTCCCTGGGGGATGGACAATAGAAAAGTGGGTGAAGAGAGACATCGGACAGGGAAAGATATGACAAAATAATAATTTCTAAATTAGCAAGGGCTCATGAGGGAGGGGGGCGTGGGGAGGGAGGGGAAAAATGAGGACCTAATGCCAGGGGCTTAAATGGAGAGGAAATGTTTTGAGAATGATGAGGGCAATGAATGTACAAATGTGCTTTACATAATTGATGTATGGATGGATTGTGATAAGAGTTGTATGAGCCCCTAATAAAACCATTAAAAAAAAAAGAAATGATGGTTTGAACTAACTGACCCACTAGACTTATCCTGGAAGCTATGAGTTCAGTTGTTCAACACCATCTTAAGCACCTGGTTCTCAGGAGAGGGCTCTATTGTGCTCAAGAAAGGACAAAATAGGGAACATAAAGAGTTCATTCTGTTCTTGGAATCCTTAGAAATCTTCTAGAATCCCATCCTCTTCAACAAAACTGTTAAAAGAAAGTAAAATGCTCACAATATTAAATTTTTATATGAGCTCATACGGCTTATTTAACCAGGCATGATCAGAAAAACATGATTTAAAAGTCAGATTAGGTTTCTCAAGCATGGTCGAGAAGAGACAGAAAGATTTGTGAACTAGCATGATTGTCCAGAATGCTGTCTTAGGTTCGTTTCCATGAGTCAAGTTAATGACTTGAAATTTGGCCCCTGGAAGAGCCAGGCATATTTGTGAAGTGGAAACTTATGTTTTAGCTGCTACCAGGTGGCTTAACACAAGCTACTCCATGTGGGGCCTAGTTTAGTCAGATTATTACTTGTAAACAACCCAGTAACATAAAATGATCATCATTTATTAAATTTTGCATATATTCCCATATTTAATTCCATGTTTTTTAATCAGATAGCTCTTACATTTATTTGTTGTATGACCTTAGACAAAAAAAACTAAATATCTACCATTAAAATAATTAATAATACTTAAACCCCAAAGAATATTGTGGTTATTTAGAAAGAAGTGCATTGTTTGACTTCCTGTTTAGAATTGAATGCTAAAATTGAAGTTTAGGTCTTAATGTTTTTTGTTTTGTTTCAGTTTTTATTTGCTTTTGTTGTTATTTTATAGAACTGTAGTTGTGTTCCTTGTTGCACTGTTTGGGTATATACATGTTGATTAGTGGATTTGGGTGTATACATGTTGATTACGCAAAGAAAAACTGCTGTGTGTGCATTTATATTGAGGATAATTGACAAGGCACTTCTAACAACTGCCCGTTACTTGATAAACCAGATATCTGTCTCTCCTGGTGATAATTTACTCATATAGCCATTAATTGCCTGCTTCTTTATCATTCTTTATTTGAAATTCAACTAGTGCTGGCATCAAGAGACCTGATGGTGCTATGGAGAAGGCACTGGGCTGCTAACCGGAAGGTCAATGGTTCAAACCAACCAGCTCTTCAGGGAAAAAAGACATGATCGTCTGCACTCTTAAAAAACGACAGCCTAGGAATCCCGCCTCCCTCGTGTTTGGGGTGCTGTGAGTTGGCTTTAACAACATAAGGAAACAGAAACCCAACTTCGCCCAACTCCTGTGCATTTGTTTGGATTTTTACTTAGTTTTCTTTTGTATTTTCATTTTTCTATGCTTCGTGAGAGAAAATCGAGAATTTTCTATTCTGGTGGAGTTTCCATCTTTGTAAACTGACAGGAGGCATTTCTGCACTATCCTAGGGAACCTCTACAAGAAGAAGATGAACAGTCTTCCCATGGTCTTGCTATCATGCATAGTGCTGCGATGGACGTGGGTGTGCGCACACATCTGGTCTTGTCTTCCTTGTTTCTATAGGCCATATACTGGGTAGAGAGATGGCTGGGTCACGTGGTATGTCTATTATCAATTGTTTGAGGGAGCTTCAGACTGCTTTCTGCACTGGTTATACTGATTTATAGTTTTGCCTGCAGGGTACGAGGATGCTAAAATAACCACACTCTCGCCTGTATTTGTAGTTTTCTCTTGTTTGAACTTTGCTGTCAGAGCCAAGGGGAGGCGGTGTTTCACTGCTGCTTTGCATTGCATCTCTCAAATGGCTAGTGACCACCAGCATTTCTTCTTATCTGTTGACGGCGGATCTCTTCTTTGGCGAAATATCAGCTCATGTCCTCCGCCTAGTTTTAAAATTGGATTATTCATCTTGTTCTTGTTGAGGTGTTGGAGTTTTCTGTAGATTTTAGGGATTAGTCTCAGGTCCAACTCTCTTTGACATTATGTATATTCTCAATTTACTCTTTTGATGAAGTTTTTTGGTTCTCATAAATGCCTGTTTTTTCCAAAAAGGTCCCAAATCACCTATTTTGTCTTCTTCTCTGTGGGTTTTTCATTATTTATTTATTTTGATTAATTTTTAAAAAATGATTCCAATGATTATTTTGTGTGTTCTAGATACATTTTAATTAATTTATTTAACTCTCAGTTCTTGTAGTCTAAAAACAGTACATTATATTTAGACATAGTGGTGACTATTCTATAAATTGTTGTAGATTCTTTTGGACTGGTTTATTGACTATCTTTCATCTATTTTAAAACTTAGTAATGCCTAAATTCAGGGTTCACCCTGTACTGGTATGACCTCACTAATATAATAAAAGAAAAATCCTATTTTTCATCAGGATCACATCCCCAGATACAAAGGACAGGCATTCAACACACATATATTTTTGGGAGACATCATTCAGTTCATAACAATGAGTCACTCGTGCTATCCTTGAAGGCCTATAATTTAAAATGGCTTAAGTCACTGGTTTAGGCAGTTATTACATCATACTTGTTTTGTGCATACAGCACCAAATCATGTGCTTCAGAAAATTATGAGAGATATTTAGTTCTTTACCCTCCAGTCAGTTTCACACTTGTAATTTTTTGCCTTTCACATTTAAACTGTTATCCATTTATTTCATTTACCTTGAGCAGTGTAGCCTTTTAAGTGTTATGTTTTAAATGCGTACGGCCATTTAGACACTATCTCAACATTTCTTTCACTGCATGGCATTTATCGTGTAAAACAACTTTTGTGAAGCTTGCATCTCTAAGATATTATCTTAAACACCTGAATTTAGTGGTACTTGTACATTAAGAAAAGTTTGCACATGTTCAAATTTCATGAAGCACATATATTAAACATTTAAAAAACACTAGTAGAGAAAAATAAAACTTTAAAATTTCTAAGAATTAAAGTGTACAAAATGGATCAGCACACTTATATGGCAAACTAATTTCCACCTTTCAAGGTTGGGAAAGCACTCTCCTGAGGTAGTTAGTTTATTTTTGCCAACTTGGCCGGTAAACACATGTGGGGTTTATTGAAGGGTGGAGGGATAAATGGCTCAGTGAGTCTCGCCTTTCTAGTTCTTGAGCCTCTTGCTTTCTGATGGTCAGACCAGGGTGCAGCTGCCTTAGCTAGTTCCCAGCTTCAGCTGGCAAGGCTGACTTCCTGCGAGACATCCCTGAGGAGAAGCCACATGGACCTACCCTGATGTAGCCCTGGGTGCTGGAGCAGCCATGTGGAGACCCCTGTCAGCACTGAGATGCTTACACTTTCACTGACTCAGCTTTCCTCCTGCAGTCTGTTTTGTGAGATGGAGGAGGACTTTGTGGGTTGGCGTTGGACATATGGGCATATGGGTTAATGTTGGACTTGTGGGCTTGGGCAGCACTGGGTTGGGATGTTTTCTTGATGCACACTTAACCTTTATATAAAACTTTCTATTATACATGAGTTTCTGTGAATTTGTTTCTCTAAAGTACCCAGACTAATACACTCTCCTTTACTTGAAATTTCTAGGTGCTGAATATATTTTTGTGCATAACCCAATTCAGTTATTATATGAATTAACAGAGAGAATTTGGATTAAGGCCAAACACTGTGAGATAGAAAGATAAATAAAAGATTAATGAATTTTAATGTCCAGAAAGAAGAAAGCAAAACATGATGGTCAATCCAGTAAAATGATCCATTTGACATTCTATCCACAAGATCTTAAAGACCCTAGAATTCTCCCTTAGTTCATCACAGTTCATAATTATAACTAGTGGGTGAATTATACAGGGATAGCTTCAGAATCTTTGGCGAAAACTGGATCTTGTTTTATTTTCAAAATTATCTTAGCGCAGAATTTATGCTAATTTTATTAGTCACAAGGCCACATTCACCTGGAACACCGTCATTATTCTTGCAATATAAATTCACCTTACCCAAGTTTAAGTAGCTATTTACATTTGGATTATGGTATCCTTTCATCTAGTCACAACTCGTATTCTGAGTTTTGATAAAATCATTACATATAAAAAGGTAGACTAATTCATCAATTTGAATGTAGTTAATTTGATCTGCCTTAATGTATTTCTTTATTAAAAAGGCAGAAGAAAGAAGATAGAAATATGTTTAAAATAGGTTATGTTTAGTAAACTTGGCATGTATAATACGTTCTTCCTAAGTTTAAACGATGATGGAAAAACTAATCACTTGGGCTAAAAGTCTCAGATGGAGAACTCTGATAAAAAATATTTTTAATGTATAAAATTGATGATTATTTAAAACTTATAATTATATTATGAATTTGTAATTTTATAAAGTATAATTATACATAAAGTTTATATTAATTTATATATCAGCGTGTTTTTTTCTGTATGTGTACATTTTCATTTTCCATTCTCTTCATTTTTTGTTTGTCTACCTGCATTGTTTGGGTTTTTTTCCTATACACAATCTCTCTCTTGTTTTTGTATTTTTGGCTATCCTTTCTTTTTGCTTTACAAAATAAGAGGAGCAAAACAATAACTTTGAAACAACCAAGGGTGAAATGGATACAATACCTTCAGTAGTGAGCACCACCCAGTTAAATCCTCGGTGCCACCTCATCAATCCCCACAAACACACAGAGGGTTTCCGAGGCTGTAAATTGGACAAGGGGGCCAAGTTTCATAGTTCTTCCTTGATGTGGAGGTGATGTAGTGAGTGACATAGTGAGTTGCTACCTGTACGGTTAATAATTTAAAACCAGTAGCTGCTCCACGAGGCTCTGTAATCCTGCCAAGAGTTAGAGTCCCTTGAAACCCACAGGGGTAGTTCCACCCTACCCTATAGGGTCACTAGGAGTCAGAATTACCTGGCTGCCAGTGAGTTTGGTATGGGGAGTGTTTGACCTGGTGCTCAGCAGTTCAATGATATTCACTGCTGCCAGGGCTCCTGATGATGGTCACGAACATTCTTCCCTAAGAATATTTCAATTTCAAATGTGATGATAAACCAGCCCCATCAAAAAGTGTCTTCTGCCTAGATAACTGTAGGAATATGGTTTGAATCCAGACCTTCTTGATAAAAACCTCTTGTTCTTTATCACTGTATTCCATTGGACAAAAAAAAACCTGGACAAAATGAACTTTCAGGCTATTCCAGAGTATTATTAATACATTTTGGAAATCAATTGATTGTGAAAAAGAAAGAAAATGGAGTACTGAGGGAAAATGCCTAAAATAATTTAAGAAAGAAATTGGGGTCGTCAAGGGAAATGTTACTTCACTGATATATTTGTCAAGATATTGCTAGGATATAGAAACTGTACTAAGCATGTTAATAAATTGAATTTAATACTGGCATTTGGACATACAACTGATAGCAACTAGAAGAATAAAAGAAAACACTAAGAAGATAAATGCAATAAAAAGCTACCTAGGAGAACTGGTGGCAGATTGAGGAAAGAATTAGGTTTTTAATTGAAATGCCGATTTCACCCACCAGCCAAGGTCAAGGAGGAAGATGAGGTCATCTTCTGTCCTCCTCCTAAATCTGCAGCCTCCAGACCCTGTGAAGAAGTCTCCTCTCTCCTACAGGGCTCTAATGAGTCAGAATCAACTGCATAGATCTACTCACTCACTTGTTTAGTGATTGATTGATTTAGCAAGCTAATCAATTTATTGATTGATTTAGCAAGCTAATCAATTTACTGATTGATTTAGCAAGGACTAGCAGGAAGAAGGTGTTATTATGAAGATCTTGGAGGAGCCCTGACACACCATGGTTAAGGTTCTCTGCTGAGAACCAGAAGATTGGGAACACAAACCTCGCTGCAGGTGTGTCGCAGAAAGGCGTGGTGCCAACGCCTGCGATTTGTTTTGCCGAAGATTACTGTCTCAGAAACCCTCTGCAGTGTGTCTACTCTAATAAGTTGGACTTGGCTGGATGACATGGGTTTTCTTTTTTTAGTTTAAAACAAGGATCGGCTCCGGGCATTTGGGACCCAGCCACTCGGGGAATGGAGGTACAGTTAAGCTGGTTGTGCCATGGCAAAGAGACGCTAGATGCTGTCACCCTGGATTGATAGATTGATGCTGACAAGGATGGCGAACAAGGATAGTGACAAATGACAATGAGGAAGCTTTTCCTCCCTTCTTTGGCTCGCCAGACTCTCTTCATTACTCGTCATGAGAATTGAAGGAAGCACATATGGGGGGAAAATTGCAGATTCTTCATTAAAAAAAGTATATTATCTGCTGAGACAAAAAAGCATAAAACTATCACAATTATATAGAGTTTATGGTGAGGAGTTTAAAGATGTTGGTGGTAATGAGAGGGGTCATAAATTCAGTAATGGGCCAGTTCAATTTAAGGTATTTGGGAGACCTGCGAGAAGAACCCAAATAGGCAGATATTTCTGTCTGTAGCACCAGAAAATGTTATGATGAAAGATACAGATTTCTTTCCTTCTCTGTTCTCTCCTTCCTTTCCAGCTTGCTCCTTTTCTCCCTCCCCTTCCTCCCTTCTTTCCTTCATTTCCTTCCTCAGATAGGTGAGAGTAGAGTCGTGGACTGCTTAATACTATCCAGGTAATGTTTATTTTGTTTGTTTAGTACAAGAAGGGGAGCAAGAATCTAAATTTTAGGGCTTTGAGTTTTAATAGGCAATGTAAAGTGGCTTAGGATATTTACCACTTACCAGATGTTTGACCTTGCCTACCTAGTCTTCAATTTCCTTTTGGCCAAATGAGGATAATAATATTTGCATTGTAGGATGCTATAAGGATTTAGAGAATTAATGGCAGATGCTTAGAATAGCGACTAGCACATTATAAGTGTCCACTCAGCATTAGTTTTTATTGTAGTTACAAGAACTGCTTAAAAAAATAAAAAGTTTCAGAAGCAAAGTTATTCCAAATGTTGTTTAAGTGAGAACTCTAGTTAGGATCCATGTATTGAATTTGTGCAGCAGAATATATTTTTGCTCTTTTCCCCCTCCTGTGTATGCATGCCCAGGTGGTAGACTGCAGAGCTATATAGATTATATTTACAAAATGACCCTCACAGTGAAGCAGCTATGGTTTTTCTCCACTTAAGTAAGTATAAAACTTTTTTTTGGCTTAAGTATTGTGGTCAAGTGAAATTTTTTTCTTATGACCTTTTTACCCAAGTCTCTGGAGTTTGCACCAAATAATTGGGTGGGACTATAAATAAGGGTGTGTAAAACACTAATAAAGGGCATTAGTCACTTTGACTTGCCAGTTCCCTGTTTATCAAGAGCCATCTCAGGAGGAGGATGAGAGGGAACTGCAGAACCTTCAAAGAAGAAGAAGCACGTAGGAGACCTGCTTAAAGTGGCAGAGGACAAGACCAGAGGCACAGAGGTCGCGGCACAGAGGCTCTGGAGCAGAATGACCGAGCCAAGCAAAGGCAGAGCAGAGGGCATGAGACCATGAAAGAATGAGTACCATGGCACGCTGACTTCTTAGCCCACAGAAGCAGAGTGACCAGGTGGCTAAGAGGCTGAGGCTCAGAGAGATCTGACTGCTGGCTGAGGAGAATCTCTGCAGTGGATCAACGAGTGTGTCCTATTGCTTACCAATCCTGACTTAAAGTAACCTGTTAAGATTCCTAATACCAAACTGCAGGCTCACTGTCATTGTGTCAATCCTGAGTGTTGACGACCCTATGAAAGCCAAGGCGAACTGCCTGCAGGTTTCTAAGAGTGTAACCCTTTACCAGAGTAGAAACTCTATTTTCTCCCTTGAGAGCAGCCCATCGTGCAACCACTACCCAAACTGGGCGCCAGGCCTCTTTTAGCCTTCCCATAAAAACCTTTCCATTGCGAGCACTGTCAGTGAGTTCCGTGTGGTCAGTGCAATGAATTCTCCAACTGAGCAAAACCACCCAGTGTCTGCGAGGAATGGTTGATGTCAGACTAGAGTACAGGAAGATTTAGGGCTGAAGCATGTCTGACCTCTGCCTTATGGCAATTGTCCTTGGGCTAACGTGGTGATGGATTTTACGTCCTTGCATAACCAGAGGAAGTCAGATATAGCTCCCAAAGCCATTCTTTTCAAGTGTATACTAAACTTCTACAAAATGTTTGGAATTATACCTGTCATTTTCAATTTACAGATGGGAAACTCAAAAAGAGATGGAATGATAAAATAATGAGGTCGAACCATGCAATTGCAAAAGATGTTAAGTTTAAATTGCTGGGTTATCTTAAAATAATTTAGTGAAATATATTGTGACTCTTAATTAAGCCTATTCTCTTCATAATGAAATTGATTATCTTCACTAGGAAAATGCTTGAAGGGCTAATGTTTTAATTTTCATGTTTTCCAACTACTGTCCCTTCCTGATTATCTCCAACTTTTGGATGCTGGAGAACACATGATGGAATTTTTCAAAACCAATGACTTGTTCATAGCAAATAACTTTGTTTCAAAAACACCAAAATGGCTATACACATGGACTTCCCCAGATGAAATACACCAAAATCAAATTAACTACATCCATGGGAAGACACAGTGGAGAAGCTTCATATCAACAGCTAAAACCAGACCAGGGGCCAACGATAGAATAGACCATCAATGGCTCACATGTAAGTTTGGGATAAAGCTGAAAGAAAATTAAAGCAAATCCAAAGAGGCAAAATATGACTTGAATTATTCCACCTGAATTTTGAGAATATCTCAAGAACAGATTTGAGTCATTGAACATGTGTTAGTCGAGTTGACTAGAGAAACAAATCCATAGACACTCATATGTCTTATGTGTGTAAGACAGAACTTTCTATCAAAGAGTAACTATATATTAAGAAAACATCCCAGCCCAGTCCAGTTCAAGTCCATAAGTCCAATATTAGCCTGTGTGTCCGATACCAGTCTATAAATTTCTCTTCAGACTCATGCAACACATGAAATGATGCCAAATGCAGGAAGATCACAGGCCAGTGGATGGAGAGTCTTGTGGATGTGGATCCAGTGGCAGTGGAAGCATCTCAGCACTAGCATGAGTCTCTATATGGCTCCTCCAGCTCTAGGACTCTGGCTCCATCAGCATAGCTCCATCTGGCTTGTCAATAGAAATGTCTCACAGGGAGTGTGTGGGTCCCACCTCCAGGGAGAAAGACAGGATTTCCCAGAATCCTCAGAAGAAGGTCATGCCCACACAGAGGCCTCATTGACTGTGACCTGATTGACAGCCCAGACTCCATCCCTTCCCAAGTTGACAGATTATTTAATGGCCACAGATCACCCCTAGTTGACTTGACACTTTACAAAACTCTTAAGCCATATATGTTTAAACAAAATAATAAAATTATATCTGTACCTAACAGGCTAAAACTAAAATCATGCCATTCAATATGTGCCAAAGCCTCATTTAAACATAATATTCTATAAGTGAACAAAACAATATCCTATGCCTAACCATTGCAGTTAAGTGAACACCTATACCATAATTCTATGCATATCTTCCCTCACCTATGAAAGTTTGTAAGCCAGCCACTTCATGCCTTTGTCCCCCCATTTTGGGTACCCAATTTCTATACTGCCCACTTATATCAAGCCAGTGCTTTGAAGAGACAATCATATTCTTTGATGTGAAGAATCTTCTTTCCAGTTGGAACCTTGTGAAGTCTGCATCCATAATCAAATCAAATCAGGACAGGCCATCCGTAAAATCAGCAGCAATCTGTACTAGTTCACAGGCTCAGAAATCTTCTCTTCATCTGCTCAGGTTCTGGTCATCTAAATGTGGGCTCCCTCAATTAGCCCCATGAGGGTGCCCATTGGTCGCCTTGCCTTTAGACCATGGCCCCATCACAAATTCTCAACAACTCTAGCCCCCTTGGGCTAGGACATGAACTTCAGATCAGTCAATCTGCTCTTGTCTTCTCCACTGTTCCTTGTGAACCAGGTCCACGGGTGTCAGTGGCCAGACTCAACCCACCTCTTTAGTGCTGCATTTCTCACTTCCACTCAACAAGTGAACTCAGGTGGTCACCTAGCAAGCATTTCAGCCTGCCCACAGGCTCTCTTTAACATTCAGTCCTAGAGTAGAGGCTTTCTTTATGGCTCCAAATTTTTTCCAGTTTTTGACACAAACCACTAGTTCAGAATTCAAAAAGCCACGGAGTTCCTTATTTTTCCCCCTTCAGTCTGTCAATAGTGTCCTAAGCAAGTCGCTTCACCTTCGCATGTCCTCAGCACTTAGACACGGGGTGGAGTTTAGCTTTTACGAGCCTCCTTTGCAGGCATGTCCTAACCCATTTAAATTCCAATTTGGTGGCTGAAACAGTGAGCTTACAAACTCCCTATACTTACCAATAATAATTTCCATCAACCATTATATCAATAACAATAGTCAAAAGAAAACAATATAAATCTAATGCAGTTAGATCCTAAACTCAATTCTTAAAACAATCACGTTCCTGCCCCACCCATGGCTGGCACTGGCCCAAAAGGCTGCCACAGAGACACTGTAACACATGGGCCCTGTTCCTCTCTGCTGAGCCTCAGGGATAAATTGTGTTACAGACATTAAAAAAAACCCAAAAATAATAAAACAATCAAGTTCAATCCTTATCTAAACTTATCTTAATCCTTATCTAAATTATTCATACATCTAAATTATTTGATACAAAATATGGCCTTGTGACTCTGACTCAATCAAGCCAGGGCCAAGCTTTCTGTTGGCCATTTTGACCTCAGCCAGTCATTTTCTGTAAGTAGCAGGGTTTCTGAGAAATTCAAGGAGAAATGTCATCCCCTGAGTTCAAAATATACATTACTCACATTCATTTTCAGCATTTCAAACAAAAATAGCCAAAGACAGCAACCAAACTAAAGAATCAAAATGTTAACTTCCCATATTCTTTCCAGAAAACAACGCAGTAAACTGCTTGGCCACGTCTGACCTTGGTTAGCCAAAGCAGCACAGCCACCATGAGGCAGAGGTCAAACAAGCATCTACTCTGCTCTGCCTTTATGGTTTGTTTCTCTAGGACCCCAATCCCAAGGTACTATAATATGTTAGTCAGGGTTGACTAGAGAAACAAATCCATAGACCCTCATGTGTGTAAGAGAGAACTTTATATCAAAGAGAAAACATCCCAGTCCAGTCCTGTTCAATTCCACTAGTCCAATATTAGCCTGTGTGTCTGATACCAGTCTATGAATTCCTCTTCAGACTCATGCAACACTTGCAATGATGTCAAATGCAGGAAGATCATAGGCCGGTGGGTGGAGAGTCTTGCGGATCCGCTGGTGGTGGAAGCATCTCTGCACTGGTATGGGTCTCCACGTGGCTCCTCCCATTCTAGGGCTCTGACTCCATCAATGTGGCTCCAGCTGACTTGTCAGCAGGAATGTCCCTCAGGAAAAGTGTGTGTCTCACCTCCAGGGAAGAAGACAGGAGTTCCCAGAATCCTCAAGAGAAGGTCATGCCCACACAGAGACCTCATTTAGCTGTGACCTGATTGACAGGCTCGACTCCACCCTTTGCAAGTTGACAGATGATGTAACTGCCACAGAACACAAATGAACGAAGGAAGACCTGACGAGCGGTGGGAGGACATCAAGACCACCATTCAGAAAGAAAGCAAAAAGCCTTTAAACAGTCAGGAAAGAAAGACAAGAGCAATGTGGAGTCCAAAGAGGCTCTGAAACGGCTGTTAATGATATAGTAGCTAAACAATGAAAAGAAAGGAGGAAGTCAGAGCACTGAATAGAAAATGTAAAAGGTCAGTTCGAGAAGACAAAGCCTATTATACAGAATGCGAGAGTGTGTGCAATCAGAACATCCAAAGGGAAGAGCATGCTTGGTACATCTGAAACTAAAAGGCCTCCAGAAAAATGTCAAGCCTTCAGTTGCAATTTTGAAACATTCCATGTGCAAAATATTGAATAATGCAGGAAGTATCAAGCACAGATGGAATAAATCTAGAGAGTTACTGCACCAGAAAGGACAAGTTGGCATTCTTTCTTTCAGGAGGCAGCAAATGGGCAAGAACAGATGGTGCTGAAGGAAGAAGTTCAAACTACAGTGAATTCATTAGCCAAAACAAGACTCCAGGAATCAATAGACTATCCATTGTAATATTTCAGAAAGCTGAAGGAACACTAGAAACACTCACTCGTCTATGCCAGGAAAATTGGAAAACAATTCCTTGGCCAACTGACTGGAAGAGATCCATAGTTGTGTCCATTCCAAATAACAATGACCCAACAGAATGCTCCAACTATAGAATGATATCATTGATAATACACACAAGTAACATTTTTCTGTAAATAATCCAACAATGATTGAAGCAGTACATGGGTAAGAAACTGCCAGAAGTACACCCATGTTCAGAAGAAGATGTGGAACAAGGGATAATATTGCTGATTGTGATAGGCAGATTTTTTTATGCCTACATGGCTCCCATAGGCACATGTTGCAGGTTGATTGGAGGCGACAAGATAAATGGCTGTTTCAGGCCTCCCTCTTTCTCTTTCTTCCTGGTGGCAAACCACACACACTCTCTCTCTGCTTCACCTTCCTATTGACAAGCCATGTGGAGCCATGCTGAGACCTGTGAGGGCTCTGGAGATGCTTCCACCACCACTGGATCCACAAGACCTTGCCTCCATTAGCCTGTGATCTTCCTGTGTTTTGCATCATTGCATGTGCTGTGTGAGTCTGAAGAGGGATTTATGGTCTAGTATTGAACTTATGGATTAATACTGCTCTTATGGACTTGATCGGAATTGGGCTGGGATGTTTTCTAAATATACAATTACTCTTTGATATATAGCTCTTTGTTATACATATATGAGTGTCACTGGTTCGCTGGATTTGTCTCTAGTCTCTAGTTAACCCAGTATAATACACTGATGTTAGATGCATCTTGGCTCAGATCAGAGAATACTGGAAAGAAGTTTTCTTGTGTTTCATTGACTATGCAATGACATTTGACAGTATGGACCATAATAAACTGCGAATAACCTTGAGGAGAACGATCCAGAATACTTCATTGTGCTTATCCAGAACTTGCACATGGACCAAGAGGCAGTTGTGCGAGCAGACCGAGGGAATGCTGTACAGCTGCAAGTCAGGAAAGGTGTGTACCATGTTTCTATCCTCTCACCATACTTGTTGTATCTGTCTGTTGAGCAAATCATCAGAGAAGTTGGCTTCTATGAAGAAGAGTATGGCATCAGGTTTGGAGGAAGGCTAATTAACAACCTGCAGTATGCAGGTAACACAACCTAGCTTGCTGAAAATAAGAAGAAATTGAAACACTTGCTGATGAAGATCAATGATTTTAGTCTTCAGTTTGGATTAAAACTTAATGGAACAGAAACCAAAATCCTAACAACTGGGCCAATAATTAACATGATAAATAGAGAAGAAGTTGAAGTTGTCAAGGATTTTGTCTAACTTGGATCCACATCAATGCTCATAGAAGCAGCAATCAAGAGATAACAACATGCATTGCTTTGGGTAAATCCGATTCACAAGACTTCTTTAGAGTATTGAAGAGCAAGGATATTACTTTGTGGACTAAGGTGCTCCCAGCCCAAGCCATGGTACTCTCCCTTGAAAGTTGGACACTGAATAAGAAAGACCTAAGAAGAATCAACACATTTGAATTGCAGTGCTGGAGAACAATATTGAAAGTACCATGGACTGCAAAAAAGGACAAACCAATCCGTATTGGAAGAAATAAGGCCAGAGTGCTCCGTTGAGGGAAGGCTGGCAAGACTTCATCTTAAATACTTTGGACATGTTGTCAGGAGAGACCAGTCCCTGGAGAAGGCCATCATGGTTGGTAAAGTGAAAGGGTGGAGAAAACAAGGAAGGCCCTTGAGGAGATGGATTAGCACAGTGGTTGTATCAGTAGGCTCAAACAGGAAAAATCGATGAACACAATGATTGTATCAATAGGCCCAGACACAGGAAAGACATGTCCTGGTGCAGGACATGCAGTGTTGCATTGTGTTGTGAGAGGGTCACTACGAATCAGAGCTGACTATATGGCACCGAACCGGAACAATATTTCAATTGATAACTAAGCAATTTGAAAACTACTCAAACCAGCATTAAAAAATTATAAAATAGTTCTTCGAGTGATAGTGAGTTTCAAAGCATTGCATCAGAATTGAGGGATTTCCTTTTTCAATATATTTTAGACTGCATTCTTAAAACAATAGCTTCATTGCAGTATTCTTCAATATTATATACTGTTAGAATTCATAGTTATACATTTACTTTGCTTGATCATAGTGGCTTCCACAGCTTCTCAACTGGACATGTAAAAGGAAAATAATATAAAAGATTACTGTAATTCATATATCTGGCACAAACTAGAAAAACTTTTAGTTTGTAATGTGTTGGTCTGTGCAAGCAGTCTATTCATAAATAACTTTTACAGATTTTCCCGTTTCAATTTTTTTTTTACTTTCAGGCAGTTCATATGAAAATATTTTATTCAAGTTATTTGTGAAAGGTGGTGGTGGTATAATTGAGCTGTTAGTATGTTTCAACTTGCTGAGGAAAGTCTGAGAAATAAGATATATAGGAGAAAGCAATTAGAGTTGAAATATGTAAGCGACAACTAATTTTGCCTATGATGTTTCCATCTTTGAATGAAATATAAAAGTTAGATGAAACTAAGAAGTATGTGACTAGAGACAAGGGCTGAGTTCTGGTATTTATTTGTCTTCAGAAAGGAAACTTTATAAATGCCCTAGAAAAGGACTAAGGAATCAAATTAAAGTATCTAGACCCTATAAAAGAGAAGATCCAGCTCAAAATGCAATTCCATTTTCATTTTGCTTGGTTTTGATCTGAGGGGTACAACCCAGTCATCTCACTGTTTTTGAGGTCACTCTTCAAACTAACACTTTCAAGCTTGAGACTTCAGACATAGCTCAAATGCCTTGAAATCTATGTTATTAAACAGAGCTTAGGAATAAGAGTAGCTTGCCATCTACTATAGTTGAGGGCAAAAAGCAATGCATAGCATTTGTTTTACCTACTTACTAAATTATACATATAACTATAGGGACCAATCCCAAGATTAAATATGCAACACTGCTTTTACTGTTATTCTATAAACACTATTCTGAATTTTGTATGCTGCAAGAAATTGTATCACTTTCTTTTTTTAAATTCCATTATATGTGTTTCTAAATGCTTGTTCTATAAATAAACATAAGATAATAGATGTGTTCCATTAACATTGTTTAGCTCATTACACCTATTACAAATTTAATTTAAATTGTCAGTAAATTAATTTAAATTGCCAGTAAATGAATTATGAGGAAAAACTTCCCAAAACGATGAATCTTGTCACTTTGGATCATGTAGTAGTATTCTTACTTCTCATTTATTGACTATTTCATCATCCCATATCGTTAAAAATCAGGAAAGATGTGTGTCAGGGTTGTATCCTCTCCTCATGCTTATTTACTTTGTATGATAAGCAAATCATCAGAGATGCTAGTTTATGTGAAAAAGAACAGGGCATCAGACTTGGAGGAAGGCTTATCAACAGCCTGCAATATACAGATGACACCACTGTGCGTGCTGAAAGTGAAATGAACTTGGACATTCATTGATGGGGATCAAGGATTCAACCTTCAGGGTGGATTACAACACAATTAACACAAAACACCGATAGGGGTGCTATTGCATAGTGTGGTGGTGGTAAATTAGATTGTGCCCTGCTATTAGAAAGAATAGCAGCTGGGGTATTCAAAGCTTGTCTGAGAACAAGTAGTTGTCTGAGGGAGGCATCGACTGGGTCCACCCAAAAGAAGCACACTAACTTGTGTGATCCAAGGACAGGGAATGATCAAATCCAAACCTGAAAGAGGAAATGGTATCTTAGTTTAAATTGTGAACACCCAGTATGGGGGAGGTTATGGATGACATTGGAAGCCCAAAATCCATTTGCAGGTCCCACACATGCATTAAACCTCTAGTGAATTCCTCTGACCATAGTCCAGATATGTGAATAGACTTGCTATAACATGAAGAATTTCATATTTTTTTTGTTTTTATTTGTTTTTCTGCATTTTGCTTTTTATGTTGTCTCTGTATTTGAAATCCAGGATGGGTAGAGCTGTAAACACAGTGATTGCATTGATTTATAAATATATATGTGTGTATATATATATATATATATATATATATATATATATATATATATATATATGACTGGGGAGATTATGGGATGGGGAGCTGAGGATAATGAGTACAAGAAAGAAGTAAAAGTTCTAAAATTGATTATGGTGATGATTGTACAATTTTCTTTAAAATAAATTGACTATAGAATTAAAGTAATGTGAACTATATGCCACTAAAACTCTTCAAGAAGCGAGAGTAACAGCCTGGTAAAGAGAGACAAGACTGACGTGGTCAGGGATACTGCCTGGCTTGGATCCACAGTCAAGGCTCATGAGGCAGCCGTCAAGGCGTTAAAGAACCCATTGCTATAGATAAATCTGCTGCGTGTGACCTCTATAAAGTGTTGAAAAGCAAGAATGTCACTTTGAGCACTAAGTCATGCCTGATCCAATTGATGGTATTTTCAATCACCTCCTATGCATATGCATGGAAGCTGGACATAGAAGAGGACGACCACATCAGAATCCATGCATTGGATAGGGTGTTGATGAAGAATGTGGAAGTACTATGTGTGGTCACAAGAGCAAACACATCTGTCTTGGAATAAATATAGCAAGAACACTACTTAGAGGCCAGAATGGCGAAACTTCATCTCCCATACTTTGGACACATTTTTAGGAGAGACTTGTCCTGCATAATGAAATCATACTTGGTAAATTAGAGGGACATCGAAAAAGAGGAAGTCACTTGACAAGAGGGATTGACACAGTGGCTGCAACAGTGGGCTCAAACATGAGAACAATTGTGAAGATAGTGTAAGAACCAACATATTTTTCACTTACAATAAAAGCAAAAAATCAAATATCTGAGTATTTTTTTTCAAACTAACCACGCATGCCTGGTAGTCATGAACACCAAGTTTCAAGGCAAAAGATGTCTGGGTTTTGAAGGTTCAAGTTATGTGTCCACTTAGCTGAGCCATGATGCTCAGTGGTTTGGCAGTTACGTAATGAGGTCGCAGTTATGTAATGTGGACATCATCCTGCATTTTCACGTATGATCAATTTTGCATAAAGGATTGCTCTTTAGAACCTAGTAATTGAGGAGTGGATAAATTTTTAAGAGCTTTCTGAAAGAATAATATGATGCATTGCTTGTTTTTATTTACCCACTTTAAATCCCCCCAAAATTACTGTGTAGCTCTTAGTACAGGTGAAAAGCGCAGAACAATTCATGTAAAATAAATTAAATATAAATAAGCATGATAGAGTCAGTGATCTTTCAGAATTGTTTTGCCTGAAGTAATATGGACCTGGTCCAAAATGTATGTCCAAAATTCCATAACTCTTTCTTTACAAACTTCAATGATCAATTTACCACACAGTTTTATTGCAATTAAGAGAAACCTGTGTCTTGTTTTATTTATATTTTCATAGATAAGGCACATCCATACTATTTTGTTAAAATCAGTTCCAGTGTCACTTGAGAAGATAGGAGAGAAAGTGAAATAAAATTACTCAAAATTGATATTGGAAGGATAAAAGGACAGGTTGGATTTCATTCCATTTGAATTACATGATAAGGATATACAATAACACAACTGAAAGCATAAGTGAAACTTGGTGAAATTCTTATAGCTAGAATGTCAACTTGATGCTTAGAATCATTATCTATGTATAAATAGAGAGAGTTGCTGAGAGCTACAGGGCTTGGCTTAGTGATCTGAGAATCTAATTTTGAGTGGCTAGACTGCCTGGAGCCGTAGGTTTCAATCCTGTCAACCAACTACTTTCTCTTTCTGAAGCAGATAAAGCAGGTTTGAGGGACCTTGTTCTTTTTATGTCTTGTGGTAGGGATCTCTTCGGGACACCATCACATCATGGGTGACATATACTTTGGGAACAATGAAGATTATTTTGGGTGTTTTATTCAATGGTAAAGTCGTTTTGCGATGATTCTTGATCTAGACCAAAATACAGGTGGGCTAACACCCACCTGATCCCTATAGGGTAATTGGAATTTTAAAATATTTTCATTCATTTTATTGACATTGGAATGTTTTAAAGGAAATAAGTATAGGAAGGTTAATTTTAGGAAGATGAATTTCCAGGAAGATGACCTTTGATAAGGTGATGTTTTTAAATGTCTTTGATCCTCAAGTTAAGGATTGAAAAAGAAAAAGAATACTGGAACTCCTAGCTCAGAAAGCAAGTGAGATTCAAGAAAACACAAACGCTATGGTACTCGGGGGAGCTTTCATCACTCCGACATCTGTTAGGCAGCAGCTAATGCCACCAGGCCTACACACCTCATTAAAGGCAGGCCTCGGTTATTCAGATGATAACATAAGGGTCCAGCAATAGTAAGAATTTAACTAGTAGATGAAAATACCTTGATTTGATATATTTTTTTTAATCTGAAAGTGAGAACATAAATATTAGACTGAAATAGTACACAGTTTTCTTCAAAAGGCAAAGTGAAGTGGCTGAGTAGCTCTCTTAAAATATTTATGTGGGGAGGATAATTAATAAGTTATCAAGTGAATACAATTAGACCTTCAATATACTTCACATGTTAAGAGAATGGAAAGAAAACAAAATTTCCTTGCAGAATTAAACCAATAGATATAGCAAAATGGATCCATGGTAGAGATATATATAGAAAGCTAGATTTCTGTCTTTCACCATAAATAATCAATTAAAATAAACAATTTAAAATTTCCTTTTATATACTCATTATTTTTTCAGATTTATTGGCACATAATCCACATTATATAATTCAGTAATCAATCAAGTCAAGAAGAAATGTAAAATCATCACCACAATCAATTTCAGAACATTTTCTCCCCCCCCCATTAAATCACTGTTAAAATGAGTTGTGTAATCACATTCACTTCCTGTGCTCTCTCCCCCTCCTGCCTTCATTGTTTACTGCAGAAATGCCCTAACCCTCCCCAGCTCCCCACTAGTATATGTCCTTGCATCAGTTGTTATCGCTATGCATCTACTCCTTCTGTGCTTCACAATGTGTTAAACCCAACAGGAACAATAAAGAACAATAATGAAATGAGGCGATAAGGATAAAACAATGGTAATATAAAGAGAAGACCTCCATTAATATTTAAAAAGTCAGGGAAGGAATTTTTGTCGTGGAAAAGCAAGAGATACTTAAACTTGTACCAAATTCAGGTTGTGTCTAAAGGTAGGTCAGCTGGCCAAGTATCAAGATTGATCCAGCAAAATCAGGATTTCAGTGGTTTGATATTTTATGTTTGATATTGAGGCTGTTCCAGACCTTTGCTTATGTCTTGAGGGGATCTGCCAGTGGCTTAATATGCCTGGATACTCTGAAGATGGGTTTTGGGCTCCCACTCTCCTCCACAGCCTTCCACAAATTGGGTGTTCACAATTTTAGCTCTGATACTTTTCACGTCATCATATTTCAATTTTGTTATTGTCAACTTTGGGTCACATAAGCTAGGGTGCTTCTTCCATGTGGACTTAGTTCACTCTTTGCTTAAACAGATGCTAGTTTGAATACAAGCTTTTAAGACACTATTGATAGCTAGGTACCATCTACTCTCTTCACCACACTTTGCTGGAGCTTACTTCAGTGGTCATTTCATGAAGGCAAGAATCGAGCAGGACCAAGTTACAGGAACTAAATGTTCTTGGGTTGGGACTAGAGGTAAGTCGGAGCCTATAATCTATCTGCTTGTCCCTGGAATATGCACAACTGAGGTTTACATTGGCGATCATTTTATGACAAAATCAAACCCCCATAGGACCAACTACATAAACAAACAATCAAACAAAGAGAAAACACAAAGACAAAAAACAAGTTAAAGCAATTAAACAAAACCCCCACAAACAAAAAGTACAACATTGTCCATCATCCCTTGGGTTATAAGGTGATCGCACTGATGACGTCGTTCATTTTCCCAATGACACAGCACTCAGGACACTGTCGGTGTGAGGCATCTGTGCGAGTGCAGATCCGCTTAGGGCCACAGCCCCTCAGTCGTTTCCCTGCACAGTTTCACCTCCCATCCGATTGAGCCCTGTTCACCCTCAGTCTGGTTTGGTGCCAGGGGGAAACTTCTTCCATGTGTAGTTCCCTACCCAACAGATCAAAACTTGTCATGTCACCGGGAGGGTGCTTTCGAGGTAGGAAATATGTGGTGATTCTGGGTCCCTTTCCTTTGGACACCCCTGAGCAGGGCATTTCCCCAAGGTCCAGTTACCACAGCTTCCCCAGTCCTGGGGCAGCCACTGTCCACTTCCTTTCCCTTTGAAATACCTCAGTCCTCAGTCCCAGAGTTCAGGCACCTTTGGGGCAAGGTTTAGTTCATTCAAGTAGACCTCTATGTTAAGTCCGTTTTCTGTAGCCCCTGCGTTATGTCAGGTTGCCTGCACGGTCCCCGTCCAAGGTCATCATCCTGCTTAGTGCATGGCATGGTTCACTGAGGGTTGGGTTGAAACCTATTCGGAGAGTCTACCTAGGACAACTAATCTGGTCCATTGTCCCCCTAGGTTCTCTACAATCCTAGTTTAGCACCCCTTCCCAATTTTAGGTTACGTCTCTCCAATCGCCCACCATACTCATTATGGTAGTTACAAAATCTGTTGGCAATTTGAGACTTAAGAGTGAAGGGGTGGAGTTTAGCCTGTTAATCAGGTTGCAGCTTGATGACCTCAATTGGAGGCGCTAAGGAGATAGATAGCTCGCTGGAGATGGGACACACTCGCACTGCCTGTGAGACATTCTTGTTGGCAAGCCACATGGAGACAAGCTGGTGGCAGCTAGAGCCTCAGAGCTGGAGGAGCCACATGGAGACCCATGCCAGTGCTGAGATGCGTCTTCCATCACTGATCTGGATCCACAAGACTTTCCAACCAGTGGGTGGTGATCTTCCTGCATTTGGCATCATTTCATGGCTGTGTGAGTCTAAAGAGGAATTTATGGACTTGTATTGATTTATGGGCTAATATCAGACATATTGACTTGATGTGGAATTTATGGACTAGTATCAACATAAAGGGTAATATCAGACTCTTGGACTTGATCTGGACTGGGCTGGGGTGTTTTCTCAATATACAATTGCTCTTTTATATAAAACTCTCTCTTATACACATATGACTCTCTCTGAATTTGTTTCTCTAGTCTCCCCAGACTAACATACTGACTAACAGAACTATCAGTGTCCCCTCCAAAATGTGGATTTTTTTTTTCCCTGCTCATAGCTTGGTTCCCCGGTAAGGAATTGCTTGCAATCTTATGGGGGGGTCCCCTTGATTTTCCCCAGCCATATCTCCTGACATACTCTATATTATTTATGTTACTAGAAGAGCTATCAATATTAGATTTATTAAATGAGACAAATGTTAACTAATAGTAAGCATCAGAATGAGTGCCCTGAAAATTCTAAATGGTGTTCTTATTTATGAGCTTGCTAAAAAATATGACATGTTATTAAACTATGAAATTAATTAATTAATATATATAATATATTAATATATTTGTAAGTAACAAAACCCCATATTAAGCCATTAATTTTTACTGATAAGATATTATTAAATGTATAGTCATAAACACATTTTTAACTCACACTCACTGTCATCCAGTCGACTCCAAATCGGAAGCCTTACAAACCTGCCTGAATTCGGATGATTACATAATCCTTTGGTTAAATACACAAGCAGTTACATTAAGAAAGAGTTTTGTCTACAGATCCATATAATCCATACATGAGTACAAAATAAATAGATATGAACCCAATTCAATAGAATATTTGTAAGTAAAAGTTCAAACAAACTTTTGATATCAGAATATTTGAGCAAGAACATGTTTATTTAGAAAAAGAGTAAGATCTGTTTCTGATGGACAATGGGTTCTTTAATTTCCAGGAAAAGGTTCAAAACACATAGCAACAGCTGCTCCCTCTGAATGTGGAAAAGCAGCCAGGAATTCAAGCTGTAATTACCTATAATGAACGTCAATTTGCCTGTCTAACTTTCTCACTTTGCAATATCCCAGGAATTTGCAGGTGTCACAATTTTGACACAGTTAGCCACTGAAACTGTAGTAACTGTCAAGACTACTGAGTTATCCTACAGAAAGGGAGACTGCCCCCTAAAGGTATATCACCAAACAGCTGCCATTTATCCAAAATTGGCCCTCATCTGCTACAGGGAACAATGTTACAGCAATGACATGGAAAGCTTTATTACATAGATTCCTGAACACATCTCTTTAAGATATTCAAAAAATTGAATTATATGCTACATGAATTACATGTCAATAGAACTGTTAAAAAAAATTCCAACAGGAGTAGTAAAAATAATTATATTTTATATTGAAAGCATTGAGAGTCTCTCTTCTACCCTCACCTTCTGAGAACAATGATTTGATATGGATGTTGTTTGACATTTAGTCATATAAGGGCAAGGAGTAAGTTTTATAATATAGTTGTTATATTTCTGGACCAATAATCACAATGATAAATCATATGAGAAACCATATTTGAAGTTGAGATTTCTTAGAAATGTAAGGGTGTCAGGTGAAAATGCTTACACTTTTAAAAATACTACATAGATCCTGCCTAGTAGCATGATTTACATACAGATGTTAGTTGAAAACATACTATTAAATCAGTGATGCAATTAATTCAATGATTCAATTAATAATTCAATTATTATTAAATCAATGATTCAATCAATAATTCAAGTAATTAAAGCTGTTCGAATATACATTTCCCTTTTCTGCTTCTCAATACTATAAAGAAATCAGGGGCTATTAGAGCCTCTGGAAAAAATGTCAATCAATACAACCTCCTTAAGCACAGACATATTTTGTCAAACATCCTCCAAAGCTCTCAAAATTACTTATGTTCTTCAACCCAATCGATACATTTTCTAGTCGTTTTTCCTAAGAATTTTCAATGATACCTGCACAATAATATTTATCATTGTAGTTTAATAATGATGCTGATGCTGATGATTGCATGAAGCACATCGTCTCATGGGAAGAGTTGGAGGAAATCATGCTAAGTGAAGTTAGCCAATCACAAAAGGACAAGTGTCCCATGAGTCCACCAACTCCACTGAGTCCAATGTACAGTCAGCATAGTAAGCACCGAAGAAAAGCCACTCATCTCATTCATGGGCTGAGGGACAGGCAATCGGTCAGGGGACAGACCAAACCCAAGGATGTGCATGTCATTCCAACACAAAGAAGGGGAAACAGGGTGGGGTCAGGGGTAAAAGATAAAAAATGGCACTCGGGGAATAGGGCACTAATCCACTAATTGTTTCTGTCTCCAAAAACATGGAAGTGTGAGTGCAGACCCCACGACAGAGTGCCAAACCTTGAGGGCAGCCTAGCCACATGCAGCAACTCGTGAACAGAGAGGTCACAGGGTCGGCCCCAATCAGAGCCAAACTGACCCCCCACCACCCAGTATGTACTACAGAGGACAATACTAAACCTACAGGTTGGAGGAGGGGCTTACCTGCCATGCCCAAACAGAAGCAACCCAAGAAAGGCGGAGTGAGCGACTTGGCCCCATCATGGCACATCAGACCCTGAGGATGACATCCCAGCATGGAGCTGCTAAGGCACAGAAAGGACTGTACAGCCAACAACAGCTCGAGACATGGTGTCACCTTGCTGTATCATACCATGACAGAGGACAATACTGGGGACTCACGGATGACGAATCAAGAAGGGAACATAACAGAATAGCAATAAGAGCAAAAAAAAGACACAAAACCCCTGAGGAGCCCAAATATATACTTCAGGCTATGAGGCAGCTCCAGGAACCCCCCAAGACTGATGGGGAGATAGTCATAAAGATCACTGGACAGACCTGGAATTATGTATGCTTTTTCGTTGTTTTTTTTTCTGCTAGGTTTTTTCTTTCTTTTTATTCAGTTTTGTTTGTTTGGTTTGTTTTGCTTTGTCTCTGTTATTGTTGGTTTGCCTACCTACATAAGATAGGCATGGGAAGCAAGACCAAAGAGCAAGCAATGGGATCAACGGTCCTGGGGCGTAGACAGGGGAACAACCAGGGAATTAAAGCAACAATGAGGAGAGACTCCGGTTGTGTTGAAGCAACAGCAATCTAGCCAGAGGAGTGACTAAGGGGCAGAAGCAGGGTGAGCATGATGGTGGAGCATGTGGAAGGTAAAAAGAAATAGAGGAAAGATCTAGGAAGCAAAGTTATGGATAGAGGTATAAACGTAGGCGTGCACTTATGTAGATATATTAATTCATAAAAAGAGAGGTATTGGCCTATGTACATATGTTTATATGGCAATGCATTGTGGAAGTTGACGGACTTTGGGCCTCTGTTCAAGCCCTCCCTCAATGCAAGAACACTGTTCTAACCACCTGGTATTCTGTGATGCTTACTCTCCCAACATGATCACTGAAGACAAAATAGGTCCATAAGTAAATGTGGTGAAGAAAACTGATGGTACCCAGCTATCAAAAGATATAGTGTCTAGGTTTTAAAGGCTTGAAGTTGAATAAGCGGACATCTAACAGAGAAGCAACAAGCCCACATGGAAGAAGCACGCCAGTCTATGTGATCATGAGGTGTCCACAGACTCAGGTAACAGGCATCAGAAGACCCAAAACAAACAAACAGACAAAAAACTTATTGTTGAGAATGAGGGGGGTCAGAACAGAGACCCCAAACCCATCTGTAGACAATAGGACATCGCCTCACAGAAGGGTTACACAGAAGGGATGAGTCAACCAGGGCACAGTACAGCACTGTTGAAACACACAATATTCTTCTGGTTCTTTGAAGTTTTCTCACCCCCAACTATCATGATCCCAGTCCTGCCTTTCAGTTTTGTCTAGACCAGAACATGTATACTGGTACAGATATGAGCTCAGGACACACGGATTCCAGGGTAGACAAGCCCCTTAGGAACATGAACGGGAGTAGCGATTCCAGGAGGGAGAAAGAAGATGGGTGAGAAGGGGAGTAAGGGGAAATTGATTGCAATGATTGGCACATACTTCCAGGGGTATGAACAACAGAAATTTGGGTAAAGGGAAACAGTGGTCAGTGTAAGAGATGAAAACAATAATAGTTTGTACTTTATAAATGGGTCACAGGAGTGGGAAGAGGGGGAGGGAGGGAAGAAAGAGGAGCTGATATTAAGGGCTCAAATAGAAAGTAGATGTTTAGAAAATGATTATGGCAACATATGTATAAATATGCTCAATGCATTGTTATGGAATGTTGGTATGGAATGTTATAAGAGCTGTAAGAACCCCCAATAAAATGATTTAAATAATAAAATAATCATCAACAAAATAAATAATGATGATGATAATGACAAAGGAAGCTATAAAAATATAAACATTCACAGGAATCATTAGAATGATTATAATTGACTTGATGCTGTATTATAGAGCCATTATCCTATGTGTATGCGATTTAAATATTTATGTGTGTTAGTCTGGGTACATTATAGAAACAAATCCACAGAAACTCATGTATAAGAGAGGGTTTTATTTAAAGGTTAAGTGCGCATCAAGAAAACATCCCAACCCAGTGCTTCCCAAGCCCACAAAGGCCTCCTCCATCTCATAAAGCAGATGCAATGATGATGACTGCAGGAGTAAAGCTGAGTCCGTGAACGTGTAAGCATCTCAGAGCTGGCAGGGGTCTCCACACGGCTGCTCCAGCACCCAGGACTGCATCGGGGTAGGTCCATGTGGCTTCTCTTCAGGGTTGTCTTGCAGGAAGTAAGCCTTGCAAGCTGAAGCAAGGAACTGGCTAAGGCAGCTGCACCCTGGTCCGACCATCACAAAGCAAGAGATCTGAGAACTAGAAAGGCGAGGCTCATTGAGCCATTTATTCCTCTGCCCTTCAATTAACCCCACATGTGTTTATCAGCCAGGTTGGCACAATAAACTTTAACTATCTCATTATACAACTTTAATATAGAGTTGACAGATGTGGAATGTGTAAAAATTCTTATAACAGGAAGAAAGCGCAAAATCAAGAAGAGATAGTAGGGGAGGAGAACATGTTCTGCATGTACTGCTCTTGGCCCAGTTGGCTAAGAGAAATATCACAGGGTTTTTTACATGTTTTGTTTATTTTTAACTCCCAGAGTTATACACTGGTTACTCTGACTATAACTTTTGTTGTTGCTTCGATGGAGAAATGAATGACAATTTAGATTTATCACAAGACTATCAACCTCATTTTAGTGTTATTTCTGAAGAGAGCTGTGCTGGTTTGCTCTGTTATTTTTATTGATTTAGGGTATATTAAATTTAAAAGGGCATTTGCTTTCTAATCTTACATATTCTTCTTCTGAACATATTACATAAAATGTCCCTGATTCACACCTTTAATACTTTAAAAGCTAAATAAATGAAGAATCAACTTTCATAACAGAGAAGGCTTGAATATTGATTTTGCTAATAGAGAAGTCATTATCAACTTCAGAAGACAATGCTGTATAATTTTTACTATCACATAAGGTCTTGAGGTAGGAAACAAACCAAGGAGTGAATTAATGAAGCAATCCATCCTTTTATGAAGGTAATTCAAAAAGTTTTGCTGCTAGAGTGCCAGCTCATACGAACAGAAATATTTCAAACAAACATGTGTGAACATGTCTTTGCAATCCATGGATGAGTGCAGACAAATTCTCTCCATAGTTCATTTGTCTGAGTCTGGTCTCATTGCTCATAAAAAATAAAAGCTGTCTAATCAAAGCATTAACTCTGTAAGGGGTCTTCTCTCTAGGCCAGTTAAATTCAAGACAGAGCAGTAACTCGGAAAGTTATGGCAACTGTTCCCAGGATTTCAAAGATGTAGACAATAGATTTTCTCAAAGGACATAGGACAATCCTCAGGGACTTCTTATGAAGCAATTTTAAGAAAATTCATAACTGTATTGGTGAGAAACAGGCCAGGAAATTTGAACCTAGGAATTTTTTTCTATCCCAGCTTGACAAGGTATTTATTCATTATTTGAGGACATAAAGAGTTATCTCACAAGAATCTCTTTGATAAACCTTGATCTACCTACCTGAGAGTCCTGATAATGTTCCCTTAGACCACTTTCGTTCCCAGATATTAAAGAACATTTCAAAGACACATGACTTGAGTTCCTTAAGGATGCCCAAATTGCCATTTTGACCATGGGTAAATCTAAGAGCCCAGAATTCTTCAGAGGTAGATAGGTCTGGGCAGAGGTTATATCTGGAAGCAATAGTTTCCTATTTTGATATTTTTGTTCTATAAAGGTTTCTATGACTGTATAGAAATATTTTTTTACTTACCATCATAAATTCACTTTGTATTCTAAAATAGCTCCAAGAACAATTCAAGCAGGAAACTCTTCTATCACATTGTAGAGATGGTTGGAGACTGAAAAAAGCAAGAGAAAGAAAGAAATTTGGAGACCATGCATTTTATGTCTCCTATTTGTAATGAATTCCTAATTCCTGCATGCATATTTGCAGCTTCAATCTATCTACCACAGAGGATTGCTGGCATCTCCTTATGTGAAATACTAGAACGGTATGTCTAAATTATGCAATGTTCTCTAGAAACCTCTTTTCTTTTTTCACATAAACTTTCTAAACAATGTGCTTCGAGTAACAAATTGGACGATTGCAACTATGTTATTATGGTTAGGTCCCACTGAGTCTGCTCAGAACGTGTAAAGCCCTTCCCCACAACAGAAGGAGAACAACGCCCTCCCCATGCCATCCTCACAATAGCTCTTCTGCTGAAGCCCATTGTTAAAGTCGCTGTGTCCATCTGTCTCACTGAGAGCCTTCCTCTTGCTCAGTGCCCCTCTTCTTCACCGAGAACAATGTGCTTCTCCAGGGACTGGTCTCTCCTTACAGCACATCCAGAGTTTCCTGGCCTCTGAGGGATAGTCTGGCCTTACTTCTTCCAACATAGATTCGTTTCTCTTTTTAGCAGTCTATGGTAATTTCTATATTCTTCACCAGCACCACAATTCAAATGCCTCAATTCTTCTTAGGTCTTTCTTATTCAATGTTCAACTCTCATATGCATATAAGGTTAATAAAAATAGCATGACTTGGATCAGGCACACCTTAGTCTTCAAAGTCACACCCTTGCTTTTCAAATCTCCAAAGTCTTGTGCAGCAGATGTACCCAAGGTCGTGTACCATGTGATCTCTGGACTGTTACTTCCACGAGCATTGATTGTGGATCCAAGCAAGCAAGCAATATGAAATCCCTGACAACTATTTTTTCTCTATTTATCATGATGTTTCCCATTGGTCCAAATATGAGAATTTGGGTTTTCTTCATATTGAGTTGTAATCCATACTAAAGGCTTCAATCCTGCAGTTCTCTGAAATATCTCGCAGTACTTGTAAACCATTAAGGAAATGGCTTAAAGGACTGCCAGTGCTGATGAATCCACAATCCGAGGTTGAGATGTCCATCTTAAGAATCGTCCTCACCCACTTGACGGGTGAAATCTAATTAGGTGATAGGATACAACTCAAGTTCCAACAACTGAATGTCTAGCAGAGGCAATCCGGGCACCAGAGCTAGAGTACATCAGCCAAATTCAGAAAATTAAAGTAGGTTCCCTTTGCTTCTAAAAATGCCCAGGGGGAGGTCACAAAGGTGACCTTTGGAGGAGGTGTGATTTTTCCCTTCTGCAGACCATACTCCAAGGACACAAAGGGTGGTGACTTGAGTCACACCTTATAATAAAGTGGTGACTCATGAAATAAGCAACCTTAATCCTGTCTCATTAACAAAACAGATAACTCCTTCTAACATGGGATTATAAACACAGGTGTTGAGACTAGAATTTACAACATATCACAAAAGGGAGGCTGTGTCTAGAATGGTCATATTGAGTAATTAACTACATATTCGCAATGCCCACTTTATTGTCGTAGTCTGGAACAGAACCTGCAATATATCTTGAGTTTTGCCTATAGTTTGGATTAAAATTTATAGAATTTGGGGGCAAAAGGTGATAGAGTTTTTTGTTTGTCTCCCCCCACCCCCAAAATTTTGTTAAAATGTGCCCAAACAGTTTTATACAGTTGGAAAAGAATAGTGATACAGAGAGAATTTCAACTTGAAATTGAACAGATCATTTGTTTAACAGTTTCAACTTTAACTTTTATTATTTTTTTATTATATTAACTATTTCATTAATCAATACAAAATGACCTTTAAAATTCAATCAAGGATATGTCCACAATTGTGTTACTTCCATTAAATAGTCAATTTCAATTGTTAAAAATATTTGGTGGGTTGCTTAGGCAGTACAGCCAGACTATTCCAAGAGCCACACAATGATATTGTATAACATTTTATTGCATTCCTAAGTTACCTAAAATATAAATAGATGTTACAGTGGGTTTGTACTACAATAGGCCTTTTCTTCTAACATGGGTTCTATGTTTTTCTTTGGTTTTCATTAAATGAACCATTTATTTTTGAAAGCACTTACTCTACTGTGCATTTTAGGTTTTGATTTCAAATAACTAACTTGCATAAAATTTGTAAATTCATGCCCATTAGTTGCTAATATTCCATGTTGGAAAATAAAACTACCATGTTTATAAAAGAAATGTTGAATCTGATTGAGCCTGTGTATATATGAGTCCTATGGAAAGAAAAACAACTGCTGCTTACACCATAGCTTCAGTTTTCATGTCTAAAGAGCTAGTGGTTCTTAATTGTAGTTCCTTAACTTGTATCAAAGATATGGCTGCTTATGCTGTGCAATGACCTTTTTCTCTTATAAGATAAATATGCTATCCTTTCAAGTCCATTTGTAGAAATATGTTTTTTAAAAATATATGTATATAGTTTTTACTTTTAGAAGTTAGTTTCTTCCAAGTTTTACCCTTTGCATCTTTCCTTCTCCTCTCTGGTTTCCCCGTCTTTATGCTGATTATTAAGCTATTATTTTTCAGCTTCAAATCCACCTCTGTGTACTTAGCTTTAGGAGGCCAAGGGTGGAATGCTGAGAAATACATTACTCGGCTGCCAAGTGGCTCATTGTTCGGTTTAGCTAGAAGGAGATGGGGGGTCTGGAAGAGGGAGAGGGAATTTACTCCTCTTATTTGCTTTCTGTTCTTGTCAAGTGTTGTTCCAGCAATAATTGTTTACCCAGTCGGTATTCAGCTTTTGTTCCAACTAGCAGAACAAGCAGCATTGTGCCTTCTCAGGAAAACAAAGCAAACGACAAACGGCAGCAGTTGTCTGGCCCTCTTTCTGTAGAAGTCAAAGTCCCAGATGTCCCTGGGACATCATTTACCACCTTAGGGACCAGCGCCAGCAGAGCAGGGCACTCTCCTGAGAGGTCTGAGGCTCAGCACGGGTGGAGGATGGGAGGGGGGCAGGCCTGTTTCCCCAGGCCAAGAACCAGTCCTTTCCAAACCTTGCTTCTTTGGGTTTCCCAGTGCTCAGTACACGAACTACTGGGGTTGATTCCGTGTTGAGCTGCAAGGTTAGCAATTTGTAACCATCCGTTCCTCCAGGGAGAAAAATGAGACTTCGTACTCATTTTATGGCAATGAGCTACAGGCTCAGAAATTGAGAGGCACAGGTCACTCTGTCCTGTAGGGTCACTGGAGTCTGAACGAACTTGACGGTGGTGCGTTCTGAGCTGGAAGTGCAGCAAATGCTTCCCGATACCTCAGGGTTCTTCATTTGCCAAGTTTCCAATTCCTGAAAACAATTACTTAAATCAGAATAAATTGAAATCCTGTAGTAAATAAGGGATCCCTTAAGTGGTACACTTGTTTACTAACTGGTTCAAACCCACCCAGAGACCCTTCCGAAATCAGGTGTGATGATTTCTTTCCAGCAGGTCGCAGCCTTGAAAATCCCGTGGAAGAGACTGCCCGTGGTGGTCTTCAAGACATGGAATTGACTCACAGGCAAGTAGCAACAATCACAACATAGTTACATGATGCTGACTTTAATAAAAGTTAAATGGTTTTGTGCATGCCATGCAAAAGAATGCCTACTGACTAAATTCTTTTAACTTTATTTGGGGGTACTTTTATAGACAGACCAAAAGTTTACAAGGGACATTAGTTCAGTTTTCATTCAATGATCTGTGGCTAATTACTGGTCATTTCTAACTATTCTCTAACCTACACAGGAATGTTCATACACACTGAATTTTTCATGGCTATATTTGCCATACCTCTGTACACAAGTCCCGCTTTTTAGCTGATCTGCATGTTGCATTACATCAAGGTGTCCAACACACATGCCATTTGGCACACGACTATTTACAATAACAAATTCTTAGCAGGAACACTAGTTTTAAACACTACTGAGCTAATTATAGAAATTGCAAGTTCTAAAAATAGTTTAAGCTTTACGGGTTTGCAAAATGGATATTGGACAGAGTTCTGGTTGTAGAATTTTTAGAGGGATTGTCCAAATTGTTAGTCATCAGAAAAAAAAAATGGATCCAAGAGGTCCCCTTTAACCAGTATTCATTCAAAATAAAACCTGAATATTTTTATATAAGAAAATGCAAAATACAGTGATTTCATGTGTAGCCGACTTAATGAACATCTGCACTATGATTGTCTCTTGAAAATAAAATTATACTAAAGTTAAAAATAAAATATTGAGGACATTAATGTCACCAATTGTTTGTACACTCACACATGTGTACTTTATTATTGTTATTTAAACTAGAGCATGTCAATATGCAGAACAAAATTTTAATTATGAAGATGGAACAAGACAAGGGTGTTTTCTTAATTTAGTGGGGATGCAAGAAAATGTTTGAATTCAAAGAAGGAAGGAGACATCGTTCCTAAATCTTGACCTGCTTGTCAGTTCAGCGCTAGTGCTAAACAGTGGCCACCGTGTTTGTGTCCCAGAATATGCATGCTAATGCAGAGGGAGAAATAAATTTGCAACGTAAAACAATAAATAAACAGAAAAATGGTGGAGTAGATAATTCTGATAAAGCAGGAGGAAGAGCTAACCTTTGGACCCATGTTAGAAAGGACAACAGAGGGATTTACATTTGCCTGAGAGGCAGAAAAGAAAAGCCAGCAGGCCGAAGCTTTAGAAGTTAGTTGAGAGCTATAATTGAAGGCAAGAAAATTCAAATAACTGTTTCACTGCTAAACTCCATCCATCAGGAGGCATTCTTAACTATGATAATGGTATCAGCCAGCATTCTGTGGTTGTGAATGACTTCACCAGGGGAGAGTCCTAAAGTGCTCAAAGAAGGGTTCCTGGAAAACTTCATAGATAAGCTACAAATGTAGGAATACCAAGACAGAGTGGCCACTGAGATACAAGTAATACATTCATAAAGGGCGTTAATCTCCAACTCACTGAAACAGAGAGATTTCAATGGGGTATGGGCTCTAGTTTCACATGTCCCAGTGGAACCACTAATCATAACGCAAGGTTGCCAAGACATTAATTAGAAAATGCCTTTATTTATTTAACAGTTACCTGCAGTTGTACTGTCATTTCTCCAAGAACTTAGGTAAGTCAATGATGTATTCTTTTCTATAGCTGCTGGTCAGGAAGCAAAGCGTTCAGATCTCACCTTAACCATGACGCTATCCCATATGCAGAGCAACACCTTGAACCCCCAAAGGGTTAATGGTCGTTTTGCTGTTTGGCTTTGTTTGTTCTGAGATGTAGCATTGATTTAAATTCTTCTATCTTTCCAGAATTTATTTTTTATAGTCATATATTACTAAGAAAATGAGAACCTTATGAAAAGAAATATTTTGTAAAACTAAGATAGATGAGAGAGAATTTTATGTCATGCCTTCTATCATAGAGATAAACATTTCACATTAAAAGTAATGTATTGTGGGCATTCTACTTACAATCAGAGCTGGTTTAGTTATCCAAACTAGAATATCAGCATTATAGATAGTGCACTGTCTATTTTTTGAGGTACATGGACTTGAAATAAAAAGCACTTTTTAAAAAATGCACAAACCTTAATTGTTTATTTTAATGTGTTTTGACAAATGCATGTAACTTTGTACCCAAATCCCAATGAAGACAGGGCACATGACCAAGCCTCAGAAAGTTCCCTCTTGCCATTATCTCAATATCTATCTTGAGCCTTTTTAAGCCCCTTCATATTTAATAAAGATGAAGCCACTCTGTATTCTTGTGTCTGGCTTCATTCACTTAACATTATTTTATATTCTTCCTTTTTTTGTTGCATTTTCACCGGTTCATTATTTTCTTATTTTTTGCATATATTCAGTAGAATCACTATGACACAATGTGTTTATCCAATATTTTGTGGATGGGCAGTTGAGTTGTTTCCAGGTTTTGACTGTTATGAATAAAGTTGCTATGAACTTTGTTGGAGTTTCCACAGGGAATACATGTTTATATCTCTTTTGGGTAAATACCAAAAGCTGAATTTCTAGGTTATAAGTTCTAGGTAGATGTATGTTCAACTCTATAAGAAGTTCCCAAGCAGTTCTCTGGAGTTCATAGGAGTTTACATTCCTATGTTTGTACCAGCAATTTTGAGACCTCTATTTGCTACAATTCTCACTAATATTTGTACTGTCTTTTTTCCTTGTTTGTTTGTGGGCTTTTCTTTATACTGAATTGGAAATGATTTTGCGTGCTTAATATACATTTTCCTGATGACTAATAGTGCTATATTTTTATGTGCCTATTCCCCATTTACATTTTCTCTCTGCAAAATATCTATTTAAGTTTATGCCTGGTTTATGGATTGATCATATTTCATCATTAATTAGTGGGAGGACTTATGGAGTTTATCTTGTTTTTAGTTAGGTCCTACCTGTGCAGGTGTATGTGTCTGTGTTTAGAGACCTCTCACCATGTTCATTATATTACTACTCATGCTACTAGTAAAGCATATTTTGAAAGCATTTTACAATGATATATTACTATCATACATAGAAAATAATGACTCTTTATGTTGATCTTGTATCTTTCAAACTTGCTAAATTTATTTCTTATTTCCAAAACCAAACTCACTGTCACTGAGTCCATGTGGACTCATCGCGATTCTATAGGACGGAGTGGAGGTACTCGTTTGGATTCCCGAGGCTATAAGTCTTTAGGGAACAGAAAACCTCGTCTTTCTCTCTCAGACTAGCTGGTGATTTCAAACTGCCTACCTGCAGTTAGAGGCCCAGTGCGTATCCACTGCATCCCCTGGGCTCCTGTTTTCACAATGGGTTGGAAGTTCCTCCAGATGTCTATGTATGCAGCCACGACATCTGTGGAAGCGGCTGTTTTCCTCGGCCTTTTGTCTTATATTTCTAGTTTGTGCTTCATTGCAAGGAGAAGAGAAAGTCTAGACTTGTTCGATATCTAATGGTAAAAATATTAAGAAATGTCTTGGAAGTTTTCTATAGCTGTTATTTACCAAAGTGAAAGAATGTCTACTTTTAACTGGCTGAAATAATTTCCTGTTATGAAGAAGTATCCTTTCTTTAATTATTGAAATTATAAATGATTTTTCTCTTTCATTCTATTACTAAGGTTTATTGCATTGATTTACAATGAATTGGGCATCCGAGCCCTTCTGATGAATTATTATTCAGTTTACATATTTCTGGATCCACTTCCTGATATTTTCTTAGGGAATTTTGACTCTGTGTTCCTAACACATACTGACCCATCATTATTCATCTTTGAATAGCTTAGCCACGTTCTGGGATCAGTACTATGTTGGCCTCATCCACTTAGCTGGAAAGTGAGTGAATTTATTTTGACGCTAATAATCAAGTAGTGATCATTATCCAAATAGTGAATCTTTTCAGTAAAGTATCTCCTTTTGAAAACTTGCGTAGTGACAATTAACAACAGTTTGGAGTCACTCCAGTATCCAGGTACAAGTTAATTTGAAAATCTAAATTCAACGTGAATAATCCCTGATTCAGGAGACTATGATTCCATGCACTACAATTTCCCATTTACTCTCTTGAATATTTGGGTGGCCAGCTTCTTCATGGAGAAAATCTTATTAAGAAAAACAGAACATTCTGAATTTTTAAACTTTTTTGAGTTGCAAATATGTGGCTGCGTAAGGAATACAGCCCCTTGCCTACTCCTAAATCAGTAAATGTAGACCATACGAGCATCAAATGTAGCCCTCTAGAGTTAATTTGGCAAAAAAGAATTTTTTAAATACCTCCCCACATTTGCTATTCAAGACATGAGAGGGAAATGACAGGTCTCTTCAGCAGGAGTTGGTTCATTTCAAGGAGTTAGTCAAGGCTTATCTAGATTCTGCTCATTATATTTTATCATTTACATACCACAGATACCATCACGGTAGAGAAAACATTAAACTTGAGATTTGAGCCAGAAGCTGCCCAATACTGTGATTTAATTACTTAAAATAATAATGGGAGCACATTTTAGGCCTTTAAACAGGAAAATGTATTCAGGAGCATGGTCTGCTCTGTTTTATTTCTCTTCAAAGTGAAATGTATTCGTTCCGGGAACCCAAGAGGCAAGAGAATTTTGGGAATGATGAGGGCAACAAATGTATAGATGTGCTTTACACAATTGATCTATGTATTGTGATAAATTGTATGAGCCCCAATAAATTGATTAATTAAAAAAAACAAAACAAAACAAAAAAAAGAAATGTATTCGCAACGACAGACGAAGCCGGGCCTGCAGGAGACGTGCCAGAGGTGTGGTGACAGCCTGGTGTTCACAGTGGACGCATTGGCACGCCTCAAGCATCTGTTTCATATAGTTGCTTTTTGAAAACTAGGAATACAGCAAGGATCCTCGCATTTTACTGAGTATCATAAGATACATGATTTCCACCCGAAATTTAAGGTGGAGTAGCTTTTTTTTAACATACGTGGAATGCTAGAATTCCAAGTAAAGGGAATTTCCAGGAAGGCTCAAACCACGACTCCGAGAAAGAAGAAAGGTGTGGCAGCTTTCCTCACCTAATGCGATGGATATGTTACTTGACGAGAGTCACGTATACTAATCTTCCGGCTAGAAGGATTGTTATTATGCACTAAGGAAGAACGCCAGGTTCAGTATAGATTAACTCTATTTTTATAATACACATAAATTACAGTGAGGTAGAAGCCAGAGTGCTGCATCGCTTATAATTAGGAAGGTCCTTTATTTTCTAAGGAATAGTCTGTTATTAATGCACAGCTTTAGGTACCATGGCGATTATCCAGGATTACAGTACCAGCAGCAGAAGAGCGATTTACTCAAAAAATAATAGGAATTAATGGTTCTTGAGAGCAGGGCAGAGGAGGGTGGGGGGAAATGGAGAGCCAGTAGCAATGAGTACAAGAAAGAAGTAAATGTTCTAAAATTGATTGTAATAATGATTGTACAACTCTTCCTAATATGATAGACTTGTTGAATTACATGATACATTAATTATATGCCAATAAAACTTAAAATGCTTTAAAATAAGAAGAAGAACTTGCAGAGTTTAGCAGAAAAACAAAGGTGATTGGCCAGGAGAGCCGTGTCTTAGAGACATAAGGGCCTGAGCTGGTGTGGGAGGTCGACCAGGACACCACCGAGGAGAAGGGAATTGTAAGGAAGCCTTGTTTTCTTTCCTTCCCTTTGGAATTATGGATAGTAGTGGTACATTTTAAAACTCTCAGGTGCCCAGCACACCATGAGGGCACGTGCCCCCAGCTTTAAAAGAACTTGACATGAGGATTGCCAAGCAGATCTTGGGGCTGTACATCCAGAAAGGCAGTCTAGCCAAATGATATCAATGTCCATATTGGGTTTAGGGCATGGTGATGTCTGTAAGAACATACTAACTTTATGCTTACTATTTAGCACTTCCACAATGATTAAATATATGTTTGCATGATAAATATATATTTGTACTCTATATTATATAAATATGTATACATGAATAACATTTAGTAATTACATATAATATAATAATATCATTTCTTTTGCACATGTTAACTATTCTTAAAATTGCTAATATGATAGGCAAACACCAGTATCAGTATCATTTGCCACAAAGTCAATTTCCACGCACAGTGAGTACATAAAATCAGAATGTGATAGAGCCCGTCAGGTGTCCAATGACTCACTTCCCAGAAGTACAACCTCAAGCTTTTCCTCCTAAACATTCGTCAGTGGACTCCGGTCTCCAATCTTTCCATTAGCAGGGAAGAATAACCATTTACACTATCCAGAGAGTCCAAGAGAAAATACTGAACTGATTGGCATTGAGTGAATTCCGACTCAGAGCAACCGTGTTGCACAGGACAGAACTACCCCATAAGATGCTCAAAGCTCACATGCCTGTGGAAGAGGATTGGCACATTTGTTCCTGCATTCGAATATTTGAACTATTGATTAGCAACCAAGAGCTTAATCATAGCATAACCAGGGCTCTTTAATAGGCAAATAGCCAAGAATAAGAGAAATACAGTGTTGCAAGGTGAAATAAATCAAGGAATTTCCAAAATTGTATTCCTTAAAATGATATTGCCATTGAGTGGACCATCGTGCTCTAAATTTTAAAGAACACCTGTCTTTGATGTTTTCTTTCCAAATTATTGGTCAACTAATTCAGCCCTTAAGAAAATATATTATTCTTTTGTTTGTTCTTTTTTCTTTAATAACTTGGATTTAATACATATATCACATCATTCCATAGTTAAATCATGCCCAGCAAAATTGTACAATTGCTACCACAATGAGTTTCCAAATATTAATTTTCTACATGAACCCCTTTTTTGAATAAAACTTCAAAATGTAAAGGTATTATTCTTTGCCATATCCTTCACATAGGTTTATCCACTTCCCTTTTATTTTCCAACACTTTGATTGTTACATAAATTTATATATCATACAAATCAATAGTTTAATCATTCAATCATCTCACGGTGAATTGTACAATCATTACCACATCAATTTTAGAGCATTCCCCCCACCATGGTGAAATCACCCTTAAAATGAGTTGTGCCATCACAATCCATTCTTATGCTCCCTCACCCCTCCCACCTCCTTATTTGTGTGATCCAATGACAAAATTCAAATATGATGAAGAGAAAAGTATCAGAGTTAAAATTATGAACACCGAATTTGTGGAGGGTAAGGGGGGACATAGGAGTTCAAAGCCTGTCTGCAGAGTATGCAGTCAGACTGAACCACTGGCAGATCTGCTCCAGCCCCAGGCAGACACCACTGTCATGTTCATTACGCTGGATGGAGCTCGATACGGGGCCAGTTGCCTCCCTGTAGAGGTGACCTGGACTTGTTTTGGGTGCAAGTATCTCATACTTGTTCCACGACACAGATTTCTTCCCTGGCTCTTTGAATGTTGATGAGACTCTTTTCCTTCTTATGCATTATTTGTATTTTTGTCTTTATACTATTATGATTTTAATATTACCACCTTAGTGAAATTTTGTTTTTTATTGTTTTCTGCTGGGTTTCCCAGCTGTGCAGCACAGGAGGAGTGGATGAATTATGACAGTCACTAACACAAGGGTATCTAGGGAATTCTGGAGTGGGCGGTGGGGGAGAAGGAGGTAAAGGGAGTTGGGGGAGTAAAATATATTATTCTTTACTTGAAGATTGGTTTGATATGAGCTTATAAAGCTATTTCTGGAAGAAATGCATTTGTACATATTTTTATATGAAATCACTGACTTCAAGATGTAATACATATGCAGGTGGAGTTTTGTTTTTATCATTTCTTCTCCTGGATGAGTGTATTGAATTTAACTTAGTTGATCTCAGTCTTTCTTCTGGACTTGTTTTCAATTTTAAGCAGATATTAGTGATACAACCATGTCCTTGAATATGTTCTATAAAGAATTTATTTGCTTCTTTAAGCTACTGAAAAATGTTTCTTGTAATAAGCTCATAGTGTTCTGTATGTGTAGTGATTCTCAGTTTTTTCATTTCCATTAAAATAATTATTTTTCAAATATTTCTAATTTTTTTCTCCAATCCTGTTTTTCTTCATCTAAGTTTAATTAACGATCCCGGTTTTTTTCAGGTCTCTTTTTAACTTTATCACTTAATACTTCATCAGGATTTGGCTATGCAAATTATATTGCTATATATACTGCACATAAAAATATATGTAATGTAAGTCAAGTTTTGAAAACCATCTGCACAATGCTTTTCATCAATTAAATGATTTGGCATTCTTGTTGATTATTCTTATATTTTTGTCACATGTTTGAGACCATGCTCCCTCTAATGTGCAGGAGAAAATTCCTTAGAACAGAGCCAAATCTTAGGAATTATCCCATTTATCACAGTAGTTCCAGACATTACCATTCTAGACCCCTCAATATACACTCATAACTCAGACACATGAGCTAAACAAGTGACAGCAAAAGCAACCCCTAGTGGAGTCACATCTATATTGCTAACACTTGGTTAGCTAAAACAACAACAAAACTTATGACTTTGCATTAATAATTTGTTCATTATCTGGTTGGTGATGATTACCATTAATCACTTTTGATAAATATCAATGATATTTAACATAAAAGATTTTGTGTGTGTGAGGGGGGTATTTTTATTGTGTTTTTAGTTGTTTACTTCTTAAAATAAATCAGCTTATCTGCTATTAGGTTATTCTAAGGTTCAAATTAATATTGTAGGAAACACTGTGGTGCATAATAAACAACAATTTCAAATATATCCTATTTCAGCAATGAATCAGATCTGTTCTTTCTCCACTGATAATGCTATCTCATTTGGTTCAAATCCAAGAAAGAAAGAGCAAAGCTACTGAGTGAACCTGTCAATAAATCAACAACTAACACAAAGGGAACAATAGAATTTTAGCAAAAACTCAGAAAAGTGACAATGTTAATATAATATAAAAACAGTAGAAATGTTAAGGCACAGTATGGTTCTGAGCAATGCACTGCTATGAAAAGACAAAATGTTTATTTAGCTTCAACAGACCGTAAAATAAGAGGGTCAGACTCTAGAGCCTTGTTTCCTGATCAGGTTTTAAAGAGGAGGAAAGTTAAACTAAAAGAAGTAACAAGGCATGAGCAAGGTCACAGAGTGAGAGTAATGTAAGACTTGACCCCAGAACTTACATGTTCTGGTGTCTGTGTTCTCGAGAAGTGGTGAAATGCCGTGAAAAGAAGAAGAACGCAATACTAGAGAACATAGCTTTTCATTTCAGCGTCTCCACTTACTCATCGTAGCAAGGTGTTAGTCAGTCACTAGATTCGAACCAAATGAGGTATGCTTCAGTTTTTACACAGTAGAGATAACCAGCATCATCGTTACTATCTTAAATATGTGCATGCACATTTCTAAGTAATAATGTGCTGTAATTCAATTCAATTAATCCCAACAAACATCTTTTATAAGCCAATTACGTGTCAGAAATTATACTAAATGTCGAGATACAGATGGTCCCAGGAAATTCAATGGGAGGGCATAGCAATAAACGATATCACAAGAAGGTGAGAGCATTCTAAAAAAGATAGACGGTGTATTTGGCTCAAGTAAAAGGACAAACTTAGTTAAGTTCATTTAAGATTAAATAATTCATAGCAGATAGATGGAACTCGCTGGGGTGGTTGTTACTGTGTGACTTTCCCGGCAATTCTGACACATAGTGAGGCTGAAGGGTAGAGTAACCTCCTAAGGTCCTCTCGTCTAGGCAGAGCCCTCCATGGGACCACATGTGCGGTCTTTTCTCCCACAAAGCGGTTGACCGGCTCCAACCAGCATCTTGCAACATTTCAGTTGGTGTTCCACACATTCCCAGAGTCTCGTTCTTGGCTAATGCTTTAAGTACCCCTTGAATTTCTTCCTTTGTTGATTCTTGCTCATATGCTACCTCTTGAACTGGTTGAATGTCAACTAGTTCTTTTATTGGAGCGTTGACTGTGCATTATTTCCACCTTTTAAAAATGATTTCTGCATCTTTTGAAATTTTGCCTATAGAATCTTTCAATATTGCAACTAGAGGCTTAATTTTTTTTTCACTTTAGCTTTCATCTGAGATGGAAAGTTATATTCATATCAAGCGATTACACCAAAATGAACTGGCTAGACTCCCTAGTTGAATAATAAACCCACTGCTATATGTGCCATAGTTTCTGACTCAGTGACCCTATTGGGCAGAGGAGAACTTCTCTTTCCATATTGGAGACTTTAAATCTTTACGAAATTGAGGAACAACTAGTCTTCCATTTGGAACCACTAACCTTTCCATTAGAAGCTCAATGTCACTATTTCTAAACCATAAAAGAAAAAGTGGTAATAAACAAAACTACCAGTAAGCAAGGGTCAAGTAATGGATTTGAGCATTAGTCTAGTCATTCTCTTTCTTTCTTTTTTAAAGGAGGAGAAATTTGTGGGGTGATTTAGGTTTTACTCAGAATATTTTAGTTGCGTTGGCAGAAAGACCAAGAATTCAGTGGAGAAAAGATACAGCTCTAAACCATGACAATTTAGTAAGGATAGAAAGGAAATGACATATTAGAGCAATTGTGTGTTCAGTAAATGTTGATTTTATTATCTTTTTCATTGTAGCACATTATTTTCTTTCTTAAATAAAATTTTAAGGAGCAGTGATGGCTCTGAGAGCATGTTTTTGTAGTGATCTTTGTGACTAACTTGTTTTACTCACATAAGTGAGCTACATTTTATACAAGACATATTTTGGGTTTTTTCATTTTTATTTTAAGGACTTGGCAAGAGCAAAACAAAACTACTTCCCTTATCTTGTACAAAAGGAATATTGAAATCCGTAAATATTCTGTTGGAATCTTTTACCCCTGAATGTTGAGTCCAAGCCAATGCATAGAGACCGTCTGTACAACAAGCGGACCCATTGCCGGCTCCCGAGCCATTCTCAGTATTGCTGTCAGGTGTGATCCCGTTGCTGTGGCCGCTGTGTTGCTTCAGCTCAGGAGTCTTTCTCTTTTGTGTTGACCTCCTTTACCAAACTCGAGATGCTTTTCCAAGAGCTGGTCGCTTCCAAGGTAGCAGAGCCAAAGTCCCATCACCCTTGCTTCTAAGAGAAATGCTGGCTGTCATTCCTCCCTGACAGATGTGTTTTGTTCTTCAGGTAGGCCTGGGACTTTCAGGGTTCTCCACCAGAAGCATGACTCACAGGTATTGGTTCTTCTCCAGCCTTCTTTACTAATTGTCCAACTTCACATGCAGATGAGATGGATGAAATTACCATGGAATTAGATAAGCATGACTTAGACTCAAAATGACAACTTTTCTCTTTAGTATTTTAATGAAATCGTGTGCTGCAAATTTGCCCAGTACAATACATGGTTTGTTTTCTTTACTGCTGCTTCCCTGAGTGTTGATTAGGGATCCACATAAAATGAAGTCCTTGGCAACTTCTTTCTTTTCTTCATTGATTATGATGACATCTATTGGTCCAATTGTGAAGATTTGGGTTTTCTTTGAGTTGTTAGCCATACTGTAATCTTTGATTTTTATCAGTAATGCTTCCAGTTTTCTTAGCTCAGCATGCAAATTTGTGTTATCAAAATATTTCAGATCATTAAGGAACGCTCCTCAAATCCTAATGCCATATTCTTCTTCCCACAGCTTCTCATACAATACGCTCATCACAGATCTTCCGCTCAAAGGTGCAAGGCTAACACTGTGGTGACAGGTTGAACCCCTTGCACAGGCTTTTCCTCATTTTAAACCAGGCAGGGTTCCCTCGTTCTCTTCAATGGCTAACTCTTGGCCATTGCACAGTTTCCATATGAACCCAGTAAGTCTTCTGGAATGCCTATTCTTTCCATTGTAATCCGTAGTTCATTATGATCTAGACAGTCAAACACCTTTTCATAGGCAATAAAACAGCAAGGACTTGGAGGCTTTTAAAACAATGAATATAAACATACTGTGTGACTATATTCTGGGAAAGGAAATAATTCTAGAATTGTGTCTTAAAGGATACTGTTGTGATTTATTATGATAATAAAATATCATTTTATATTTTATGTGCCTAGAGCAGCATATATAACGTGCTATGCAACACTGACAGGAAAAATAGGAGGGCAAGGATATCAGGAGACACTAGCATCCCTAAACATTCCAGGAGCAGTTCTCTCTGCAACAGCCAAGTGAGATTTCTTTAGCTTGTACAGAGAGTCCCATGAAGATGTTTATGTGTATCACTCTGGAATTTTTCATGGAGTCGCAGGTTTGATCATGCAGAATGAATTATTAGGTAACCCATTGCTGCAGACTGGATTCATACTCGTCTCAATACTGCAGAATTGCCATCGAAGGATTTCCCAGGGAGTCAAGCTTTTAAGTCGACGGTACATCCTGCTTCTGTGGAGTATCTGTGAGTTTGAGCCATTGACGTCTCTGTTCACTGTGAAGTGCCTAGCCACTGTGCATTGAGCCTCTTTTATTTAGGTAAATAACTCACAATGTTCCATTAACAGAAATATTCTTATAAGATGTAGCCAAAAGTTATACAAGTGTTCTCAAAATACTAAACTGAGAATATATTATTTCATAGTATTATGTGAGGTGTAATATTTGCCTATCATCTAAGAGTTTTGATTTTGTAAAAAACAAAAGCAAAGTATATATATATATATAAAGGCCATGCATGACTGAGGTACAATTCAGGTTTATCTTTGTAATACAAGACATTCTCTGCAATATTGACTAGCCATTGAACCGCTTCAGTAAATATTGGTTGAGTAATCACATTGAATGAGAGGGAGAATCTGGTACCAGTGGGACTCCTACTTTTCCTTCCATTATCAATGATGCAAAGTGAAGGCCCCTTCCTACCTAAATACGCATTGCTTTCTTGCATGCCTCATAGATTAGATGTTCAAATAGAGACAGATAACCTTCTGGGTGGTCCTGTTATTTGAAGCACAAAGTGTGCTTGCATTTGTCCAATCTGGCTATGAGATTAGTGTTCTGCCTACTACATTTTTTTTCTTATGGTAATTTACTTTTGTTTTTAGTTTTAACTGTAGAATTACCATCATTTGATTCATTATATATGTACATACAAAGTCTAAAGTAATTCATGATTGGTAATAATTTATATGACTGCTATTCTAAATAGTATATACACAAAATATGAGCCTTTGGAACGAAAGGAAGAAGCGCATGTTTCGATCAAATGTTTGATACAATGGCAGAGCTTCCCCAGTGTGCCCAGCCCCAGCTGAATTCAATACATACATTGGGAGTCTATAATCCACTAACAGTATTAAACACATTAAGAGTTGGAAGACAGTTATTAAAAAAAGTGAAGTCACTGGTATGTTTAAATGAGGTGGTTGCATCATTTCCACATAGGGTTACATTTTGCCTTGTTTTTCCTAGGACATTAGATGATTAACCACATTTCATGAGCAATACAGTTTTATTAAGCAGTAAATACAACAGATGCTCCATAGAAATGGTTCATGTAACCTAATACTGAATCTGCACCATTGCTCTAAATTGGTACAACTCATTCTTGATTATCTGTGCAAAACTCATTTCAATTCAATTAAATTGCATTAAATTCTATTAAATTTGATTTGTTAAAGCTATGTTCAGCCATATAGTTTGTAATAGTTCTTAAAAAATAGATTATCTCTAAAAATTAGTCTTGATATATCTTTCATCAAGGACTACCTAAAATAAAATAATTAATTCAAGTATTATAAAGAATGAGATTTTCTCCAAAATAAGCAGAACCTTGCTTGTTTTACTCAAACTAACAGCCTAAACCTTCTGCACTTAGAATTTTATATGTAGTCCCTGTATTGCCTTATGGAATTTTGAGCTTATCTAAAATGCTATGACTTTCTAAGTATTTCTCCCTTCAACTGTTAAAATCACTGCAAGTGAAAGAAACCCTCCAAGGAAAACTGACTCATGGTGAGAAATAGGAATTATTAAGTCCTTCTATTTATTTCTGATTGCTGCTATAATAAAGTACCACAGAGCTGGTGGTTTCAAATGCACACATTTACTATCTTTTCATTCTTCTGAATGGTAGCTGTCCGACATGAGTTTATTCTGGACGTTCCAGGGCAGCATCAGGGTCCTTGTCTTGTTCATCTTCTAGAGGCCACCGCCAGTCCCCAATTTGTGACGGTATTCTTCCCTGCACAAAAACAGCACTGTCGTTTTGCATCTTTCTGACCAGTCATCAGTAGTCACACACCTCTCCCTCTGACTCTGTCTCCCACTCACCTTTCAAGTTCCTCATAATTACACCCACTGTCTAGTCGAGGCTAGCATCCCAATTCAGTGCAGCTGCAGCCTTCATTTCCCATGCCACATCACCTGGCACATTTGCAGGCACTGAGGACCAGCACTAGGATATCTTTGGCAAGATATTGATGGGAAATTGTTCCTGAGAAGAAACAGCAAAATTCAACTCATTTCGAGTGCTACTACATCCTTTAGCAAAAACTCCAGACTCGCATTTTCTTTCTAGATTCTCATTTAATCCGCATTGGACTTCTTGCTCAAGTTTGAATTGATTTTCCATCCTATATGTGTCATTGAGAGGCCACTTGTCTCACGTACACATTTTTTCCCCTCTGTTCCCAACTCTGGAGATTCCTCACACCACTGGGTCTGTTTCCACAACAGATATTACAAAGGGAAATGTCTATGCACACTGAAAAATGATCAGGAAGATATAGCCTACTTCATAGTGCTGTTTTAAACATAAATTTGCATGAAATCAATCATTTTATTGTTTGATATTTTATTGTTCACTCAGTAATTATAATGCTTTATATTCTAGTTATATTTTCAATGTGCTTTTTTATGTTTATAAATTTAACCTACCAATGTAAAATGCAATATTCTTTGAAAATGAGTGGTTTTACACTCTGTGTTTTCTAAAATTGTTAGCAGTGTGATTTATCTATTACAAGTCACTGCAATTCACCTGCAAACAGATAATTAAATAAAAATTGTAGCATACGCAATATAAAATGATTGTTATAACTTCCCCATAATATATTCTAGCAAGGGTAGTACGAACGTAATTGAATAGAAGAGCAATGAAAGACACCTGCTGGACAGGAGATGTCCGGCACACTCTACTTCTAGAGATATAATGCACTGAGTCACCAGGGAATATAGTGTTTTTCACTAAGTGTTGTTTTAATCTCAAATATTTGAGATAATGACTATCCATTACTTCTGGACCAATGCCTGCTTGCTGAACATAATGTGATAAATGTGAGTATAGAGTCGTCTTTACCTATTTTCTTGCCATGCATTTAAAATATATTGTACATTTAGCCTAGAGCATTTATCACAAGAAGGCAATATTTAAAACATAATCAGTTTTAGACTTTAACTTGAGTCTTACTGGTGAAACAAGCAATGTGACTGCATTTTGGTAATCAACTATTCAGAAAAAGAATGATAATACTATTTTATAAATGCCTGTACTTTTCATTTAAAAATCTTAAAGAGAATAAAAAGATCGCACATATGAATTAATAAAACTCTTAAAATGGCTTTATGAGTTAGTTAGACATTTTCTTAGTCATTTGCAACCAGTGACTTTGGCAGGTCAGTGACTGCATGGAGGGTACCAATGAGCTCAAAGGCAGGGCCAACTTTAACTTCCCAGCTAGAATGCCAGGTTTTTATCTTTTTTTTTTTATTATCTGTTACAAAGCAAGATTCATATTTAAAAAATAAGAGATACAAAAATTTGTCTCTTTAAATTTCTCAGATCATTGACTAATTCGGCTTTTAAGTCCTTGAGTGGATTGATTCTTTCCTGTCCTGGAAAAGGGTCTAATATGCAGGTCCACGGTGCTTTGTGTTGGCTGCGATGTGTCTTTCCTGATTTCCTGCTGACCTGTGTGGATTCTTGACAGCATGCCTATCGCTGCCCTGGTGTCCAGTGTAGATACGTCCAGTGCAAAGGAATTCACATCCATTGGGAGGAATTCCTATTTTTGGATGAGGACTGTTGGGAGTCAACATTGAGAAAGAGTTGGCCGAAGGTTTTCTAGATTGTATACGTCTCTCTCCCTCTTACACCCTAAACCAACAAGCATGTTTTTCTTTTCTCTTCTTTTAAATTTCCCTGCTGTGGTGTCGTGTTCATCATCTTTGCTCTGAGGATGAACTTTCCATTACTGACATGATATACAGAGGTGTGCAGGACAGATGGGTTTAAAGGAATTCAAAAGCTATGCATGTTTTAAAGAATAAAAGGAAAGGATTATATATAAATCCACTCAAAGGTTAGCTAAAATTCTGGCAGACAACATTTAGAAGTCAGCATAATGAAATCTACCTAATGAGACTTGTAAAATTTAGTGATTTAAATAACTAAATAAAATGCTAGAAATAATCTGTCTTGTGGCTATTGTGTGATTGAATTCAGAAAATCTATAATCATTAATTTTTCCATTCAGATTAATATTTTAGGACCACAATTTATTGTGATAAGCAAGTAAGAAGGATTGCCTCATTAACTTGGCAGTGGTTATGCACTGGGACACAGAGATCTGCAGGGTTGGTAGTTAGAAACTACCAGCTGCTCTCAGGAGAAAGACAGAGCTTTCTACTGCCCCAGAGAGTTACAGTCTTACGAACTTACAGGGGCAGTTCGACCCTGTCCTATAGTGCCGCTGTCATTCGGCATCGACTCGACGGCAGTGCGTTTTTGGTGCTGGTTTGGTTTTGATATTGTACTTATTTCAGCAATGTGTTCATTTCAGCACCTCCTTGTTTTCTGTTTATAAGCCAGGGACATCATCAGTGGCTGCTGGGAAAGAAGATTAATCCATAAATCAGAGGGCTTGCAGTAAGTGGCTTGACACCAAGGCTGACTTTCCTGAAGAAGGGCAGAATACAAAGCCAGTTTTCAAAAGAATGTGGCTCATTTTCTGTTATTCAGGGCCAGTATCAGGATCTACTGTAATGGGGTGGGTAGAAACAATAAGCGTTCCATTGACACAGTAGAAAGGCTCAGTTGAGTTAGATATTTGACAATGTCATGGTCCAAGGTGGCCAACTATTGTTAAGCACAGCGAATATAATGATTCATGCATTATTTTTTTTCATTGTTTCATAGCAAATTAACCACATAGTCAGCAGCTTTAAACAATACCAGTTTATTGTCTTGATATTCTTTAGGTTAAACATATGGATATGGTATGACCTGATTTTCTGCTGAAGATCACACAAGATTTAAAGTTAGGTGTTGGGTGGACAACATCATTTTCTGGAGTTTAGGATGCAAGCACACTCAAGTCATTGGACAAATTCAGTCCCTTTCAGTCATAGGACTGAAGGTCTCAACGTCTGAAGGATGTCCACCATTTCCCGACATGTGGCAATCCACATACACTTGACTTCTTTAGCGGGTGAGTATTCTTTGTTGGCAGATGAGTGTTTCTGGCCTGAAATTGCTGACTTATTTTGAGGGCTCAGGATTCATTGATCAGTTCCACCCAAATGATCTTCATCTCAGTCAATTCAAATTTAGCCAATTTATGACTTTCCATCTGAAAAAAATATTTTGTATACTACTATATAATGATGACAATATTATTTCCACATGTTCATAGACCTCGCTTACAGTCAAGGGAAGGAAATGATTTAAACTTTGAAGATGAGAGATAAAGAAACTTGGGGAACACTTTAGCGTTCTCTCTCCCACCTCCCTTCTATAGGGGCTCGAGTACTACATGGGCTAACCTTAAATAGAGATGCTCAAAATGTTAGGATTACCACCTCAAAGGACCTCTTGGAAATCACACACAGCAAGTGTGACTCATATTTCATTGTCTAAAGAGGCAGGTGATTTCAAGGTGGTGGAAATTGCATTTCGACCATACATATATTGTGGTTGCGGGGTGTGGGCAGCATGCAGTGGACCACTAAGGCCTAAACCTCTGGTTGCTGGTCTGATGGTTCAGAAGAACTTTCCTGACATCAGTGGGTGGCTGGCACCACTGGTCACCCACAGAATAAGGGGTGAAGAGAGAGGAACAGGCCTGTTTCCCTCGTCTCTGGTATGGTCACTAGGTCACTCCTTGCAAAGTGCACCTGCTAATAAGAACCCAGCCCTGACCAAATGCAAGGAGGGCACTGTCCAGAGTCTGATCAGTTGGGGAATCTCTAATTACCATGTCCAGGCTCCTACATTTCAAAATGCCAACTGCTGAAATGATCAGGTACCAATGCTGCTGAATAATGCTGACCCTATTTTCTGACTCTTCCCTGTTCTTTGGACTCCTGGATTCCTTAGTCTCTTGCTGTTCATCTTCTTTACGCGCTGGGTTTGGCTACACGGTACTTCTGTCTCAATTAGGGAATGTCATGAAGTTTCTTTCGCACGCTCTTCCCTCTGAGTGCTGTTCAGTTTGTCTCAAAACGTTCTTCCTCCATCTGTCCAGTTGGCAAGATTTCTGTCGGTCTTCTCATTTCCTGTTGTCATTCAAGGTCACCTTCCATTTGGTATTCAACCTAATTTTCCCAGCTTTCGTTCGCTGCTCTGGATTCTCAGCTGATCGTGTGTATTTGTTTCACTTGGTTCCTTGACTCCTTTCTGTAGGGAGACAGTTTCTTGTTTTTTGTGAGTAAGCTGCTGTATTGGACATCTCTAGAGTTTATTTTAAAGAGGCTACCTTGAATACATTTCTCGTTATAGTGTGAAAAAAAAATAAACATACACATGGAATGGGCTACAAACCTGCCAAAACTGTTAAATTTAACGCTGAAATTCAGAAGGAAAATAAAATCTTTTTCTATGGAATGGATTCTTATAATAAGCTTGAGTGGGAGTGTATAAATATATGTTTTGTGAAGCTTCCCTAACTGCAATGTCAGCAAGTCAAAGCCCCCAGCTGATCCACAGGAGAACGCTGAGACTTCTACTCCAGTATCTTTACATTCAGTTACATACAGTCTCAGAAACCCGCAGGGGCAGGCCCACCTCCCTTCCCCCCAGGCCTCCCGTGAGTCGGACCTGACTGACAGCCCAGAGTTGGATTTTCAGTGTTTCACAGAGTATCAGAAATGGGTGCTGCTAGGTCCACTTGACAGATTCTGATGGGCGTCACATAGACAGGCACACTGTAAAGTACGGGAACTTTGCCTTTGCTTTTTCCTCCATCATATTAGTTTTGAACCTCCTCTAGCACCTGGCTGTTTGAAACAGGGCCTGGTGGTTTAGTGGTTGGGCTGCTAGCACCAAGTTCAGCAGCGGGAAACCACAAGTGACTCCGCTGGAGAAAGAGGAGACTTTCTAGTCCGGTCCTTAGGGACAGTCCCGCAAACCCACGGGGCGGCTCTCCTGCCCTTCAGGGTTGCTATGAATCCGAATCAACTCAATGACAGTACGTTTTTGATCTTTATGAACCAACTCAAAATATATATCAATTGCTAGAAAGTAATTTCATTTTAGAAGGATAAAGCTTATGCATGAATACAATTTTAAAAAGCTAAACTAAATGAGGAATGTCAACGTAGTACAATAGATAACAGGAGAAGAACATAGACTTTCATATGGTTTGCAGATATGATTAAATATAGGTGGCCACTTTTTATATTGTTTAATAACACTTAATATTTCTAGACAGACTAGAAAGTACAAGATCCCAAGTCAGGCTTATTCCTTTTTCCTGAATCATCTTTAAACAAAGAAAAAGCATATTGTCCATATCTCAGATGAACACATCCAGTGGAGCAAACCAATTCCAACCATAGTTTGCATTTATTTAAATGATGCATAAAGGCATAAAAGTAAAACTACATGATAGTAGTTATAAATTTAACCAGTCATCTTTGTTGAAAAACATATAATCACAGGGTGTCCTGACTCTCTATGAAAATAAAGATGATTAAATCTAGTGCAGTGCCTTCCGGAGGATCATGGTGAAACAAAGCAGATCTCTCATTCTTTAACATTGTCTGTCTCCACAGTCTACGTGAATGGATACACAATAGGGGACTACATTCAATATTTGCAGCAATCTTTTTTCTTTTTAAAAAAAATCATTTTATCGGGGGCTCCTACAGCTCTTATAACAATCCACACATCAATTGTATCGAGCACATTTGTACATATGTTGCCATCATCATTTTCAAAATATTTTCTTTCTGTTCGAGCCCTTGGTATCAGTTCCTCTCTTTTCCCTCGCTTCCCCACCCTCCCACCCTCATAGACCCATGATAAATTATGAATTATTATGATTTTCAAACTTACACTGCCCGTTATCTTCCTTCACCCATGTTACTGTTGTTCATCCCCCTGGGGGTGGGGGGGGCAAGTTATACATCTAGCATTGTAGTCAGTTCCCTGTTTCTCCCCCTTCTACCTCTACTTTCCCCCTACCCTCGTGGTAACGCTACTCCCATTACTGCTCCTGAGGGGGTTTTCTGTCCAGGATTCCACGTGTCAAAGTCTGTTTTCTGTACCAGCATACGTGCTCTGGTCTAGCCGGATTTGTCAGGTGGAACTGGGGTCATGATGGGAGATGGGGTAAAGAACTAGAGAAATGTGTGTGTTGTCTGTGTTTTGCTGCCCCTGGATGTCTCGTTCTTTCCTTGTGACCCTACCATGAAGGAATGTCCAATTGTCTACAGATGGGGTTTGGGTCTCCTCTCCAAACCCCATCATTTGCATCTATTTGCTTGTTTATTTTGGGTCTTCTGATGCCCAAAACCTGATCCCATTGGCACCTCGTGATCACACAGGCTGGTGTGCTTCTTCCATGTGGGATTTATTGCTTCCCTGCTAGATGGCTACTTGTTTAACTACCAGCTTTTAAGATCCCAGACACTATATCTTTTAATAGCTGGGCACCATAAGCTTTCTTCACCACATTTGCTTATGCACCAATTTTGTGTAGGGAAATGTAGGAAAGGTGAGCATCACAGAATGCCAGGTTATTAGAACAAATGTTCTTGCATTGAGGGAATACTTGAGTTGAGACCCAATGCCCGTCTGCTCCCTTAATACTTAACATTTAAATATATGTACATAGACCTACATCCCTATGTTATATATTAATATATTTACATATGTGCATGCCTATAGTTATACCTCTATCAATGTCTTTTGCCTCCTACTCTCATATTCAACCTTGATTCAACTCTCAGTACTTTCTCTCGGCTACATTGCATTTGATCAATCCCCATCTGGCATTCCACGCCTTCCTTGCCATCAAGTTTAGATCTCTTATTGTTCCCTTGTCCTTGTGTTTGTTGGCTTCTCACCTCCCTCAGACCCCCACTTTCTCCTACCTCCTCTCCCATGTCCCCCAGAGCTGTTGGCCCTGTTGTTTTCTCTTCGGGATTGGTTATCCTGCCTATCCTATATGGACAGATATGAGAAAAAGAAAGGAAAAGGAGAAAGAAAAAAAAGCAAAATAAAATAAAATAAAACAGCCCTATAAATAGTTCTAGGTCTGTCTGCCGACCCTTCTGAATGTTTTCCAATTTGATCTGGTGAAGTCCCATGTCCTGCCCGCGGATTCCGAGGTCTATTTTGGGGATTCCGTGGGTGCTTCATTGTTTGGCTTCCCTTGCTGTTCTGCTGTCCTCCCTTCATGTTTCTCTCTAGGGTGGGGGTCAGACCGAGCACAATTCCCACTCTGTGTCTCCAGTGCCTTCCCCCATAGCCCTGTGGGTCAATAAGGGGGCAACCTGTCTTGTGGTGGGGCCAGACCCATGGTCATCTCTGTGCATTGCCTACTCAGAGCAGTAATGTAATCCTTGAGGCTTGGTGGCTATGGCAGTTACATAATCTCCTATCAACTTGCAAAGGGGTGGAGTCTAGCCTGTCAGGTCACAGCTTGATTACTTCATTTGAAGGTTCAAATGAGATAAATAGCTCATTGGTGGCTAGATACATTCTCTGCCACACATTCCTGTTGACAAGCCACATGAAGCTATGCTGATGGAGCCAGAGCCCTGGAGCTGGAGGAGCAATGTGGAGACCCACACCAGTGCTGAGATGCTTCTGCCACCACTGGATCCCCAAGACTTTCCACCCACTGGCCTGTGATCGTCCTGCATGAGGCATCATTGCATGTGTTGTGCGGATTGCTGCATGTCAGGAAATGATGATGGACATCCTTGAGAAGTTGAGAACCTCAGTCCTATAACTGAAAAGGACTGAATGTTGTGTGAGGCTGAAGAGGAATTTATAGACTGGTATCAGACATACGAGCTAATATCACACTTATGGACTTGATCTGGACTGAGCTGGGATGTTCTCTTAACATACAATTACTCGTTGATATAAAGTTTTTTCCTATATACCTGAGTGTCGCTGGATTTGTTTCTCTAGTCAACCCAGACTAACACAGGGGGCCAGGTTGCCCTCCACTCTTCTCTCTCTCTCTCACACTCATATTTTACTTCTTTCGCAGGTGAGTATTCTGTGTTGGCAGGTGAGTGTTTCTGGCTTGAAATTACTGACTTATTTTGAGGGCTTAGAATTAGTTGATCAGTTCCCCCCGGAATGATCTTAATGGCAATCAATTCAAATTTAGCGAATTTATGACTTTCCATCTGAAAAAATATTTTATATACTACTATATAATGATGACAATATTATCTCCACATGTTCATAGACCTGGCTTATACTCAAGGGAAGGAAAATATTTAAACTTTGAAAATGAGAGATAACAAAACTTGAGGACAACTTTAGATTTCTCTTTACCACCTCCCATGTATAGGGGCTCAAGGACTATATGGGCTAACTTTAAATAGAAATGCTCAAAAATATTAGGACTACTAGCCCATGAATTTATGCACTGGGTGGCTTTTCCCCTATACCCCTGTGGTTTTTAAGCTTACTCATGTACTTGTCCTTTTGTGCTTGACTTACTTCACTTAGCATAATTCCCTTCAACTCTGCATGCATCAATGTGCATCACGCGTTCATCACTGCTTTTTAGGGATGCGTAGTACTCCATTGTATGTATATGCCAGAGTTTTTTAAATCCATTTGTAGGTTGATGGAAATTTTTAGGTTGTTTCCAATTCTTTGTGATTGTGAACTGCACTGCGATGAACATTGGAGCACAGATGTGTGGTAGTGGTCTGTTTCTTACTTCTGGGTGCATGCCCAGTAGAGGGATTGCTGGGTCATACGGTTGCTCAATTTCCATTTATTTTAGGTTTTGCCATATCGATTTCCATAATGGCTGCACATACCTACAGAATCACCAGTTCCTATCTCAAGGCATCCCCTCCAACACTCGTTGCTCTCTGATTTTTTGAATTGGGCTATCTTTGAGGGTGTTAGGTGATACCTCACAGTTGTGTTACTTTGCATTTTCCTAATGGCTAATGATTGGGAACATTTTCTCATATGTTTGTTGGCCATTTGGATTTCTGCCCTTGCTAAACTTCTGCTCAGGTCTTTTGCTCATCTCCTCAATGGGTTATTTGTGTTTTGTTTCTTAATGTAGGCTAGCAGAGTATTGCAGATTTTAGTAAAATGTCCTTTGTCAGAAATGTCATTGCTAAAGATGTTTTCCCAGTCTTCGGCTTCTTTTATCACTCTCTTGGTGACTTCTTTCGATATTCACAGGTGTTTTATCTTCAGTATATCCCATTTGTCAATTTGTGCTACCTCTGTGTTTGTGTACTTCCCTATTTCTAATAGCCTATATATTCCCTGTGCCAAAATTTGTCCCAATTCCCTCATTGGTGGCTCCAATGGCTTGGGGTTTACATTGAGGTATGTGATCCACATTGAGTTTATTCTTGTGCATAGAGTGAAGTAGGAGTCTTGCTTCAATTTTCTGCAGGTAGATAATCCAATTTTCTGCAGGTAGATAATCCAGCACCACTTTTTGAAGAGGGCATCCACTTCCCATTTGATATGTTTTGGGCCCTTGTCAAAGATCAGTTGTCTGCCTGCTGATGATTTCATTTCTGGATTTTCAGTTCATTTCCACTGGTCTGAATATCTGTCATTATACCAGTACCAAGCTGTTTTGACCACTGTGGCTATATAGTAGATACTAAAGTCAGGAAAAGTATGCCCTTTGATTTTGTTCTTGAGTTCTCTGCTAATTCTGGACTTCTTCCCTCTCCATATGAAGTTGGTACTCGGCTTTTCTAATTCTTTGAAGAGGATGTTGGTAATTGTATTGGGATAGCATTAAACTTATATAATGTCTTGGGCAGTACTGACATCTTTACTATATTAAGTCGTCTGATCCACGAGCATGGAATAGTATTCCCTTTGTGGAGGTCACTTTTGGTGTCTTATAATAGTGTTCTGTAGTTCTCCTTGTACAAATCTTTTGTTTTTATGGTTCGGTATATCCCTAGATATTTCAATTTGTGTTTTGCTACTGTGAAGGGTACTACCTTTTTCATCTTCTCTGATGACTCGTCTGCTGTATATCGTAGTCTTACAGACTTCTGTTGTTGATCTTTTATCCAGCCACTCTGCCATGCTCCTCTATCACTTCCAGCAACTTGTGGAGCTTTGGGGGTTTTTTATATTTAAAATCACATCATTTGTGAATAACGATAATTTCTCCTCTTCTTTTCCAAGATTTATACCATTGGTGTCTTTCCTTTGCCTTATGTTGTTAGCTAGGGCCTGCAGTACAATGCTAAATAGAAGTGGGATCAAGGGACTTCCTGGTCTAGTCCCCGTTTTCAGTGGGACTGTTTCTGTCTTTTCCCTATTGACTACCATGCTGGTTGTTTTTTCATATGCTGCTTGTATTTTATTGAGGAATGTTCCTACCATTTCTATCTACTTAAACAGGAGTGGGTGTGGGATGTTGTTGAATGCTTTTTCTGCCTCTATTGATATTATCATGTGGTTTTTATCCTTTTTCTTACCAATGTGCTGAATAATATTGATGGGCTTTCAGATGATGAACCATCCCTATATCCCTGGAATGAATCTCACTTAGTCATGGTGAATGATTCATTTTATAAATGTTCACATTCTATTGGCCAGTATTTTATTAAGGATTTTTGCCTCGATGTTCAGTAGAGATATCAGTCTGCAGTCCTTAATTCTTTTGGGATCCTTGCCCACTTTTGGTATCAGTGTTATGTTAGCTTCATAGAAAGATTTTGGGAGTTGCCGCAATCTCTTAAAAATGAATTAATATACAAAGGGGGTACCTCCCCTAAACGGAATTTGTGCTGGGCAGAGTGAAGCTTTCCACTAGGTGAGCATCAAGCAACTACTCTGAGTCAGTGAACCCAGTGGAATCATTTAAGAAGGTTTTCTCTGGTCACAGTGAATTTTTTCATAAAATTTGTTTTGCTCTAACCTCGGGGCAGGGGTGCGGTTGTTTCTTTTTTGTGTGTGTGATGGCCGTTTTAAGAGAACAGTATTTGGCTGTGAAAATTTGTTTCTTGCTCAGGAAAACTGCCATGGAAACTGTTGTGATGTTGGACACAGTTCACAACAACAGCACTATGGGAAAAAATTCAAGTGTATGAGTGATATTATTGTTTCAAAGAAGGTGAAATATCAATTGATGACAAGCCTCATTCTAGATGTCTATCAACTTCCCAAATGGATGAAAATATCAACTTATAGTGCATTTGGGGTTCATTCCACCAGGTCAGATTGTTCATCAAGTCTTTATTTAGAGGTTCTGAAAGAATTGCATAACAGTGTGCCACAAAAAAGGGCCTGATTTGAGGTAGACGGGGGACTGGTTTTGCCACCACAGCAATACACCTGCTCATGAAGTCATTTGAGTGCACCTGTTTTTGCCACAAAACAGCAAGCCTCTCTTGCCCCAGGCACCTTACTCACCTGACCTCACTCAGTGTGACTTCTTTTTGTTTCCTCAATTTCAGAGGGACTGGAAAGGGCAGCTATCTGATGATGTAGAAAAAACGAGGGAGGTGTAGTCAGCCATCCAATAGATGAGTCTGAAAAATGTTTTCAAGAATGGAATTTCAGTTTTAACTAATGTATTAAATGAATGGAAATTACTTTGCACTCGATCTTAGCCAAAAGGCTGAAAGGCAATGGCGTAGAATACTTTGAAGGTGATGAGGTTGTTTTGTAAAATAAATTAATTACATAGCTTTGAAAAAAATGTGTGGGTTTTTTTTTTTTTGGTACCACCTAGTATCTTTGTTAGACATAAGCTGTGCCTCTAAATATATGATTTAAGATTTTCCAGCTCTATTATTAATAGTCCACTTACTTAAGTCTATTAGGGAAATATTTCTCATAGTAATTTTAAGCAATAGCATCAATATTATCATCATTGATGTGTTTTCAACCTTTCTGTTTTCCACATATTTAATTCATTTTATCTGACCCTCTTTTGAAATGTCTGCCTTATTTTTCTTCCTAACCCTATGGTTTTTTGTACTAATATATGTCCATATATTTTAATTTTCCAAGTTTGTACATTTTCTCCACAAGGAACACTTTAGAATTAAATATACAATAATCACTATGTTAATTACAAAAATAACAATGTAGTTGAAGTTTTTAGATAGTTTAAACTTAGTAGTGTTTAGAGAATGAATTTGGCTTAAGAGTGGCTTTGCCCATTATTTTATAATGTTCAACAATCTATTTCTGCATCTGCCACAAGCTTTGCTTCTCTGGACGCAAGGCTCTCTCATCTTGAGTCAGAAGTGATTCAAAGGCAAGTAGGTACTAGTTATTTATAACTTTAATAGAATTTTTAGATTAGAAGCCAGGCATTCTGATGGAAGTAACTAAAAGGTGCTGGAAATCACTAGGTCATGCACAGTGTACCAGAAAAGCTGTCTGTGTATTTCTCTCGCACTGCTAGTTAGTGTCTCAATAACTTTATTTACTTAAAATATTCCTGTATGAAAAACCTCCAGTGTCATTAGTGGTTTCCTTGCATCTCGATGTTGATATAAATGCAGTTTTCTAATGAATGTTAGAAAGAGCCATAAGGAATCCAAAGCCCAAACAACCACATTCTTCTGAAAAGTCAAAATATTTCGGACCTTTCTTGAGTCGATAACTACACAGTTACCAGTAGGTGGCAGTATGTTTATGAAATGTGTGATAAGTAAATTTGCAACTTGTATGTATGTTACCAGTTTTTACCAACAAAGTAAGGCACCCAAGCTTAAATGCTCTTTTTAGAAGAATATCTATGTAGATAAGTAGAGAGACAAAGGACTGCTTCCAAATCCTTTACTCTTAGCTCCCTATGCAACTTTAAATGAAAAAAAGAGAAAGCCATTCAGGGATCATTTATGAAACCTATGATGTACAAGGACCAAGTTTCAAGGCCAGTGAGGTGACAGTGGCTGGATTTTACCTGGCTATTCTTTGCTCTATCATTTATGATACTGTAACCTGGTTATGAGATCATGAATCATACATCGCCATGGTTGATTATTTAATAGCAGTTTCTCTAGTTTGCACATGCATGCATACATTGTTTTATGTACTTTAAAATACAAGAATATGACAGCATAAACAGAGAAACCGAGATAGAGAAGTTTTAATTGTAGATTATTTATTCATAGTAAACAATGAACATATAGCTTTTCATCAAACTGTTAGGAAATTTTAGCCTATTAAAAAAAATCTAGGTGTGTGTGTATGGATGGCATTCAGGGGCCTACTGGGCAATGGGTAGGTCTGCTTTTGGGGAGGTTACTCAACATTGATTTATTGCAATTTATATATGTCACAGCTCCACATTTTCTTTTTTGCTTATGCGTGCTGTTTTTGATAATTCGAGCTAAGCATGTGAGTCGGAGCTGAGATGCCCCTCCCCACCATGTGACCGTGGCACTTACCGATGACAGGTCCATGGACGCAGTAGAAGACTAGAGAAGCGAGGGTTGGTGCACAGGAGTAACTGAATATTAGGGTGGTGACACTGGAGAAAGCAAGTTTTATTTGGGGAAGGAATGATCATGAGAGGATTTCCAGTCTATTTATATTGGATTCATAGAAGTTTGTGATTTTGACTCACTTTCTCTCCTAAGTAAAAGCATTTGTGTGAAGGTTTCCATATTCTGTGTAACATAGATTGTAGTCGGTATGTGCCATACGGCATGAAACTGATAGCGCTATCATGAGAATCAATGAATAGTAAGCTTCTGTCAGCAATGTCGACTGTATCCCTCCATGAGGATGAGAAATGCAGCGGTTCTGCGAGGACTGCAATAAAAAGTGCACAATGAAATGGCAACAATCCGACCAAGACCTGGTCCGTCAAAGGCATCAGCTAAGCCCTTCTTCAGATGGCCTGAATCAGGGGGTTGGGGTACTTAACATAAAAGCAGCTGGGCTACCTTTGGGGTTGATGTAAATAGGCTTTAGTTAACAAATATATGAACCTGAAATATCTGCAAGTCTTCACATTCATATTATATATATTATGCATAAAGTGAAGAAAACTCTTTGAGAAGGCCGTTGGCTCACTTTTTAAAAAGTAAACGTGAATGTTCGTGTATGTTAGTCATTATTTAGTTACTTGTCATTTTTGTTTTGCTCATTCATTGCTTTCATTATTGTAATAAAAACTGTATGTTTTATCACATGTGTTGTAATATAGAAGCCACTAAGAGAGGAAGCCCTAGAGCATACAGTTCATGTTGAACAGTCCACACGTAAACTCAGACAAGTAGCCACTTAAATAGTGGGAACAGTATATTTCTAGGCATCCTAAAAATGTAGTCTAATTATCCCACCAGGAATTTGCTGCACCAAGCAATATTTCTAGCATCCCAATGCTGTATTTGTTTTCTACTGGTTTGCTTAAATTCAATAAAAATTCTTCTCTAAGGAGAAGATGAAACAGAATAAGACCCCCCACAAAGTCTATTACAATGGAAATGGATGCCTGTTTTCTTACTAATTACATAGTTTTAATCCTGGATGGAGTTCCAAGACTGGAGTAGGATTTCTATCAAAGTTTATCTTTTGGAGCTGGCCATAACAGCATGTGCTTAACTCCAAGGATGGTCAGCTTTCCAAATTTGCCCAAGAGGAAAATGCAATGAGGCAATGAAAAGATGCAGTAAGGACAGCATAAGGCTCTTAGTGAAAGATGCTGAACCATTGGCAGAAAAGCAACAGGCTGTCAGTGTAAGTGAAGTATAATACACAAAAATAAATAATTGATGCCTCTAAAATTTCCTGCAGACAAGGCAGCAAGGAGAAGGGTTGCTAAGAATTGTACACTGAGATGATTTATGCCCTATACGCATGACTTCGTATCATCACGAGATTGTTTTCTAAAAAAAAAAAAAAAGGAGATGAAAAATATTTTGGAGGAAATGGCTAACTGAAACAACTTCAGGAGGCGTTTCAGGAGTGGAATGAGAAGCCCCCATAACAACCACACCGTATTTGTCACATTTGTGAAAGCAAGGCTTGCTTGTGTTTTCCATGTTTACCCTTTTGGATACTAGCATAGTTTTGTCAAATAATCCAGGGCTAAATAATTTATCTAAATACAGGAACCCTGTGGTGTCGTGGTTACACATTGGGCTACAACCCGAAAGGTCAGCCCAACGTTAAATCCACCAGCCACCAGCTCCTCCAGAGAAAGACAGGACTTTTTATTCCCTTAAGGGGGTCCTGCCTGGGAAGCTCCCAGGGTAGTTCTACCCCAGGCTACAGAGTTGCTATGAGTTGACAGCTACTGGCAATCAAATTCTGAAAATCAGTCAGCGAAAGTGCTGACAACCATATTTTTGTTATTTAGTTTCATTCTTTCTCAATTGTAGTGAGCACTAAGAATACAATGGTGAGAAATGTAGAAAATGCCTTTTATCCCACTGCGTTCATTCTTAAACTAGAGTAAAACCGTGAATGAATGAACAAGGGATCCTCCTGTAAGCATTGCTCTGTAAGGCATTAAAATAAATGTGGGTATTTAGAGAAGATAACTCAGGAAATTGTGTGTGATGTCATGACTTTCTCAGCCACCTTTTATGTATAGCCCAGTCTCTTCTGGTCTCCATTTTCTTCATTACTAGATCATGTGTCTCACCAATCTCATCCTATCACACTGTACAACACTTCTTGTCAATGATCTTGGTAAGATGTACCAAAGCAAACATGTCAGAGCTCCGAATTTATACTTGTTAGGAATCTAATTAGGTCTGCCACTCAAATAATTATTGAATCTTGTTGGGCATACGTAACCTAATTATAACCCTAATTTCCCCACATGCAAAATGTTAACAAGAATCTTAGGAATTATTGTTTAATAGAAATAATGAGTGGACACTTGATGAGAACCAGTATATTTATATTGTCTCAGTCGATCGTTACAGAAGATTATTAGCAGTAAAGAACCTTAGCAAGAAAGACTTTAATCAAGAAAGCAAAGGTTTTATCACCAGGTAAAGTGACAAAAGTGGCTTCTGACAGTGCGCTGAAGAAAGAATATCACCTCTTTAGCATTCTGCTCCAACCCCAATAACGTAACCTAATCACGAGTCAGACAAACCCAAATTGAGAGCAATTCAACAAAGGATGTGGCTAACCTAAATATATACATATATATAATCAACTCAAGAATGATTTTTTAAAATGGCTATAGTATTCTTCCAGATTGAAGGATACTAAACATACATAAAAAATAAATGTAATATGTAAGTGGATTAGATCCTGATTCAGATAGTTTTTGTTTTGTTTCTTTCTACTTAAAAGGACATTGTTATGCAATTAGTGAAAATGTAATAAAGTCTTATTTTAGGAAAAAACTTACTGGCATATTCAGAGTAAGCCTGAAACTTACTTCTAAATGGACTGAATAACATTAGGATATGCTATTTGTACAGAGGAAATGATAAAGCAATTTGATAAATGTTAAAATTTAGGGAAATCATAGTGAAAAGTACATAAGTATTCTTTCCATTTTATTTGCAAAGTTTAAACAAAATAAAAATTGAAAAAATATATATGAGAAGTCAATGAAAAACTTACATAAAGAATTTAGAAAATTTAATGATATCCTGTAGCCCAGTGAATTGGACTACAATCTGTTTGGTTAGCTGTTCAAAACCACCAGCAGCTCATTGGGAGAAAGACTGGACTATCTACTCCGGTAAACAGTTATGGTCTTGGAAACCCACAGGTGGTCAGCATGGACTCCAGGTGGAGTCCATGTTTTGGTTTGGTCTACTTATTAGGTACCAATCCATTTATAGTTTACTTATTACCATATCGCATCTCTCTTGTGTAGGCTTACTATTTGATGCTCTATCTAAACTAAAATTATCCTGCAACTATGTTATTTTTCTTTATACTTGGAAATAACTTCAAACTGATTGAAGACTTGCAACAGACCACAAAAAACGTTTTCCTGAACCAGTAGATAGGAGATTCCACACAGTACACTCTTAGTCATCATATTTTCTTGTGTATTTCCAGAAAATAAGAACATTTTCTTATAAAATCACAATATAACCATAAGAATCATTGTCACTAGCATATTATTGCTATGTAATCTAAAGATTCCTGATTAATATTTATTACAGAATTATTATGTCAAAAATACAGTCTTAGTATTAAGGCTCTTCAAAACCCCACGTGGTGTAAATCTTTCTTTTGAACGCTGTGAGGAATTTTCACTTCGTTTTCTAGCTTAAAACAAACATTCTCTGTAGCACTACAACTTCTTAGATGTAAGTTTGGAAATAGCTGCCCATCTCTCCTAGGCTATTCTTGATTAGAGAAAGGCCTTGGGCCTTAATGAAAACCCTGGTTTGGGAAAGGTCAGCGAATTGCTGGCTTTCTGGTAAGAACATCAGGAGGAATATCTGCGGTCTAGTCTGAGCTCTAGTTAGCTTGATTTTTCCTGCTGCTTGGGGTATTTCTGAATCCCCCAAACAGAAAGAAAATAAAATATCACAAAATGCTAGTAGGCTTCAAAATGAGACATTTAAAACTCTTCTGAAAATAATGGATGATAATAAAATGCCAAGTTTTGTCACCTCTTTTTTCGAATAATTTATCTTCTCTATCATTTCTTTTATTACATTTTTTAGCTTTCTTTTGTGATGATTTGGAGATTGAAGAAAGGAAATATGCAATGTGATGTGAAATGTGGAATTCTTTGTGTGTGACTTCTTTGTGGGTTTTAATTGGAAGACCTTGTTCCCTTTGCATGATCCTCCATATTATTTGATTTACATAATAATCCTCGGTAAGTATGAAAAGACTCCACCTAAAATATGCTATTTGGAAATCAAGATGTGGTTTTCAGAGTAAAATTCAAAGAGAAAGTTTAATGAAATTATACTGCACAACAATGTTTATGTGAATGGTCCATAATTTAGGAGAAAGTATTCGGTTGAATTATCTGTGGCCTGTTTACATGCCTAAGATGTAGCAGGGATTCTAAAATTCTAGTTCTAAAACAGAAGTAGCATAAGACAACTGCAGCAATAGCATTTGGGGTGTTTTCTATTATTTGTTCATAGATATTGTATACAAAAGTTCGTATTATCTTTGATTTGATATCCAGCACTTCACTATGAAAAGTGAAAATAATTCTTACATATTTAACACTTTTTAATTCCCTTACCACATTTTATATAAACTAAATAGGGAGTATGATTGGCTGAGTATTTACAATGAAAACATATCACAGTGGATCTGCAGGGCAGTGACTCCTCTAGTCAGTCTGTGTAACTCCCCCAAACCACCTTGTCCTGATGGGTCAGGGAAGGTACTGATAGGACTTAGTTGTGAGAGCGTGTTATCAGGATTCATTGTTATTGTCATTTGACTGCCTACAAAATAAGCCCTCTGAGAAGCCAGGGATCTTCACTACCCACAAAAACCAGGAGTGGAATGAGTCATCTGGACCCCAGGATCCTTGCGTAGTAAGCCTCCTTGATCCTGAAGACAGCTGTGTGCACAGAAGAGTGGCAAAGGTAAGAGATCACAGCAGAGCACAGAGCCAGAGCTTGAGGCAAAGTGGTGGACTTCATAGCCCACTGAACAAGTACAGCTCAGTGATTCGGGGGCGGAAGGCTGGCCTGAAGAGGGGCACGCCCTGAGATGTCATCGAGGGAGCTTCACTGCTAACCCAAGGAACTGGAGCGGAGTGCCTTCACAGAGAGGCTTGCTGGAGGAGTTGCCTCCAGGGCCCTAATTCTCGAAGTTGGGTTCGCTCACCCATGGGGCTGGAGGAGAGGGCCTTAACGTTGACGCTTACTAAGGAACGATAGGCCCTTTAGGCAATTATTAGAATCCCTGAAATATGTTCTGGGATAACATGTTCTGACTAAATAACTTTATCCTAATTATTAATCACATGTATGTAACCCTCTAATCATCAATATTGCCTGCGAATTCTCTGTGGTCATTCCAATGAATTATCAAAGTTGGTAGTTGAAAAGGTGGAGAATGATGTGTGCGATAGAACAGGGTCCAATTTGATTTCCCTGAAAGGCTGTCATGCAGAGGCTCCAATACTCTGAAAACCCACAGAGAAGGTATTCACATTGATCTCTGGCCCAGTAAGAGTCTTGAAATAACTCCAAATCTCATGAGATATACTATCCAAATGCTGTATCTGGCAGTTCAACAAATATATACAATAGATTTTACTATGCAAAAATTCTTCATATATTCTCTGAAGAAGATAAAAAGATGTCTGGAAAAAATAATAAAACCAATCTGCTTGGATTTGGATTAGAGCATTGTTGGTTTAATTCAATTGTTGGTTTAATTCAATTGTTACCCCAACCAGATCGCGTGGTTCAAATGCTGTTTCCACGAGATAGCAGCCAGCAGATCTTGCAAAAGTTATTTGAACTTCGATTTCATGATATGTACGATAGGATGATGAAAATACTCTATTTTAAAAAGCTATTTAAAAATTGAGTTAGTATATTTAAAACACTCTTTACAATTTGAAATTCATAGTAAGCATATAATAAATCTTAGCACACATTCAATGGTATTATACATGTTAAGATTAGAACTTAAGTATAAAAAAGGAATATAATTGGGCCTTTCTTAATCAAACTTTACCTTGTCTGTGTCTTAAGGGATTCCCTAAGTAACCTCCACAGAAGTCCTAGGACTTGGTGGAGCATACTTTGAATTGGTGGTAAACTTTAAGGATTAATGACAATACAAGTTTTAACTCATTTATTTAGTAGAGATGAACGACTAGCATTTATTATTTGACCTTGGGTTGTAAAACTTAAACAGGCACAAGTTCAAACAACATGTTAATTATACCTTCCAAGAAGAACCTGGTTCATTCCCTCTGGTAGCTTAGAGTCCCCATCACACAGAAGACTACATTACTGTAGTGTTAAATGTTATAGCAAACCTATGACACAAAAGTATTGAGGAAAATATGAAGAAATGTCACATAAACTACACCGAGAGCTAACAATATTTTTTTTAAAATGATGAGAGTTGTCTTGAGTTTTGAAAGTTGAGCAGATGTCAATGTGCTAAATTAGAGGCATTTGTATATACAGATCAAAAGGAACAATGTTTGAAGACTATATGATATCAACTTTGAATACTTTATGCATTAAGATGGGGGATGATCCAAGTGAGTATGAGAAGCAAATAAATAGATGATCTAAAATATGCACTACAATTAGCATTATGAATCTATTGTTTATTTAGAATGCGCTGTGTTGCTATAAATGTAAACATAATTTAGTTAAATACTTGAAAGAATATTGTGCTATAGAGCTGATAATATTGCACCAAGATTATCTGTAATCTGACATACTTAGATTAAACAAAGCAATTTAATGGAATAGAAATTAAAAGTGTTTTAACTAGAATACTTGGAAAGTTACACTGTGAAGGTGCTTTTGTATTAAGTGGAGCAGATAATTGATAAAAGATCTCCTTAAATTATAGAAATGACATTATAGTCTTTTAAATGTGTAAATGATGTTATATTTTCACTTTTTAGGTTGTTTGGACGCAGAAAGAATGTTGACATGATTGTAAGGCACATTGTAAATAGGAAGACTAGTTAAGAGGATGATATGTAGAAGTGCTGATTGACACCATTAAATCAATGAACCTTGTAAAGGAGAAAAGTCAGTTTCTTGAAATATTAAGAGATCTGTAGGATTGTGATAGGTAGGTTTATTTTGCCAACCTGGACAATAGGACCTTGTGGGATCAATAAGATCGCAGTTTGATTGGAGGGCAGAGATAAATGCCTCAGCAGGGCCCGCTTCTCTCTCTCTTTTGATCTCTGGTGATCTGACCAGTGTGCAGCTGCTTTAGCTAGTTCTCTACCTCAACTTGTGAGTTACAATACCTGTGGGACAGCCAACTTATGGATCGTATTGCTAGAGCTTGAGGTTCCTTCGAGACCAGCTTGCCACACTGCTGGTGTGCACATCGCTTGAGCTTGAGGCTGGTGGACCTTGTTGTCTTGATTGCTTGAGTTCGATATCCCAACCGGGCCTGCTTCCCTGAGCTCCTGACGTGCTGACTGTTGGTGACCCACCCTGCTGTTTGCTGTCTGTGACCAGACTGCCTTCATTGCTCTAAGGTAGACTCAACTGTCTGCTTCCTTGACCTTGGACCCTGCAACCCTGGTGAGTTGAAGGACTTCCAGTTTATTAACTGTTCCACAGAAGTGAATTGAACTGAGCCCTCTGTACTGCTGTGTGGACTAATTGGTTGTATTCCTTCATGCTGTATCTATCTATCTATCTATCTATCTATCTATCTATCTATCTATCTATCTATCTATAAATATATCTATAATATATATAATCATAAGTGTCCTGGTTTTGTTTCTCTAGAGAACCCTGTCTAAGACAATTTGTACTTGGAATGGTTCTAGAGAAACAAGATTATAAATATGGGCTTCTCAAATTGGCTCTCAGCCTGATTAGGCTTCACAGCGCTGAGAATGCTATCTCTACCCCTAAAGGCATGAATAAGTCTGCCACTCTTACTAGAGAAGGTCACATTAATCCATGATGTGATGTAGCAAAGCTAACATCCACAGTATTACCACCAATAGATGAAGTGCTGGTGAGAGGAGAGGCTCTGGGTAATCCTAAGTTTGATATTTTTCAGCAGTTTTGTTGGCATGAGAAGTATAGGGAAGCTGGTTGGCTGGCTCTCCTTACAATAGAAAATGTGATCAAGGAAAAGGATAATCTCAGAACCTCAGAAGCACGTCTCAAGTGCCAAATAGCAGATGTAAAACTTCTGCATGTGCTACCAAGGAGAGCCTTCTCTCCTCTCGTAATAGAGCTGACATTGCCAAAAACCAAATCCAGAGTCTCATCATATGAGTAGCGGAATTATAGCATCAGCTGAATTGCAGGTCTAGAAACGTGTCTGATACTAAAGTAAGGGCATTAATCAGAAAGAATTGGGACCCTGAAACATGGGAAGGGAACATATTGGATGATGATCCAGAAGAGAAGGCTATTGAGCCCCTAGAACTGATTGAGCCACCCCAGTCAATAGATCCACCCCTCCCATCTGCGGGGATTAATCCACTATCAGTAAAACAACTCACACTTGGGCAGATTAGCCAAACTGTTCAAGCTCAGGTGGGGCTGCATCTGTAGCATTGCCTGGGGGAGATGCCTTACAAGATATTGCTGAAAGCCTCCCCCACCCATTATTTCCTGTAGACTTGTAACTAGAATGAACTCTCAGAAAGTCCCTAAAGGTGAGGTTCAGATGACAACTCAGGAAGAAGTGCCATGTATACTCATAAAGATCTGCTCAAGTTTTCTAATAAGTACAAGCAGAAGCCTGGGAACGGTTACTAAAGGTGTGGGATACTGGTACAAGGAATGTAACATTAGACCAGTCTGAGTTTCTGGATATTGGGCCCCTAAGCACAGATACTGCCTTCGATGTCTCAGCAAGAGAGGTTAAGGGAGGAGCTAATTGCTTTTTTGGTTGGCTCACTGAAGCATGGGCTACCAGATGGCCTAGATTAGACCAATTTGAGGTACTTGACCCAGCTGGTACACTGTAGAACAGCAGTTCTTGATTGTAGGTCGAAAATGCAAGCCCTTTGGGGGTCAAGCGACCTTTTCACACGGGTCACCTGATTCATAACAATAGCAAAATTACAGTTACGAAGTAGCAACAAAAATAATTATATGGTTGGGGGGTCAGCACGACATGAGGAACTGTATTAATGGGTCATGGCATTAGGAAGGTTGAGAACCACTGCTGTAGAAGAAGGTATCCAAAAGCATAGGGAAATTGGTGTGTTGGAATGGATCTATCAGAATAATCCCATAGACCCAACAAGGGAGTGCCCGAGGGGGACATACCTTTCACCACAAGCATAAGGAACAAGTGTGTGAAGTGAGCCCCAGCGTCTCTGAAGACTCCAGTGATTATTATTTTATGTGCACCAGGATTAACACTGGGAACTGCCTAAGTGGACTCTGAGATTTGTCTACAATGGGACTGATTGGGCACTGTGGTGTAGCGCACAGGTGTCAGCACTGAATCAACAGAGGCAGGGTGGATGTGGTTATCATAATGGACAGCAAAGTTTCTGTAGGAATCAAAGCAACATGTCTTGTGTGGACTTACAGCATTGGCTACTCAGCTATGGTGTCCCTAGGAGTGAAATAGATGGGAAACCTACTAAATATTTATGTGATATATACAGGCAGAAGAATGCTAGATCAGGTGACCAGCAGAATAGAGAGTCACAACCACGCAATCATTTTCCAGATAGAGACAGTTTACAGATGCATAACCCCTTGAATGATGGGGAGGCCGGGTCCCTTTGAAGGAGGACCCTGCTACATCACCGAAGGTCTATACTATTAGTCTTTCTTCTAGCCTTCCCCAAAGGGGCCTGCGGCCTTTCACAAGTGACTATTCATTGGGGGAAAGGAAATAATCAAACTTTTGGGGTCTTACTGGGCATTGGCTCTGAACTGACACTAATTCCAGGAGACCCAAAATGATTAGAAGGCCCACCAATCAGAGTGGGGGCATATGGAGATCAAGTTATCAATGGAGTTTTAGTTCAGGTATGCCTCACCATGGGTCCTTATTAGGCACAAATATGATTTTATTATTGTTTGTTTGAAAATTATCTATGACTTAAGAGTTATGTGAAAGTGTCAAATTGACAAGGGGTGGTCCGCGATAGTTACATTATCTATTGTCAATTTGATACTTAAGAGTGAAGGGGTGGAGTTTGGCCTGTCAACCAGGCCACACTCAATGACCTCATTTGCAGGTGCTAAGGAGATAAATAGCTCCTTGGATGTGGGACACATACTCAGTCCCTGCAAGATGTTCATGATGACAAGCCACATGGAGACAGGCTGTTGGCAGCCAGAGCCTCAGAGGTGGAGAAGCCATGTGGAGATCTCTGCCAGCACTGAGATGGTTATATAACCACTGGATCCAAAAGACTTCCTACCCACTGGCCTGTGATCTTCCTGCATTCGGCGTCATTGCATATGTTTCATAAGTCTGAAGAGGCCTATATATTGGTATTGGACATAGGGACTAATGTCAGACTTCTGGACTTGATCTGGACTGGGCTGGGGTGTTTTCTTAAGGTACAATTACTCTTTATATAAAGCTCTTTCTTTCACACAGACACAGATGAGTGTCTATGAATTTGTTTCTCTAATCCACCCAGGCTGACACACCGAGGGAGACCCAGAGAAGTTCATTGATTGTGATGCCCTGGTTAAGTTAATAAAAGAAAACTTTCTTAATTTAATTTGTTAGTGATATAATTTAGGCAACACCTAAGCTACCACACTATGACGCAAGGCAAGAATGGGGAGACTTCGTCTTACATACTTTGGACGTGTTGTCAGGGGAGACCGTTTCCTGGAGAAGGACAGCATCTTCGGTGAAGGAGCGTGGGAGCAGAAAGAGGAAGGCGCCCAGGAGATGACTTACACGGTGGCTGCCACCAGGGGACCCAGCCGAGAAACCATTATGGAGAGGGCACAGGGCCTGGCAGTGTTCCTTCTGCCATGCACAAGATCGCTCGAGTCAAACGGACTCGATGGCGCCCAACCACAGCATCCACAGCATGGCTGAGGCAAAGTAACTTATAATGTCTTCCAAAGATGAACGATCACAAGGGACATTGTTATATGGAGCTACTCGATTTCCAATATGGCATAATTCTATATGTTAGTGTCTTGGAAATAATGAATGCATCTTAAAATCAATCACATTTTATAATTGTTCTCCTTCCCCAGGTTATGCATGTGACCCAAACAGAGCCATCCGAATTTGAGAAAATGTTTTTAGCTATTCAGAGGATAGTTTTTAACCCGAAGGAAAAAAAGAGTAAAGCAAGGGAATGGAAAAATAGAAACTCTAACACAGTTCAAATTTTATAAAAATGAGAGTCAAAAGTAAGCTTGCTTACATAATTGTGTGAGTATATAGGAGCCCAGTACTAGTGGTGTTTTTAAAAATGGACTCTTTTTGAAATTTCTTATAAAGATGAAATTGCGTAGAAAAACACAGATATTAAAAACACTGAGTTAAAAAGTAATTGAAAGAATTCATCGGTGAGAGAGGTTATAAATTTGATATCCAATATAACTGGCATATATGTTTTATATGGAAAATGGTGATTTATGATTTAAAAATATGTGTCTAAAGAAATATAAAGAGCTCTCTTAATCACTATGAAAGGTACATTCTAAAATTAAGAAAGCATTATATCATGACTTAAGTGGTAACTTGAAAGAAGTTATAATTGATGTTTTAGAAGAAATATAGTATCTGTGGCAATCATAAGAAGGAAAAAAAGAACATTTCTATGATCGTCATTCTTTCCTCCACTCTCAGGGATGAAGTTTCCTTTTTTTATGATTCAGAAGGAGGAAAGATCAAGGAGCAAGAAAGCTGCACTAGTCCTGGCCAGGCCACAGCCAGACTCTGAAAGTAACTGTGACTTTGAAAAAGTAAATGGACTACGTCTTTGAGGATCTCTTCCATAAGCATCCAGTAGAGGTAAGGGATGTAAGAAAGGTGAGTTGTTGGTAATGGAGGAAGGGAAGAAAGGAGAAAAGGGGGTGAGGCAGCGGGTGCATGGGGGGGTGCAGTAGATGAGAGAGTGAATAAGTGAGCCAGAGAGGGGAAGGAGAGGAAGACAGAGCCATTTCTTTATCCATCTCAGGGTATCTATGCAGCCTTAGATTGCTCTAGGAGATAAAAAACAGAACCTTGGAACGTCCAAATAGCCTCAAACCATGACGTTTCAGGGTAGACTAGAATGTTACACAACCCACTGTAGATTCTAAGAGAATGAGCATTTGCCAGAAAGTCAAGCGGTTGCCAGGAGAGGGAGTTTGAACTGTGGTTTAGCCACACTAAGGAAATGCCACAGAAATGAAATGTCTTGGAAACTGAGAAATGAAAAATAATCATGGAAAGTTTTGAAGGAAACTTCCCTTGAAGTGGTACATGGGTTAAAAAACTACAAATACTTAGTATATCTGTCTTTGGGCCTTTAAGTCTTCCACATGGTAAAATGTGCCAAAGAAAATCAAGCAAAGCTCTTGATCATCGAATGGAAGGGGAATAACAGAATGGACTTTCTTTTGTAATCAGAGAAATATCTGTTCAATGTTATGGAAATATTCATTCTTAGACAAAATTCAGGCATAATCTACAAAATGTTGAATCAGGCATTTAAAACCAATCGCTTTGAAATCTTCTTCTACTTTTGTGAAATACTGGATAAACAAACAAAGAAAATAACTTAAATGCCATTAAGTCAATTTGGACTCATAGTGACTCTGGGATATATTCTGGATCACCTACTAGAAAACCCATGCTAAAACAATTAATCCAGTTAGAATCGAGAAAGAATTTTTAAAATAGTGCACAAGTACTGAAATCAGAGCATGACATAATAATATATTGATTTTCTATTGTTATATTTGCTAGACTGGGTTCTCTGGAGCAGCAAAACCAGGGATGCCTATATTGGTATATAGAGAGAATTTTACATCTTGAAAAATGGCTCACATAGTTATAGGACCAAGTAAGTCCATTTCAATTCAAGTCCGTGGTTCAAATGTTGAGATTGTTCCTGAACTGGGTAGCTGCTGGGGCGTACGATCCAGGGAGAAAGAAGATGAAACAGGATAAGCACCAACTCGTGAATTTCTGAAGTCTGGGTTCATGGCTAGAAAAATTCTATAAATCCAATGGCTTCTGGATTCAATGAATCCAACAGGCTCTGATGGCTCCCAGGGTCAGCAGGTAATATGGCAGGAATTTGATAGCTCCCAGGGTTGGCAGATGGTTGGCTCAAGAACTGGAGATAGATGGGACAGATGCAAGATTCAGACCAGCAAATTCAAATGAAGTTCTCCACAGCATCTCTGTCAGTAGGCCACATCTCTGACAACATACAGAGCTGACATCTGAGAAACTGCTTGTGTCATAGAAAATCCCATCACGGAGCTGATTCCATTATGTTAGATCACATTATGGGGAGACCTCATTTGCCACATCACTGAGAAGCCTGACCTAGCCAAGTTGACACAAGCCTAACCATCACACGGTCACATGGTGTAAAAATTATCACAACTTCAGTAGCTGAAAGTAACCTATTTATTATCTCACGGTTCTGTAGCTCAGAATTCTAGGCAAAGCAGACATGGATTCTATGTTCAAGATTAACAGGGTGAAAATTAACTAGGTTTTGAAGTTTGTTGAAATTACTTAGCCTATCTATAGCCCTAAATTCTCCACATGCAAATGGTAACAACAACCTTAGAAGCTATTGTGTCATAGAATTCCTGTACACATACACATATCTATATAATCCAAACGATGGTACGTGAGATACTTAATTTGCAACTAATTCCAGGATATATGGAAGAAAGCTTCAAAATGCAGTTGGAAAATGGATTCAAAAGTTAATTGGACTTTACTACAAACATTTTGAAGGTTCTTCTTTGTCTTTCAAAGGAAAAATATCTTGTGAATGTGAATGTATTTATTGAGTATTTGGGGATCCATTAGAAAATGCAGTTTGAATTAGAGCATAAAATAAATCTTTTCACACCTCTGGTTCTCAAATTGATTCCCCCAAATTGTGACAAGTATGAGATTATACCATAGTTCTAGCCCGTGGAAATGACTGCAGAGTGTTATGGATGTTGGCAGAAGATATAAGACCCTGGATTAGAGACAAAGGTTTTAATTAATCATCGTTTTCTCTTCAGGCCAGTTCCCCTTAGCCCCACGTCCTAAGGTTCCAATGTGGAATGACAGCAACGGATCTTGCAAGCGCAGTGGGTGGGCTCACAACTAAGCAGCCTCAAGTTTAGGAACCTCAAATGCTTCCTTCCGTTATACCTGAGTCAATGCTGACTCATTGCACCCCTGCAGAACCAACCGCAGGCCCCCAAACAACTGTCCCTTTTCACAGGAGTAGAAAGCCACGTCTTTGTCCCCAGAACAGTGGTGGCTTCAAATCGCAAACCTTGAAGTTAGCAGCCCCGAGGCCACCAGAACTCTCCCTGTAGCACAGAGTGCCGTAGATCTTTCCAGAAACAGACTCACATCCTGCTCCCATAGAGCTGCGGGTCGGAACCTCCAACTTTTCAATTAGCAGTCAGTGGCCCTCTCTTGTTCCTCACAAGCTTCAGAATGGGCTGCAAACAGACATGCCTGACCTGTTCTCTGGAGGGAGACACTAGCTCTAATTTACAGGGCCGTTCAATGCACAGCTATTTGTTTAAAGATTGTCCAGACCCAAAGGGCATTAAGTGTCTCTAACTGCAAGACATAGACAATGGAACAGTGCCGTGCCAACTGTCCCCCGGCACTTTGTTTCAGGCATATTACTTTGGACTCTTTCTTAGAATTCCTGAACTTAGTTTCCTAGAAAAAGAATAGAATCAGTCATTTATTTGTCTAAGAATTGAATCTAACAAGATAGTTTAAACCACATTGTGTACTGTAAAGTACTCTGCACAAATGTTAGTTTAATTCCTATCATCTGTGAAATCATATTTTATAAGCACTTTTCTGTGGTCAGCAAATATATGGCTGTTTGGGATGCTGTGAACTTTTCCAATAAGCCAGCACATGTCCACCCAGGGTATAGTACTGATTAAGTCTGATCAGTACATTTATAAGGATTTGGAGGCTCAACTCAGGAAGAATTAAAATAAAATGCAACATATTTCAAGACAAGATGTTCAATGTATTCTTATCAAAAACCAAAAACAAACAACAATCTAAGCTTCACATAAAGAACAGGAAAACTTTTTCTTTTTTTTTTTTTCTTTTTTAACATTTTATTAGGGGCTCATACAACTGTTATCCCAATCCATACACACATCAATTGTGTAAAGCGCATTTGTACATCGTTTCTCAAAACATTTTCTCTCCATTTAAACCCCCGACATTCAGGAACACTTTTCTTCTGATAAATGCCTTTCTGGGTTCAGTAGGATTATTTAGTTCATATCAGCTTAATTCACATTTGGAGGTATAAAAACAACCTATAGAAATAAAATCATCCAGCTTATCCTACTCCTGCAGAAAAGAACGCGTACTATTTGCTTTTTCCTTGTGGAGGCTGGTGGTGCTGTGGTTAGACATTAGGCTGCTAACTGCGAGGTTGACAGTATATGTAACCCAGCAACAGTTCTGCTTGAGAAAGCTGAGGCTGTATGCTTCCAAAGATGGACACTCTCTGAAACCTTACAAAGAGTCACTGTGAATCAGATTCGACTCCATATCAGTAGACATGATTTGGGGTAACAATTTAAAAAGTCAGCTTTTTAAAACCCCTACTGAATTATCAAAACTCCAAATAAAACCCACTGCAACTCTCCTGTGGGTTTATGAGACGGGAGCTGCTTAAGGGAGTAGATAGGAAGCCCAGTCTTTCTTCAAACTGATCACAGCCCAACAGACAACCCCTACTCTACCAGGGCCTGCTTAATGACAGACATCAACAATGATGTGTATGGTTTAAGATATTGCTGTATGCATTAAAGAGCATTAGTGGCACAGTGCTCAGCTATTGGATTAAAAGTTGGTAGTTCAAACCCACAAACAAGTCCACAGGAGAAAGATTCAGTAGTCTGCGATCATAAAGATTCTTCACGATTCTCTTGAATCAGTTCTGACTTAGATTGACTTTATATACCGAACGAAACAGTGTGCAATTAGTTCTGTGCCATTCTTATAACCCTTCCTATGTTTGAGCTCACACCTAACAGACTACAGGCCAGCCCATCTCATTGAAGGTCTTCCTCATTTTCCCTGATCCCCTACCAACATAAGTCCTTTTCCAGAGACTGGTATCCCTGCTAACAAGTCCCAATTATGTGAGATAAAGTGTCCCTTGACAGATTCTAAGGAGGATTCTGGCTGTCCTTAATTCCCAGGCAGATTTGCTTGTTCTTATGGAATATTTCATAGTCTTCTCCAAAGCCATGACTGAAAGCCAGCAATTCTTTGGTTCCCCTTTTTTATTGCGTACCGAGGAGGTTCAAAATACAGGGGTTTGAGCCAGGGGCACCTTAGTCTTCAAGACGATATCTTTCCTTGAACATTGGAGAGTGCTCCTTTGCCTCATCTTGGCCACGTGCAATATGTGTGCTCTTTCCCTGGATGCTGATTGTGGATTCATGTAAAATGAAATCCTTGATCATATTGAGCTTGTCTCTATTTTTTAGGATGTCGCTTTTGGGTGCATTTGCAAAATGTCTGTTTTATGTTGAGGTGGATTCCATACGGAAGACTGCATTCTTTGATCTTCATCAATAAGTGATTCAAGTTCTCTTCACTTTCAACAAATGAAGGGTGTTGTGTTAGGCAGGGTTCTTTAGAGAAACAAAACCAGGCGATATATCTATCTCTCTATCTCCATCTCCATATATATATATATATAGTGTGTGTGTGTGTGTGTGTGAGAGAGAGAGAGAGAGAGAGAGATATGATTTTATATAGCAAGCAGGAATAGAAGAGCTAGTTAGTACACACAGCAGTACAGAGAGCTCAGTCCAACTCACACCAGTTGCTGGTCAAAGGCAAATGAAACAGACAGAGAAGTCACTGGGGGGGGGGGGGGCTACAGAGTCTACCTGCAGGCAAGACAAGCAGAGTTGACCCACAAGCAGCAGACTTTTCAAGGTGGGTGGCAACAGCAGGAAGATGAGATGTCGAGGTATAGCAGAGGCCAGTAGCACAGTGGCATATCAAAGCAGGTTATGATAGAACCTCAAGGTTTAACAATGCAAGTCATGGTCCATCACGATCCACAGGTTGGCTAGGCCCACAGGTAGCACAGCACCTGGTTGAGCCAGAGCAGTGAACTCAGGCAGCAGTGTGCTGGCCCCATCACCAGGGAGAAAGAGGAAGAGGTCAGCCTCAAAGAGCCATTTATCTCCTTAGCCCTCCAATCAAGCCGCGGCCTGATTGACAGGTTAACCCCCCACATGTTCCTACAGGAGCCAGGTGGGATCAAAAAACCTAACTATCATGGGTCACCTGAATATTGTAGGTAAACAAGTTTTCTTTCAATTCTGATGCTGTGTTTCTCCTCACACAGTGAAGTTTCTGGGAAACTTCAGGGAAGATTACAGCAGACAGATTGAATAAGAACGATGAAAGGATATTACCATGATACACCTTTCCCGATTTAAACCACCTAGTAGCCCCTTGTTATTATATTGACCAAGGACGTCTCTTGGCCTATGAATAGGTTCAAAATAAGTAAAATGAAGTGTTCTGGAATTTTTATTGTTTTTAGTTTGGTTTGTGTTTTAATGATCTACATAGTAGATACCTTGCACAGTCAAGGAAGCACAGGTAAATATTTTTTCTGGTATTTTCTGCATTCAGCCAAGATTCATCTGATGTCAGCAATGAAATTCCTTCATTCCATGTCCTCTTCTGAATCAACTTAAATTTCTGTCAGTTTCTGTTGAAGTACTGCTGCAATTGGTTTAGAATTATTTTCAGCAATATTTTACTTGTGATATTAATAATATTATTCAATAATTTCTACATTCTATTCTATTGTATCCCATTTCTTTGGAATAGGCATGAATTTGAATACCTTCTAACAGTTTGTCCACATTTCTTGGCACATAGCAGTGCTTGTATGTAGTGGTATATTTGTTTGTAGAAACATTTCAGTATTCTGTCAATTCCTAGAGAAGTTTTCTGTTTGTTTTGCTTTGAGTTCTTGCAATGCTTTCAGTGCAGCCTGGGCTTCCTCCCTGTATACATAAGTTCCTGATTATATGCTACTTCCTGAACATTAGTTGAATATTGAAACCATTTTTTCTAGTAAAGGAACTCTGTAGTTTTTTCTATCTTCTTTTGATATCTCTTGTTTCATTAATATTTGACTACAGCTTAAATAATATCGCTCTGTAAACCTTGTTCTATAAATTGGTAATGAGCTGAAATCAAGTCAATTACAGTGGGATTTTGTACGTATTACTTTAGCAAATATTTAAACCAGTTTCATAGCATGATAGATTTTTTATTTTAAATGCTATTATTTATACATTGCAGATGTTTTCATATAATTTATTAATAAAAATCAATATTAATTGATTGCCAGTATGCTTCTTAACTCCTTAGATTTATTTTGCTATGAAATTGAATAATTGTATATTTTAATTTTTTCTCTTATCAAATAAAGGAACCTTTTACTTTGTTTTGCAAATACGTAAAACAGTATCAAAAATTCTATTCATGACTACATGATCCATTTAAGGTGGATATTAAAACTTTCTTTTTATAATAACAACATTTAGATTTCATAAAAACCTAGAATATTAAAAAAAACAAACAAACCTCTAAAAGGATTAAGTTTCTCCTTGCACTAATAGCTCCCACAGGAAACTCTGATTTTTAATATATAAATCATATCTGGAGTACAGTGAGTGTGATTCAAATGTATCAGTGTTGAAAGATTTGTGTAGAGCAGCCTCGTTGTTCTGTTCATTTATTTTACAAACTGCTCAGATTTAAGGTTCAGTTGCAAACAAGGTGAAGCAGAAAACAAAAGTGCGTTACCTGCATATGTATTGTGAGGTGGTTTACCCCCATGTAAGATAAAGATCTAGAGTTACCCATTAAAGTAAAATAAAATGGATTCATGGTATTTTCCAAAAAAAGAAACACCTATATATAAAAATTGGTGGCATGGCATCGTTTTCTGAGAACAGAATTCAAAAGGAAATAATTGAGGAAAGAACATTAGCCTCCTGAGGGGGTTGGAACATGGGAAACTAATGAAGAAAGATGGTCTCAAAAGGAAGAGGATTTTGTCGTGGGAGTTTGAGTATTGCTTCCATCTCAGTTTGGCTGGGTCAAATTGTACAGGTTTGTGTGCTTTAGTACACTGTTTTAATGTCTGGCGATTTAGGAAGCTGCTTAGCATGGAAAGCCAATAAGAAGACTAAAAATCATCAAAATGTAAATATAGAGAGCACATTGTGTTTACCAGATCAGTTTTCAATGAACAAATTATATGAGCTTTAGGAAGATTTTTCATATGTTTACTGAGAGAATAAGCCAGTGAAAAGCACCCAGTAGAGTAGAACAATATTAAATTGCCTTCTTAGAAACAGGCCTATTTAACTAAAATACTGCTTGATTTGCCGAGGATAAGATGGAGCTAGCGATGAATTGCTTCAGAGACTGGGAGGAGTATGGGGGACACATCCATTCCATTGTGCCCCTTTCCTCCACTGCTACCACGTAGAAGTCATCTTCCTCCTACTTCATTGCTAAAGAAATATGGAGTGCATATTGCGTTGAAAGACTGCCAATGTATTAACTCCCCTTGGGTATTCACAAGTCTCTGTCAAGTCCTGGCGGTAAACATTCTACATATATACAAACACACCCACAAACACAAGCAAGCATACACAGAGCAGAGAGAATACCAATGACAGTCCAAAATCCTTCTGAAATGTGGTTTGTGATTTCACACCCTCACTTTCATTTGGTCTTCATTCCTTCAGATCCAACTATACTCCTGAGTGCACAAAAATTATCACACACACACACACACACACACACACACACACACACACACACACACTCCATTTATATCAGTTTAAAATTTGGTATTCTTTATCATGTTGGTAACAGGCCAGATGGCAAACAAACTAAATGCTTATACAACAGAATTCTTTCCGACCCCTTCACTTAGTGTAAGATTACATTTATTTATTTGCTTTAAAAAATCCATGTAACCCTGATCATTTTAAGTTGGCAAGACATTCCAGCCATGCAAAGCATAGATAAGTAAAAGTTTCAGGCCAACTGTTGATGACTAAGTCCATTTTTCTTTAGAGAAAAGTGAAAAGGGGATTTATATTGTAATAATATAGTCTTTTAAGGAAGACTATTGTGAATAAACATTCAGATGTTTCTTCTTTCAGTTCCTAATGCTTTTATTTTTTTCATTAAGGAAAATTGTATCTATATAACTAATGCTCTCCAGATCTATTCAAAATCCAACTAACAGAGATTCTATAAAAACCCTAAACTAAAGCCCACAGCGATGAGTTGATTCAGACTCTTATCAACCCCTAGGACAATATAGATCTGCTCCCTTAGATTTTCTGTAAATCTTCACCAGAGAATACAGCCCCATCTTTCTAGCACAGCGCTCTTGTATCCACACCATGTGATTAAGCATCTCAGTGCCTAACCCACTATACTGTTGGGTGCCTTAAAGAGATTACATATTTATATGATTTGGGAGAAGAAAGAATTCAGGAATAAGAGGTGTTGTTACTGTTGTTACTTTGTTACTGACCTAAAAATACACTAATGATATAAATGCATTCCTCTCTCTCGTGGTTAAAGGTTCAAATGTGTTCAACAGGACGGCTGCTACTCCGCCATCCTCACCGTTCTTATGTCTGGGCACGTTGTCGGAGGCACTCATCCATCTATTTCTTTTTTAAAAAGACCCCCTGCCAAGCACAATATTCTTTTCCAGGGACAATACTTTACTGATTGCCAGAGCGAAATACATATAATGAAGTTTTGCTATCATTGCTTCTACGGAGCACTCTGGTTTTATTTCCTCCAAGACAGATTCATTAGTTCTTCTAGATGTCCTTGGTACTTTCAATTCTATTCATCAACACCATGATTCAAATGCATAACTTCTTCTCCAGCATTCCTTATTCATTGTGCAGATATCACATGCATATAAGATGATTAAAAATAACGTGGCTGGTGGCAAGGTGACAACTTTATGCAGTAGATTTGCAATACAACCCTTGATCTCCTGATTGTTGTTTTCATGATAATTGATTAGGGATTCAAGCAAAATGAAATTCTTCACCACTTCAATCTTTTCTCTGTTTATCACAATATTGTCCATTTTGTTTCATTTGTATTGTACTGAAGGATATAGTCTTTAATGCTTCAAATCGTCTAGATTTTCAGCAAGCAAATTTGTGTCATCTGCATATTGCAGTTTGTTAATGAGCCTTCTTCCAATTCTGATATCTCTTTCTTGTTCATAAAGTCCAATTTCTGAGATTATTTGTTCAGTTTACAGATCAAGTAAGTATGGTGGGAGGATAAAAACTTTATGTACAAATTTTCTGACTTTAAACCAGGTGATATCTTCTTGGTCTGCTCTAAGGATGCCTTGAGGTCTACAGATCAGCTCCACATGAGCACAACTCCATGTTTTGGAAATCCCATTCTTCTCAATCCTATTCATAGATTGTTATGACCTACAAGTTCAACTGCCCATGCATCGTCAATAAAACACAAGTAAACATCTTTCAATTATTCTCTGCTTTAAACCACGATCCATTTGATGCCTTTATGCAATGATATCCTTCATGCTACATCCTCCTATAAATACAGTTTTTATCCCTTTTGAGAGCATAGATAGATCTTAGAAGCCAATCTTTTACATAGCCATCCATTTCACAGCTATTTATTGCTTGTGTATTGATCACTCTCCTAGATTTTGAATGTAAAATCACGGTTTGGTGGTTCTACTGAAATATGTGGCCTACTTAGTCTACAAATAAATAAATAAACAAATAAACAAGCATAAATATATTATTATTAAATAATTACTATGGGAAACCATAAATGAGTTGATTCAATTTTTCATTACTATGGTGGTTTCTCTTATTTCAAATTTTATGAAATCTTTTAGAATTATTTTTTATTTCTTAAGTATGGTATATTAGTCTATGAGGATATCACATATCACTTTGTAAACTAAGACTCTAATCCTCTTGACAATTTAATTGTAGGATATAAAGTCACAAAGTGACATTTTATATTCATAAAAAAATAAAATGTATATATTTCTAATACAGTAAACTTTCATTCATTGTTGGTAATTAAATCCCATTTCTTTATAATTTTTATTCAACATAGTCTAATAAAAGTTATAAAATATAAAATGTTCTTGCTTATAAATTCTGAAAGTAAATACATTAAAATTGAACTAAAACTAAAATACGATTAACATATTTATCATTTAGTAGGCTTTAATAAATAAAAGATATCAAATAACTGTTCCAGCTTCAAAAATGTGCAACCAAATATTTCCAGTCCACACATTGTTATCCACACATTTAGTAGACCCTTCCTTTTCTTTGCTTAAGCAAATTCATCCACTATGGTCATACGAATTCAAAAAAACCTATTACAGACTAAATTGCATTACACCAAATATATGTTGTAAATCTTGGCCTCTATGCCTATAGTTATAGTTCCATTTGGAAATGAGGTTGTTTTTATTGTGCTAATTAGATAGGATTAGTATAGAATGTTCTTGGGTCAATCTCTTTTGAGATCTGAGAGAGATTAAACAAACATGCAGAGAGGAGCGAGTCTAGACAGCACGTATTATGAAGATCAGCAGGGAACTGAAGCATAGAAAACCTTCCCCTAAAGCCAGTGCCCTGCATCAGACTTCTGGTCTCCTGCACGATGATGCATTAAATTTGCCTGTTAAAGCTACCAAGTGAGTTATTCCTGTCATAGCAACACTGGATAATTAAGACATAGGCTACCGATGTCAAATCATACTCTGAAAGGGATAGCTTCTAAGTTTTGTCTAAGTTCATGTAAATATTACTTTGGAATATTTAACTTAGACTATCTTAATTTAAGGTACCATTGTATAATAATAATGCCTAACTATAACACTGAAGTTTGTGGTGGGTTGTAGCTGTTCTATACTCCTTGAGAAAATATGACTTGAAAACTTTGGGTTTTTACTTCCTGGTGTGTTTTCCCGCTAAATGGATATAGTCAATGCAACTATGAGCCAAATTGAGTAACAGGGAACTTCCCTTAAACACTAGAAATAGGATTGCCAATTATTTGGTGGATGTTTTGAATGTCTTGTATTTGTTATTTGTTACACTCTACCTATACATCACCTGACTGTTACACGACGAAACAGAGATAAAGACATATTACCAGAATTATCCATATGGAATTGCTATCTATGTAGTTATCCATCTAAGAACATATTTAAATAGCCTTGAATCTTAAGGGATGGGACAGAGGATGCCCAGGTATTTTAACTGTGTCATGAAACATTACAAGTATAAACACTACACAGAATTATACTACTTACAAGTATATACAGTACACAGAATTATACTACTTCTTATACCTGACATTGAGCTTACATCGTGAAGAAGCACGTTAATTAGAATGTCCTAATTAATGACGGGATTTCCAGGAGCCATGCCCTTTCTCCTGGGCGGCACATGACCCGGGTGTCTCCTGCTTTCACAATGAGGCACGGCAATTCTTACTGGCTGTTGATTTCTCCTTATTTCTTTTCTCTTTCTTTCCTTTCCCCTCCATTCTCTATCCTTCCTTCCTTTTCCCTTTTCCCTCCCTCCTCTTCCCTCCTTTTTTTTTCTAGTCAAAACACTAAGATCATATACATGAGTATTACACAGGAAAATCACCGCGTGATATTTTAATTTGTAAGATAACTACCTTCTGTAAAAGGTAACATTTTAATTATTCTCTTAAAAAAATATTCCACTTGTGGTTTATTACAGAATGGAATGGATGTCATTGTTTTCTGACTGCCAAGATGGCCCATCAAAACATTTCTGTTCCAAATGGAACATATTGTATATTCAAAAATTCAAATGAGAATTTCAATAAAGGTTAATTATTTTTATGCTATCCCTAGTGGAAGAAGGGATTATTTGCCTTAGCATGTGTATATCATTTTCTACAAATGGGAGGGCTAATTTATTTGTTTATTTTTTAAGTATAAAATACTCTATGTTTCAATAAAAACATTAGAAATAGCTCAGTTCCTTCTAGAAAGTGAGTATAAATTTTGAATTCAATACTTTTTACTTTCTAAAAGAAATTATATTTGCTCTTGTTTTAGTAAGGCATTTTTTCTACCATTACGAGTTTATGTAAGTTTATATTTAGAAATTGAATTTGATTAATAGTAAACACTTAAAATGTTTTTGCAAAATAAATCAATATCTAGAGAGTTTCAAATATGACAAAAGAACATCTTCACAGGCAACTGGCCACAAAGGACCTGGCAACCGTCCAGAAAGAAATTTGTGAAAAAGTCACAAAAGACACATCAGAAAGATAGAAATTTTTATAATAAAATCTAAAAGAATAGTCATTATCATAAGATGCCTTGGTTGCTCTTCCAAGGTCATCAATATGATTGCAAGAGTATTCATAAGGGTTTTTCAGATTTATAGTGTTAGATTATTATAAAATTTTTGCTTTCTGTTTTCCAAGTAATTAACTTTGGGACAAAAAAATAATTTAGTGTCAATAATATGATACTGAACTATATATCACCTAGCTTTTCTATCAAAATTTGAAAATGTATTGAGCATGGTTTCTGTCTTTAAAAAATTATTAATCATTTTATTGGGAGCTCTTACAGATATGACAATTCATAATTCAGATAGATCAGACATAATTTTACAATTTCTACCACCATCAGTTTCAAAATATTTTCTTTCTTTTTGAACTCTTTGTTAGCAGCTCCACTTTATCCCTTCCCTCCCCACTCTACCCCCCAGTAACCCTTATTATTATATTATATATTATTATGATTTGCCATATTGTTTTTATAGAGATTTTCAGCATTTATGAGAATGACATGTACAAATAGGTATCTAATAACATAATGATTCTTAAAAATATATTATTTATTCATAACCTAAATATAGTTTGTTAAGATGGTGAAGAAACAATGAGAACACAGACAAATTAGGTCTCTGCCTTTACAGACAAGGTCAAAAACTTACAATGTTCAATTTTCCCTGTATGAATTTCTAATTGTTGAATGACTGTAATAAGGACCCCACACTTCCATGGCCTATCCTTCCAGAAAACTCAGCAGGTTCATTTGAGAAAGATCTTCTCACAACTTTTTTGTTTTCTTTTTGTTTTTTGGTGTTATTTTTAAATCATTTTATTGGGGGCTCACACAACTCTTATCACAATCCATACAGACATCCATTGTGTCAAGCACATTTGTACATTTGTTGCCATCATCATTTTAAAAACATTTTCTTTCTACTTGAGCCCTTGGTATCAGCTCATTTTCCCCCTTCCCCCTACCTCCCTCATGAACCCTTGATAATTTATAAATTATTAATATTATTATTACATGTCTTACACTTCTGATGTCTCCCTTCACCCAATTTTCTGTTGTCCATCTTCCAGGGAGGGGGTTATATGTAGATCATTGTGTTTGGTTCCTATTCTCCCCTACCTTCCCCTTACCCCCCTGGTATCTCTACTCTCATTATTGGTTCTGAGGTGTTTATCAGTCCTGGATTCCCTGTGTTTCCAGTTCCTATATGTACCAGTGTACATCCTCTGGTCTAGCCAGATTTGTAAGGTAGAATTGGGATCATGATAGTGGTGGAGAGGAAGCATTAAAGAACTAGAGGAAAGTTGTATGTTTTATTGGTACCATACTATACCCTAACTGACTCGTCTCCTCCCCACAACCTTTCTGTAAGGGGATGTCCAGTTGCCTACAGATGGGCTTCAGGTCTCCACTCTGCACTCCCCTCATTCACAATGATATGATTTTGTGTGCTTTGATGCCTGATACCTGATCCTATCGACACTACGTGATCACACAGGCTGGTGTACTTCTTCCATGTGGGCTTTGTTGCTTCTAGCTAGATGGCTGCTTGTTTTATCTTCAAACCTTTAAGACCTCTGATGCTATATCTTTTGATAGCTGGGCACCATCAGCTTTCTTCACCACATTTGCTTATGTACCCTCTTTGTCTTCAGTGATCATGTCAGGAAGGTGAGCATCATGGAATGCCAAATTAATAGAACAAAGTGTTCTTGCATTGCTTCCCACAACTTTTCTCAGAGGTGGAGGTGGGACTGAAGATGCCCAGAACCTTGTAAAATATACCCAGAACCTTCTTCAGAAGAAGACCCTACTCCCAGAGGAAAATACTGAGCTACAGAAAAATTATTGTCCATTCCAGCCCACTCCAGCCTTTCTTTCTCACCTGAGTTGAGGTAAACAATAAATGAAAGTCAGAATTTCAAGAGAATAGACCAGGAATGTGACAGTCAGAGAGCAGAATAGGAGAAAAGGGGATAACACTATCATAACTCTAAAACACAGGCCAAATTAAAAAAAGACAACCAGATGTTTAATTAGATGTTTGCACAATGCTCCCTTTCCTATCACACCAACAGTAGTTTGAGTCCTTTATAGATAGAGAGCTACAAGACACGATTCTCTCTGAGAAGAAGTACCCATGGAAGCCCAAGGGCAGTGGACGACAAAAACAAGGATTTGGGAGAATGTGAAGCTTCTGCCACTTACAACTGCAGCAAAATTGAGCACAACCCAGCTCCTAGCCAGATTAACATAAATCCTCAAGCTAAAGGACTATTTATTCATCACTTGATATACCAAGCCTGATGTTAAACAAAAATGTGTATGTCAAAAGGCAAGAAAAAACACAAGAGAAAATTAGAATTATAACCATCAGAATCAGACTAAAGTATGGCACAGATATTAGAACTATAGACAAGTAATTTAAAATAACTTTTAAAATGTATTCTAAAGAGCTCTTATTAGATTGATAGACAAAATACAAGATGGCGTGACTAACCTAAGCCGAGAGATAGAAACTCTAACAGAGACTTAAAAGGATATTCTAAAAATATATAAAACATGATGATATAAATTATGAATGCATTCCTTGGCTCATTGGTAAAAATGAAACAGCTTAGTTCCTATTTTAGGCTGGGTTCTCTAGAGAAGCAAAACCAGTGATGCTTTAAACAAACAAACAAACAAACAAAATGCTCCACACGGTTGTCGAAGTGGGGAAGTTCAAGTCCATGGTCTAATGTTAAGCTGGAGTCTTTTCCAAACGGAAGCAGCCACAAGGGCTGGTGAACCAGGAAACAGAGTGATGAACCACGGGCTGGTGGAGGGAGAGGTAGACGAGTCTAAGGCCAGGAGGCCAGGCTTTTGATTGTAGAGTTAAATGAATCCAAGTTCAGGCCCCTGACAGTTCCCAGCATCAGCAGGCAATATGGTGTGCCATTACCTCAAGTCCCCAGAACCCGAGGTGATGAGACAGACGCTGAAGTCAGGCCTTCAAGAAAGGACAACTCTTCCCACTGATTCTGCTTAAATTAGTAGGCAACACCGCAAAGGAGAAAAATTCCTTTCAATTCAGAACTGAGACCTGAGTAGGGAGGCTGCAGTCCTCCCTAAACCTTTTACCATTTTTCAGCTGCCCTCAGGAGAGCCGGTCCTGAAACTGATTCCACACCATGGAGGAGGATTCAACTGTTGAAAATCAAAGCCTAGCCAAGTAGACAGAAATCCTACTTAGCACAGTTCCATTAACTTGAATATACTCTCTCACTCACTGCCATTGATAGAATTCTGACTCATAACAATCCTGTAAACAAAGTGATACTTCCCTCTTTGATTTCCAAAATTTTAAATCGTTACAGGACCAGACAGCCGCATCTTCCTCCTGTCAAGCCCTGCTGAGTTCCAACTGATGACCTCCAATAGAACAATAGACATGTCCTTCCTTAACGGAAATGCAAAGACAAAAAGAACGTGATTTTCAGAGAAGAATAGAATATCTAAGATCTGTGGGGCAATTTCAAAATATGTTAATCACTTAGGATACCAGAAGGAGAATTAAAAAAAGAGCGGAAAAAACTATGTGAGGAATAATGATAAGCTCCAAATGTTTAAAGAAAAGATAACAGACATTTAAAATAAGAGCAAACTAAAAACAACAAACCTATAAACATTGGTACATAACTATCCAAATTACCGAAAAACAGACAAATTTGAAAGACGCCGGGGGGTGGTCGGTGTGTGTATGTGTGTGTGTACAATGATAAGAATTACATTCGATTTTCATTAAAAAGTCAGACAAGGAAAAGGAGAATGGAGTGAGATATTTTGAAAAACAAAACAGAATTTATCAACATACAATTCTATAATCCAGCAGACGTATCCTTTAATATTAAAGAAAAATAAAGAATGTTTCAGCTAGATAATGATAGGAGATTAATAACTTGCAGACCTTTTCTGAAAGTAATGTTGAATTTTCTTCAGACAGAAAAAAATTATATAGTTCAGAACCTTAAATCCATTAAAGAAATAAAATTCTATTTGGGAACAAATGAAGTTAAAATATTTTGTTTTTCTTATATTGAGTGTATCTAAAATTAACTGTTCAAAACAATAATAATTACAATGTTTTGTATGATAGTAGTACATTGATAAATGGCAGCATTGTGACATGGGGCAGGTGCATTGAATTTGAGTATTCTGTTATAAAGTACTAGTATTACAGGAGAAGCAATGTAATCTTACTTGAAGGTGAACCTAGATTAGTTAGAATGCATATTATAGACTCTAGGGAAGCACTATACATTTTTTAGAAGAAACACAATGGATTCGCTAAGAGGGTAGATAATGAAATCATAAATGGTTGCTTAAAAACAGAGAAGAAAACTGAAAAGAATAGAAAGCAGTTAAATATGGTACATGTTAATATAACAGTATCAATAATCGCTTTTAATTCCAGTGGTCTAAATACACCAGTTAAAACATATGGTCTGCATGGATAAAAACTTCTTATCCATAAGAAGACTACTTTAAATATAAACTGAGATGTGTTTAAAGTAAAGCAATGGGGAAGTTTTTGCCATGAAAATAGCTATGTTAAATTTAGAAAAAATTCAGAATGAGGAAGGTTATCACAGATGAAAACAAGCATTGCTTAATGATTAAGTGACCAATTCCCAAGAAAGACAATCATAGTTAATATGCACCAAATTTTTACCAGAGGTAAAAATTAGTAGACAAAAACATTTCATCCCAGAACCTAATTATGCAGAACCACAAGAGATAAATAATATTATGAGAAATAGCTGGCTTAAAAGACTGAGAACTTTAAGATATAAGCTTCAGAAACATGGAAAAATTGAAATTGAATAGAAACTGCGAGTCAAAGATAATTTGGCACATGTGTATGAACACTGCTCTTTAAAAGCATTATTTAATTTCCTTGGCTCAATCTACCAATCACCAAAGTGAATTGAGTCTGAAAACAGTAACAAATGCTACTTGTTAATTTTCCCACTTCATGATAGACATTTAAGTAAAAACAAAATGTGTATTTTGTTCTGGGTAATTTTAAAGATATATTTCATAAATTAACAAACCACCCAAGTTAAATTTTTAAAAAATATTTCTAAATGCCAATGGCTTTTAATGACATGGTTATTTAATTTCATTTGGACTCACATCTGGTCAACATGTTAGTGGAATTCACAAACATCATATACAGTTGAGAATGTTAAAAATATACAAGTAAATATCCTTTTCTTCCTAAATGAAATATTATGCCTGTTTATAATCATAGGATGAAAATTAACCCATACATACAGGCACAAACACATGCACATGCACATTCACATATAATATATGTGTATACATATGTATACACAGAAGTGGACTTCAAATAGTTCCTGAAAAACGGAATTTAAAGGAAATAAATTTTTCCCACGAATACTCCTTGAAGCCCACTCTTACACACACACACACACACACACACACACACACAAGTAAACACTAAACCCAAGATAGTAAAAGGATTTAGACAGTCTTGGGAATACTTGAAAACTAAAAAGTGATGTTTTTTTAAAAATATGAAAACATTTAAAGAGCACATATATTTTAAAAGTTTAACATGAAACTATTTGGATAACAAAATATTAAAAGTGCTCTAAGGTGAACAAGAAAAATAGCTCCGATACAAATAACTGCTCTCTCTTCGTCTGTGTGTACCTGTGCGTTGTCTTTAACCAGTTAAAGCAACAGAGGGTTGGCATAATGATTCTTCATTAATAGATCAGCCATATAGCTTCTACAATAAGAACACTATCCTGCATAATCTCAATATAATTATGACATTGACACTAGCAATCATTCAATAATGTCACAGAGAAACACAGGACAGTCACAAGGTGGTTGCAGACCACATCTCCTGACAATGTCAGGTGGGGGATTACACCAAAATAACCCTGGCCAGCTGTGGTGGCTGCAGCATTGTCATCAGGGGTTCACTGGTATGATGGGTGTGGGGTATTTCTAGGGTAGGTGTCCCCCATCACCCAGTATGGTCACTATTCACCACCACCGCCGCCCCCAGTCAGAGTGCGGGCACTGGGTGCTTTGTGGGAGAGGGAACGAGCTGCAGGGAGCTGTTGGGGGGGAAGGAGAAACATGGAGTCAGGGGCAGAGCAAGATCAGGACCACTCTGTCCAGGTATATGGAGGGACAGGGACACAGGCCTACACCGTACATGGAGGTTACGCCATGAATCATAACACTGCATGGCATCAATCCTAGTTAGGCCACTGTACGTTTCCATTTCTCTCATTGTGTAAGGCCACTTTTGCTGATCCTCAACTTGACCTAGCACAGTGTCTTACTGCAGGGACTGATCGCTCCTGATACTATACTCAAAAAATGAAGACAATCCCATCACCCTTATTTCTAAGGTGCAGTCTAATGGCTGCACTTCTTCTAAGACAGAGGCATTTATTTTTTAACAGTACATAATATAGTCAATATTTTTCCCCAACTCTATAACTCAAAAAAATGCATCAATTTTCCTTTGGTCTTCATTGTTCAGTTTTATATGCCTATGAGAGTAAGGAGCACCTTAGAACAACCTATTTGCTTTTCAACACTTTAAAGATCCCTTTTGCACAGGTCAGAATACAGTCAGTACAATTTTGCACATTGTTCTCCACCCAAAAAAGATAATAGATGGGTATTTAGAGAATTTTCCATTTTGCTACTATAGATATTATAACAAAAATTGTTTTATGTGTGCTGTTTTGCACTTTATGTGTCTTATCTTTAGGGTGAAGTCCCAGAGTATAGTTGTGTGGTGGTAAATGCAGACGCAGCTTTGGTTTGCAACAACTGAACGTCTCTGCTTCCCAAAGCCTCAGCCACAAACCAGGTTGTCAAGCTTTTGGAGTCTGATCAGCCTGAAAGTTGATAAACAGTAATCTTAATATGGTCTTATTTTTCATTTTCATTAAGAGTAAAATAGCACGTCTTTATATTTGTATATGAATGTTATCACATTGCATGTGTGTTTTATTCATGTCTTTCACCCACTTTTCTATGATATTTTTATCTCTTTCTTTTTTCCATCAGAGTTACAACTCTGATGGCATTTAGTAAAGCAGACTTTTTGAAACCTTATGTGGAGGTTTCATTGTTTGGGGCCCAATGTGACAGAGGCTTTCAGTCTTAGAGCATGCCTTTGGCCTGTCGCACAGAAAAGCACCGAATCAATCACACTTTCAGACCCAAAGCCAAACTGAAAGCACTGCCATCTAGTCAATTCGGCCTCAGCGGCTCCACGCGTCCCCTCTATGCCACCAGGGCCCGTGCTGATGCCACCTTTCCTGACGCCTCCTTCCCGCTGCCCTTGAAGAAGGTAGCATAGTCCTTCCATTGTCCTCTGGGGAAGAAGAGGCCAAGAAGGGAGGTAGGACGTTTGGAGGCCTCAGTTCTCTAATGAGATGTGGGTAGACAGAAATAAAGCCGAGGGGGAACAAGACTACAGCTAATATGTCGTGTTGTGATTAGGTGCCCCGGAGTGGGCTCTGACTCATAGCGACTCTATGTACACGGTGCGGTCCTGGGCCATCGGCAGCGTTCTTCTTAGGGTGATCTCATTGTTGCATCCCTTATGCCAATCGATCTAGTTGAGGCCTTCCACTTTTCCACTGTCCCTCGACCATACCAAACAGGCAGTCCTTCCCCAGGGACTGGTCTCTCCTGGCAATATGTGCAAAGTATGCAAAACCAAGTCTCACCAGCCTTGTCTCTAAGAAGCACTCTGGCCATAGTTCTTCTAAGACGGGTCGGCTTGGCATCTAACATAGACGACGTCAGTGAAGCCGCATGGAAAGCGTCCTCTGCCGTCCTGTGTCCCACGTGTTGATGGAGAGTTGGTGTAGGATACTAAACTAACTTTCTCACGAGCCTTCCTACACCTGTCCGAACTAAGATATAAGCGAGGAAGTGACAACTTGGAAAAATGATTTAGAAGTTACAATTCTAGATGACAACGATTGATTGTTTTGAACTGAGATTTCTAAAAGTCCAGAATGTTTCTCCACCAGTGGTTACATCAGAACTCAAAAGGCCCCACGGCCATGCTAAACAAAGAAAGAGAAGAAACCTGCCTACAGAACCATGAAGAACCTGTCGGCCGCAATAGAACGGCCTCACGGGGTCTCCGCGGCTGCAACCTTCCGGTGTTTCTGCCTCAGAGTAACTGGTGGATTTAGCCATCAAGTTTGCAATGAGCAGACACGTGCTAGCAATTGTACTGCCGGGTTTCTTATACCCCTACCCCAGTGAATCAAATATGTGTGACCGTGCTCAGGGCTGCTGGCAGAGATGTCGTTGTGAAAACTCCAGCACATTGAGACAAGGGTGTAAAATGGCATTTCCAAGTGTTCTAAGGTTAGAAGACCTGTTGACTTTGTACCAGCAAGATCAACCACACCACTTTATTAATCATTCAAGTCTCCGTTAAACAGCTGGACCAAGAGTGGGTTAGCACCTGAAAACCTCCTGAACAAAGAAATTCCCAGATGTTTATAGTTCAGAGCAGTAGGCTGTCTCAAGGGGAGGGATATTCTAGTAGTTTCTTTTTTTTAAATCAGGTTGGCAGTTTAACAGCACAGCTGCAGGTAGTAATTCAAGGTCTTTCGAGATAGCGTACATTTACTGCTAAATTGGGCAGGCTGAGTTTGGAGACTTCTTAGAAGAGTCAAGGTCTTGTCTGGATAGCCAGGTGAGGGAGGCAGAGAAGGGGGCTGGCTAACTGCTAGCAGAAGATGAAGGCAGTTTAAAACAAAATGGAGTTCTCCATGTGTCTACAGTGACCATGCTGTCAGAAGGGGACCAAAAAGACTAAAATTTTTGTACAGCGCTTTCTTAGAAACGTATTATTTTTTATAACATATCCTTGTAGCTAGTTATAACAGCAACAATGACAAAAAAGTACAACAAACCATTTGGCATAAGCCCAGCTTACATCTCTGGCTGTGAAGCTAAAACTCCGTGCTTGTGTACTTTCTGAAGCTTCTAGAGCTGTCAAGTCAGACCGCTATCCTTACCCAATTACATTGATGCTTCCTGGTGTCGTTTGCACAACCTACAAGTAGGTGTTATTTTCTTTGCTGTGTGTTTTGACAGCAGCGGGTTTTATCAAGTTTTCTGGTGTTTTAACTATAATATTGTGATAACTTGTATATGGATGCCTACAAAAATAACTTTTTGGAGAATGAAAAAATAATTGAGATAAACAGAAAAATCATTAAAATGTTCCTCTCAGTTACTAATACTGTAACAAATAATATGGTAATTCAATATAGAATAGAATTTTAAAAAGAATTTTGTAGTTAGTACTAGGAGTACGTAGGCTAGAACCTCTGCTGAATTTACCATTCCTTCCTGTGCAGCTAAGATCTTTTAGAAGAAGTAATACCAGCCTGGTTCCAAGGAGTTACACATTAAAGAATCCCCACAATGGTGGGTTTCTAAGGCTTTAAATCGTTACAGGAATCAAAAGCCTCATCTTTCTCCCACAAAATAGCGTGTAGTTTCCAACTCCTGACCTCACCCTTACAGCCCAAGGAGTCACCCCCTCTATCACAAAGGGCTCCTTCGTATTTTGTAAAAACCCCTTTATTAAATCTTAAACAGAGCAGAGATAAAACTAGCTCATCTAGATAGGAGACAATCAGCCTGCGGCCATAATGGTGTCCAAAAAAGTTACAGTCATGTAGCTCAATTATATGACAAAGCATGGAAGACAAAAAAAATTAAACAAAATCAAGATTGGTGGCAGGTCAATTCAACAGTCACAGCCAGTTGGTATACAAACCCTGCTGTAGATTGAAGAAGTCCCTGTAGGACTGGTTCTGAGGCTCTCAGATTATAGTCGTTGGGTTGCCTGGTTTCCATCAAGGGCAGCAGACTGGTCCCTGAGGGAGACACTGCCTCTCCCAGGGCCAGCCAGAGGAGACAGAGAAAGCATTCTGCCTGAAGGCAAGGCGTTTTTCATTTCAAGTCAAAGGTCAGAAAGACCTCATTGAGAATGTAAGACTCCTGTATGTGGTAGACTTCCACTAACCTAGTGTTCAGAATTTCAGTTCTAACACAGATATGAGTGTTGTTGTCAGCCATATGTCTTCCCATAAATTTTATAGTTAAAGATTGGAAATATCTCTCTAAAAATATGACTAAATTTTCCTTTATGCACTCTGGCACATTCACAGCACATGCTCTCTAATATTGTTTTGGAAGTATATTCATTAGAATTCAATATTTTTAAAAATGGGATTAAAGTAGACATGTTGATTTGGGCCAATAAATGACTTTTAAGGAACCTCAGTGACACTGCTGAGCTAAGTGTTTGGCTGTTAATTGCAAGATCATCAGTTCAAACTCAGTTTCTACTCCACAGACAAAAGATGAGGCTTCCTGCATCCATAAAGATTTACAGTCTTAGAAACAATCTATAGGGTTGTCTGTGCAGCATAATCTACTAGGCAGTGTGTGGAGGTAGGAGACGGGAAAGAATCTTTACAGAAATAGACTTCCACACCTTTTCACCTGGTGGTTCTAAACTCCAGCCTTTCAGGTAGTGGTTAAGCACATTAATCACTACACCACCAAAGCTCATTGGACTTAAAATAGCAATATTAACAAGGAGACAATGGCTTAACAATAATCATGGAAATATTCTTGGCACATTTGATGTTGACATTCAATGTTTACCTTGACTTAATACAAGAAACTCAAAGATCTAAGGTTTTTATTTTTGTTTTTATTTAATAACTTTGGATTGCATCCCCAATGGGCAAAGTTAAGAAAAGAAGACGATAAAAAGTAAGCCCATCAAAAAGAAACCATTAAATTTCCATAAACTTTGATCTTAACATAGGGAAACAATTATAACAAGGGCTATAAAATTCTATTTGTATATAAAATGCTTGGAGACCTTTCAAGATATTACCCAAGAAATCTGTAGATACATGTATTCTGCCTCAATCCACACTATCCCAAGTAGTCAAAATCAAGAGACATTTTGTCTTCTGTTTCAATTCTATTATTTCCTCAGATGTCTTTCTATCGACATTGTAACTAATTAAAAATACTATCAATTTAGTGGTGATTGCCAAACACCGATGTTGTTGAGGATCATAGCGGGGAGAGGACAACACTGGTAGATCCTAGACTCTGGAATAAAGCTGGCCTAAAAGACCTGAAATTGCAGGGATCCACTTTCCCTCCTTTCTTAATGTTGTCAACATTACCGTTTGTGTTTTAAAACTCCCCGCTATGAGAGTAAAATTCGAGTCACTTGGTGGGGTAAATAGAGTAGTCTGAAAGCAGAATCTTAATTTCTTTTTAAAGTCTTGCCCTGAGTCTGGAATCCATGATGAATCTTAAAGCTGCCTTTTCTAACAATACTTCCACTAACCTTGATGCTGACTTAACCACATATCCTAAAGAGCACAGCCATTTTGTTTGAAGTCTGGCAGAAGCAGTATGTCGTAATTGTTGGATTTGAGCCCACTGTTGTCGTCACTGTCAGTGCATCTCCTCGACAGGGCCTTCTTTTCTCTGACTTTAGGAAGCATTGTATCCTCTTCCAGCCACTGGTCTCTCTCTGATACTTGCCCAAAGCATGTAAGAGTATATGTGCCCATGATCCTGAAACCAGAAAACTACATGCTGTCTGGCTCCCACTACCCACTGCTCTGAAATGAACCCTATGAGAGAGTCCTGATGGAGGCAGAGAAAAATGTGGAACAAAACTCAAAATCATAAAAGAGAGTGAGCTTACTGCTCAGAGAGAGATTGGTGAGATGTCTGAGACTCTGTCCTTTCTAACTTTCAGGTTTAGAATTGAACTTACCCCTGTGGTGAAATAACTGTTTAAGATCCAGTGGGTGGCACTGACCCAATAACAAAGTTCAGAGGGTTAGGAAAGAAGGAAGGAAGGAAGGAAGGAAGGAAGGAAGGAAGGACAGAAACAGGAAACACAGGGAGAAAGAAAAGATGCTATATTAAAGACATTATAAAGAATGGGTCAAAACAAAATGTATATGAATTTTTAATGTAAAACTGATTATCTATATACCAAATTCACAATAAAATGTTATATATATATCAAAAACCTTATAGAGCAATTTTAATATGTCCTTAGGATTGCTATTAGTTAGCAATCACCCTGGCATTTGAAATTGACTCCCTGTCCTTAGGGTTGCTATTAGTTGAAATTTATTTCTTAAGGCTCTTCATTTACAGTATCTCTGTTAAAGCAGCAACAGGTAACTAACACAGGAATTCATGGTCAATAAAATAGAGATAAAAAGCAAATATTTATACTTTGCATATGAATGTCTTTTTTTAAATGAAAAGAGAAAAGCTGCATTTATAATTCCTCATATATTCAAGTTCTCAAAAAATATATACTACCAATTTTAATCTCATTGCTATCTAGTTGAGGCCAACTCATAGCAACATGACTTTAAGGATTGCAGCCCAACTCCTAAACGCTACATAACCCAATTATTAATTGATTTAATAAAGCGTTATTATATCCTCAGAGTATGCCTTTGAGATTGTGACTCTTTTTATTTAAACTTCTTTGAATTATATTCATTACCAATCCATTCCTTTCAGTGCTTTCTACCATTTGACCCCTAGGAAACGGATTTGTGAAACTACAGGAAGGCAAAAAGTTGGAAACAGCACCGGAGAGAAAAAAACGAAAACAATGATAATCCAACCTGAAACCATCGCCATCCATTGGATTCAGACTCTGCAGATGGGAACTCTGGTGGCATGGGTTACCCGTTGGGCTGCTAAGTGCAAGGTCAGAAATTCAAAATCAAGAGCCACTCAGTGGGAGGACGATGAGGCTTTCTACTCCTACAAAGTCTCTGGAGGAGTTCTGCTTTATCCCATGGAGTCACTAGAAACAGACTCAATGGCAGTGACTTTGGAATATTTTTTGGTGTGACTCTATACAGGGTTCCCAAGGTTGTACTTCTTTATGGGGCAGATAGCTTCAACTTTCCCTGATAGAGCAGCCAGGGGCCTGAACCACTAGTCCGTGGCTCTCTGGCCAACACTTCCTAGACAATACCACCAGATCAGGGGAAACAAGAGAGAAGAACGATAACACCCTGGGTCTAAAGACTCTGGGGGTGGCAAGGCACATAAATGGTCTTCCCTTTGATAGTAACCCAAAGGGGAAGATCAAGGCCCGAGGATCAGATTCTGTAAAGATAGTAGGCAGGCCTGCTCATTAGCCAAAGGAGTTTCCACAAACACTGCATTAAATCCAAGCAGATAAGCTTATAAATTGAGTCATGTCTTATAATGCACTCATCCTCCTCCATGTTTTTAAGTTCAGAAATTATCATCAGTTTTGCAAAACAATCCTCCTTCAAACTTTTCTTTCAACAAACAATGGAAATATCCTACACTTTCTCATGCTATAGTTTCTTCTGATAATCAGTTATTCACTTGAAAATGACTCACTAAGCAAGAGTGGCTATTACTTCGTTCTAATAATATTATGTTCAAGTCATCTCACTTTTTATCTACAGACAGCAAGCTGCACATTTAAAAACAATGGACCTTTTGCAACATTTATCTTCTTTTAGCTTTCCTCTTCCATTGCAGAAATTTAGCCTCTAATGCTGTTTTCACTTATTCATTTTAACTTCAACCAAAATGGACAACAGTTAAGCTAACAACTCCAAACTTCTTTACACATAGACTCTCACATTAGCTTATTCAGACTAAATACAAATTTAGAATGAGGCCAGAAAATCCACTTCTCAGAAATGTAAGCGCTCACATGATTTCTGCTCATACTGGCAACTTATTTTGTCATTGGGAAAACTGAAAAATGAAATTTATTCATTTCTTCAAACTCAGATAGAAACTATTGATACAATTACAGAAACACATACACAGATATATATTACACCAATAACTTTTCAAATTTTCCTATGTGATGCATTTTAAGATATGTTATTGCTGAATTGTCTAAATGATTGTATTCAGATGTTTAACTATGGTTAGGAAGACAAGTGTGTAGTAACTAAGAAATACAGAATAGCTGTCTAATTCCAGCTTACAACTTTGGCAAAGGAGATTTCTGCTCTGGCCATACTAAATAGATAAATGATAGATAGATAGATAGATAGATAGATAGATAGATAGATAGATAGATAGATAGATAGATAGATAGATAGATAGATGCACATTGTATTAGGAGGCCAGGTTGTCTAGAGAAACAAATCCAGTAAAACAAATTTATGCATAAGACAGAGCTTTATATTAAGAAACATTTATATATCAAGAAGGCATCCTGGTCCAGTCCAAATCAAATCCATTAAGTCTAATGCTAAATTATAGATCGCTTTTTAGACTCACATAGTCACATGCCGGGAGTGCAGAATGGTGAAAGAGGAGGCAGAGATCAGATCACAGGCCTGTGGATGCTGGGCCTCATGGATCTAAAGCTCATTGGAAGTATAGCAGGTGTCAACAGGTCTCTGGTTTGAGGGACCCAAATGGGGCCACCCCTGAAGGCAGACACAAAGCTCCAGTGAAGCCCCACTGAGGAAGAAGGCTAAACAGAAAGGGAGAAGTGGTCTCTGTTCAGTTTGTTCTTATCCAAAAGACTTATGACATCAAGGACATGTAATCAGGATGTGAATTTTTTGGACAGGTTTAAATCCACCCCTCCCCAGGAGTGTCCAGTTGGCACAATCCCTAACTACCACACACACAACCAGCATTTTAAAGATATATATGTAGTAAGTAAGTAACGTGTTGGACTGAGATCTGCAAGGTCTGCCGTTCAAAACCATCAGGTGCTCCATAGGAGGAAGATGGGCTTTCTATTCCATTACACAGTGAATCTCACAAACCCACAGAGGCAGTTCCACCCTTTCCTACAGGGTCGCTATGAGTCGACATAGAGTGGATGACAGTGAGTGAGTGAATGACATGTAATAAGCAAGTAGAGTGATATTTACATTCAATTGAATTCATTAACAATTAAGGGATTTTAGGTGTAGGTCATTTTGGTTCCTTACTGAATTTTGAAGTTTTCTTATAGTATCATTTGGGCAATTATCATTTGATCAACTAGTGGGAAAAAATATCCTAGGAAAGAGCAAGAATGCTGCAGATAGCAAATTGTAGTTGAAGGGTTATTAAATTGCCCCCGATTCTTCAACTTTTTCTGTATCTATATTTTGCAAAAGGACCGTGCATCAGTTTCTGTTGAGAAATAGAGTCTATTTCCCAACTGCTTAGCTCTGGTTAGTCACTTGATAGATGGCAACATGTGGTGATCAACAAGTGGATGTGGCATCATGACAGTGTACACCTGAACCACAGGTACCTCTCTGTTCTGGATGGGACACTGCAAGGACGCCACGCCCAAGCTACGCTGGTGGAAGATGAGAAAGCACCTGGAAAGAACTGGAGTTCTTTCAAACAAAGGCCAGTCACCCCCCAGAAACAGAACTGCACATCTGACTCAAGGGATCAGAGATACATGAGGAAAACTAGCCTAGACCAGAAAACTCAGCATCATGAGAAAAATCTGTGGCAGCAAAAATAATCATTTATTTGTTGCCACATATTTATGGCAACAAATGATTATTTTGTATGCCACCCACCATTTTTCCTATCCATTATTGTGTGGCTGCCCTCCAGTTTCTTCTCATTCGTTTCTCATTGTCCAAGAAGGTGGAAGTGAATGGTAAGAGTAGGGGCTGGTTAGAAAAGACAGAAATCTTTTCTAACCAGGCAAGATTGCCCCTTACATCTTTTTACCTATGTAATCAATACTGATCTATTCCTATTCCAGGAAGCTTTGCTTCTCCAGTAACCTCTATATCACGTATTTGTGTTGTGTCTTGCATGTGATGGGAGTGTAACTGTTTGATTCATCCAGGGCCAATGGCTAGTCCCACCACTTGTCTGTCAGTTTGTTGTACTATGGTAGCTAGAACACTGGTATTTCAAATGCCAGCAGGTCACCCAAAATGAACAGGATTTAGAACAGCTTCCAGACTAATAACAGACTACAGAGAAGGAATAGGGTGTTTATTCAGTGGAATTAACCACTGGAAATCCTAAGGATGCATTGAGACATTATCAGTTACCCAAAATCTAATGAACAGAAACAGAACATTGTCTGTGATAGAGCCAGAGATGAACCCCTCAGGTTTGAAGGCACTCAAAATATGACTGAGGAGGAATTACCTTCTCAAAGTAGAAGCCACGATGATAACATCGGCAGAGTAAAGCTGGCAGGGCAAAGCCACTGGGACTTTCATTGCCTAATAGGGCAAGACTCAAAATGAGAGGAAACCTCTTCAAATATCACTAAAGAATTAGAACTTTGAATTTACAAAACACGAATCAAGGAAAATTGGGATGAGATGCATAAAGATAGCTATTCTAGGCATTCATGAGTTGAAATGGACTGGAATTGGCCGTTTTGAATCAGGAAACCAAAGGTTTAACAGGAATAACACAATCAAGAGGAAGGACTTTGCATTCATTGTCCAAAAGGCCATTTCGAGATCTATCTTGAAGTGCAATGCTGTCTGTGATAGGTTCATGGTTATGCACACAAGGAAATGCAGTGAATACCATGATTACTCAGATTCATGTACCAACCACGAAAGCTAATGATGCAGAAAATAAAGAATTCTACCAATGTCTTCAGTCTGAAATTGATCAAACATGCAGTCAAAACACAGATAATTATTGATGATGGAATTCAAAAGTTGGAAACAAAGGAAACGAACAGTAGACGGAAATTATGGTCTTGGTAATAGAAACAAAGATGAAAATCGCATGACAGAATTTGGCAAGACCAAGGACTCATTCATTGTAAATACCATTTTTTTTTTTGACAACACAAAAGTTTACTACACATGTGGTCTTCTCCAGATGGAATACACAGGAATAAAAATTGACTCCATCTGTGAGAAGAGACAATGGAGAGGAGAGGCTCAATATTGTTATTGTCAGGGGCCATAGAGCCGGTTCTGAGTCACAGCGAACCTATGTACAACAGAAAGAAGCACAGCCTAGCCACGCGCCATTAGCACAACGACGCTTATGTCTGAGCCCATCAATGCAGACACTGCGTCCATCCATCTTGTCAAGAGCCTGCCTCTTTTTCAATTCACCTCTTGATGTCCTTCTCCAGGGACTGGTCTCTCCTAATGATATGTCCAAAATATGCCAGAATAAGTCTCACCATCCTTGCCTCTAAGGAGAATTCTGTCTATACTTCTCTCAATACAGATATGTTTATTCTTTTGGAAGCCCATGGTACTTTCAATAGTCTTCTCTAAGTTCAACTCCGTAGGTTTTCTTTGGTTCTCCTTATTTTATGTCCAACTTTCACACATATATGAGACCATTGAAAATGCATTGGAATTTAGTCTGCACCTTGTTCCTCAAAGTAACATCCATGACTCTCAGCACTTTAAAAAGGTCTTGTACAGCAGATTTCCCTAACGCAATGTCCTTTGATTTCTTGACTGCTGCTTCCATGAACATTGATTGTGGATATAAGCAAGTTGAAATCCTTGACAACTTCAAACTTTCTCCATTTATCATGATATTACCTCTTAGTCCAGTTACGAGGAATTTAATCCATACAGAAGGCTGTCATCCCTGTAATCTGGTATTTTCTACTTTCTGCCAAGATTTGTCTGACATCAGTAATGGTAGCTCTTGTGCCATGTGTTCTGAATCCACCTGAACCTCTGGCAATTCCTTATTAATGTGATTCTGCAGCCATTGTTGGACAATCTTCAGCAAATTTGACTAGCATATGATAGCAATGATATTTTTCTATAATTTGAATGTTCCTTTGGGCCACTTTTTTGTTGGGATAAAAATATAAATATCTTATGGTCAGTTAGCTAGATAGTTGTCTTCCATATTTCTTGGCATAGACAAATGATTGCTTCCAGTACTTTATCAGCTTATTGAAACATTTCAATGGATATTCCATCAATTACTGGAGTTTTATTTTGGGATAATGCTTTCAGTGCAGCTTGGGCTTATTTCTTCCTTCAATACCATTGGTTCTTGCTCATATGTTACCTTTTGAAATGATTGACTATCAACTAGTTCTTTTGGCACAATGTATCTGTACTTTTTCCCCATCTATTTTTTTTTTATGTTCCCTGCATCATTCAATATTTTGCTGATAGAAACTTCCAGTACTGCAACTTGAGGCTTGACTATTTTCTTTAGTTTTTTCAGTTTAAGATATGCTGAATATGTTTTTCCTTTTTAGTTTTCTAACTCCTGGTCCTTGTGCATTTCATTATATTATTTTCCTTTGCCTCCTTGAGCTGCCCTGGGAATTTTCTGTTCAGCTCTTTGACGTCATCATTTCTTCCATTTGCCTTTGTTACATTACAATTAGGAGCAAATATCAGAGCAAGTTTCAATTAAAACTATGGAACAGACCAGTTGCTCATATATAAGTTCAGGTTGAATTGAAGAAAATGAAAACAAGTTCTCAAGAGCCAAAAATACTATTTTGGGTATATCCCTCCTGGATCTGGAGGCCATCTCAAGAACAAACTTGATGCATTAAGCACTACTTACGGACAACCCGATGAGCTGTGGAAGGGATGACACCAAGAATATCATACATGAAGAAGGAAAGCAACGGGTCATTAAAAACATGCGGGGGGCGGGGGGAGAAAAGCTCAAAGTGGAGGTCAGAGGAGACTCTGTCCCTGGAGAAGGATATAACATTGGTGAAACGGAGGGAAGTGAGAAAGAGGAAGGCTCTTGACAAATGGATTGACACAGTGCTGTACCCATGCACTCGAGCGCAGGCACGATTGTGACCAGGCTCCAGACCAGGCAGTGTTTTGTTCCATGGTACATGCTGTCTCTGTGAGCTGGAACCAGTTTGATGGCACCTAACAAAATAATGATGTGATGTGTGAAGGAGCAGGAGACAGTTATACCAAGAGTCTTGTACTGTCAGTAGGCAGACTAATATTTACTTACTACTTCAATGCCTTAGTTACTATATTAAGATATGTATTACTCTGGTAGACCTGTGTCTGACATTGTGGTAAATTTTGCCTGACCACCAACTCCCTTTGCTTGTGTGACTAGCACCCAGTCACATAGCATTTATTCTGTACAACTGAATAATCCAGGTATTGTGCTATGTAGTTAGCCCCCACTTGTTCAATCTCCCCCTCTCAATAGTGTTTTAAAATTAGAACCATGGTCTAATCAATGACACTTTAAACAGAAGATCCTTATGCTCCAGGGAGATGGTTGATAAGATTCTCTACCATAAATTAACAAGGAGGTGTCTAAGGTAAACCAGAGGCAGATTGAAAGAAAAAAATAAATAAAATGAAACATAGATTCAGGAATGGATTTGGGGCTCATGTTTAATCCTATCTCCTATCTAAGAACAATTTCTTAGAAATGGCCCTGCTTGATACTTGTCCTCATGAAGGAAACACAGAAGATATGGGTGCTATGGCAAAATGTGGTGAAGAAATGAGATGGTGCCCAGCTATCAGATAGAACAGCATCTGGGATATTAAAGCTTGTTTCCAAACAAGCACCCATGTAAGTGAGTGTCAACTAGGCCACATGGAAGAAGCACACCAGCATCCGTGATCCAAGGATTGTAACTTATATAATTCAAGTCCAAATGAAAAAGTAGCATCAGAAATTCCATTGTGAGGCTCTCGTGTGCAGAAGTCTATGGATGGCAGTGGAGGCCAAACAACATATGTAGTGTCTGCACAGGAAATAAGCCTGAAGTGATTTCCCCCTAACCATTATTGAATGATGGGAGTAACCTGATTACCAAACAGAGATTATTGGAAAAGTAACTAGAGTAGAATAAAATGATAAATCTGACTTGAATGGTTAAAACCTTGTCACTCGATCACCCTTCTGATACATTTTAAGTTTGATCTGGTTTTTCATATTTTCTGTATAAGCGTGTGTATCTTTTCATATTGGGGTTTATTTCTGTTGCACTTTTTCATTGTTGGTAGCCTTTGTAATGTGTTTTTGTAATGGCTCTTTGTAATGTGTTTTTCTTTATTTTTTGGTATATGAAAGCCAGGATAAATGAATGTATATAGACAACTAGAATAAGGATTCCTGGAAGGTAGTGGGTCAGGGGGAACTGATATCAAAGTGTATAAGAAGGAAACAAATGTTTTGAACTGATTTCGGTAGAAATTTTACAACACTATTTGATATGATTTTACTGTGGAATGGTGTAATGTTAGATTAGCTCCTAATAAAATGGTTGGGAAGCAACAACAACAACCATTGCTCTATTATTCTGTGATTCTGAGTTCTCATGCTAAGCACTTTAATACCTCTTACATTACCCTTTCATTCAGCCTCAGTAACTAATCTGACCAACCAAGGTTAGCAGTTTCTAAATATGAGTAATAATGTGTTGAATCTATCCTTCAAAGCCACAATAATACTGTTACCAAAGCTATTTGTTGTAGCTCTTTCATTAAGCCAAGCATTGCTAAGTCATTTACCTGTATGATCTCAAGGAATATTTTCATTAAAACTGAAGGACACTTATTCTGATGTTTTAGAAATGAAGAATACGAAGCTCAGGCTCTATTTTACATCTCAAATGTAACCATGATTCCCTTGTTAAATACAATGACCACCTATTTCCCTGTAGTAAAACAAGGGTTTTGTTTTGTTAGGTAAGCACTGAATTGCTAGCGGAGAGTTGGGCAGTCCAAAGCCACCAGCCGCTCCATGGAAGAAAACTGAGGGGAGCCCGGAAACCCTACATACGGTTGATAGGATCCAAATGGGTCAGAATGGACTTGACAGTAGTGACGTTGGGTTTATGAATCAAAATCAATTTGATACCAGTGAGGTTTGTTGTTTTGGAAACAACAAACCTTGGTTGGTTGGTTCTGTTTCAATGACTCCAAGAGCTATCTATTTCACATAAATGTACACAAAGCCCCAATTAAATCATCATTAAATTTTATAATTCAAGACCACTATATTTCTAAAAGAGTATTTCTAAGCTAAGATGAAGAGGGGAAATAATGTAATAGAAGAAGTGATACTTTTGTTTTCCCTATTTTAAAATTGGTCTCCTAATGAAAATTGTAATAAAAGATTTCACTCAGGAACAAGAAATGTAAGGAACCTTCCATTTCTTTCTCTTCTTTTAAATTCCATGTGAAAAAGCACATACGTGATTTGTGTCACTATAATGAACTTAAGTACATAGGCTCTACAAGTATAAAGAAGTAGAATACAGTGAAACCTCATTTATCGCGGTTAATCGGTTCTAGACCCTACCCTGATAAATGAAATTCCGCGAAGTAGGATTCCTTGTAACGATGTGCTTTGCTTCCTTGTTGAAAGTGAAAGTAGCCGTAGCACGGATGTTCTTTTCCTCTTTACGGATGGAGCGAACGGAAGACTCATTCAAGTCGAAATGGCGTGCAACCTCCACGATTTTCTTGCCATCTTTGATCATATCCAAAAGTTTTACCTTTTCCTTGATGGTGAGCATCTTCCTCTGGCGCTTATTTTTATTGTCAGAAGGCTTAGAAGAAGCAGCTCGTTTAGGAGCCATCATAGGGCTTAGATAAAATTTCTTAAAAATCGCAAACAATTACAGTACACTGTACAAAAGCAAAAATGCATCTGATACGTAGCTCCGATAGTAGCGATGCAGACAGAAGCATGTATAGTATGAGGCAATCAGTGGCAGTAATGACAGAGCATGCGCTGTTACGCAAAAACCGCGATAGAGTGAAGCCGCGGAAGTTGAAGCGCGAAGTGGCGAGGGTTCACTGTACATGAGTCTACCTTCAAGGATATAAGACTTCTAGTGGGCTACCATGCTAGGGACACCATACTGGCTGTAGGTGTAGTAAACTTGCTAAGCAGCCAGATTAGGATAGGCACTTAGTGGGACTGTCTCCCCGAATGCCTGCATAGGCCGGCCACAAAGGGGCTGCAGGGAAATCAGGCACACATTAGACACCTATGGAAAGTATCCAAACTGTGCATGCGCACACTAGAACCACCCATGTGCAGGTGAAACTAAACCCAGCCACTACCTAGGCACATGACGCCACTCAGGTGTGCCTAGACTCAGACAATAAGGTGGGCCAATCCCCTCCACCTCGCCTTCCCAGCTGGAAGAGGTAAGAGCCCATAGGGGGCAGGCTGCCCCCCCCCTTGTGTTCTCTTTTTGCTCTGGTGGGAGCTGAGAGCAGAGGGTGCGATTACTCCCACATGTGGGAGCGCATGCGCATGCGCCCGCACGCCTGCCCTGGGCCTTCTCTGCGTGCGCTCTCAGGGCCCCGGGGATTTCCTGGATGTGTGCTTGGTTTTGTAGTTTGTGCTCCTTTTCCTGTATTCTCTCTACACTTTTTCGCATCCAGTGACAAACTTCTGTGCAGTTCCTGCGCAGCCTTCCAGAAACCGCACATACTTTTTGAGACTGTCGCACCTGAAACTTCCCTTTTCCTCCTAAGAGTCACTTGGATTACATACGTGCTTCTGCCACGTGAAAGCTTTCTGCTTTGCGAAGAACCGAGGTCTCCCATTGTGGAATCCTAGAATTCCAGAATCCTAACAAGCCGGGCACAAGGGCGCAGAAAAATCATGACTAGAGGAAGTAAGATGGCAGGCTGCGTTTGGGCTAGATTTGGCATCAAAGACGATGGCAGGAGAGGAGCAAAGGAGAAGTAGGCCTGCCTGGGGAAGACGATTATCTTGGTCGCCCTTCAATCAAGCTGTGACCTGACTGGCAGGCTGAACCCCACTCACATGTTCCTACAGGAGACATGTTGGCACAGAAAACCTATCACAGTCGTGTAGTCTTTTTCAAATGTTTTTATATACATATTCTTTTTTTTTTCCTTTTTAAAAAAAAATCAATTTATTGAGGCTCATACAATTCATCGCAATACATAGGTCAATTGTGTAAAGCACATCTATGCATTTGTTGCCCTCATTATTCCCAAAATATGCTTTCCTCTTGGGTTCCCGGAATCAGCTCATTTTCCGTTTTTCCCCTCCCCCTCCCTTCCTCCTCCCCTCTCCCCCATGCACCCTTGATAATTTATAAATTATAATTGTATCTTATATTACACTGTCCGGCGTCTCCCTTCACCCACGCTTCTGCTGCCCGTCCCCCAGAGAGGAGGTTATATGTAGCTCCCTGTGATCCATTCCCCCTTTCTTCACCCCCTTTCCCTCCTGGTATCGCCACTGTTACCCCTGGTCCTGAGAGGTTCATCTGTCCTAGATTCCCTGCGTTTCCAATTCCCCTCTGTACCGCTGTGCATCATCTGGTCTAACCAGGTCTGCAAGGCAGAATTGGGGTCCTGGTAGTTGGGGGGAGGAAGCGTTTAAGAACTAGAGGAATGTATCACTATGTAAGTTTGTATTAAGCAAAAATAAATACAACATGAATTTCATATGTTTACTCCTTTCTTTAGGAGACGTGGAAGTACATCGCTATCAAAAATGTTTTAGCATGATGGACATGTGTTTAATTTGGCAAAAACACTAAGTCTTATTAACTTAAAATTTTCATATTAATTAATTCTTTGCCATTTACTTATGTTATAACAATGTTGCATTATTATTATTATTTCTTAGGATAGGTGCTTCAATAAAGGATCAGTACCTGGATACCAAACCAAACCCAAATTTATTGTTATCGAGTCAATTTTGGCTCTTAATGACCTTACAGGTCATAGTAGAACTGACCTTGTGGGTTTCTGAGGTTGTAAGTCTTTACTGCAACAGAACACATCATCTTTCTTCCACAAAGAGACTTGTGGGTTGAAACTACGACCCTTAAGAGTAGTAGCCCAGAGGTAACTCAGGACTCCACCATGGCCCCTTAATACTTGAATAGAGGCCACAAAATATAATGATTTGGAAACACATAAAAATAGCTGCTTGATATGCTATTTAAAAAAATCATTACACCGATAGTGTAATGAATTATTAGTAAAATTTTGAAAATAAAAAAATACACCAGAGTCAAATGGAAAATACAGAAATAAATTTATTTAGGAAATAAACATTATATGTGTAATGAATATTCATAATATTCAGTTAAAAATAAAGGATGTATATTTATGCCAGTTTGATTAGAAAACATCTGGTTTCTTACAAAAGTCTGAATAATGTAACATCTTTTAACACCTACCTACATTCTGTGTGCTGAGTGCACACACTCCTATTTTCCCCATCAGTGAGCTAACCATGTGCCATGACCAAGGAGCTAAAATTAGCATTTTATTTCCTGTGCTATTTCAGTGGGAAAAATTCATTGTGTGGCTCTAATTTCATTCTGACTTGAAAGATTGAGAAAAACAGAACTGCTTCTTTTCTTTCTCCTCCATCTCTTCCTCCTCCTCCTCCTCCCTTTCTTCTTTGTATAAGCCTGATAGCCCTATTATGATAAATGAAGACAGAAGTCCAGCAGCAGCAGCAGCATTCACTGCTAGCATGTTTGTTTATCTTTTGTGTTGCCAATTCCACTTTCTTCAAAACAGATTCATATTTCTTTGAATTTCTTAATTAATAGAAAATTAAGGCATATTTGTAAGCTATCAATTTGAATTCTCATATATATTTAGTCTCAATTTGTCAAACATAGTATAACTTTGAGCATAAGCTCTGATCTGGGCTGTTGGGGTCCAAATCTCAGTCACATTTTGCTTGCTGTAGGACTTAAGGGCATCAAATTGCATGGACTTTGGTGCATCTACCACTAGTGTCCTACTGCATACATTTTTAGATTGTAGAAAGGATTGTTTAAATTAATATATGAAAGCACTTGGAATAGTACAGTCAACATGGGTAGCACCCAATGATTGTGAATTGTCCTCATTAATGTTACTGGTGTTAGGGGTCCAGTCCAATCTGACTCAGCAACACTATGTCCAACAAAAGGAAACCCTTACTAAGTCCTGTGTCAGTCTCAAAATGGTTATGTTTGATCATGAAATCATTATTATCAGAAGCAGTATAATATTTTCTGAATGAGTTAGTACCCCATGAAAAATGAGAGTCAAGGGTCCTCAAACTTTTTAAACAGGTGGCCAGTTCACTGTCCCTCAGACCCATTGGAGGGTCGGACTATAGTTTAAAAAAAAACTGAACAAATTCCTATGCAAACTGCACATAGCTTATTTTGAAGTAAAAAACCAAACAGGGCGAAAACACCCAGCGGGCGGGATAAATGTCCTCTGTGGGCCACATGTGGCCCGCGGGCCGTAGTTTGAGGGCCCCTGTATTCCTAGGCTGTGAAAATGAACACATGAAAAATTATGTGTTCTACTGCCTACTATTCTACAAACCTACTGCCATTGGATTTATTCTGAATCATAACTATCTCGTGTAGGCTTTCCGAGGCTATAGATATTTACAGGCACAGAAAACCTCATCCTTCTCATGAGGAGCAGCTGATGAGTTAGAACTGTTGACCTTGTGGTTAGCAAGCAGCCCCACAGTAATCCACCCGGCCTGCCACTAGGGCTCCTTTCCGATGAACTATAGTAGTGTACACGTTATATATCCTGGATCTGTTCACTTTCTGTGTTGGTTTCATAGTGCTGACATGACAAATTGTCGCGAGTGCTTCAAACAATAGAAATATAACCTCTCACTGTCGTGGAGGCAGCAGGCCTCCGAACACAGTGAAAATCCTTCCTTGCTCCTTCCAGTGTCCAGTTACTCCAAATCTGCCCGCGTTTTCCCCCGGGCTTCACCTCGGGCTCCTCGGCTCCTGTCCTAGTGGTTGGATTCCAGCTACAACTGGGTAATCCAGGGTTATCTCGACCCAAGATTCCTAGCATCATTACGAAGGCAAAACCATTTTTCCAAATGTTCATAGGATATTTTTTAAATAACTGTCAATCCACTATGCTGTTTATCATTTGATTTTTACTTAATAAATTCCTGCCCTTTAGAACACAATCTTTGTTATTAAATGATAAGGAAAACAATTGATGTGGAATCTACTGATTGTAATTCACAGCAATCCCTATGCTTCAGAATAGAATTGCACTCAGTAAGGTTTTGTGTGTGTGTGTGTGTGTGTGTGTGTGTGTGTGTGTGTGTGTGTGTGATTCCACAGAAGTACACACAAGGTGTGGCTAGGTAGATTTGAAATGTCACAGTCTTGGTTAGTAGCCATATCCCTGACCGTGTGTACCTTCCAGGGACTCACATGATATAATGAATGCTTGTTGGCGGCCACAGAGCGGGTCCCCAGTTGTCATCCCCAGTGTTAGACAGAGCAGGGAGGCTTCATGGACCTTTTTTTGTCTGTAGTTTTAAAACAAGCAGATTATCAGACATTTCTTCCTCAGAATCATTGGGCAGATGAGAATCACCAACATTTTCATCAGAACCTGATCATAAACCATTTGGGTCACCCAGATTCTTTTCAATCATGTAACAGAAATGATCGATTAATGTCTTTTTAAAAGTTTCTCAGAGATTATGCTTACTCTATAATATTTAAATCAAACAACACTTTCAATATTTTTAAAGGAAACTTTGAAATCCATCTGATTGGTTATTAAAATAAATAACTAATTCGTGGATTTTCATTCAGGTCATTGAACTAAGGATATACTAATATTTAGAGTCAATTTTACAGTGTTCACACAATTTTACAGTGCTCACTTGTTGACCTTGCCACCGTCTTCTGTTCGCACACTGCCACGCACAAGGTTCAGTCCAACACCAGATGGAAAGGCAGATGCGGAAAATTCAAAATACTTGATGAACTGTTTCCGGTCCCTGGGGAATGTGTGGACCATAAATGTGGAAAGTTGAAGAAAGAAGACAGCTTTTACTAGAATTCATCATCTCCTTGGCTGTTGATCAAGAGGCAATACTCTCCTTTCCGACACAGAGAAAGGTACAGACAAGTATTTAGGCAGGAACTAAGATGGGAATGCAGAGTAGCTCCAACTGCAGCTCTGACTAAGACTCAGGCTAGTCTTCCGACTCTATTACTTAGAATGAAATGTTTTGAAATATCATTGAATCTATACAGTTATGACAAGAAACTCTAGTGGCATTGATTACTGGCGATTATTTATTAAAGCAAGATGTTAGCACTGAATTAAATTAATGTGATATATATGTATGTATTTTTGTATGTATGTATATATATCCGGGGCCATTCGGCTCAATCTTCACTATATTTTGTCAGAGCTTGCAGTACTTTTCCATTCCCGTGATACAGTTTTGTGATTATGTTATCTCCCCTCTGAATAGCCTGTCCTTGAGACGGGCTGAGTTTAACCTTCAAGTCTGCCTAGAAACAGATAAGGGGGTTTCCATACACGGTGTGACATTTTTTAGATAAAGCACCTATATCCTGCTTCCCCTTGATTGGGTAGGAGATTATCTTCACCCTATTTACACATCTAGTGCCTGCACCTGATTTGCATGAAATGATGTCACTTCGCGTACCTGATTGAAGACTGTAAACCGTTACTGAGGGTGCGCTCCCCCGGACTCCTTGATTGGTCTATTACCAAAGTGGCCTAATTTACATGTGTGACGGCTGTTTCCCTTCCCCTGGCCTATATAGGCTGCAACCTTTCACTCAATAAAGAGAGACTTGATCAGAATACTGTCTTGTCTCCGTTTCTCGTGTCTCTTGTTCCCCTCAATTCCCACTCCTTCCTCCAGGGTCTGCGTTGACGTTCCTGCGGATCGGGACATATATAAATTAAACATGTAAATTAATTGCTTAATTGAGATTTTATTTGGAAAGGAAAAGGATTGTAAATGTCACTGAAAGGTTTTCTGCTTAGGGAATCCCTCACCTTAATGTGTGGAAACTACTGTGACTCATTTGAATGTCTGGCTGAAAGCATCCTGTGGTTTGATGTTGTTTGAGACAGAATATATTGGAAGGAAGGTTATCAGTGAAGACATGTTTCTCATCCTTTTCCATACAGTCTTGACCACAAAGAGGAATCCCAAATGACTAAAGGAGTGGAAATACTTACTCTCTTCTTCTTTTCTGTCCAGCACACTGGTGATTATCCTGTCACTCATGATTGCTGCTGAATCAGGGAAAGGAAATGAGAGGTAAACACTGGGACAGCTGGGTGAGTGGCCCAGACACACGCCTACGTTACTTCCAAGTCTAAGAAAAGAAGTGGGCAAAGAAGGCATGATTCAAGTCACCAAACCAGATAGTTTCTTGGTGAATACAAATTTAGTATTTACCAGACTGCTTTAAAAGGTCAACAAACAATCTACCAAATTATATATATATATATTTCAACAAAAATTTATTCAGCTTATAAGAAAAAAACATATTTCGTAGTTTTTAAATAATATTAAACATTTAAAGGGAGATTCAGATTTGGCTTATTAAAAACACATAAAAAGTTCTATTAAACCTCATTATGTAAAATATATATATAATGTTTAATAGTCCCAATAGTAAAAATTACAAATAACAAAATATAGCTAAATTAATAAAGTTCATAAACTAAATATATCTAGGAATTTATTGTTTTATATTTATAGACTGAATATGCACCTTCAAAGAAATAAACATTACAGCACATCAAAGTATCAGACATTTTAAATAAGGATATCAATAAATATAATGTCTTCTTGAAATCATAGGGAAAAATTACCACAGCATATAGCAAGAATTATTTTTCTTGATTCATCATGGATATTGGGTAAGTGAAGTCCAAGTTTAGGTCATTTAATTTACTGATTCCGTAACCAATACCCCTGGAAACGGCCAGCAAGAAGCCAAATACCCTATTACATTGGGCTGACCTACTACAAAAGCCAGTGCCCCTTTGAAGACAAAGGTGGACCTGACCTAAATCATAGCGTTTTCAATCTCGTATATGCTTGTGAAAGCTTAACAGTGGATTCTGAAGATGGGAATTATTTGAATTATTATGTTAACTCTACCAGGAACTGCCAAAAGAATGAACAATGCCGCCCTGGGAAAAGTACCAACATATTCTCTTTAACGGGGAGGTTGGTGGGATTTTATCTCATTTACTTTGAACATGGCATCAGGAAAGTCCAGTCCTTGAGCAAGGACACCCTGACCGGAAAAATAAAGGATCTGTGCAAAAGCGGAAGCCCCTCGCGGGGGTGGACAGACACCGTGGCCCCAGGAATGAGCTCAAACAAAGGAAGACTTACAGTGCTGGAGTGGGACTTGACAGTATTTCATTCCGTTGTACAGGGGACAGCTATGGGTTGAGAACCAGCTCATGGGCACATAAAACAACAGCGACATACATAGCTCCGGGACCCCGGTAGCGCACGGGTTAATGGCCGGGGATAATGGACACATTCACAGTTCTAACGCACCAGCAGCTTGCTCTGTGTGAGAACAATATCGGAGTCTGCTTGCATAAAGGTTTGTCACCTTCGAAAACCCAATAAGGAAGTTATTGTCTGTCCTAAAGAAGATTCTGAGCAGAATTGATTTGTGGCAGTGGATTTCTTTCTTTTTAGATATAGTTTTACTGCTCAAACATAACGGACTGGGGAGCGTTTCTTTCTCTTGTTCTTCTGTTGGGCCACTTTTCGTCAGGGTCCAAAGATAGCTAACAGTAACTAATTTTACAATACCCTAATCATTTTTGTCTGTCTCAATCACTACTCTATAATTTTCTTACAGGTGAAAATATACTTCATTCAACTATTTACCCATCAGTTAGGAAGTCATTGCTTTATTTTGATTAAGCGATTCTGACACATTGCACAAGATTATACTTGTAAAGAGCGGGAATCCCACGTGGACTCTGGATGCATCTTAAACGCAAAGATGAAGCGTTTGCTGATGAAAGTGGTGTGTTCTTAGGAGAAAAATGGCTGTCAAGGATAACTTTGAAATTTTGGCTTCTATACCTGATAAAGTGAGGTTTATAGTAAAGAGGATAGGAAAAGTGATAAGTACTTTTGTTGGTCGATTTTAAAATATCTTATTAACAACAATGTGTTGCTGCCACAAGTGTTCTGAAATCACAAGAAACTCTAAGAAAGATACAAAAAGTATCTTCTAATTAGTCGGTTTTGCCCTTTCTTAGGACCCAGGATTTTTATTTAAAACCAGTACAAAAAGCCTCAAAACTAAGACAATTACAGCTCGAACAAAACATCAGAATGCGCCCCGACGCTTGTGATTCTTGTAAACAAAAGCAGTTCGTGTTTCCGTCACCTGGCGTTAATTGGCGTTGTTAGTACGCGTTGTTTAAACCTTTTGCGGCTGTGTTCCAAGAGTTTTCCTATCATTTTCTGAGTGCTTGTGGCTTTTTGTACGGTTTTAGATAAAAAACATGGGTCCTAAGACAGAGTTTTTTGAAAAGCATCATCAGGATAAGGAGCTGGTAACCGTGTTATCGATATTGTTGATGATAATTTAGAAAACTGTTCAGGAAACGCGCACAGCTGACGATATTCAACAGATTTTTTTTTTTTTTTTTAAGAGAAAGCCAGCCAGGTCCTAGTGAAAAAAATGCAAAGAAGGGAAAAAACGGCCGAAAAGCAGCTCCCAGTGGATTTGATGGAAGGGATTCTCCTTCCAAACAATGACTCTCTCTCCATCCCTCCTCTCCACACCCGTGTCCACAGATCCAGATCCTCAGTCTCAAGGTATGGGCCATACTGTAGTTGTTAAAAAATTTTTTAATATTGTGTTTCTTATTTAAATTATATTATTTAACTCTGAATTTATTTACTTTGAAAATTCTGCCTAATGTTTTGTATAAAAAGGTAAGGTTAGGGTAAAAACTTGGTGGTTGAGAACATATTAAGCCATTTTCAGTTAATTCTTATGGAAAAATGTATTTGAAACTCGGCTACATCGCATCTTGATGCTCCTTCTAGAAAGGATTAGCTTCGAGGTCCCGGGTTCTACTGTATCAAATCTAAAATACTTTTAGTTATAGGTCATGCTACGAGGAATACTGATTGATTTGGGTTCATAGACTATAAGAAATTTGAACTCTCTTCTTGGTTTAAAGGACTGATATTGTATTTTATAAGCAATTTAATGCATTTTTTATTGCCTGTTAGTCTTTTTGTAAAAATCATTTTATTGGGGGCTCATACAACTCTTATCACGATCCATCCATCCATCCATTGTGTCAAGCATATTTGTACATTTGTTGCCATCATCATTCTCAAAACATTTGCTTTCTATTTGAGCCCTTGGTATCAGCGCCTCATTTCCCCCTCTTTTCCCGCTCCCCCCTCCCTCATGAACCCTTGGTAATTTATAAATTATTATTTTGTCATATCTTACACTGACTGATGTCTCCCTTCACCTACTTTTCTGTTGTCCATCCCCCAGGGAGGAGGTTATATGTGGATCCTTGTAATCAGTTCCCCATTTCCACCCCACCTTCTCTCCACCCTCCTGGTACTGCCACTCTCAGCACTGGTCCTGAAGGGATCATCTGACCTGGAGTCCCTGTGTTTCCAGTTCCTATCTGTACCAGTGTACATCTGGTCTAGCCCAATTTTTAAGGTAGAATTGGGATCATGATAGTGGAGGGGAGGAAGAATTTAAAAACTAGAGGACAGTTGTATGTTTCATGGTATTTCTTACATGCTAATATTAGGATATACTCACATCTACAAAGCTACTTTATACAATAGTAGTGCCAGATTAACACTTGATCATTCCATTCATTTCACTGTGCTTAGAATTTACAAAATAAATGATACAGTTAATAGCATTAAAAGCATTATCCAGTGTTAATTGGAGGGGGGTGCAGCGTGAAGTGGAGACCCAAAGCCCATCTGTAGACAATTGGACATCCCCTCACAGAAGGGTCACAAGGAAGAGACAAGCCAGTCAGGGTGCAATAAAGCACCGATGAAACACACAACTTCCTCTAATTCTTTAATGCTTCCTTCCCCCCACTATCATGACTTCAATTCTATTTTACAAATTGGATTAGTCCAGAACATGCATACTACTACAGATAAGAGCCTGCAACAGAAGGAATCCAGGACAGATAACCCCTTGGGACAAACAATGAGAATAGAGATACCGTTTCCCCGAAAATAAGACAGTGTCATATATTTATTTTTGCTCCCAAAGATGCGCTAGGTCTTATTTTTAGGGGATATCTTATTTTTCCATGAAGAAGAATACAGTACACATTTATTGTTTATTGTTTTATTAAAAGAGACCTCACACTTCCTGTCTGCTCCGGCTGCGCTGTGGCCAACAGTGAGCTGCGCGGCAGTGCCCACTGCTACAGTCCAGAGTTCAGAGTTATGGTAGCTTTGGGGGGGGCCTTATTTTCAGGGAGGTCTTATTTTGGGGGATGTATTATATTTCAGCAAGAGGCAAAACTGTAAGTAGGTCTTATTTTCGGGGGATGTCTTACTTTTGGGGAAGATTAGGGATTGATGGGGAGAGAAAGAGGGAATTGGTCACAAGGATCAATATGTAATCCCCTCCCGGGGGGACAAACAATGGAAGAGTTGGCGAAGGGCAACAGAGAATAACGTAAGATATGAAAATAATAATACACAACTTATCAAGGGTTCAGGAGGAAGGGAGAGGGGAAGGGCGGGGAAAAATGAGGAGTTGATATCAAGGGCTCAATAAAAAGAAAATACTTTGAAAATGATGATGGCAGCATATGAGCAAATATGCTTGACACAATGGATAAATATATGCATTGTGATAAGAGATGTAAGAGCCCTCAATAAAAGTATTTAATAAAAATTTTTAAAGCATTATCCTCAATACAAAATAAACTTATGCATAAATAAATAGACTTCAACTAGCTCTCTCTTAATAGCCACATATTTCTGACTTGAGCATTTCTGATTAACATACACAATAGTTTAAAATGATATTAACATTTAACATTATATTTAATAAAAATGAGCATTCTCATGTCTAAAAAAACAATACTTTAGATCTATCTTTCTATGAGACTTGAAAGAATTTCTATATTCTTCAAAAGTATTTGGGAGTGCATATACTAGTTTTCCATAAGAGATAAAAAATAAAATATGACTCTCATAAGGGGACAATACACTTTGAAGTATACTTGATTCTCAGTGTGTAATTTAATTGTCTACTTGCTTATATTAAATGTAATTGTATTTGTATTCCTTAAGTACATTAGCTGTTAAGGACTTCTTTAAATATTATCAATAGTAAATCTATTACATTAATTTTAAAAATTGGGTTGCTACTATCATGATGAAGTTTCAAGGGGTTCGTAGTGTGATTAAAAATACTGGCAATGTGTTAAACTTGTATATGTACATTGTTATATATTCACTATGTACTATTTCTCATATTCTACATTAATCATGTAGATTATTTTTAAATGTCACAAACTTCATAATAGTTTTTGGTTGCTACAAGTTTTCCTGATCTGAAGTTATGTGAGTATTGCAGCTACTAGAGGATAGCTACAAAACATTTTGACATTAAAAATCACGTTCTCGAAATTGTAAAGGTTTAGGTACTAAGCTTTACTACATTTCAATGAAATAACTGATGCAATATAATCTTCTGCCTTTCTGTCTTTAGTAGAGAGTGAAACATCTGCTTATGGTCAAGTATTCATAATGCTCTAATTTAAAGTTACCATATATACTCGAGTATAAGCCAACCTGAATATCAGCCAAGGTACCTAAAACTGCATTTAAAAATGTGCTGAAAAATTAGGCTTATGCACAAGTATATATGGTACATTATTCAGAACATATATATGTGTGTATGTACATATATGTGTGAATATGTATATGTATATTGTATGTATATAGATATATACACACACACACACATATATATACACACTGAACATGTACCCAAAAGTAGACAGTAGGTCATGGTAACTTTAAACTATTCTGATTTCTTTTTTTAAAATTTTCTTACAAGTACCAATGGGCTATCATTATAATTATTTTCTCCATCCTACCTGGAAAGATAGTGCTTTTTTTATACTTCAGCATTAATTAGGCTAGTTATCTCCTAAATGCTTGTTCGTGGGAAGCTACTAACTTTTAGTTGCTGGTCAACACATGTCAAATATAAGTAATTAAAACTATGGTACCCTGCAACCAAGCATTAAGATGTTTGCATTCCAAAGGGGTTCATTGAAACCAGATGAATTGCATGGCTCCGAGAAAAGCTTGGCTGAAGTGTAACAACTTCCAATCCACACTGTCTTAACTTGCTCACATCACAGTCACTGCCTCAAGAACCAGAAGGGTCCTCCAAAGTTTACCCAGCCTGTTTCCAAACAAACTTTGATTTTAAAATATCTTGGAGAAAGACAATTTAATATCTTTTTTCAGATTTTAATGCAAGAGGATTCTGAGCCCTCTTGTATATTTAAATTGTGTAATTTCATAATGGGCAAAAGAAAAAGGAGTATTTTAAAAATTATTTTACTTAACTAAAATCCCTTCATTTTAGTGCATTTATTTTTTGGCTTCACTGTAGTGAAATAGTACAGCACTAGACAGCTCTAGTTTTAGCTCTACCAATGACTGATAATTCTGCAATATTCGCAGTACACAGATAAGGGAAAATATATACTCTTCAGAATTAGAAATGTTGGGTGAACTAATCCTGATTAAAATTTGTGGTGCTCAAAAATTTGTCAAGTCTGTATTAGTATCTATTTCAACATTCCTGCGTAAAGTAAAATTAGGCAATCAATTACTTAACCACTCACCATTAAAAAGAACAAAATGAAAGAAAATTAAATAATAACAGATTTTCTAAAGAATATTTATGAAATAAAAGCATGCATTCAATGGTATGTAATAGGCCCCTCATCATAGAAAATTTAATAAGCTAACAGGTAAATTCCTTCAAGCAGTTTATGAATTTAGCATTGCAAATAAGCATACTACATTAATCTTAAATCATGCTAGATTAATTAGCAGACCTACTATTATGAAGCCCATGGGAAGTTATCATTTGGCAAACAATTCTAAATTTAGCAAATTTTTCTTCTTAAGGAAGTTGTTCCTTTCCCTCCCACTACTCTTGTGCTAAAAAATTATTAATGCCTATTATTTCCTTTCTGTAACTGTATGCCAAGTCAACATCACTGTTGAAAGCACACTTCAGAAAAGGTACAATTTTATGACTTAATGCATCCTATTTTTATGACATGTGAGGGAAAAACACTCTTTTGATGTCCAGGTAAATGTTAAGTCAAAGTCTGTTTCCTCTCACACCTGTTTGCCCTCAGTGCAGGTAGTGGAGCACAGGATGCTGCTGAGTGTAACTGACGCAGATCACAGACCAAAGAGACTCACTTGTCACTCCAGCTGAACATATGGACAAAGCTGTCAAATGAAGACAGTCTTTGGTGTGCTATAGCCAGACTTCAGTCAGCATGAAGGAAGCACAGTACCGATTTCCTCAATACATCATTCTAAAGCTGTGCTGCATTTCATGTATTGAATTATATTTTACTTCACAATTTAAATTTGCTTAATACAGGAAGATTTTAGTTCACACTCCTGCTAGTAAGCAGAGTTTTTTTTCAATCTACACAAATTTATTTTATATTAAATTCAGAAATATGCTCCTAGTGAATTATCAGCAGAACGCCTCCCCTCCCTCACCTCTTGGGATTTTATCTATTTACATTTTTCTTGCTGTATGTCATCAAGTTGATAACCACTCCTAGTGACCCTTTATGCAGATTAGAACTACCCCATAGGATTTTCTACCTTCTATTTTAATCATTCTGTTGTGCATAAGGTTGCTGTGGGTCATAATCTACTTGATGGCATCTAACAGTAACAACAATTGTATGCTTGTAGATAGCCAGGCAAAATGTCTGTCTCTTTGTGAGCAGCCCAGCACTTTACCATCAGGACCTGTTTCAAAACAAAAAGGTCAGGAAGTAGATAGCATTTCTGCTCTATCTATGCCAATCATAACTACCTTTCCCATATACTATACCACAGATAGTCCATTCACTTAATGTAAACACTTATTTTGATAGCAAACCATGGTACATTCATTTAGTTTTTTCCCATTGATCTTTGATATTTGTTAGTAATTCAATTAATCAATATCATCTTAACTATGGTAGATCCATACACTGTGTTAGGTCGGGTGGACTAGAGAAACAAATCCAGTGACATTCATCCCTCTTAATACTCAGGCTGCCACATGCATTGATTCAGAATGCAGGGAGATCACAGGGAGTGGGTGCAAGGTTGTGTGGATCCAGTGGCGGTGGCTCTGGCGGCAATCCGGGTCAGCCAGCAGGAAAGTGAAGTCAGAGAGAGAGAGAGAGCGGAAGGCTCCCAGGGCCTGCCTTAAAAGAAAACGATGCCTTAAGGAGTCACCATCAGGCTGTGACCTGATTGACAGGTTGAATACCCCCTCTACACTTTTATATAGTTTCAAGTTGACAGGAAATTATGTAACTACTATATGAATGAAGTCATGTACTGCTAATACACACAAAAGGCCATCTTCATATAATGTTGTGAGGTGCCATCTAGTCGGTTCTGCCTCACAGCAACACTGTGCACAAGAGAGCAAGACACCACCTGGCCAACGCCGTTCGCATTCTTCTATCCGCGCCCATGGCGGAGCCCCCGGGTCAGTCCATCTGTGTTTTCATCCTCTTTGGGGTTGTCCTTGCACTTTACCAAGCCTGATGTCCTTTTCAGGGGCTGTTCTCTTCTGATAATGTGCCCGCAGTCCCTTAGAAGAAGGCTCACCGGCTGTGCTTTTAGGGAGTATTCCAGTAGAACTTATCTGAGAGTGTGACAGACATTGTTCTTGGCATAAAATGTGTACCATTCCTCTGTGACCGTGGTTCTCTGTGTACTGATCAAAACTGCTGAAATGCATGCAACTCAGCATGATTCAGAGTGAAACTGCCATCACTTCACTGTGCCTCACATCCAAGATTTCTGTATTTGGTTTGTTTTCCACCTTAGAATGACAGGGCCAGTGCTGGCACAAACAGTTAATTGCTCATCTAAGTGGTTCTGTCTGTCTCAACAAGAAGTGCCTCTGAAGGGTTGGTGATCTGCTTCAGAAAGCTGACAACCATGAAACTCCTATGGAGTACAGTGTCCTTTGGTACACGTGGGCTCAGCATGAGTGCAAAGCATCGGAGACGTCAGCTGTTTGCTCACTGCGAGAGCTCTTAGAGTGTGTTTGACCCTCGTGACTCCATCTGATACTCATGCAAAGTCATCATCCTGCCTGCTGTCTTTCTTAGCCCCAGTGGTTTCTGTGTGCTGGTTATCGGGTTCTACTGGAGATGAAATTTCTTTATGTGAAAGGAGACAGTGCGAAGGTGATAATACAAAGCCCCAAACGGTTAGTGACCAAGCTTCCTGAGCTCAGAGGAAGGTGGTATTCGCTCTTGTACCATCTCATCTGCATGTTAAATCACCGAAAACACTTTATTACATTGACGTCACAGATCAGGATTATTGTCAAAGTAATGGGTATGTGAAAGTTCAAGTTCAGTCTAGGTCACTTCCTTCTCTGGCTGCAGGAAGGAAAACAAAGTCAGAAGGCAATCATGGCACCATTTCCACCGAAACCACACACAATAGAGAACAAGGGAATGATTTGATTGAAAAGGAGAGAGTTCTCTACTAATTAGTGATCTCTGTAGACACGGAGAGGGGCAAAAGTGCATCTACTTCACTCCACCTCTTGGTTGTGCATAGGTCCTGCATGTGCATGTACGTGCACACACACACACACACACACACACACACACATCTAGCAAAGACTAACTTTGCTTCATGTAACTATTTCACTTATAATAAAATTGCATTTATCCTCCCCTATAGGTTACAACCCGAAGATGTATTAGGTCATCTTGTTTTAAGGCCAGGATTTCTGGATAAAGTGTATTTTTCTTAACCAAGTACAGATGTGCGTCCTCATAGCACCACAACCAAATTCTAATTATCCATTTAACTCTTCTCATTTCATCCAACACACAAGGTTAGGGAAAGCAGAGATGTTACCGGAAATATTCCTACTCAAAAAACAGAAAGGAAACATTGTAAATTGTTACTTCTCTATTGTGACATGCATTCATTCATTACCTCAATCCACTGTAAGTCTCTCTGGTCATCGTTACTCTCCTGGGAGCACTGGGAATGAATGTACTCTCCCTCTGCTGGGACTCCACCACCCAAACAGCACCTAAGAGAAGAACTAGCCCAGGCCACGTTCATCTGTTAATCTTGTCCTGTCTCCCTATAAGTGGACATGTAAATAATCAGCAAACATATTTGTTACTGACATTATGATAGTTTAACATATATATTTACAATAAAGCAAGTGAAAATGATTATAGTAGTAGAATAATTAGATTAATGATCTTTTGCTAAAAGGGCATGGCAAACATAACAATAAAGCCCGTGGAATTTGAGTCAACTTTGACCCCCAGTGGCCCCGTAGGACAGAGAGGAACCACAGCTAGGGTTTAGAAGGCTATCCGTCTTCACAGGCGCAGATTACCCACACTTTCTCCTGGGGAAGGGAAGGGGGTTGGAACCATCAGCATTTCAGTTAGCAGACAGCTGCTTAACCATGAAACCACCAGAGCTCGCTACTTCAGGAAAAAAAAATCTTCTGCTGATTATTTTTTATTATTATTTAAATTTTTAATTGTAAATTCTAAAAGGAAACTTTCAGAATATATGCCATGGATATAAATAATATTTTACCTTTCAAGCAAACTTATGGTTTAAGGTCCATATTTTTAAATAAGGAAATTAAGATTCATACAGTTCAGGGGCCATTAGTTAGGATAAAGAGAGGAAATGAACTTCATATCTAGGTCTTTAAAGCTTCTCCTTGATTCTGTTCTGAGATCAGGTAGCTTTAGAAAAGGCAAGGTTCTGCACTTACTAAAATGCACTTTCTTACATATTATCTACTCTTGATATAAGATTCTGATGGTTTCCTGAGCTAGTTATAGAAATTTCACACATAATATCCAAATCTTTCTACTCGTCAACATGACCCTATTCAATAAGAAACAATTAAAAAATAAGCTATATATTTAGAATTCTAACTTAGTTCAAACTATACATTAGACCTGGAGTGACCTAATCTCCGGTTACAGAGATCATGTAAAGTTGAACTTCAAGTCAAGCGTGTTTGCTTCCCAAATTTGGTATCCACTAAGTGGCACATAGCTCCCCTAAATATAGAGAGCACAAAAGGTCCTCACCACATCAGAGTTTGGGTAACACTTCATTTTAACAAACACAAATGCAATATAATTTCTCTATTCTATACTTATAGGGCAGGTGTTGACCATATAATAATAAGTTTACTAAAGTAATGTCGACTGGCAAAGTATAACCTATGGAGTATTGGTAAGTACAGTAGGTTCATGGGCAAAACACACTGTTTATATCTATTTTCCAGACGAGAGGGAAGTTGATAGCACATGACAATTACTTTGAGGGTTTTTGCTTCACAGAAGGGGGCTTCCAGATGCATGCCCACAGTTTTGGAGGATGGCAAGTGCAGTCAGCTGTGGACACAGTCTGTATAGCCCTACCCTCAAACGCTCTCTGCCAATCAGATCAGCGCCTCCTGTTGTGGGAATGTCGTGGTTACAGTTCCATATTTTGGCTTGCAAAGACGAATATACAAGGCACTACCTTTGAGGTCATTCACAAAACATGGCAGTGTTACAAAGGGAGGGAAGACTGAGTTGCAATCAATGCCCCTGAGCTGTAAATCATAATCATAGTCATAATATCCCTTTCAAAACAGAATAGCCTACCTTACATGAAATTAATTGAGACCCACTTTTAATCCAGAGTTTATCCAATTTAAACCAAGAAATGTTTATTTATTTTTTGTGTACTATATACAAGTTGATGCACTCCTATTTTAGAGAGAATAATATTTAAATTGCCATAGAATTTAGTATTTTGTCAGAAATTTTTCTTAATAAATTAATATTAAGAAGATACAATGTACGTTCTACGGTGATCATTTTCCTGACTGTGATCTAATCATTCCCTCTACATTCTTATATACAATATCCCATGCATTGCTATATACAGAACCTAATAAGATTTTCAAAATTTATTTTTGTGCATTTATGCATCTAAATGTTGAGGACTAACAAATATTATATCCTATATGTGAAAGACATGCAAGTAAGCAAAATAAACCATGAATAAAGTAATTGTTATAATATAGCTATACTGTATTGCAAATGAAAAATAATTGACTTCCTATAGAACATTAAAAAGTTGTTTTAGATATTTACACTTATTAAAATTATTAAAACTTGATTGAATGTAGGAAATCTGTGCTTCTAAAGGCAGATAATTGTACATAGCTATCTACATTTATTTGATTTCTAATATACACATTTGACACAATGCGTAACTTTTTCAATGTTGTGAAGCTGAGAGATGATGCTAATAGAATATTAATCTTATTATAATACTTGCTTTTATTCTTTATGACTTTAAAATTGTTACATTTTATTTTTAATTCAAATATATCATTAAAAACTGAAATAATTACACAATAGTATCAAGTCTTAATTTTCTTTAAAGTATCCCTGATTACAGGGTTGTTAGGCACTTGCAGCTAACCAATCGGTCAGTAGTTTGAACCCACCTCATCTCTGCTGGAAAGATGTGGCAATTTGCTTCTGTAAAAAATACAGCCTTGGGAACCCTGTTGGGAATGCGATGCTATTCTGTCCTAATGGGTCACTCTAAATTGGAATAGAGAACCATGTTGGTGTAGTGGTTGGGTGTAACGTTGGGCTATGATGCCCATGGGTAGCATTTCGAAACCATCAGCAGCTCTGTGGGAGAAAGACTGGGCTTGGGACTCCCATAAACTTGGACACTCAGGAAACCCTCAGGGATTGCTAGGAGTCAGCACTGACTCTGTGGCAGTGAGTGAGTTAAGGTGGAATAGAGTCGACTGCAGCCAGTCAGAGCTCTGTTGTAGAATGATAGTCACTCAACACAAATTCATCTCCCTATTGTATCACTTGCAACATCAAAGAAAAAAAAAAGTCACTGGCTAGTAAGGGTACTTATCTTCCCATGGGAGAGGATGTAAAATCAAAAGGAGATTTTGGATGGTTGTTTTTCATCTAATGTGACCATAAGTCTACCACAATGTTGGGTAATAGTGACGAGTAGGCGCTTAGAAGAATGTTGCTTTCCTGATGAGTTTGATGACATGGTTGCTTTGGTTCTTTGTCTTGGATATTTGCATGAAGAACATTTCACTTAGTTCATGTTTTCTTCTTGAGCATCATTTTGTTTTTTTAACATTTTATTAGGGGCTCATACAACTGTTATCCCAATCCATACACACATCAATTGTGTAAAGCGCATTTGTACATAGTTTCT